>NC_060138.1:40551364-41751364 GCF_021461385.2 Schistocerca piceifrons | reverse complement strand
CTTGTGTCTGTGTATGTGTGGATGGATATGTGTGTGTGTGCGAGTGTATACCTGTCCTTTTTTCCCCCTAAGGTAAGTCTTTCCGCTCCCGGGATTGGAATGACTCCTTACCCTCTCCCTTAAAACCCATATCCTTTTGTCTTTCCTTCTCCTTCCCTCTTTCCTGACGAGGCAACCATTGGTTGCGAAAGCTAGAATTTTGTGTGTATGTTTGTGTTTGTTTGTGTGTCTATCGACCTGCCAGCGCTTTTGTTTGGTAAGTTTCATCATCTTTCTTTTTAGACATATTTTTCCCACGTGGAATGTTTCCCTCTATTATATATATATATATATATATATATATATATATATTTGAATTACAAAAAACAAATACTAAAAAAAAAGTTGCATGGCGCGGGATTCAATCCGGCGACCTTCGGATCACCAACCCGAGCGCTTACCGCTGCGCCACGACGCTGTAGGAAATTACAAATCGTAGAGAGTATTTCACCGCAACGGTTTCTTTTAACTGTCGATTTTCTCGACAATGACTGATATGTGCATTTTGGTGCTTTGCCACATTACACCTCTGGCCATGAGCTTTTATTATGCGCAGTATGAATCGAATCTGAATTTCACAATTGGCGGCCTCCCCTTGTGAGTATGAGCTGAGCCAGAGCAAATACAAGTACAGGCCTCAAGTCTGACCTACACAGACATCCCTCCTGTACCACTATCTGTACTCAACTCTCCCTTTGGATGCTGCCACCTCCACCTTTATACTGGGTGGTAGGCCATGCCACCCCTTCCACATTGGCATTCCCAGCCTCTGCCCTGCGGGACACAGTCACTGCCAAACACTGCCACACCTCACAGGTCTCCAAGTGACATCACGTGATACCTCGGGACTCTGCATAACATTTCCAGATAATGCCCAAACCAGTGCCTATCCTGTGGCATCTCCTTTGTACTCTGAATACTTTCTAGAAAACTTATTCATTTTGGCTGTTGTTCTATTCCCTTTCAACCACTGCATTTTTTAAATATGTGACTGGACTGCATCAGACTCCAGCACATTATTGCAAATGCTTCAACAGTTAACTACTAGAATCCGCATTATGTTGGAAGGCGGTCCAATTTTCAGCCATTCTGCGCATCTCCCTCCACTAGCCACTGGCAGCGAATAATATTCATTCTCTTTCCAAGCGGATAGCAGCAAGTTACAGCTAGACAGTGAGAGCCTCGCTCCTACATGCTGCACTCTTGCCGCACTTCGTGACATCAAAATTATTTATTCATCTGTCAGTTTTTTTTGTATTCTTTTTTTCTTGTAGTAGTATAGGTGTGAATGTGTATCTGTGTCTGTAAATGTTTCATTGTGATTAAAAAAGAAAAAAGAAACAGGTGATGGCAGTAAATGTGAAGTGCTTTAGAAGCAGGCGAGGGGGATTATTTGCCGCATTTATAACTTTTTCAAACATGAATTTGAAAGCTGGTGTCTAACTGTTGACATTTGAAGACACAAGAACAGACTCCAGAACCAGTGGCGTTGGCAAGAGAACTGTAAAGAGAATTGTGAACAAAAGTGTCAGAGCTGTAGGAACTGCAGAAAAAGTTGGCTTCGTGTCGCCTGGAAAGCATCAAAATCGCAAGGAACCTGTAACACAAATGGATGGTTTTAACAATGATGTTTTAAAGTGCTCCATGTGAATGATGAATGCCCGATATCACAGAAACTTGTTACAGTTATGCAGGAGAAAATTAGTTTGAAAGGTAAGTGCTTCATCAATGTAACGGATTTTAAAAGACGTTGGTTCCTGATATGTTAAGAAGAGAGTTCAAAGAAGTGACAGGTGCAGCACGATACAAGAGAGGAAGGTAGTTCAGGAATGTATTACCTTGGTGAAACATGGGTCAATTAGAATCATTCCAGGAAGATCTGCAGGAAAATGAGTGATGGTACTGGCAGTTTTAAAGTTTTCGTGGGAATAGGTTCCCAGATAATTATTCTGCATGCTGACTCTTCATCTGGTTTTGTGTCTGAGAGTCAACTTGTATTTATGTGTAAGAAAAACAGCAGTGACTACCATTCGGAAATGAACACTGTCAGTTTCACGACGTGATTCACAATTCTTGTCATACCTTGCTTCGAAGTCGGCCATTGCCATTTATAATTCAACCATCACAGAGAAAACACCAAGTATAAACACCAGAAAAGCAGATATTTTTCCCTGGCTTAAAAATAAAAATATTAAGCACAGTATAAACCAGACCCATGCTGATCTCCTGCAGCTCATTGACTTACCATAAACAAGACACGTGAGAGAACGTGCAAACTTGACTTCCTGGCACGTGAATGGTGTCACACACATCACTGTCAATGTAGTCCTATGGAATTAATTTAGACAAAGGGTAACAGGATGTATACGTGGACAAGGAAAAAAATTCCCGGATTTCCCATTTAAAAATACACTTTCTCCCTGGTGACAGTATATTTTCCCTTATCAATCCTTTGAATGGTTATGGTTTTATATACGGGCATAGAATTTCCCAACACTTTAGAAAACGAAACTCAGGAAAAAGACACATTTTGTAACAAAAGTCAAATTTCTTTAGCAAACAGACAAAAATAAATTCATTGTTCCACAAGGCGATTAATGCTTGACTGTCAGAAAGGTGGAAATAAAATAAAATCTGAAACTAATGACATATTTCAGCCTTCCGTATTTATGTGAATGTGTTTTAATTCACTTGATAGCTCGCGGCCACAGATATCCATTTTGTTTTCATTTGACATGAAAGTAAACGAAGGGGAAACAGCAGAATCACTAAATGTAAACACGGGTCACTTATAGACTACCCACTATAACTCAGACTGCTCTGCGCATCAGTCCCGAATCTACGATGTTTGCAAACTGGGTCAATATTTAAAAAAATCGAATTTTCAAAATATGTTCACCTTGTAGCGCACATCTTTCTGAAAAGTCTGAAACATAAAACATATATATTTGAGGAAATGTAAGACATATTATTTGTTCTTAAGTATGCCAAAGTGCAGTGCCACATCTCTTCATAAGCATTTTTCTACCTCGCGTCCAAACTATATTCAGGAGAGTGGAAACTGAAATGTCCTGTGATGCCTCTCCTGCTCCCAGTTGGCCAGTTTGACAGCCTGCCCCTCTTTAAAAAAATCTCGCAATTAATAGCAGATGGGATTATTTGTAGTCTAGAGAACAAGAACTCTTCAGAAAATCTGAACTCTTTATTGCCTATTAGTTAATAACTTGCTGCTTTGTGTGACATAAAATTAAATATAGGAAATGTATAAAACCAATACTGACAAGAGATAAGCAAGAAATTACACGTTTCTTCAAACCTTAGCTCCTAGAATTTTGTTCTCTCTAATCTTGCTACAACTTTACATGGTGTGCTTTCCTTTCTGCAAAAGGATCTATTACTTCATCAAAGTTTGTCAAATCTTTTGCTACATGAAAATTTGAAATGTCGTTATCTAATACTGAAAAAACTGTTAACACAAATAATACCCAAGACTAGTGTGGTTTCTCGATCTGATTACTTCTATTTTGTCACTGTCTACTAGATAAAAGAATATAGGCCTTTCTAATATGGCAGCAATTTTCTAACACACACCAAATAAATGAGACTGTTTTGGCACAAATGGCCGTTTTTATAACACGACAGAATATAATCCAATAAGTACCAATATCAAATGCCTATTAGGCCTACCACAAGCAAAAAGCTTGATGGTAGGAAATAGTTTCACATTTCATTCATATGTATCAGCTTCTCAAGCATGAGATCGAAAAGTAGTATTGCGAAATTTTTATATAAATTTGGAATCGTCTTATTCTTCCATAATTTGTGTGATGTCCCCGTTTCTTCTCCTTCCTCGCTCTAACAAACAGTATTGTCATCACCAATTCTGTAGCTATTGCTGCCATTGTCAAAATTTGTTTGCCGATTAACTTCACTAACCCTGCCAGAATCACAGGTTTAGTTATCCCGCGATTATTTTCTGGTTAGGCCTTATTACGTGTTCGAACAACATGTTTTCCGCGTTACTTCCAGAATAGAACTTACACGGCTGGTAGCCGGGGACTGTACTAGTAGTCCATACTAGTGTAGCGATCTGGCCAAAAATTTTCTGTCAAAATTTTGTTTTCTTGGATACACTGAGAAGATAATACGTAATCTTTCTCACCTGTTATTCCTGTCAGTCGTTTATTTCCATTCTGGTAGTCTGAATCTATGAATTTCACTACTAATTATAACAATGCTGTTCATTCGCAAACCCAATCAAGTGTATAATCAGACAGCGATTGGCATTCATCCGTTCGGCTTTACTCCCTCAGCTCGTATAGCCCCGTCCCCTTTTGTCTGCGGAAAGTTTATTTCTAGATGCATCGAGGATTCTCCTGACAGACATCATGTACACTATGCATGCATTCAAAAGTCAACTTATGATTCATTCAGAAATCAACTTAAAATGAGTTCAAAAATGTTCAAGAGCCAAGAGGGAAGCGTTTCAAAACCATATGAATAATCGATAGGCAACCATGGGCTGGATGCCAGGTACTTTGTGAAACAAGTTTTTTTCCTCAAGAATATGAATTTGGCGCCCCCATTTCCCGGTAGCATCTAGCTGCTTGCTGCGACTGCTTGCACAGCCAACAGCCACATTCCTGTAGCCAGGAGCGGGAGAATCTACAACTCAAATGTGACTCTACTGCGCATGCGTATGAGCCTGTGCGTAACTGCTAAAACAAATCGAATGTAAACAGTTGCGACTTCACACTCATTGGAGGCAATTTGTTGTTATAAAGCACTGCACAGTCTTCCTAAAGCCTTTGACGCATTTTCAATTTATTTTCCTTTTTTCTCTCGTTTATGTTTTATTGTTGAAGTATTATTCTGCAGTAGCAGGATTCAGTAATATCCTTTGTTAGAGTATGGTTCTTACCAGTCAAAATTACAAAAATTTAATTGAAAACTAAAACAATGAAAACTTCCCGGAATTCTAAAAATATCCCTGGTTTTTCCCGGTTTTCTCCCAGATGAAAAACTTTCCGTGTTTTTCCCGGATCTCTCGGTTGTCCCAAGTCATATACACTGTGGATAAGGCTATGTGGGAGTGCAGTAGACACCAGAAAGATCGCGGGAGGCGCACATTGGGACGGCGCGTCATGGATGGTAGTTGCCGCAAGTAGAGTCCCGTCCACCAGAGGGCACGCGAGAATTCAGCCGCGACCTCTGCTGGCGGAACAACAACAACTCAGGCAGCACGGGCCATGCCCATTCAGTTCACATCGGGCATGCCTAGGACACAGTTCCCGGTGTACGCTAAGTGAAGTGCGACGGAAACGTGAACCGTGTTATTACAGGGAGGAAAAAAAACATTCAAGATAAAATTCAGTGAATCGTTTGTGCATGAGGCAATAGACAACATCTCACCTCTAATGTGGGCACAGTCTGTGCAGCATGCTGAAAAGCTTCAGAAATAATAATTTGACAGGGAAGTGATGATGGATATAAGCCTAGAACCTATCATAGTAAATTTACAATGAGGTTGTTTGGGAACAGATTCAAATAGAAGTGACGGTGGTATTCTGATGTAGACTTTGGAACAAAGTAATAATATTTCTTAGTTTTAAAGACCCGTGGCTTAAAAAAATGTGTTTGTCAACATATCAGTTGTGTACACAATAATGAGAATTTCCTAGCATTTTTGATTAGGACTTTGTATCCTTTGAATTACGCAGGCTATAATGTTCAACATATTGCCCAAGGAGAAGTTAAGCTTCTCCCTCCATGTTGTATGCTCTAATAATACGTGAAAATGCAGCTGGATAAACCCGTCAGAAGTCCAATATTTCCACATGTAAACCCCTGTAATTTACAAGGTACAAATTGGATAAGGCCCTAAATTAACAGTAACTGTTACTTGGCGAGATATCGATCATTTTTCCCTGGAATTATTTGCAGATGATCGTTAATTGTTCACTTGTTCATTGGATTGTAAATGTGGTCTCTCACTGTAATGTCGAACGAATTAGTTTACATTCATAATGCCCGTTAACTACGAAAAATTTGACAACTTACTGACCATTTTTATGACAGTCTTTTCATTAGTCTTTTCTACCACTAATTCTTTTTTATGCACAGTGATTACACATAACTACAGTCAAACACATCAATACACATTTCTGATATACATTTTTAAAAATTATATTGAGTAGAAGCAGTTGTCAAGGAAATATAATGATTTCGGTTTGTGCTTGAAGTTAATTTTGTTGTGTATTAAATTTTTGCTTACAGTACAGTTCAAATCGCAATAAACCATAATTATTGCAAGCAGTTTCAATGATCTTGTCGTTAGACAATTGCCATGTTGAGAAAAATTGTACTTCACGTCTTCACAAAGCTGTTTGTCTCCTGATGTCACGCGGAGTAAATCGGTGGAGCAGTGGACACAATGTCATCAAGATGTGAATTAATATTTCTCTCATGACAACTGATTGAAATTGGTTTCAATATTTACTACATGGACTTTGTTTGCTCGCTCCCTGCTGCCGTGCATGTGCAGCTCTCATCTCTTCACTGCTCTGCCTCTATGCTCCGTCTTATATGATGTGAGTTATAGGATTTTAATATTCTAGCCTGTGGGGACATTCCTTTGGATCTTACACTAATACTGCTGGATTTCCTGCTGCTGTTGTTATGTGAACTGAATGGAGACTTACCTAATCCAAAAAGTCCTCACATGCATCCCACACACAATCAGCTACCTGAGTAGCAGCCTCTCATGTGTAGTGGACACCTGACCCATTTGGGGGACCCTACACTTCTCAGTCCTAACACATAAATCCAGGAAGTCACAGCCTAATTTGTCACAGAATGTTTGAAATTTCTGGTACAGTCCTTCCACTTGGCCTGGAACCATGTGGCCACGATCAGTTCTGGGGACAATGCTGCAAATTGTGAGATTTCATTGATCTCTGTGAACAGGACTAATGTTCTGAACCACCTCTGTCAGTCAATGGAATGATCCCAGTATGACCTCAGAGCCCTGAAAACACACACTATTTGTCTCAGTGTGTGCCACAGTTTGCAGTTGCTTGTTCCATCAATGGCTGCTGAAACAGTCTCTTCTACATGTTGAATAGAGCCCCCAGGCTTACACACCGAGTGCACCTTGTGTTTCTTCATGTCCTTTGCTGCCATTTTCCTAAGCAGTACCATTATTCATCATATGTTTTAAACACTGATGATTAATAGGCTCATAACCTTTTGCATTGGCCTTCTTTTCTCTCACTACATAGCAGGTTTTCTAACAGGTAAAGTGAGTTCCACTAGATCAGTTTCAATGGAAGACTTTGAACCTGTTGTTTAGTGCGACACCCTGAGTCCTCCCTGGTCCTTGTCTACCATGTAAAGTATGCCCAGACCTCCCACTGACACAGCAGTTGCAATCAAGTGGACAAGTCATAACAAACCCCATACTTCTTGCAGAGGAGAGAGGGTCACAGCAAAGGACAGTACCTGAGATATCTTTTGTAACACTGGTACATGACTCTCGAGATCTCTCCCAACAATCCTATTTACAGCAGTTGCCAATTGTTTGGCAGGAGTCATGGTGATTTACAGCTGTTTACAAACATCAACTAACTCATTCTGTGTTTGAGAAAAGCATCAACAAAGTGGGGAGGGGGGCGGGGAGGGGTCTTGTAACTGGTGCAATGGTTTACAGGACAGTAAACAAAAAACTTTAAAGTAAGCCTGCTGATTATCCTTTAATCTGTCCTTTAATCTGTTGAGCTAAAAATATTACTACTTTCCTTTAAGAAGTGAAGCAATTAATCTACAAAATAAGATTTCTATATGGGCAACTGCTGGTGGTGGTGTGTATATACATCTGTGTTACACTTACTTCAACCTCTAAAAGCAACAGGCTGGGTTCCATTAAAGGTTTCTGAAAGCATATGTCTAAGCATGTGACAGTATATGTTAGAGAGGCCTGGATTCTGGACATAGGAAGAACAAATTTTTGAGGTTTATGTTCAGTCCACTATAAGGCCATCAAAGACAGGGCACAAGATCAGATTGTCTATGGTATTCAATTATGTCATTTAAAAGGGATCATCCTGACATTTGTCTTAAATGATATAGTAGAACACCTAAATCTGGATGGCAGACTATGAAAGACATCACGTGTAAGACCTACACAAAAATTAAAAGGATGACAGTAATGCACCCAGCCATCAGATATAACATTAAAGCAAATAAGTTTTCCATCACAAGACTGATCATAAACAAAACTTTTTTTCATGAGTCAGTAAAATCTTTTTGGTTTACAAGCTGCATCATTTAGAATAAAACACGTGAGCTTTTGACAGCTGTCTCTGTCATCATCATCAACAGGAGTTGAAATCACTGACTGGCATGGCTGGCACGGTGTTCTACTTTTATAGATGTAATGGAGCATCTGGAACCTGCCAAAGAAGGTCAGAGTGCTGCATTCACAGAAGGCAAGCTCTTAGTGGCTGAATTCAGCTGTGGGACCAAGTGGTGTCACTTAGCGCAGGCAGCTGGCGACAGATTTGAAATTTCTGCTCTTGCATCCCTACAAGTGTCAAGCCTATGTCTTTGCTTTTGCTCAATGTCCAAAGCCCACCCTATGACCCACTAAGCATGTACTGCTGGTCTCTGTTCAAGTTATTGCTGTTTATTTTAATTTTGGCCATTTATTTGATGACAGACTCCCAGTATGATGTGGTTAGAGTGAAAACTCGTTTTTAAATTGTATTTTATGTTTGTTTTCTAGGCAGTGTTCAGTAGTGGTTGACTTTTCAAATTCCCTTTGTTTAATGTGCCAAGAATGCTCTGCACAATGCTTGGCAACAGTGTGAATGGTTTGACCTATGTAAATATTACCACATTCACAGGGAACACCAAGACCTATGTTGTCTTTAATGGGGTGCAAAAACTTTCATATTACACATATATAACCAGAACACCATGCCAGTCCTGGCAGTCAGTGATTTCAACTGCTGACGGCAGGGGCAGAGGTCAAAAGATCAAGTGTTTTATTCAAAATGACGTGGCTTGCAAACCAAGAAGATTTTACTGCCACTTGACACTGCGAAAGACTCCAAAGACACTTTTCTCTAAGTTATTTTTGTATACTTGCATGACAGAAGAAGCCTTCTAATACTGAAGCCACTGAAGTGGTAGCAACATCATTTGTAACTTACTCTACGTAAATAACACAAGCAAAGTTTTGTTCAGTTGTGCTGTCTGCATTCAGTTACACAAGGCACAAAATAAAAGAAAATTGGTAATACAAATGATATGTTATATATAAACTTGCAAGTTCCTACCACTGAGTTTAAAGTCCCATGACAGGTCATAGTTGTAAAGGCTCTTTTGGGGTAGCTGGGGCATACAAAATTCTTTAACTTTCATTTTATTAAACATGTTTACACAGTCTAAAGGATAGATTTCTACTCACTGTATAGGAGATATGTTGAGTTGCAGACAGGCACAGCCTGTGGGGGAGGGAGAGGGCAGAAACAGGGAGTGGAAAAGAAAAGGACCAGAGAAGGGGAAAAGACCGGTGTGTGTGTGTGTGGTAGAGAGCAGCACACAATGAGGGTGAGGGGACACGAATTGGAAGAAGGTGATGGGAAAGAGGGCACAGAAATTGTTGGGTGGATGTTATAGGGACAGTATGTTACTTTAGGTCAAGGCTGGGATGACCTACTATCCCCACACCCTACACCAAAGTGTTTCTGCCTCATTTGTCCCATCACCTCCTCTCAATTAACGGTTTCTCACCCTCATTGTGTGCTGCTCTCTGCCAATCCACCAACTGGTCTTTGTCCCTTCTCTGCTCCTCTCAATTTCCATTCCTCATACCCTCCCTCCCTCATGGCTTACCATTGCTGTGCCTGACAGTCTTGTCCTGCCACAATCTAGTCTCTGCACATTTCGCCAGGCAGCACTCACTTCTCTCTCCCCACCCATATCTTGCTATCACCCCCTTATCCCCCCCACCCCCACCCCATCCCCCTCTCCCCAGATTGGTGCTTCCATTCAACATGACACACTTGCATTCTGGCTGGAGCAGCTGGGGGACAGTGGTAATGTGTGTGTGAGGTGTGAACATGAGTGTGTTTTCTTTTCTGAAGAAGGCTTTGGCCAAAAGCTAAACATGGAACAGTCTTTTTGTTGTGCTTGTCTGCAACAAAACATGTCATCTGTGTGGTGAGTAGCAATCAGCCTTTTCATAATTTTGTTGAATATCAGAATAAGACAGCAAAGAAAATTTTACTGTTCACCAAACAGTCTTTATTTCTGTTTTTATGTCTGTTTACATCATGCCACTGTAAAAACATTAGGCAGAGTGAGCAAATCATTCACAGAAGTAATACATCAGCCCGCCAGATTAAAAACTATTACTTACCACAATATGTACAAAATTAATTGCAAATTTGTTTCAAATAAAATGTTTTACCATGATAAAAAAATACATTTGTAATGTTTCATATCAAAGACAGTGAAGTATCACACTGCCTGCCATGAAAAATGTGATGGCCCAACCAACAAAGAAAAATAAGAACCTAGTAGGTTGTGGAATTGGTATGACACAGTACACAATTGTGTGGCCAATTCGTGCTGTAGTAAATGCTCGGAACAGATTGATGGCAAGACCTGGAGATGGATTTGTTAGCAGATATGCTAGTGCCACAATAAAGAACACTGTGATGTTCTCCAAATCATTTAGATGTCCCCTGCAAAAGCATAAAATAATTTTAAATTAGAACTCTCCATTAAAATCACAACATATTTAATTTATTAAAATTATTACATGACATTTAAAAAATTCCAAACAGATTAATAGTGAAATCTATTGAATCAAGAATTCCTCTCCCTGCTTGTTTTGACATATAGAAGCACCTTCTTTTGTAATTAAGAAAGGTAATCTGTAGATACAATTTTGAGTGAATTAAGTCAAATCAGTGATGAATAGTTTGGATGGACAATTTAGCCACATGGCTGAGAACTGCAAGCACCAGACATCAGTAGCTCCCTCCCTCTACTTACGTAAGAACCACTAGTAAATGGGAAATGAGCTCTGAGTCATCTAGTGTCTGATAAGTAAAACATATTAGTGTGGTGTCACTGCCAGACACCACACTTGCTAGGTGGTAGCCTTTAAATCGGCCGCGGTCCGGTAGTATACGTCGGACCCGCGTGTCGCCACTATCAGTGATTGCAGACCGAGCGCCGCCACGCGGCAGGTCTAGTCTAGAGAGACTCCCTAGTACTCGCCACAGTTGTACAGCCGACTTTGCTAGCGATGGTTCACTGACTACAAACGCTCTCATTTGTAGAGACGACAGTTTAGTATAGCCTTCAGCTACGTCATTTGCTACGACCTAGCAAGGCGCCATATTCAGTTACTATGATTGTATTCTGAACAGATAATATTGTGAATCATGTACCGTCAAGAGCGACATTCATCATTAATGAATTAACTTAAGTATCAAACTAATTACATCCGCTTTCTGAATTCTATTTCCTTGTCATGTTCCAGACCTCACGTCAGTATAATTCTTCCCTCCTCACGCCAGCCTGCGTGAGCTAAAATGTGTGCATTTCGGCCTCCCTTCGTGACACGGTGTTGGCTCTTCTGCCAACACAACAATTAGACTTCACCTTCACTCATTCTACTAGTGTTTCAGCACTGAGGTAGACAGCGTTTAGCATCAGATAAAGAGATGGAGCACTAGCTCACCTAAAGAACAGTGAAGAGGAGGGTGCAATTTTCATCTGCAGTCCAGCACTCAGTTTAAGAGAGTTCAGAAATCAATGGGAAATCTACAAGAACAATGTGATAATTTCTTGCCTCATTGTGAATGCCTATATTTTTTTAAGCTAAAAAGACAGCAACTGATATTTTTCTATTATGTCCCTGTTAGGTTAACGAAGTTTATCTAGTGCTTTTTTAATGACTTGATTCAATTTTTGAAGTGTAAGTCTAGTAGGTCTGCAAAATATCCCTATATGGCTTACATAACTTTTACATTAAGATCAGAATGTTTTCAAGCTATAAATTTCTTAAGCTGTGGGAATATGCTGGAGGCCAGAGGGTGCCAAAACTGCTGAATAGCTAGTCTACTAGAAAACATCAGTTTTCCTGTAGGTAGTATACTTCTGTGGAAATCCTAATTGTCTTGGTTTTTTTCCTCCTGCATACCAGGCAATAAAATACACACAAAAAGTCATCTAAACAAAACTGCTTCTACTTTGTTCTTGTAAACCAGAACTGGATTTGAATCTCTAATCTCCTGATGAATCCAGTCTACCAACACTCTCAATTGGCCACAAAGTGATAATGTCACACAAAGGAAATGTGCACTACATCGCAATAACTCATTGCCTAAGTTTCCTGTATGCCTAATACTCAGCAAGCTGAGACTTTTTCTCATATCTTCACAAGTAGGCACTGGCAGTGTGCACATTTTGAGCTGGATGCTGCTGTTGGATAGCCATAAGGGTAATCTGGGCTCATAACAAATGAGGTATGTTAAGGCACAGTTACATATCTGATGCAGTAGTATTAGGAGCACATAAAATTTGACACTATACACAACAGCACTGCTCTTCAGGGAACATCAAATACCATTTCTTGGTAATTAACTTATAGTCAGATGGTTCAGAGCCTGAATAAATAGTTTAAAGGATGTCAGTTTCCACTTATGGCTGTACGGGCCATGTGAGGTGGGATAAAAAATTAACAAGAATTTTTTAATTTTGCGAGTTTACATATCTACTTTTCAAAACTTTTTTATCTTCTTAGTACACATTTTCCTACTGTATATTTGCATTTTCAGCTGTTTTTAATATTCAGTTTATTGTTGACAATGGAAAGGTAATACGTGTTTTTGAGCACTTGGCAAATTTTTACTTTTGAAACAGATGGATCAAAAAATTTGTATTAACTATTTCTTGAAAACTGGGATATAGCACACCACAGCACTCAAAATGTTGACTGTAGCTTTTATTGAATATACCATCAGTAAGACAAGAGTTTATATTTAGTATAAAAGCTTCAAAGAGGATCACGACACGACAAAGACAACTACCCTGGATGCCCTAGCACATCAATTATGTGGAAGAATAAAGAAAATGGTTCTAAAAAATCATTGAATCACCATCAGAGAGGTTCCTGATGTTTTCATTATCCTTTGGCTCATGCCAGGCAATTTTTGAGATATTTTGGTACGAAACGTGTAACAGCAAAGTTTTTTCTGGAACTGTTGAATTTCGACCAGAAATGATGTTGCGTAGACATCGCTCATGAATTGCTCAATGAAGTCAACAAGAATACAGCACTTCTAAAGAAGGTTGTAATGGGTGACAACACATGGGTATGTGGGTATGATGTCAAAACCAAGGCCCAATTGTCCCAATGGAAACTGCCTGAAGAGCCAAGACTGAAAAAAATTCAACAAGTTCTATCACATGTAAAGGTCGTTCTCACTGTTTTCTTCAGTTGCAGTGGGATAGTGCATCAAGAATTCCTGCCCTATGGCTGTACTAAACAATACTACCTGGAAGTTAAGCACCCTTTGTGTGAAGCAGTCACCAGAGCAGCTGCTGCTGGATCAGAGAGCTGTCTGCTCACTAGAAGGAGGTCACACTGTCATCCCAGTCACAATGGGAGACACTGCTGACAGCGGCATTCAAGTGATGCCATGCTCAGCCACACACTTTGTGATGTCAGCAATGCCGGACATCTATTGTTTCATATGAGAGGCACGAGAGGCAACTGGATGCCTCCACCAACCTGTTCCTAATGAATTATGGCTGAGGGTAAAAATAAAAAAGTTAATTAAACAAATCTACTGTCATCCTGACATCTCATTTCACTCTAAATAGGTGACAATCCATGGGTCATCTAACACTGGTGTCAGATCATTGATGTCACCTTCTTAGAGTAATGTCTGAACCTACAGCCTACAGTATGGCGAGTCCAAAAAATTTTGATTGTATTTTGGTCATGGAGAAAGGGTTTGACGATTGTGCATTTTGTAAAGTAAATTTTATTGTGAGTAAAGATTTGTCTAGTTTTAGAGATAATGGAAGTCACGATTGGTTAGCGCCTGTTAGATGTGCCCAGTGCTTTGAGGGCCACTCAGTGTCGTGTACAGAATCAGTTCCAGTAAAATGTTATGCGTGTAATTGTTAGGGGCATATGGCTAGGCAACGCCAAGAGTCGAGATGCTCATGAGTAAATGTAAGAATTAAGTTAATGTAATTTATTTTCTTGTCTTCTGAATGTTAGTTCTCAAAACTACTGTTGTCAAGGAGAAAGCTTCAACAGAGCCAGAGATACAAGGTGTATCAGAGAGGGAAGCAGTACGCATAGTGTAAGAGCAGGTAGCACAATTGACAGCGGATAATACAGAACTGCGTAGGCTGGCAGAATTGCGATCTTCACAACAGGATGTAGATTCATCAGTTGAAAGATTAATTGCATCTTTTTCTGGTAAGGCAACTGAGGAGATGCAGGACTTTGTGGGAGACCTCGGAAATCTGGCTGAGATGGAAGGTCGGTCTGATAAGGAATTATTAAGCATTGCAAAATTGAGACTAACAGGGGAAGCTGAAACTTGTGTAGGGTATACAGAAGCTCTTCACATAGGATAAGGACAATTAATGGATGTACCTATGAATTGGGACAGGACGCTGCAGTCAGTGAAATTATTTTGCAAGAAGCTGAGTGTAGGGCACTCTATGCTTTTCTTAAGAGGGTTGCATGCGGAAATGTCAAGACGTGTATGGACATGGGGTTCAACGGATTTGCACACAGCAGTGTGGTTATAGCTAGAGTTTGAGAAGATTGATTTGTTGACTGGAATGCAGGGTAAACAGAGAGTGTTTGCAGCTAATACAAAATGTTTCAGGTGTGGATGAATGGGGCATGTAAGAAGACAGTGTCACCAACCCCAGGGTAATGTGAATACAGTAAGAGGAAGTAATAGTTTTAGAAGTACAGGACTGAAGAAGAATAAGGTGTTAAACACAAATGAGAACACCAGGTCCACCATGGTCATTCCCAGTTAGACTGGATGCCACAAAATTGTATGCAGAGGTGGAATGTGCGATAAGAGAACTAGTAGGAGAAAAGGGTTGCAGGATATTACTCAACACAGGATGCGTGTGTTGGTCACCAGCAGTGATCTGGTGAAACATAAGCAATGGGATCCACCATGATATAGCTTGCATGGAATGGGGAATAAAGATGTCACACCATTAGGATTGGCGGTCATAGACTTTTTCCTGGATACAGTTCAATTTAATTGATGTTTAGAGATTGTGCCACACATGGGTGAGGGCTGTGACATGATTCTAGGATTAGATTTCTTATATCAGCATTGTGTCATAATTGATCTTCGAGGACATGGGTTGGTACTTGACAGAAAAATGTTTCAGTTATGTACAACCATTGCCAGTGTAGCAATGTTGCAAGGGGAGTCTTTCACAGATGACGAACTGATTAAACCATGAATGGTCACAATAAGACTTGATTTGCATCCTTTGGGTGAGTGTTCAGTCTAGCTTGCTGGCAGGAATTTTGTGTATGGTGGAATCGTTAGAAGATAATGAAGTATCAGATCAGGTGGGTTGCTTAGTTAAAAGAGGTAATGTGTGCATACATAAATAAGGGGTGAAAATAAGGTGCCTGTTTTTATAGATGAGTTTAATGCAAAGGACATAGGATTAACAAACAAGTTGCAAATCACTAATAGCGATATCCTGGAGGAGAAGAATGGGACACAAGTGTGTCGGCCATGGACAATCACCGAATGCCATTGTATCTGCATTTTGAGGAAACATGAAGCACCTAGAGGGAAGCAATAGCAAACAGATGGAAAAAATTACTTTTGGAATTTAAGGATTTATTTCTTTCAAAAGGGCCATTACCAGCTATGAATATTACACAGCACCATATTCCTACGGAAAATGGATTATCAGTCTACCACAAATAGCACAGAATACCTAGGTACTGCAATTTTGGAGGAATTTATCAATCAATAGCTTAAATACGGAATATTTGAAGAAAGTAATAATGCATGGGGGGCACAAACAGTCATTGTGCCAAAGCAATCAATGGATGGAACAAGAAAATATATGTTTTGTTGTGATTACAGGGATCTAAATGAGAAAACTGTAATGGATGCCTACTCTTTGCCAAACAACACAGAAACCTTGGACCATTTAAGGCGATACAAATATTTTTCAACAATGGATTTGAAGAGTGGTTCTCACCAGATTGAGGTTGCACTCCAGGATCAACACAAAACAGCATTTTTGGCAGCCTGGGGACACTACCAATTGAGAAGAATGCCATTCGGATTAAAAAACACACCTGTAACATTTCAGAGACTGTTGGACAAAGTACTCCGAGGTTTAAAACCATGGCAATCCTCAGTATATCCTTATGGCATAATTGTGTGTGAGAGTGATATGGAACAGCATATGCAACGATTAAGGGAAGTATTCCTAAGGTTAAAAGCAGCAAAATTAACAATGAGTACAGAAAAGTGTAATTTTGTGATGGAAGAGATAGAATACCTAGGGCACATCATAATTTAAAGAGGGGTTAAGACAGACTCAAGATTAATTAGAGCTGTATATGAATTTCCTGTATCAGAATCTGTAAAGGAGTTGCAATTTTTCTTAGAAGTTGTGAAGTATTACTGCCAGTTCGTAAAAGGATTTATGAATACTGTCAGACTGTTGACAATATTGTTAAAAAAAGGTGTTAAATTAGTGTGGTCAGAAGAGTGCAAGTATGCTTTTGTGGAGCTAAAAGAAGCTTTAACATTAAGTCTGATATTAGTATTATCGGATTTTAATAGACAATTTGTTTTAACATGTGATGCATCAAACCATGCATTTGGCTGTGTGTTGTCACAAGGGGTAGAAAGGTGTAGAACATCTGGTAGCCTATGCACCGAGACAAGTAAATTCTGCAGAAATAAATTATTCCACAACGGAGAAAGAGGTGTAAGGCCTTATTTATGGAATCAAGTATTTCAAATGTTATCTGTATGGTAAAAAGTTTAGAGCAATAACAGACCATTCAGCATTAAAATGGTTGTTGGGATTAAAGGATCCTTCTAGTAGGTTGACACGATGGGCAGTAAGACTAAGTGAATTTGATATCAACGTCACACGTAAGCTTGGGAAGAAGCACAGAAATGTGGGTGGCTTAAGAAGAAAGTAGCAGTATTTCATTTTGGGGGTAATGAGCATGTGGAATGGCAAACTGCCCAGAGCGTGGATGACAGTGGACGACGAATGTAAGCAGTAATTTAAGCAGTCACAGGTCTGTATGCAGGATGGATTGCTATGCAGGGAAACTAATTTGGGACAGCAGGTACCAGTAAAGCTAAGGAATAGAGTGCTATAAGAAGCTCATGACCACATATTAGCGGGTGTGTACAGACAGCAGATTTGTGCCGAACAAGAGCATCATTGCATAGGTTATCTGAAACAATTAGTACCATTTGAATTTCTGGGGACTGATGTTTTAAGTCCATTATGTAAAACACCTCCAGGGAATAAGTTCGAACTCACAATCACAGATCATTTTTCAAGACTAGAAATGATCAAGATGCCAAACCAGCAGGCAGCAACAATGGCACAAGCACTTGCAAATAATTGGATTTTGAAGTTTGGAGTGCCTGAAACAATAGTAACAGACCAGAGAACAAACTTCACATCAGATCTATATATGCAGTTGTGTACGTTATTGAATGTGAAGAAGTTAAGGACATGTTATCTCCATCCACAAGCCAAAGGAAGAACTAAAAGAGTGCATAGGACAATCAGAGGATGCTCAGATACTATGTTGACTCACACCACACCAACTGGGATGACTATTTGTATGTTCTCTCTGCCTACATCTCAAAACAGCATATGAATACAGGACTATCGCAATATGAAGTAGTATATGGTTGTAAATTGCCAGCACCAAGCAATATATTGAAAATGAAGAAATGGAAGACTGGAGAGTCTGTTAGGGAATTTGTCAGAGTCATTAGAAAAATTTGGAATAGAGTACAGAGGGCAAATAGAAGAGCACTAGAGAAACAGGAAGTAGTAGTGGGGTGTACAGCAAGAATGCCACAGTATAAGGTTGGTCAGTAGGTGATGCAATCAACTTTGTATACATCAAAGGGAAAGACAAAAAAATGTCAGTATTCAATTGCCAGTGAGCATGACAACTGTCCAAGGAGGGCAGTTGAAACCTTTTTAAGGGAATCTGGAATCTATTCAAGGGATAGGAGCTGCAGACAGGAAAGGGAGAGTGAGGAGAAAGATATCCAACAATAAACAGGAGGTTGTGAATGAATCGGTAATGAGAAACCCCTATGGATTAAGGCCTAGGAGATAGTCAATTAACTTTTTTTGATTAGGTATAGATTTAGTGTAATTAGTATAAGCAGCTGCACAGCAGCAAGGAATTTAAGGGGAGGAAAGTGATAGATATTCCTGCTCACAGGTGAGATGCAGAGAAGGCGACTTGGTGCAGTTCGTAGAGGGAATGCTGTCTTTGTCAGGGTAGAAGTGTTATAGGACCAGCACCTGGAAGGGGAAGTGCTGTTCGCAAAGCAGGAAGATGCAGTGATTGCCAGTCTTCACTGGATGGTACAGGCAGTATTCAATGCATGGAACATGTGTAATGAGGTGAGAAGATTGGAAGAAGCACTCCACAAATTCCATCAGGGAACGGAAGGGCACAGGTTACTCAAAGGAAGTGCTGGTGTATGTAAGAGAGTACAAGGAGCATATGAGAAATTAAGGAGTAAAACGATCCAGGTACTGGGGGTTATTCTACATATGCAAGGTAAGAGGGGTTGTATCAATGGTGGAGTTGGCTTATGAGAACAATATTTGGCACTGCTGATGAGGAAAACAAAGAGTTAATGACACTGCAGAATAGGTTTATCAGTGGGCAAAAGGGAACAAAGCCATGAGTGATTGGCACACTATGCAGATTGCAAGCTTAGAGGAAGACATATTGAAAAATAATACATGACAACTATGACAAATGACTGGAGAAGTAATGCGGTATGCCAGAACTACAGAAGAGGCAGTTAATCGGAATACCAGGGAACTACAAACCAAAGCAGAAGTCTTAGATAAGGAAGTAGTAATGATAAAATGGTTGCAGTCCATAGAAGCACAAGGGAAAGTAACAGAACTACAGGAGGCTATGCAGCAGGCAGTATAAGGTCAGCTAGGGGTAAAGTTGTCACCAGAGTAGTACTTGGAAGGTCTAAGGAAAGTACAGAAGGAACTACCACTGGAGTTGGGTTGGCTTTAGAAACCAAACACACAAACTTATCTTTTCATTTCAAGGCAGCCACAGGATCAGTGAGAACTGGTGGAGGGAGATTTTAAATTTCCATTTGTACACCAATAGCAGGGAAACAAGAATGTTACAAGCGCTACATAGTTCATGCATATTTTGTCAAGTTCAGATTGTTGACATACTCTGTAAGAGTAAAAATGCAGCAACTATTATTAATTACTAAAGACAAGGGAAGTTCTGTAGAAATGGAGGGAGCAAAGTTACAAAAATGCTACAGAGTGGCGATCACAGTCTGTCCGAATATGATAATATGAGTGTGGCAGGATTCCTGCACATTGAAATTGTTAATGGGATAAAAGGCAGTCAGTGAATGCAATAAAGAAGTGATCAAGCCAGAATTGCACTTTCAGCAGGTCAAGACACATTAGTTGTACTCTACTTCTGACAAGATGGTAGTAGTGGCTAATTGTTTCAAGCAGTGGAACCATACATCAGCAAAGAGGCTAGAATTAAATGGGAGCAGTTTATTATTAAGTGGAACAGCGCATGTGATAATGAGGCCTACCTTCCATCTACCTGCTGAGATTTCAGGGATGACTCACCAGAATACTTCACAGCCTTGTTTGTATTGGTGACAGGAGCCCATGGAAGTCGTAACTGCCACAAATCTAAACAGTTTGAATCAAACTCTAGGGCCAGAATTAATACAGTCTATAAACACATTTCTGAACCAGTAGGGGCAACAAGATTCCCTGGAAATCTTAGTGCAGCATGTAAATTTATATTGGGAACATAAGTACTGGAAACAGACAACATCATACCAACCACCACGGTGACCCTTGTTCTGCTGAGCATAGTCCTTGTTTTGGTCTGTAGATGTTGAAGCACAAGACTGAGTTCGGACCCAGCTGCTATTCAGATTCCAGTAGACTGGATACCCTGAACATAAAAGCAGCAGAAGGAAGATGAACACACAAGGGTGTGGTATTAAGGATAATTGATTCATTTTAGGTTGTAAGTTTGGAATAGAGAGTTAGAAGATATTGTGCAAGAATCCTAGTAATGAAATAAGTTCCATTGTGTTTGAGCTAAGGAGCAGGGCAAGAGGTCCTGTAGAAATGTGTAAGATTAAGAGATATGGTTAAGGAAACCAACTGTTAGAATAATTCTTAAGAGGTCAAAAATCTCACCAGAGCGGAATGAGTTGCAACAGACCCATCCACATGCTGGCAAGAGTGTTATGCATTTCGAAGCAAAACATGGCCGACTGGCATTGCGAAACAGAGCCAGCTGTGTGTGGTATAGCAACAGCCAATTCTGCAATATGCTAATGAAAGGTCAGAAACCTTTCCTCACTTGCATGTCAAGCTGTAAATGAACGTAGTCTGGAGAATATAAGTACTCAGCCATTCATGTTCTAAAATATTCTCATCTCATTATCACAGCCTACACCATGAACCTGTGATACCCAGAGCGACATCCCAGAATGCAGTACAGGGTTGACTGTTCGATCGCATGGCAGGGCAGACTGCCTTGAGTCACCAGAGCAGCTGCTGCCAGATCAGAGAGCTGCCCGCTCACTGGGAGGAGGTCACAGCTGCTTCAGAGGTACCGTCACCTGCACTGCCACGCTGTCATCACAGTTGCATCCGGAATATCACTGTCAGTGGCATTCAAGTGATGTCATGCTTGGCCCAGCTCTTTGCGCTGTCAGCAATGCTGGACTATACTGTTTTGCATGAGAGGCAACTGGATGCCTCCGCCAATATGTTCCTGATGAACTATAGCTTTGGGCCAGAATAAAGAAGTTAATTAAACAAATCTACTCTCATCCTGACATCTCGTTTCACTCTCCGTGGATGACAATCTATGGGTCATCTAACAATAATGAACAGTGAATTCTAAAAGTGATTCCAAGACTGGAAAAAGTGCTGGTACAAGTGGATTATATCTGAGAGGGATTATATTGAAGGGGGAAAAGTTGCTGTTGATGGTGAATAAATAAAGATTATTTCAGAAAAACGAAAATTCCCATTGCTTTTTGATTGCCTCTTGTGTAACTAAACTTCTATAGCCAAAATCAGTCTTTTTAAATATCTTGGATACTAATGCTACACACAAAAACTGTTAACCACATGTATACTGCACAGTCAAAATTGGTCTATCAAACAGAGCAGCCATTGCAGATTATAGAAATGAAGTTCCATAATAAATTAAGGAACAAAAACACACTCACGGTATCATTAGCTCCATAAAACAGAAAGCTACAGAATATTATGCCGGAAAAAAGACTAGATTTCGGTGTAAGAATTCATACTGCTTGAAAGTATTATTTGAATTAACTGTAACTTAGTATCACACACATTAAGAAATTTTTCTTCCATACTGGCACTGTTTTGTACCTTGATTAGAGTAACTATGTAGTTGACAGTTGAACACTGTTGAGCATGAGGAGGGTGATATCTGTCAGTCACTGTATGCATAACACAATATGTCTGTGGCAACAACAGACGTATGGTTGCTTAACAGATACATCCACATCATCTTATTTTAAGGCCTATAACTTCAATTTTCTTTGCAAGCTTACAATAACCTTATCACTTTAGTCTCAAATTTCTCTGCTAGCTTCGAACATTCTGTTAAGTGAATTAAACGTACCACACACAGAGAGACAATGATAAAAATTACAGCAATTAGGTTACCAGCTGCAAGTGTCATCTGTGGTAACTGAAACCTAAGTAACAATGTTATATGTCAGTGGTGAAAAGAGGATGACAAACTTCACTTTCTGATATAATGTTGTAATGGTAGTTGTTGTTTAAGCTACTGGCTGTCAATGAGTTTGTTATTCTGATCCAAGTATTGTACAAAGGTACACTTCATAAGATTTACTTTAATAATGATGGAGTTGTCACTAAAATCACTGTGGCTCCATACCTGAATCAAATGATTTAGTCATTTATGTGGTAAGATTAATAAATCACGGTTCACAATGGAAGATTATCATATTTATTGCAGGCTTAGCTTCTTATGTATTGATAAATTTCAGCTATAGCTGAGAATACAGGAGAAAAAATGAACAATATGGCACCTGGTATTGAAGTGGGTATAAATCGTTCAGTAAAAGGTTGTTTGGCCAGGGCCTCCTGTTGGGGAAAGTGTTTGCTGGGTGCAAGTCTTTTGATTTGATGCCACTTTGGCGACTTGCATGTCAAAATCGATCAGTGAAAACTAATTTCTTGGTGTCTGTAAGGCATACACTATGTCATAAAATTGTTAATAAAGGAATCAGAATTTGTTGTACATTACAAAGATGGTACCATACAGAGTGTTTGGGTGTGGACAAACAGTGAGTGTATTGACTTCTCTACAGTCTGTTGTGGAAATGTGTGGACAGTATTCTAAAATGCTTAAAAAATAATGCTAAGCCTTTTTAGCAATCTAGACGGTATTACTGATGACAACAGTCATGAACATGTTAGGTCAATGAAGAAAGTGCATTGCAGACAGAGTGAAAACACTTGTCTTCCAGCAGAAAACAGTCAGGCATTGATGCAAAGCCTTTGTAACAATTCAGACAGCAATGATAATGACAACAGTTGTGAACATTTTAGGTTAGTGAATTTAGTGTGTCGTAAACAGTGTGAAAACACGTATCATTCAGCACTTAACAGTTGTGGAACTGAGGCAGAAATGAGTGCAGGGAAATCTGAACTACATACAGAACACAGTAGGCCCACATACAGTCATTTGCTTAAAAATGCAATGTTCAATACACAGAGTGTACAGAAGACAGAACTACCTCCAGGTACAACATACTTTACAAACAAACATGTGCAAATAAATACAAATTTCAATTCCCAGATTTCCAGATTGAAAGTAATGATATACTCTGAAGGCCATGGACATGGCCTTGCTGGAATCATATGTGACGATTTTCATGTAAATGCTGCTTCCATTGTAAAATGTGGGGCACCTTAGGATGAAATCACAAGAAACATAAATGCCAAAAATATCTCCAGTTCGTTAAAATGTGCAATAATTATTGGGGGCACTATTGATGCATATAAAAATGAAATATTCAGAGCCACTAACAAGTTGAAAGAAATGTTGAACTCCACTAGGAGAACACCTGTAATTGTCATAGGGATTCCTCATAGACACAGCCTTATAACCACTTCTATTGTGAATGATGAAATCAACAAGGCCAATAGGCAGTTTAAAAAGATTTGAAAAGCATTCCATAACTCACATTTCTTATCTGTAGAGTTCCTTGCGAGAAAGACTTTGCATACCATGGCCTACATCTAAATATTAAGGATAAGACACTACGATGCCATAAAATCCGAGACATAATAAATTTATTAGGAATGTGCAAGGAGAATGACCCCATTATTCTGCCACATCCTTCTTCCCAGTCAACAGCATGCTCCACTGCACAGCAATCATTTTCAGAAGCAGTGAGACATCTTACACAACTGACATCAACAACAGTGTCAACTAAACCACTCAGTTAAAACCACCCATCTGTTAAGCAAACGAAAAGTGTCACCACCAGGCTACTACAAGGATTTCTTATTGAAGACAACCAGCAACCAAACACTGAGATGAGCGGTGTGACAGTTCCCAAGGACAATAAATCACTAGTAATTTCTTACTAGAATATTCGGGGAATAACTAGTAAAATTGCTGAATTAGAAGTACTTTTGCTTGATCAGCTAAAGGATGTTTCAGTTTTATGTGTGAGTGAACATTGGTTAAAGGAAAACCAAGCATGTACTGCTAGAATAACAGGATTTGAAGTTATTAGTAGCTTCTGTAGAGAGACTTCTACAGGTGGAGGAACATGCATATATGTCAAGCAAGGAATGGAATGCAAAGAAATTACGTTCAGTAACATAAATAACATTGAAAAAGTGTTTGAATATTGTGTTTGCAAACTTAAAGAACACAAAATAATCATTGTGTGCATATACTGATCTCCCCCCCCCCCCCCCCTGGCAACTTTATGGTGTTCTTGGACAGTGTAGAAAGGGTCTTCTGTGAATTATGGAATTTTACAGAAAATATTGTTGTAGTTGGATATTTCAATGTAAACTTTAATATAACCTGTTAAAATGTGTTTAAACTGAATAATTTACTATGCTCACATAATTTATCACCCACTGTCCATGAATACACTAGACTTGGAAAGACCAATAAAACTACAATTGATCAAATATTTTTTGACTTGCAAGCATTTGATCATAGTACAGAAGTGATTGACACTGGATTCTCAGATCATGAAGCAATAAAATTTAGTGTAAATAATGTACTCAGCACAAATTCCAGGAAAAGTGAGAAATACTTCTACAGAAGGTGTATAAATGAGAACAACATTAGGATTTTTAATTCATTGTTAAACATTTCAAACTGGGATTTGGACAAATACAACACTGTAGATATGAAGTTTAAGTCTTTTTCAGCTTGTTACAAACATCACTATGAAACTGCATTCCCTCTAAAGAAAATTAAAGTAAAAAGCAGAACTAACACTTGGATAACACAGGGGATATGAAAATCTTCAGAGCAAGTTAAGTAAATCAGCTAGGCCAAAGCCAGCTCTGAAACAGTATGTAAACTGTTACAGAAACTGTAGAAGAAAGTCATTACAGCAGCAAAAAAATTAAGCAATGACTCATACATCAACAGAAACAAGTGCAGCTAAAAAAATGAAATCAGGTTGGAATGTGATAAATACAAACTCGGGCAGAATCAAAGCAAAAGACACCAACATTATTCTTAACAGCAAACGCAAAACTATAAATGATCCTTTACAAATTGCCACTATATTCAATAGCCACTGTACAAGTTTAGTACAAAATCTTATAAAAAATCAGTCACATAAAGGCTAATCATAACATCTCTGAGAATCCTAAAACTATGTTTTTGTATCCTGTAACAATACAAGAGGCAGAGAATGCAATCAGCAAACCAAAAAATACATTTTCCTGTGGTACACACAGCATTCCTGACAAAGTAATCCAACTCAGCAAATATATTGTTCCTCACCTTGTTGTTATAATTAATGTTTCTTTCAGCACTGGTACTTTTCCTAGAGAACTTAAGCTGTGAATAATAAAACCAGTATGTAAAAACAGTGACCCTATGATGCAAAAAACTATAGACCCTTATCAAAGTTGTCTTGTTTCTCAAAAAATTTTGAAAGAATAATGTACAAAAGACTCTGCTTTTTTGAACAAATGTAGAATATTTCCCAATGAACAAAATTGATTTAGAAAAATATAGACCATGCAGAAGTGCTATACATAATTTCCTAAAACTTGTTCTAAATTCCATTGACCATAATGAAATAAACTGTGGATTGTTTTTAGACTTATCTAACATATTTGATCTTATTGATCATAAAACTTTACTGCTATGGAGTCCATGGCACTGCTCATATGTGGTTTAAATCGTACTTATTTGACAGGTACCAGAAAGTGGAAACAGTTCATGATGGTAAATCCGTCTTTTCTGTATATGAGAAAGTCACTCAGTGGAGTACACCAAGTACCACTGTTGGGACCTCTGTTTTCCCGATATTCATAAAAGACTTACCAAGTTACTTAACACAACCTGATGCTGTACTCTTTGCTGACAATACTAGCCGCTTTGTTAAAGCTCAGAATGTGACTGCCCTACTCAAAAAAACAGAAATAAGGAATGAAGTAATTAAACGGTTTAGAGAAAACAGTCTACTTATTAATGAGAAGAAAATGTGATGGATGCATAACAGGCATACTTCAAATAAAGTAATCCCTAACATAATAGTGAAGTTTGACAAGCAGGAAATACTACAAGCTTCATATAATAAATTTTTTTAGGAATTTGGTTAGATGAGCATCTTGAATGGGATAAACATACAGAATGGCTCAAAAAAAAACTAAGTAAATGCTGTTACATATTAAGAATGCTCAAAAATTCCTGCAGGGAAGAAACAGTGATGAGTGCCTATTATGCATTCATGCATAGTCCACTGAGATATGGTGTCATATTTTGGGGTTTTTCAAGTCTAGCAAAACACTCCTTTACTGTCCAGAAATGTGCAATAAGAACTATAAAAAGGATTGCATCTAGGGCGTCCTGTAGGGAAATATTCAAAGAACTGAAAGTTATGACTCTTCCATCTATTTATATCTGTGAATGCATATGCTTTTTTAAATCCCATCCCCAGCTCTTTTCTTTGAACTGATTACCACAACTATGGAACTAGACACAGAACTGACTTCCATAGAGAAGTACATAAGAAAGCCCTGTACCAAAAAGTGTAATATATGAACCCAAAATTCTTTTTAGGGCCCTTCCCTTAAAGGGTTAAAAAGATACCAAAGCTTCACATTTTTAAAAATGAACTTAAGAATATAATTATAAATGAAAGCTTTTACAGTGGTGATGAGTACGTAAATTTGAGGACATCCATAACTTAAGTTAAACATAGCCATGTGTTATTGGATACAATGTAAATATAGAATTTGTTTGAGTTATGTATTGGGTTATCCATATGATTTTGTATGTATCTGTATGATTTGCTTTTGTTCTGGTATTTAATTATCTGCATGAGTTGTATACAGTCACTATTATTTATTTATTTTGTGTTTTAACATATGACAAGTCCTAAATCATTGTACATGATAAAATCAATGATCAATAAAAATCTCTCTTAAGACAACCAGAGGAATGCTCAATAGCAAAAAATGCACCAAAATTTTGATTATGTACAAAAGCTGCTGCTGATGTACAAGGCTCTGTACTTAGATGAGTCCTAAAGGTGGGTGAAATTATCTTATTTCAATTTGAGTGAGTGTGTGTGTGTGTGTGTGTGTGAGAGAGAGAGAGAGAGAGAGAGAGAGAGAGAGAGAGAGAGAGAGAGAGAGAGAGCAATTTGCTTCTTGCTTTATGGGCTACATGTCAAGCAGCTGCTTTTACAATCATGAGCCACAGTTGTTCTAAATGTTTCACTTCCTAAATTTCAATATGAAATCACTGTGATCTGGGAAATGTGTAATATTATACTTGGCCTTGATGGTATAATATTTAAATCGAGGGATAACATATATTAAACTTTTTGTACACCAGTAAATATTTTTACATTTTTATTTTCTTTTGCTCTCTACATGTTCAGAAAAAAATTATTTATGCACCAATTAGATTGTTATACCTTCTTCAACATCAAAACTGAAATGACAACTGTACAGTTGTGAAAAAGTTAATGAAAGTAATATGTACTCTATACATAAGTAATACACATGAGAGTGAGAAGAAAATTAAATTATACTGCATTTCCAAACAGTATTGGGTAGGCTTTCTTTCAGTAATATATTTATTTATTTCATGTACTTACCTCCTTACTCGTTCAATATCAGGATGATCATATTTCACTTTGGCACCTTTCATAGACGCAGCGTCTTCAGGACTTATAAAAATCTGATGAGGCATGAAAGCAGTAATAGCAAAGTATTATTTAATATCAGACAATGACAATGAGATATAACATAAGAACAGCAATTGTTGTTACATAAATACTTTTAGAAGCTACTTCAGAAGGTACAACAGAGTAAAGTACACAAGATTGTGAAATTGTTCAGTTCTCTTTAGTTATGAATTTAGTACCAGCAATATTTGTTTTAATTTCTTGGCTGACCACCATATATGTCCACGTTAACAGTCTCCATTTCTTACCAAGTTTACAAGCTGACAGCAATCAGATTCATAGCTTTTGTAAGTTATTAACAAATCACCATCATGGCAAAATTAGGTGCTGATATGTGGAAAGACAGCTAGTAGAAAGTAGTCAGTGGCTTGCTACTAACAACATTGGTAGGTACTCTAAGCACATTGTACATACCATGTCATCACAATTGTTGTCTAGATCTGCAACCACACTCCACAAACCACTGAAGTATATGGCAGAGTGTACACCCCATTGCCAACACATATCAGTGTTTTTTCCCCATTCTATCCACATATGCAGCAGGGAAAGAATGACTGGTCCAACACTTCCAATCTTGTCGTCACACCATGTATGGGAGTCATATGAAGGGAGCTGTAGTACATTTATAGAACCCTCAGTGCTGGTTCTTGACACATTGTAAATAGGTTTTCACAGGATAGTTGTCCTCTATCCTCAAGGATATGCCAGTCAGGTTTTTGAGCATTTATGATGTTCTCCCATGATCCAAACAAACCAATGACCATTTGCACTGAACTTCTTTTCACACTTTCAACAGTAGGCATTCATTATCCCCTGTTAAGGGTCCAACAAACTTTAGCAATAATGCGGGATGGATTGTACGAGTGTTTTGTAAAACACTCATCTGTAGACTGATTGCATTTTCCAAGTATCTTACCAATGAATCAAAGTCTACCATCTGCCTCATTCGTGATTCCATTTTGTTTCCCAATGTACTCTTACACCCAGGTATTTGTACAAGTTGAATGATTCCAAGTGTAATTCATTGGTATTGATAATGTAGGGCCACACTTCCGCAACACTCACAACAGGCCAACTTTGTAGTAAACAAAGTAATAACACATTGTGCAAGTCATGTACAGATTGCAACAGCATACACAGTATTAACACAAACCATACTGAGACACTGTATGCAATGATTGCAAACAGGAACAGGGACCTGGCTGCCCTCTGCCTTTGTTGCCAAGTGGAAATGCCACATTTCACGTAATGTTCCACAGCATGTCACAGGTATCCACAGCAATCAATGAAATATCATTCAATGAAACATCTAGCAAGGTAACAACTATACTGGGTATCAACATCAGCAAGTTGGAGTTCCAATTAGACCTTCACCCAGCTGCTAATAAAGTTGGATATCTGCTAGGCTCTTCTTTTTTGCTGCTCTGATCACCAAAGCAGCAAATGATCAGCAAACAATACTAGTCCAGTCAAATCTTTTTTCTTAAGCTCAACCATTTGCACTTTCTGTGTGCAAGCTCGTAAAAGCAACACTAAATAGGATGCAGGCAACAGGCATCGTTATACCCATTTTATTCAATCACTGGGCATTGCCCATGGTGACTGTCAGGAAAAGCTTGTTGCATTATCATCAATGACCACAGCATGGTGCAAAGCATTTTGCAGCCAGGAATCAGACGGCATTCAGTTCATGGCCAATAGGCAGCGGTGGCACTACCGCCACTTAAGAGCACAGGCACAACCACCACTATGCCGCTTCTGCAGTAACCCCTGCTGGCATATGTAGAAAATAGCAACCTACCAACTGCAGGCCAATCACTACATGTCATGACACTGCATGCTCACCAGTTGCCTGTTTACCCCTGCACACCCAGACTAATTAAAAGCACATGCCCCGCCATGGGTGTAAGTATGAAGTTGGGCTGCAGTCTCATGAAGTATTTGGACTCACTGTATGTAACTAAGGACATATACAGACTCGAAGTGATAGTGTTGTATGATTGTGATAGGGACTTAAAAGTGTACAATTCTGTCTGACAGTAATTGTAATCAGATATTGTGTGAACTTGAGTTGTGGGATTAAACTTGTTTTTCCACTCACACCTCCAGTCTTTATTGTTCAGAATACAACACCTGTATATAAGGATATGTGGTGATTTAAGCTGACCATCAACATGCACTGCAATATTTATCATTGCCACATTCACTGATCAGAAAAACAGTTGGCTATGTTAGCTGTGAAAACAGTATTTCTTTTAATAGATTTAGTGGATACTTGCTTGCCTGTGGGCAAGGAAAGCCAACAGACCATAGTCTTCCACATGCTTTATAGAATGTACAGCCATAACTGGTGACCATGTTTCAAATCACAAGTGTGCTTACCACATTTCAATACCGGGTCACCTCCTCCAATGATTTCCGTAACTTGCAAACTAAATGGAAGACACAAAAGTTATGGAGGCTATGTGGGAGCGACACTTGGAAAATGTAGAGCACCTTTTCTTAGACTCTGATACAACAGTACACAACAATGACAGCTCACAAACTGTCAACTTCTAATAATCTAAAATAACTGCAATCGTTTTTGGATGTGCAATATATTATAGCAAATTTATACCTATTGGTGCTCAAATAGACAACTCGTAGCACCAGCAGCACAAAAATGGTTTTATCTTTATCTGCGGCCTGCCAGAAGGAATCTGCATAATTGAAAAAGTGTTATAAATTTGCTCCCTGCCATGCAACCTTCACACCATGTTAGATCCTTAAGTTAGCACTGGATGCATCATAACAAGGCATCAGCATAATCATTGCACAAGAATGCTGACATCCTCAAACAACCAATTTACTGTGCCTCAAAAAGATTATCAGTACCTCAACTAAATTTCGGAGACTTTGGCCACTATTTATGGAGGTACAAAATTTTATGTACACCTCTAAAGTACAAAGCTCCACTTGATTTTCTCTTTACTCCCTGCAAAGCACCTCAGTCGGAAAGGCAAGTTATGTTACTTTATGGGGTATGGTTTTCAGTTCAGATAGTATGGATAAGCCTAGCATACAGATTTTTCTTTGTAACACCAGTTAAGCAGCAGAAATGATGTACAGCTGTTGGCCATGGAAGAAGCAGAACACTGGATTACCATTCCGACCATGCTCCTGCTACAAATCCTCCAGTTTCTCCCCTAACTGCACTGGGGAATGACTAGGATGAATGTTTTGATGTGGTGCCATATGTACTTGCCAGACATTAATGCTGAGTTTTGGTAACATTTTTGAGAAGCAGCAATCTTGTAATCCAGTTGCTGGAACAGAGACTGAGGTCAGCTGGCTGTTGTAGGCATCGACAACTTCAGCTGATGGCGCTGTCTGAAGATGCCCTAAGTATAGGATGAAACTGGCAATTTTAATGAACTACCATTGTGATCTAGTGTCTTTTTTTCACTGATTTTCTGTTAATGCTGATACTGATAGGGCAAGCCAGGTCTTCAAAGAATGCACCCAAAACAAAGCCTCCCCCCTCCTCCCCCACTGCTATGGACTAAATAAGAGCATCTTTAGGGGATATGTATAAAGATTATACTTCACTGTTGAAGGGCTACTAGTGCTATATGTCCTCTTCAGTTTCCTATATGTGACCCTTATGACAACATCTATTGCAAATGCTGTGTTCTAAGCATTACGTATCTTATATCTTTGGTGCAAAGTTTTCTCCCACAATATAGTGTCTAAAATTGGCCCCCAATTCAGATGCAAATGATGACACTTACATCTCCTGAGGAAACCTTGGCAAACTTTCTCACAAATTATGAATGATAGTCATCAATGAGGGGAAGCATGAAAAACTTTCTCACAAATTATAAATAAAACTCGTCAGTTGCAGAAGCCTGGCAGAGCTGCTATATGGGTGTAGACATTGCATATTGTTCGGTATGATGTACCTAACAGAGTGAGTCCAGCTCCCATGGGTGAGGCATTATTATGTGAGCTCACAGTTCTGATCTTTCAGATTCAGCATCACACAGAGATACGATGTGTTGTCAGTGGCTCCTCATCCGTTTCAAGCCACAGCCTGTCATGGCTAGCTGATTTGTCACTGGAATCAGCTCCAGCTGTGACACCAGGCTCAGCATGCACCCCACCTTCAGCAACACTGACTCAGGGCTGGAACAGCAACACAACAATGCCTGCTCCTCCAACTTGCCCTGTCACCAGGCATAAGACCAAGTTCCCAATCTCACCTCATCCTTCTAATTGATATATCACTCATACACACTACATGCCACAGACATAACAGGTTTTTGCTGGATAAAATGGGTGAATCCAGTTCGTATTCCACTTCAAGCGCTACATCTGATGTAAAGCGTCAGAAGCACATACAAACACACAACTAACTTATCAGTTGAATTGAATACTCACAAGTCAATTCTGGCACTGAATGATCTCTTCACCGGGATCTATGTAGCCACCCCAAAACAAGCCCAGGTCAGTTTTTGACTCTATATGCTTGTTAAAGTGACAGGGTTTGTTATATCTGTTTGAAGGGATATAAATACTAGCTGCACAAAATTTTGTCAATACACAGACTAACAGCACTGGAATACAAAATGGCCATAGCAAATATGTTCAGTCATTTCATATGACCACAGCAATGGGCAGGCTATTTGCTTACCGGATGAAGAATGTGCCATGCCTTATTAGCCAGTTGTTTAGAAACCTACTGTGTTGTTGAAACTTGGTTTGTTATATTTTGGACTGTTAATACTAAACACATGACTGTTCTGGCTCATGACTTTGGAGATTTTTTTTTAGGCATTCAACATGTGCAGTGTAATTACTCACTCATAACTGATGTTATCTAGAACCTACAACTGATCAAAGAGATATTAAAATCAGCTATGACTTTAGTTATGAATTACATTTTTGTGCATCGATCAATACAGCAAAAAGGCTGAAACCAGTCCAAAACCCAACTTCTCCACAACTGTCTGTCCCAAACTGTGTCAAAGATTTGCCACAAGTAAGCAAATAACACCTAACCTCATAATTACTGGATAAAGGAAAGTGAATGATATTACGGCTCTAAGATGACCTGCTTTCCAAATAGACTCTTTCTTATAATCAATAACAACTTCTAAATTGAAATAACATGTATAATACTTTTAAAAAAATTGTTTCTATTCACATACTTATTACTTTCATCCCCAATCAGATGGCCCTTTAATTGTCACTTTTACTATGTTTTCTTTAGCCGATATTGGATACTAGCCAGTATTTCTGAGACACAAAAGGTATTTTACTTACTGCTTATTTTACAAAGGTAAAACAATTATCAGTACATACAGACCAACTGTATGAATTAATATTGAGAAGAGTCTTGGATTGTAAAAGTGAAAATGTCTTATTATATCAGGATAGTGAAATGTGCCTTGCCAATGGCAAAAATGAGGGATCTGAGGCATAAACTACAAGAAAATCTACAGCTTTCGAAAGATTTGTGTTCATTGTTTTCCTCCAATTATTATATGTAAAGAAATTTGTGGATGAGAAATATTTTGAAGGTCGTGGCAGCCATAGGTAGGTATTCTGCACATTCCAGAGTTGCACTTCATGAATGGAATCTACCTGCTGGTAAACTGCATTGACTTAAAATAGATACTACTTCAAAACATACATGTATTTTTACAGAAAAATGGTCTTTTGCCATAAAGACTAAAACTTTTTCACTCTGGCTTCATTTTCAGGGGAAAGGTCTATGCTGTACTAAAACTTTTAACATCACCTGCAAATCATCGAATACAGCTTTGGTGTAACTCACCATCAGACAGTTACTGGAACAACCCTAAAGAAGAGCTTGCTAAAGGACGCCACCTCCCATATAAAACATGGAGGCTGAGAACTGGTGTATCCCGATGCTTGGTCAATTTGAAGAAATGGGGTTTCTCTCTAGGAGATGAACTATGCGAATGTGGCGAACAGCAAGATCATCAACACCTGCTCAACTGTAGAAACCTCCCAACCCCATGCCCGATCTGGTTATCGCCAATGATACAGCAGTTCAAACAGCGGGATTTTGGATGTCATATGGAATTTAATCATGTAATTCTTTGTAAATTGACGTCATATGAATTTAATCTTGTACTTATATTGTTTGTAAATTGCTGCCTATCGATACGAGTAAATAAATAAAATCAATATTTTGGTCTACTATGGCTTCTACAAATCTTTCAGAGCAGAAGCCATGTTCTACAAACCCTACCACAGGCTTATAGTAATTATATGAGGCGACTTCAAAAAGTAAGTTACATATTATTATGGCAGCCCAAGTAACTTTTATTGTATGCTGCACCACACTTCAAACTGACAGACAGGTTGCATGACTATTTTTCAACATAGTTACCACATCTCTGTAAACAATTTTATTAGACACCTTATTCGTAAAGATCCTTGTTCTGTCTATTCTCACATTATGCTTTGTTTGGTAACAACAATTGGAATGTTCTTCCAGTTACTCATTTCACTGATGATAGGAATCTGTTCCTTTTCACAGAGCCATTTGAGAACTATTGTGTGAATGTTCTCACCACAGGTGGTTGTGCAATAAAATTTTATAACAGCAAGTAAAGAGCAAGATCTACAGAATAGCAGAAGTGAAACATCTTGATTATTATTGAATGAAAAAAGAGTTTTGTAGTGTAGTAGTCCCATATGCATCAAAATGAGGAATGTTTTTATTACCTGTATTATAATCTCTTTAACATATTGTACGCATCATATGTCTGTTCTGTAGTCACCCAAAATTAAAGGAGTATATAAGTAACTTTAACATCCAAACATAATTAAAGAGAAAAATACATTCAACATTACTATCATACTTGTCAGTTTTAAGTCCTATATTGTAATTCAGCACTGTGGTAAGCCATACATTTGAAGGGACTGACTTGTTCTATATTACAAGCACACATCCTGTATATAATGTAATCAAATGGGACCCAAAAAATCAATGAATATATCAAACGATCTTAAGGAACTAATGTTCTATCCCATGGATACCTTAGTCTTGCTAAAAATGCATATCGAACTATTCATTCCACACTTTTTTTTTTTTTTTTTTTAACCAATTAGGGTAGCAAATGTACATATTCAGAGAAAGTTATAACTTCAAAAGAAGGACCTCACATGCATAGCAAAACTAACACCACAGAATCCTGCAAAAGCAAATTTAAAATATTAACTTTAATATGTTGGCACATACACAAGACAATACTTATTTTAATGGTGAATTGTACAGCACATCTAAACAGAGATTTCCATTATAACAACACAGGAACCAGAGGAAATTGCTATCTTTCCACCAAAAGGCTGAAAATGATAATAGCGGCACTAGAAATGCAGGCTGATTAATTTATAACAGACTTACACTTAGCGTAAAGACTATAAACTGTGCACCTCCGAAAGAGACATCTCTAAGCTAGATGTTGGTAGAGGCGAAGCAATATTTGCAGGCAAATTGACAGAACAAAGATAAATTTAAAATTAGTTACTGAGTAAAGCTCATCTTAGTGCGGAAATGGAAAACACCTTCCTGGGAAGAGAAAAAAGGACCCAATTGTAGTGCTCAAAATGTAGAAGAGACCGTCACCAAACACAACAAGAAGACATCTACAAACACAACCAACTCATAAACTCAGTGCTGTAACACACCACAACACCCTTACGTCATCGCTCAAAGCAAACAGATGGAATCGGATGCTTCCATTGACCTATATAACGCTGTCTACCGCCTTTACGTCCGCAAGACAGTTTGTGTGTATCATTATTATACATTATTATATACCGTGTTTTTTTTTTTTTTTTTTTTTTTTTTTTTTTTTTTTTTAAGGAAAGAGAGTTCTCCACTGTTTGCTGTGCGTGCAATACCGTATCTGTTAATATCATTAGTACGTAATTAAAAACTGTTTTTCTGTATAATTGGTAATTTTGTAAGCAATGTTGTTTATTCTGTATAAAGCTTGCAACGTGACATATGTAATACTATTATAAAATATGATCTATGGACAAAAATAAACTAAACTGAAACCGGTACCAGAACATTACTTTATTAGTCACTATAAATTGCTTATCTGCTGTAATGTCGTATTTGTTAATAACTAAACATTCTCAATGACTCGACAACGGAAAAAGTAAATACATAACACTCCTTTCGATCCTCGACGTCCAGTTACACACGGAACGAAGAATCGTGATAATTGGCAACACCTCAGTAACAGCCCGAAGGAACGTATGTTGGCAACAATACAAACAAGGGCTGTGGTAGCGCCGTTTGTGGATAATGTTCGAATCTCTCTTCAGTTTAGAGTCTTATATAGGTATTTAATTAAAGTCGTATTGTGACTGCTTTCGGATTTCTGAAAAAGTTTTACCATGAAAATTTACAAACACTTTCGGCAATTTAAACAATTCGACGTAGATATGAGCTATATAAAGTACGCGACATACACGCATTAAATAATCACAATTATTGCAATTCATCCCATCTTTCTGAGGTAAAATAATATCTGTGGCTTTTATCTAGGTATGAAATATGGGTGAAGATTCACATCTTTAAGCATATGCTTCCATTGTTTCGTACTGAAATTTACCGTGTGTAACGGTATTAATTGGAGTGAAAATTCGGCCATGGTTCAATTCTCACATATTAACACTACACGTAGCGCGGAAACGAAAAATTTCTCAAGTTCGTTGGCTGCGCCCTGACAATTTAGTTTCCCGAGCGCGTTCAGCTGGTCTCCACTATAATTTTATACTCAATTCCTGCAACTGCCCAATCAGAATTGGAATACAAATGACGGAGTAATGGCTGTAATCAATGCGACACGAATGTGGCCAGAAGCTCGACCAAAAAGACGTGGAATACATCGATGGCGAAGTAAAGTGTGCATTCAATTCAAACACTCCTTTTGTGTCCTATATTAGGCAGCTGCTATTTCACCTACCTATGTCTCTGAGAATACACTTTCAGAAACCGTAGAGTACCGTTACGCAGAGTGTCACAGTAGAAGGGGAGAAGGATAATCTGGCACCATGTTTTCTTTTTTTCCTCAAAGAAATAATAATAAAGTCCCTCATTTCATTCTGTACACCGAATAGTTAAGTAACAAAAGTAGTCTTCCACTGGAAGTGAGGAAATATTCACAGCGGACTCAAGAAATATTGACAAGATACTACGTACCATGAAACTGTTCAGCTTCTTTAGCAGATTTCTCTCTCTCTAACCCATGCGCAACAGTTACGTAGTAAACAGTTAAATTTATATTTCGTTAATCGTACCTTATGCTTAAAACGCTGGCGTGCTGTGAGCGGAGACATCAACAGCATTTTTAGTCCAAGTACTGAAACATGGAAGAGGTATGCCTTAAGCACAGGATTACTTATGGTCAGCAGTATCTCCGCAGCAGCCATCCTTCCCAACTACAGAAACACTTCTGCCTGCAACCGTGCGTCTGCGGCAACTCGACGCTTTCAAGTTTCTCGCGTGCGTCCTTGACTCTTAACTCATAACTGCTCAAATATACACGGCTACCAACTTCTGCTCTGTTAAGTTACTAAGAGTATGAAACGTCAAAGAATCTTATAAGCGCATTCCTGTCTTTCTGGTCCACAGCTGAAAGTGTAGCGCCCGCATCTCGTGGTCGTGCGGTAGCGTTCTCGCTTCCCACGCCCGGGTTCCCGGGTTCGATTCCCGGCGGGGTCAGGGACTTTCTCTGCCTCGTGATGGCTGGGTGTTGTGTGCTGTCCTTAGGTTAGTTAGGGTTAAGTAGTTCTAAGTTCTAGGGGACTGATGACCATAGATGTTAAGTCCCATAGTGCCCAGAGCCATTTGAAACATTTTTTGAAAGTGTAGCGTCTATCCGCTTTACACTAATTAGTCGATTCGTTCGATGAAAGCGTTCTGATTGTACTTCAATAGCATGACGACAACTAGCTTATGCTACTGCTATGTATTTATCACACACTTGTACAATACCGCTAATTAATATCTCACCAATGACGATGCAGCATCAAATCAAGTTATATGATGATATGAATCTGATTGTGTGGAAAACGTGTACTAGTTCTCATTAGGTTATTTGATTCTCTCCATTTTGTACTAGGCAATGCGGTTAATTGCAGGTTTATTTAAACGCTGGAATCCTTATAGCACCCAAAATTTCAACACCAACAATGTTTCTTGTTGGGAATGAAATCTTTTACTCTGTGGTCAATATATTCTGCTATGACTGTATGTTTCAGGTCGAACGGGGTACCCAACGGGGAATCGAACGTAGATTCATTTCTCAGCTAGGTTGAAATACAGGAATCTGTTGTTCTAATTCCGTGACGGAATAGTTTTAGGGTAAGTCGTTTCCGTGGCCGTTTATAGTAATAAAAGTTAAATTTCGCTTTTTCACCCTTCAAAGACAGCACTAGAACGTACAATTAATTAATAAACGTATAAATTTACTGCCAGTTGCAACTACAATGTGCATACGACCTTTTTGTTTGGAGTCCTTGATCTCTTCTACAATAAATTTGTTTTGCTAAAAGTTTTGGTATTTCTAACTTTGCTTAATCATTCACATGAAATATAATTGCCTTTACGTGTACTGGCCTCGCATTTAGAAGGGCGACGGTTCAAATCGCCGTCTGGCCATAGAGATTTAACTTTTTTTTGGATTATCTGAATCGCTTAGGACAAATGTTGATTTGATTTTTTAGAAAAGGACACGGCCTATTTCCTTCTCCTAACCGAGCTTGTGGTTCGTCCCTAATTATCGTCTTCGACGGGACGTTAAACCCTCCCTCCATTTGTTTATCTAAACATGACTACAAGACTTGATTCTTGTTCTTGGACACGTTTCGCTTCGTCTAGTTTAGAAGCATTCTTAAGTTATTGTTGATTGGGCCGTGTTTGATAAATTGGATCAGTTTCTGAGTTGGGACACTTCACAGTACATTCGTGTGGCTGGTGTATGCGATGAGCTTTCATTGCTAACAGGAAGGACAATCAGTGAGAATGTTTGGCAAATAAATCGAGCAAAACATTATTGTTGAAACTGAAAAGATTTTTATACAATTCTAAAAAACAGATCTCACTTGTAAAGAAAATTATTAGTGAGTTTGCAGGTTGAGGTTTCTTGAACACTGGCCCATATCTCTGTATGAAATCGAACTGTCAGTGCAAAACGATCGATTTTTTAAAAGCACGAAGTCCCTCGTAAGCTGTTAAATATCCTTCAGCGGGCAGACCTGCACCAAGGCGGCCGGACCTGCCACGTAAGGGGCCTCCCGGCCAAGGACGCCAAACGCTCATTTCCAATTTCCATAACAACCATAATTTCTATTCAATATTAAATTTTGTATTCCAGTACATTACAACATATGCACTTAAAGAACGTTGACTAGCCGTCAATATGACTGCAAAAAGGCGTTCTAAAGGCTATTTAAAAGGAAAATCTGATTATCAAGTAGCTGCTCTTGTGCAGTATACCCGCCGTTGGACTCATGAATGTCACTGTACGCCCTCTCCATAGGTCCGGTCCGGAACCACCGCTGTAAACTAAAATCTGTACACCACCTCGACAACCATACTGATTTCTTCACTCTAAAGGTGCAAAAGTAACAACTTTTTCCAGTTTTCTCTTCATCGATCTTGAGAGAATATGTTGAGGAGTGGAGCATTCTCCCTCCCCCCCCCCCCCCCCCCGTCCCCCACAAACACATTCCCTGCGGCCCCACACACTCCAGTAACGAAGAACAGTTTTGAAGAAATATTTGCAACTGGTTAATTAGCTGGGCAACTAGAGGCCAAATAAATAAATAAACAAGTATTTGGGACAATTTGCTTCCACATTCATAGTTTGTAAGCCACTGCGTCATCTGTGAGGCAATACAAAGTCGAATTACGCGACGAACGGAACAAACGAATGAACGAGTGATTAGTCCTCCCGTCCTCCCAGACAGCTGATAAACTTGGCTTATAAACAAACCAACAGGTACGCGATCACTAGGCTGCAGTTGCCGTTTCCAGCAACCGTCGGGTAAAAAGAGTTAATTTGACATTCCGGTTGCTTTTTAGAGGGCAGTAGCCTACGGACGAGGTAAGAGGATTATTTTGCCAATGCCTGAAGCAGAAGTGCTGCTTAAGTCCTTGAAAAAGTGTAATTTGTTGGAACTACACTACTAAAAGAAAAACAATGAATTCATCGACAGATCTAGAAATAAAAGCATAATTAAACTTCGGTTTCGAATTCTTATCCGTATTATTATCTCACAGATTTGTAGCGTATGAATCCTCAATCACTTAGTCAGACCTAGGAACTTGAGCATTTAGAGCAGTTGATGAAACATTTGGCCAATGTCTCTTGCGCAAAAATCCCTCTGGCAAATAGTATGAGGTTCTTTTGACTGTTCTTCATAATTCGTAATACAAGGCGTTTCAAAAAGATTCATATTTTGAATGAAGACAGAAGCTAGAAGGAAATTTTCACTATCTCAGAAGTCTAAACAGTTTTTATTTTTAAAGGAACTCCCCGACTTCACAACGTTGTGTCTTTTAGAAGCCTGTACATACACCTATAACTGTTAGAAGGGGTGTCGCCGGCACGGTAGCTCAGCGTGTTCGGTCAGAGGGATAGCTGCCCTCTGCAATAAGAAAACGGAGTTAATCGAACTTCAACGGATGTCTTACGACACATTAACTCATTTATAAATTACGCAGAATTTTAAACTGTTTTATGCATGGAAGTTCGATTCTTTAAAGAATCGGTGGTGTACTGGTTGTTGAGAAATACTCTTTTTACCGCCATTCGCAATGTTTTCGTGAAACTGTCATCTGCATTTGACGTTACTATGAAGATGCTTGCCACTGAAAGACGAGTTTTCTTTAAACAGGAGACAGCTTTTTCCAAACCATAAATGAACAAACTGGATGCATGTTAGAAACATCATTGACACTGGTGTAAACATTTTCACATCGTAAACCGACACGAGATAGGATTGGCGTTCAATAAGTAATGGCATTTCAGGATGAATCTCTAAGGAACGTACAGTTAAAATTTGAGCCATTTTATACGGATAGTTATTTAAATAACTGCAGCCTACGATGTGAATCCGGCTGAAAACCGGTTTTTGCGGCTTTCTGCACACCTGTTGCAAAAGAACCAACTATTTCCTCAATTTGTCTGGGCTGGAGGAAGTATGTAATGTTTAAAATTTGACCCTGCACTGTAAGATAGCTACGGATAATCGTTCTTCCGATAAGTAATCAAATGGTCACTAGGCCAAGGGCTATCCAAAACACTTGATCCCTTATCTCTCTAATCAATATAACCCGAGATATGATCCACTGACAAATCGCATTTTCGCGTGGGGCTTTTTGGAGCATGTTGTCGCCATTGTGGTGTTCAGTACAACACATTTTTTTTCTCTCGGCGAGTTTCGGTTGGAAAAATGCAGAATTGTTGTGAGGCATCATGAAATATTCCCGCTTCAGCTCCTATGTTTTCACGAAGCTTCGGTAGGTGACGGCTCTGTACGTTGACTTAAAAATGAAGCCTGTAACCCAGGTGCGTTCCAAGCAGAGAGCTGTCATCGAGTTTCTTTTGGCTGATAACCAGAGCGTGGCAGATATTCAGAGGCGCTTGCAGATTGTCTACGAAGACATTGAGTCGTTGGGCGAGGCGTCTGCCATCATCGCCCAGGAAGGTGGCGCAGATCTCTCCGATCTGCCTCGTGCCGGCCAGCCGCACACAGCCCTGACTCCTGCGTGCGGCCACTCTCATTCGAATTATTCGACGGATCACAGTCGAGCACCTCGCCGCTGACTGAACCTCTGTGTTGGAAGTGCTGACATACTCGTCCACCTGTTGGGACATTCAAAGGATGTTCTTCCGCATCCAGTCTACAGCCCGGATGAGGGAAGCAGTACGCGGATGATGCAGCGAGACCTTGGCTCCGATGTCGACCAGCAGAGTGGTACCGTGTGGGCACACAGGCCATCCCAGTGAGGTGGTTAAGGCCGCCGCATTGAACGGAGATTATTTTGAAAAATAGAATGTCGTAGCCAAAATAGTGCGAAATAATAAGGTGAATTGGAATCTAGAGTAAAACCAAACTGCAGAAAGCCGCAAAAACCGGTTTTCGCGTCGTAGGCTGCAATTATTTAAATAACTAACCGTATCAAATGGCTCAAATATTAACTGTACGTTCCTTAGAGATTCATTCAGAAATGCCATTTTCCGCTACCGAGATCCAGAGGTTTCAAGTTACTGTAGGTATGCACGTAATATCCAGTATGAAGCGTAAATGTAGTTTTAACTGACGTAGTGAACGAATGACAAGGGTTCTAGGATCATTGCAAGGGCTCTGAGGTCACGAAACTATGTTTTTAGTCAGCATTTTTTCACGAATAAAACTTTGTGACGCGCTGTCTCTGTATAACTGGCACTTCAGGCCTATCCAAATGTGCCCAAATGGTATTGCATTGGCAAAAAGACGGGTTACAGCGGATCTTAACACGCCTGAAAAGAACTTAAAATGACTGCCAACGATTACGCAAAAATGGAAATATTAGAAATTCAGTAAAGCATTACTAACAAGATTTCTATTTTAAGATACAAATCATAGGTCGGGCGTGTTCGACTAATAGCGATTAATCAGCAAAGTATGCAGACAAAGCGTAAAGGGTAGAAGAAAGATGAGAGAGTGGCAGCGGAAGGGAAAGAGAGAGGAGACAGTGATGATGGGAGTGGCAGTGAAAGAGAAAGAGAGATGGGTGAAGACAATAGCAGTGGGAGCCAAAGAGAGATGAGACAGTAGAAATGAAACAGAAAGATGAATGGTGACCATACATAGGCTTGGGGGATCTGAACTGTCCAAGCCAAGCAGACTTTAGTACGTAGGTAAAGGTGAGAGCGCGTTATGGAGAGAAATTTTAAACAAGCGGGTACAGGGGAAAATGTAAGTTGGAATCCTCCGTAATTTTTGGCAGTGGGAAAAAAGACAAAACGAGACAGTGTAAATGACAGAGGAGACAGAAATCATTTGGGATAAAAGGAGGCAGTGGGAGAGAGACGTATATATACAGTGGCAGTGAGAAGGAGTTGATGAGCATGAAGGCTAACCTACAAAGAGAGACTGAGTAAAAGGATTTTAGAATGTTCTGTGTTAAAAGAACGCGAATATGTTCTCATGACAAAAGTTTTGATGAGAAAGACGAAATGAGGACTGTGCAGCTAGGTCCCCACTTTTCTGTGAAAGTGTTTTAAAGAGGAACATATTCGCGTTTTTCCGCTGGCTGATCTTTCTGCTCGAATGATCCGATGAATTCGCTCAAATTCACATCACTTGTGTACACTTCGCGCAGCTTGTGTGGCATTCACGAAACCTTTACTGCCTCTCCTACACACGATTTTCATTATTTACTTTCCGTAACATTCATATTTCGGTTGGAACACACGCATTCGAATGTCAGTAGCCGGCATTTCAAAATGTGACAACCTGCAAACAATGACTCATCCACACGGGAGTTATCCATTTTAAATACTGCTTATAAAACCTATCTATCAAAAGGAAACTCCAGCCACCAGCACAAACACTTTTACGGAAGGAGCAATGCGACTTTCGTAAAGACAGGTATTGGACAGATGCATATTTGTTTTACGACTACTGGCAGAGAAGAGAAAAGAGTTCAACAAGCCACTATTTCTACTTTTCCTAGACAAGACCTACGATAAGATAGGTCGGATGAAATTATGGGAAATACTCACTAACTACAATTAACACTAAAATTAGTATAAAAAAAGAGTCATTGACCGTAAATCACGCACTAAAAAAAGGGTGCGGTTTCTCACAAATATTTTAGATGTATTTGTATACCAACAGAGTTCTAGAAGAGTGGAATTCTGAAAGCCCCAAGAAGAAGGAACAGATTTAGCAATTCTTTTTTACTTACAGACGACCACGTTCCCTTAGCAGACAGTGAAAGCGGCCTCACTAGTCACCAGGGTTCAGTTCGGAGTGGGACTCATGACTGAAGACCATGCCACTCCAGTCAACGAGACTCCTGCCCGAAGACGTGTCTGGAGATGCTGTGGGATACCAGCCTGAGTGTCGGCTGCCATCCGGCCCGACAGCCGGGAGTAATGGTGTGAGGTGGCATTTGTTTTCATAGCAGGACCTCTCTGGTCGTCATCCGCGGCTCTGTTGCAGCACAGCGGTACGTCGACGATATTCTACGCCCCGTTCTGTTTCCCGTCATGGCAAGCCATCCTAATCTTACATTTCAGCAAGATAATTCCCATCCGTACGCACCAAGAATTTCTGCTGTTTGTCTTCGTGTTTGCCAAACCCTACCTTGACCTGCAAGGTCGCCGGATCTATCTCCAATTGAGAACGTTTGAAGAGTTATGGGCAGGACCCTTCATCCAGCTTGGAATTTTGACGATCTAACGCGGCTGTTTGACAGAATTTGGCACGAAATCACTTTTGGAGAGCATCTAACAACTCTGTCAATCAATACCAAGCTTTTTTGCTTGCATAAGAGCGAGGATCGGTCCAACGCATTATTGACGTGCTCAGTTTGTGAGGCTCCTTCTCTTGAATTAGTCGGCGAATTTCTATGAAATAGTAATCATTTGTTTCTCTGTGTATATACGTCACATCTACCGATTTCCGTCCCATTTGGGTAATTCCTTCGAGGTGCGTCACTTTTCTTTCTTAGAGTGTGTTTATATGAAACAGAAGATGGGGAAAGAAAGGGAAAGGAGGTATTGCCACAATGCCCAGTGTGGCTGGAAGTCACGAATTTTCCGCCCATACTTTTCATTTCTTTCCTCACCGCCTATTTCATATAAATATTTCTACCAGCCGTGACATCACTTGTGACAGAGTAGACACCTCTCATGTACATGCTGATACCAATTCTGCCTCACTGACATTGTTTCCCTTTTGTGAAGTGTACAGCTTTACATTTCTGAACATCTAAAGCAAGTTTCCAGTCTTTGCACAACTTAACAATATATCAAGATGTTACTAAATACATGTTGTGGGCTTTCTATATAACTACGCACCCACCAACTCAACGTTGAAATATTAAACGTTTTGGCCGGTTTCGTTGTCTAGGGGCTGGGATACGTAGGTGCCGCATTACAGGCCAGATACTGCTGAGTCTACAGTATACGATAAGAATACACACATGAATCGAATGGCCGAAGGTTCCCATCATTCGGCAATTGCGAATTATGAAAGTAACATATAAATTTTATAAATGAAAGATTGCAATTAAATAAAATCTGCAGGTACTATCTTAACGACATTAAATGATAAGCACGATAGTAGAAGTACTTTTGAGAATGCGGTATATTTCTGCAAATCACTTATTGGTGTCGATGGTCCAGCTATTAAATAAATTATAAACTGAATAACAGGGAAACAATAGATTCAAATGGCTCTGAGCACTATGGGACTTAACATCTATGGTCATCAGTCCCCTAGAACTTAGAACTACTTAAACCTAACTAACCTAAGGACATCACACAACACCCAGTCATCACGAGGTAGAGAAAATCCCTGACCCCACCGGGAATCGAACCCGGGAACCCGGGCGTGGGGAGCGAGAACACTACCGTACGACAACTAGATGCAACAATAGATTCCTACAACACGTCATTAGTTATGGGCAACAATACAGCTCGCGAGACATTCACTTCCAAACGCATCCTACGTCTTCACTGCAGAAGCCACGGAAATCTCACAAGTGCACATGCGACTGTGCGTCCGTCGCGCCGTACTCCGAAGTATTTCTATGAGCCGCGACCAAGCGCAAACCGCTCCTCACTGCCCACGTCTCTGTCGCGACTTGGGCGTCCGCGCGCCGTCACGTCCAGCACTCCCGTGTGCAGTCCGTACACTTCCAGAACTGTCCTCGTGTCCTCTCTCGAAACGATCCTCCTCCCCCACTTCCATTCAGTCTCACCATTAACGAGCGCTCTGTTTGGCTAGAGGGCTCCCTCCATGTCTCCAAGCGAACGTACACTCACAAACATATTTAAGCACATACGAAATACTGGATTTACATTTAAATACTTAAAATTAAATAAATATTCCTACGGCTGGACCATAAACACACTCTAATACACATGATTAAATACATAAACAATTAAATAAACATATATCAAAAGAAGCAAAACGTAGACCAGGAGCTTAATGTCTCTGTACTTTCTAACATACAGTAAATATTTAACTAATTTCTTCATGAATAGTATACATCGGATATAAACAAAGACATAGACGAATAAATATATTTATAAGCATGCTGCTCATGTATGGAAGTGAAACATGGACCGTAACTAGTTTGGACAAGAAGAGAATAGAAGCTTTCGAAATGTGGTGCTACAGAAGACTACTGAAGATTAGATGGGTAGATCATATAACTAATGAGGAGGTATTGAATAGGATTGGGAAGGAGAGAAGTTTGTGGCACAACTTGACTAGGAGAAGGGCTCGGTTGGTAGGACATGTTCTGAGGCATCAAGGGATCACAAATTTAGCATTGGAGGGCAGCGTGGAGGGTAAAAATCGTAGAGGGAGACCAAGAGATGAATACACTAAGCAGATTCAGAAGGATGTAGGTTGAAGTAGGTACTGGGAGATGAAGAAACTTGCACAGGATAGACTAGCATGGAGAGCTGCATCAAACCGGTCTCAGGACTGAAGACCACAACAACAACAAGCATGCTGCTACCGTTTTTTCGTGTAACTGTGGAGTACTTACGGCCTGATGCGATCGATAGTAATGGGGCACTTTGACCTCATATAACTCATGTACTATTCAAGTTACATGCCTGTAATTTATACCAATTTAGGTTTACACTAATAGCTTTCTAAAGACACGGCGATTGACAAAATCGGATGAAGCGTTTATACTTTGGAAATTCGTCGCTGGGTCTTACTTGTATACTTTGCCATGAGAAACTAAACTTTAAACTAATAAAGATATTGAAAATCTTATCACACCATCAGAATCGTCGTACAAATAATAGTAATGTACATGTTTCTTTTTGAGTGACCATGATTCATTTGGCTACTATTAATTTCTATACGAACTGTGAAATGTGTGCCATCAAGGTTTCACAAAGTCCGCTATCTTTGGCACTCCCGGCGTGCCTCCTTCATCAACACAGCGCCACCACGGAATTCGCAGCCGCGCGCTCCGGCTGGACCCCTCTTGCTTCGGCCAGCGCCCGGCACCACGTGGTCGGCCTGCCTAGCGGCCCGCGCCCGCCAAGCAGCGCGTGCGGCCAGGCCGCTGCTTCCTCCCAACTTCTAATTAAAGGGTGCGACGACTCGCCCGCTACCTCACAATCTGCACCTTCTATCACGTTTTTCTTCATTACACTCGTAGTTGACTGCATCATTTGTGAAAAGTCTGAGGTGACTGTTAATATTGCCTGCAGGTCATTAACAAGCAGGCAAGGTTCCCAACACGCTCCCCTGTGGTACACCTGAAGTTATTTCTACATCTGTCTCTGACTCTCCATCCAAGAAAACTTGCTGCGTTATCCCTACCAAACAATCGTCAGTCAAATCACAAATTTCCTTTGATACCGAATATGACAGTGACAAGTGTCGGTGTGGTAATTATTAAAATAACTTACGCCAAATTAAGAAATACTGCTTCTACGTAACTGTCTTGATCCGTGCCCTTTAGAGTGTCATGTGAGAAAAGCAGAGTTGGTGTCCGCATGGCCGTTTTCGAAATCCGTTATTTTTAGCGCAGAGATGCCTCACATCAGGTTGAGCTCAAAATATAAGATTCTACAATAGATCGAACTCTCCTTATACAGCGATGACAAAAAACATTGTGACCACTGCCCACCGCGACGTTGGCTTCCATCTGGCGGCGTTGCGGACACGTGACGCGGTAACCAAAGTATGTAAGCGGAGCTGACACGGACGGGCGATCACCCTAGCGAAAATATGGACAGCAAATGGGGAAATCCATTGAGATAAACGACTTTGACAAATGGCAGATTATTATTACGGAGAGCCTGTGAACGAGTATCTCGAAAACGGCGAAGCTGGTCGAATGTTGTCGTGCTATTGTCGTGAGCGTCTACGGAAAGAGGTAGGCCAGTGAGACTACAACCAGGTGCTAAATGGTTGAACGTCCACGACTGTTCACAGAACGTGGGAGTTTGGAGGCTTATCTGCTTTCTAAAGTAGGACAGATGGCGATCTGTGCATCTCTGCTGAAAGAGAACAATGCTGGTGCACCCACACCGTTCGTCGTACATTGTTGAACACGGAGCTCCGCAGCAGACCACCGCTACGTGTTCACGTATTGAGGCAACGACATCGTCATTTACGACTGCAGTGGGGCACGGGACCATCGGGATCCCGGGATGGGTCACACGAGTGACTTGTAAGCAGTCTCCTTTGCAGACTGATCGCACTTCCCCGGTATTCTACCAACAAACCGAAGGCTACCACCTGCTTTACCCACGACTAAGCCTGTGTGATCATTCTATTTCAAATCACTACAAAGTGTTACACCTAGGTACTTGTACGAGTTGGCCGATTCCAGTAGTGACTCTCTGATGTCGTAGTCATAGGATATTATCTTTTTCGTTTTGTGTAGTCCACAATTTTTCACTTTTGAACGTTTAAAGTAAGTTGCGAGGCTTTGAACGACTTTGAAATTTTATCAATGTGTTGACTGAATATTTATGCAGCTTCATTCAGATAGTACTTCATTACAGATAACTGCATCATCTGCAAGAAACCTGATATCACTATTAATATCATCTGCGAGGTCATTAATATATAACATGAACATGTTGCGTCCACCATACAAAAAGGCCTGAATCCAGTCACAAATTTCACTTGATACTCCATATGATCGTATTTTGACAATAAGCGTGGTTGTGTACTGAGTCAAATGCTTTTCGCAAATCGAGAAATACTGCATCTACCTAATTACCCTCACCCAAAGCTTCCAATATGTCATTTGAAAAGAGTGCGAGTTGGGTTTCACATGATCAGTGTTTTCGGAATCCATGCTAGTTGGCATTGAGGTCATTCTGTTCAAGATACCTCATATGTTTGAGTTCAGAATATGTTCTCAGACTCTACAACAAATCGATGTCAAGGACATTGGACGACAATTTTGTGGGACTCTTCTACTTCCCTCCTTGTAGAGAGGTGTGACCTGAGCTTTTTTCCAAGAACTGAACACGGGTTTTTGTTCGAGGGATTTACGACAGATTATAGCTAGAAAAGGGGCTAAGTCACCGCAAATTCAGTATAGAATCTGACAGGGATTCCATCGGTTTTATTCAATTTTATCGATTGGAGCTGTTTCTCAACACCACTGACACTAATGCTTACTTCGTTCACCTTTTCAGCGGTACGAGGATTAAATTGGGGCAATTCTCCCGGGTTTTCTTTGTTAATGGACATTTGAAAGCGGAGTTAAGCGTTTCAGGTTTCGCTTTGCTAGCCTCAATTTCATTTCCTGTGTGATTCGCCAGGAACTGGACACTAAATTTGGTGCCACTAACGGCCTTTACATACGACCAGGATTTCTATATAACATATAATTATTATATGTATTATAGACAGTGTGTGGTGTCACCGCCAGACACCACACTTGCTAGGTGGTAGCCTTTAAATCGGCCGCGGTCCGTTAGTATACGTCGGACCCGCGTGTCGGCACTATCAGTGATTGCAGGCCGAGCGCCGCCACACGGCAGGTCTAGAGAGACTTCCTAGCAATCGCCCCAGTTGTACAACCGAATTTGCTAGCGATGGTTCACTGACAAAATACGCTCCCATTTGACGAGACGATAGTTTAGCATAGCCTTCAGCTACGTCATTCGCTACGACCTAGCAAGGCGCCATTATCAGTTACTATAGATATTGTGAATCATGTACCCTCCAGACCGACGTTCACCATTAATGGATTAAAGTTAAGTATTCCACCAGCTACGTCCGTTTTTCTAAATTCTAACTTCCTTGTTCTGTTCCAGACCTCACGCCAGCCTGCGTGAGCTAAAACGCATGCCTTTCGGCCTCCTCTAGTAACACGGTGTTGGCTCTCCTGCCAATCAAAACAGAGTGAGTCACTATCTATTGCCACCAAGAATAACTCCGAAAGTATGATGGGAGCTGAAAAGTTTGTGGGACAAAAGTTGCATGGAACAACGGGGGGTCATAATACGAGGGCCGTTCAGAAAGTAACCTCCGGTTGATTTAAAAAAATACACCAAGTTAAATAAAAATATTTTAATATATACATCTTACAACTACATCTTTGCACTATTTTTCTACATAGTCTCCATAGCGATTGAGGCACTTATCGTATCTCTTCACAAGCTTTGAAATTCCTTCTGCATAAAAATCACCCGCTTGTGCCTGGAGCCAGCCTGTGACCGCATCTTTGAGCTCTTCGTCGTCATCAAACCGCTGTGACCCGAGTCATTTCTTCAAATGCATGAAGAGGTGATAATCACTTGGCGCCAGGTCTGGGCTGTAAGGTGGATGGTTGATAACGTCCCACTTGAAGGATTCAAGAAGGGCCGTTGTTCTGCGAGCAGAGTGAGGACGGGCGTTATCGTGCAAAAAAACGATACCGGAAGTCAGCATACCACGGCGTTTGTTCTGTATAGCCCGTCGTAACTTTTTTATTGTTTCACAGTACACGTCTTGATTAATGGTCGTACCACGTTCCATGAATTCAACCAACAACACCCCTTTGGCATCCTAAAACACCGTTGCCATCAGTTTTCTGGCAGAAAAATCTTGCGAGGCTTTTCTTGGTTTGGTAGGCGAATTTGAATGTGCCCACATCTTTGATTGTTCTTTTGTCTCAGGGTTCACGTACTTAATCCAGGTTTCGTCACCGGTCACGATTCTGTTTAACAATGGTTCTCCTTCGTCCTCATAACGTGACAGAAAGTCTAATGCAGAGGCCATTCTTTGAGTTTTGTGGTGGTCGGTAAGAATTTTGGGCACCCATCGTGCACAGAACTTACGGTAACCCAATCTTGCTGTCACTATCTCGTACAAGAGAGTCTTAGAAATCTGTGGAAAACCAGTAGACAACTCCGACATTGAGAAACGTCGATTTTCACGAACTTTTGTATCAACTGTCTGAACGAGTTCGTCAGTCACCAATGATGGTCTACCACTCCTCTCTTCATCATGAACGTTTTCTCGTCCACTTTTAAATAAACGTACCCATTCACGGACAACTCCTTCACTCATAACTCTTGGTCCGTACATGGCACAAAGCTCATGATGAATAGCTGCTGCAGAATATCCTTTGGCTGTAAAAAACCTTTTGACAGCACGCACTTCACATTTGGCGGGGTTTTCTATTGCAGCACACATTTCAAACTGCCACAAAAACTAAACTAGCGCAGGTACGACGTTCACTCGACCACGGCTTGATGCCGACTGACCTGTTGAGTGCGTGAACGCACAGATGGCGTCGCTACTCCCCCCACAACCCGCACTGTGACCAATCGGAGGTTACTTTCTGAACCGCCCTCGTACGACGTTGGCTTTTTGTTGCTAGGTGGGGTCGCTTCAGAGATATGAAGGTCAACTTTTTTTTTTTTTTTGAATGGGGTGCTGTAGTTTGGTACTTATTTTCCGATAGCGGATATCGAGACAAATCCAATGATGTGTCACAGTAAGCTCTTTAATGGTCAACGAATGTCAAAGGTGGCATGTACGTACATTTACAGAAGGTGTTCGAAGTGATGACCATTGGTATCAATGCAGTGCAAATCATGGATTGAGCGGCCGGCCGTTGTGGCCGTGCGGTTCTAGGCGCTTCAGTCCGGAACCGCGCTGCTGCTACGGTCGCAGGGTCGAATCCTGCCTCGGGCATGGATGTGTGTAATGTCCTTAGGTTAGTTAGGTTTAAGTAGTTCTAAGTTCTAGGGGACTGATGATCCCAATGTTAAGTCCCATAGTGCTCAGAGCCATTTGAACCAGCCATGGATTGAGTGGTATTCCTTATCATATAGGCACTTATCGAAGCACATGCTCTGACAGTTCTCTCTCCCATGTTTTTAGGTGTAGCTGGAACAAGAAAAAATCCAAAGGCGTCAATTCTGGCGAACGAGCCGGCCACGACACATCTCCACGTCAAATCCAACGATTTGGGAATTGTTTCTGCAACTCATTTCGAGACGTCAGCGAAACATGTGCCTGACACCCATCGTGTTGATACCACATTCTGTTCCTTGTTCCTAAAGGTATTTCTTTCAATAACAGACCTAATGCTTCTTGCAGAAATTTGATGTACTTCCTACCATTAAGATTTCCTTCGATGAAATAGGTGCCTATAATTCTGTCCTCCAGAATCCCACACCATACATCCATTCACCTACCACGGTTTTTGGTGTGCAACTTGCCGCAGCCAACATGGATTTTCAGTCGCCCAGTAATGCATGTTATGCAAATTAACATTTCCGTGGTTCGTGAATGTATCCTCGTCAGTAAATAAAATCAAATTAATAAATGTGTCATTCCTCTGAATCTGAAGTTGAACCCATCGGCAGAATTCAATGGAACGCATACAATCCGTACCAGTTAATTCTTGGTGGAGACTGATATTTATGGCGATGCAGAACACAAACAACACTACTCTGGCTCATGCCAGATTCCCTTGCGATTTGATGCAAACTAACATAAGGATCTCGAACCACAGTGACAAGAGGACCAATTTTCGTTTCCTCGTTAGTAACTTTCCTTTGCCGGATATGTTCCCGATGCGTTAAAGATCCAATTGTTCTCAATTTATCATACACACATTTAAACGTACGACGTGTAGGGTGAGTACGTTGACGATATCTTTCAGCGTTTAAGTCTCTAGCTCTCACTGAATTTTGTTGGCATTCTCCTTAAATGAGAAGCATATCGACTTGTTCTTAAAAGGAATGCATCATTCACATTCTCTTGACTCTACGATACTAGTATTACCGTTCATCTTAGTGTTATATTGCGAAACGGTCGAATGGTGTTTACATGTTAATGGCACGTTGGAAGGATACGTCATATTCCTCGAATATTTACTATTATACGAGAGAGAATTGTCAGAGCATGTGCTTCGATAAGTGCCGAAGTGATAAGGAATACCACTCAGTCCATGATAAGAAGATTGCTGCACTGCATTGATACCACTGGTCATCACTTAGAACTCCTTCTGTAAATGGACGTTCATGCCACCTTTTTGACCTTCGTTGACCTTCAAGGACATTAATGTTACACATCATTGGATTCGTCTCGATAACCGCTATCAGAAAATAGGTACCAAACTATAGCATCCCATTTAAAAAAACAAATTTGGCCTTCATATCTCTGTCGCGACCCTACCTGGCAACACAAAACCAACGTCATATTATGGCCTCCGTTGTCCTACGCAACATTCGTCCCACAAACTTTTCAGCTGCTATCATACTTTCTGAGTTATTCTAGGTGGCAATAGTTACTGACTCACCCTGCAGACTGTGTTACAGTGCCATTTATATCTAAAATTACGGTCGCGTGCGTGTACAGACTGTTATTAGCTGTTGTAAATATCCTCTTTTCCTCATAATTCTCCAAAGCTTTTTTTTCTATCAACATTACCGAAAGAGTTAATAAAATCAATGAACGCTAAACGGGTTATCCTAGTATACCCTCTCTGTTTTTCGAATATTTGTTTGCTTATAAATATTACTTCTGTTGTCGAGCTGCAAGTCTGAAATCCCATTTGTTCTTCGCCTAATAAACTCTCAGCTACAACCTTTAACATCTTGTTCACTATTCCTGCATAAACTTTGTATGCAGTGTCAAGTAAGCTGAGTCCTCTATAGTTCTCGCAGTTATTGCGATCTTCTTTTTTCGTGATACCACCTCTGCCTGTGACCGCGCTTCTAGAATAGCTCACTTTCTCCAGCACATATTAAAGAAATTTAGTAATCTCTTTTGTCGTAGGATGCCTCCATATTTTAGCAGTTCAGCATTTCTTATCATCCATGCCAGTAGCTTTTCTGTTGTTTGCAGAATTGAGGGCTTCTCTGAATTCACCTATACATAAATCGTCTAAACATTGTATTTCAGTTTCATCCTCTATATTCTTTGTGGAGCACGTTTCTTCATACCCCTAATTCTTATAATGTTCTGCCCATTTTGATTGTTTGATGTTGTTTATTTGAACAACTACCTTTTCTGTTTGACTGAATATTTTCATTGTTTTGTAAGCTATCATCTGCCTTCAGTGAACATCGCCTTCTATTAAGCTCGTAAGCTTTCACAGGATTATTGACTAACTTGTTTCACTGATCGATTTGCTGCAGTTCTCTCTTTTTTATAAATTTATTGCTTTTCCTCCGTTGATTGAGATACAAGACAAACGTCTTGTTTTTTCCTTACAGCTCTATCTAACTCTGTTGCCCAAATTTTTAACCATTTCTTTCTTCTTATCTTCTTTTTTTTCCTAAGCCTTCTTAAACAGCTTTCTTAACTGCAGTTTCTATATTTTTCATTTCCTTCTCTATTTCTTCCGTTCATTCTTTCTTCTGTAGTTCCTGATTAAGTCTTTTCTGGTAAAAATCTCGTACTCTTTGTTCATTTAATAGGCTTTGTAGATTCCTTTCTTCATCTTTTCTTCTGCCGACTTTCTGTTGTTACCTCGTGGCATGTACATATGTATTTGAGATATCATCAAGAAATTACCAGAACCTATGTCATATCCCCTGTACACTCTTGCGCCTCTTCCTTTGTTTTCCAGTTTTTCTTCAGTGGTAATGTGGTCAATGTGAGACTGAAATTCTCGAGCGACCACGTAAATGTATGCATATCTTCTTTGCGGGAGAATGTATTGTTTACCTTTAGCTTATTAATAGAAGAAAAATCTCTAAGCAATCGTCCATTGTTATTAATGACGTTTTCTTCCATCGTCCCCGTAATCTTTGGAATAGGTTTATTCGATCCCCTTAGGTCTAAAACTCCTGTCAATATTACTTGACGCTTGTTGTTATACTTGTCCACAACCGATTGCAGTTTGTCATAGGAATCTAAGGACGCCTCTTTTTTCTCCTTGAGCTGCAATGATAGTCCACTTATGACTCTCTTCTTTGACATCTAGAACTACAGTTCTTTCATTTATCTAACTGTACTCTATAATTCTCTCTTCCCATCTATTACGTATGTAAATGGCAACCTCTTTACTAGCTCTCTCCTGTTTTCGTGTTCCGTTATATAACATTAAATATAAATCACTCAAATCTAAAGGGTGTGAGTTCGACTAAATACTTCGGGATTACAGTTACGAGACTGCCTACACTACGCTTGTCCGCTCTCTTCTGGGGTACTGTTGCCCTGTGTGGGATCCACATCAGACAGGATTGACGGAAGGCATCAAAAAAGTTCTAAGAAGGGCAACTCGTTTTGTATTATAGAGAAATGGGGAGAGGATGTCTCGGTTATAATACATGAATTGGGGGTGGAAATCTTTAACTAGCGACCGATGACCGTACCAGTCTGGTCCCTTTATTCCCACAAACCAACCCACCAATCTGTAACTTTTTCATGTTAACAGAATCTTCCGTCAGTTCTTGGTAGAACACCACTATAATAAATGAAAAGCATCAGTTTGCTTTTGTTCTACAATATTACTTTTATTGTTAACCGGTTTTCGGCTTACAATGCCATCTTCAGACATTTCTGAAGATGGCCTTGTAAGCCGAAAACAGGTTAACAATAAAAGTAATATTTTAGAACAAAAGCAAACTGGTGCTTTTCGTTTACTTTAACTTTTTGCTTGTCGCAGGATCGTCTCATGAAATTTCAATCACCAACTTTCTTCTGCGAATGTAAAAATATTTTGTTTGCGCATACTTACAAAGGGAGAAATGATCATTGTAACAAAATAAGAGAAATCAGACGATTCACCCCCATTTGGGGCTAATAAAAGACTAAACACAGGACTTAACAGGTCTTGTGTTAGCCCCAAATGGGAGTGAATCGTCTTTCTAAAATTTCATTAGCAGAACACAGTACGGTTGGTCTGCATGAATAAGCGAAAAATGTAGTAATCGATAAAACTTTTTTCGTTTCATCATTTTGTGGGTGATGTCGGTGAGAAAAATGTTTCGTACAGGTTTCAAACATACACTACTGGTCATTAAAATTGGAACACCAAGAAAAAATGCAGATGATAAACGGGTATTCATTGGACAAATATATTATACTAGAACTGATATGTGATTACATTTTCACGCAATTTGGGTGCATAGATCCTTAGAAATCAGTACCCAGAACAACCACCTCTGGCCGTAATAACGGCCTTGATATGTCTGTGCATTGAGTCAAACACAGCTTGGATGGCGTGAACAGGTACAGCTGCCCATGCACCTTCAAAACGATACCACAGTTCATCAAGAGTAATGACTGGCGTATTGTGACGAGCCAGTTGCTCGGCCACCATTGACCAGACGTTTTCAATTGGTGAGATATCTGCAGAATGTGCTGGCCAGGGCAGCAGTTGAACATTTTCTGTTCCAGAAAGGCCCGTACAGGACCTGCAACATGCGGTCGTGCATTATGCTGCTGAAATGTAGGGTTTTGCAGGGATCGAGTGAAGGGTAGAGCCACGGGTCGTAACACATCTGAAATGTAACGTCCACTGTTCAAAGTGCCGTCACTGCGAACAAGAGGCGACCGAGACGTGTAACCAATGGCACCCCGTACCGTCACGCTGGGTGATACGCCAGTATGGTGGTGACGAATACAGGCTTCCAATGTGCGTTCACCGCGATTTCGCTGAACACGGATGCGACCATCATTATGCTGTAAACAGAACCTGGATTCATCCGAAAAAATGTTGTTTTGCCATTCGTGCACCCAGGTTCGTCGTTGAGTACACCATCGCAGGCGCTCCTGTCTGTGATGCAGCGTCAAGGGTAACCGCAGCCATGGTCTCCGAGCTGATAGTCCATGCTGCTGCAAACGTCGTCGAACTGTTCGTGCAGATGGTTGTTGTCTTGCAAACGTCCCCATCTGTTGACTCAGGAATCGAGACGTGGCTGCATAAGTCTGTCATCTCGACAGCTAGTGATACGAGGCTGTTGGGATCCAGCACTGCGTTCCGGGTAATAACCCTCCTGAACCCACCGACTTCATATTCTGCTAACAGTCATTGGATCTCGACCAACGCCAGTAGCAATGTCACGATACGATAAATCGCAATCGCGATAGGCTCCAATCCGACCTTTATCAAAATCGGAAACGTGATGGTACGCATTTCTGCTCCCTACATGAGCCATAACAACAACGTTTCACCAGGCAACGCCGGTCAACTGCTGTTTGTGTATGAGAAATCGGTTGGAAACTTTCCTCATGTCAGCCCTTTGTAGGTGTCGCCACCGGCGCCAACCTTGTGTGAATGCTCTGAAAAGGTAATCATATGCATATCGCAGCATCTTCTTCCTGTCGGTTAAATTTCGCGTCTGTAGCACGTCATCTTCGTGGCTTAGCAATTTTAATGGCCAGTAGTGTATGTAACTTAGTTGGAAGTCTATAAATGTTCTCATTCTCAAATACCGGGTTAATCAAATCCGCGTAATTTGTCGCCGTCAGTTACGCTGCCGGAAAACAAAACTATAGCAGCTGATTCTGTGTCAAACTTTTAACGTAAGATTATACCTGTTTGTGAGAAAATTACGATAGTATTACAGAATTTTAAATTTGGCCAATAATTTCGGGAAATATTGAAAATCCAATATTTGTTCCCCTACGCTGCAACTGCTGCTGGGTTGCAATATAGCGTTTGAGGGGCAGCGTTCAACTCATCCGCCCTATCCTTTGTTATGCCCATCCAGCCTGGATCTCCGCCCCCCCTACCTTTTATAAATCCCTCCAAATCCTTGAACGCCATGCTCTCCGCCTCGCCTATCGCATCCGTCTCCCCTCCCCCACGCGGATCCTGTATGATCTCATCCCCTTCCCCCACCTCCTCCTTTTCCTTGAAAGGATACGGATCCTGTACACCTCCCGTAAACTCGATCCTCCTCACCCGCTCGTCTCCCCAATCCTCTCCCATCCCCGCCCGTTGCCGCGCCTGTATTCCCACGTCCCGCCCGGTCTCCATCTCTCCACCCTCCTTACTCTCTCCCAAGGTGGCTTCCGCCAGCTCCCCCTCCCTGATGATGTCCTCCTCCCCTCCATCTACCCCTCCTATCAACTTTGACCCCGCCCCACCACCCACTTCCGGTGTCCTTTCCTTTAGGCACCCTCCCTCCCTCCCTTCTCTTCCCTTCCCTCCCCTTCTCTTTCCTTTTCCCCCGTCCCCTCCCTCCACCACTCTTCCCCCCCGGGCTTCCCCTCCCCCTTCCTCCCTCCCCCCTTTCTCCCCTGCCCGTGGCATCTCCGCTCTCTCCTCTCCCTCTCCCACTCCCCTTCCTCCTCCTCCTCTCTTGGCAGGTCCCCGGACTCGCACACGCATGGTGAACATTCGCGCGCCGGAGATCATCGCCGTCAGTGTCTAGTGTGTGTGCTTCGTTTTGTGTTTCGTGCAGTTACAACTCCACTGTTCACCTGTGCCGTCGCAGCTCTCCGTGTTTTGTGCGCCGTGTCAACAAGTGTTAGTGTTTTTTCGTCCAACGTGAACGGCTTCTTGTTTTTTTGTAACTACTTTCTTTGCCCGCCATTTTTTGTATTTTCTGTGTCACCTATCTCATATTATTGTACCCCATACGGCTGAAGGGCGGCGTATTAAGCTGCTGCCAGCCCGCCTTGTATGAGGTGCTGAAAATTACAATAAAGGAAAAAAAAAAAAACAGCGTTCAATAAGTAATGCAACACGTTTTTTTCTCTGGCAGTTTCGGTTGTAAAAATGCGGAATTTGCTGTGGGACATCGTGAAATATTCCCCCTTGTGCCCCTATAGTTTCATGAACTTCCGATAGGTGACGGCGCCATACGTCACCTTCTGTAACGCAGATGCGTTCCAGGAAGAGAGCTGACACTGCATTTCTCTAAACCAGAGCGTCGCAGCGAGGCGAGGCGAGGCGAGGCGGCGCAAACCTGCGGTCCCTCCCCCTCCCCCCCCCCCCCCCCCCCCCCCTTGCCGACCGGTCACACACAGCTGTGTCTCCTGCAGTGTGTTCGTCGTCACAAATGCAAACGGACTTTTCCTCCATGACAGACCACTTCCGACTTCGATCTGCTCGGGCAAATGAAGTAGATGATGGGGAGGTTATGCAGCAAGACATGTGTCCCGACGTTGAGCAGTAGAGTGGTACCACGGGGGCAAACAGGCCCTCCCAGTAAGGTGGCGTTAGCCCGTCACATTGAACGGAGATTATGTTGCAAAACAGAGTTTTGTAGCGAGAAGAGTGGGGAATAATATGATGTATTTCAAAACTGAAATAAAAACAACCTGCTTTCTGAACAAAATGTGTTGCATTCGCCCCTCGAAGTAACATAGGTAGCATTGTGTTTTACACATAGAGTGAGCACCAATTGAATATTGCTGGATAATGTGAAGGCAACAGTAGTTCTCGGCAGAATAGAGTGGGCCACACCTTAATATTTTTGTTGACGTCCCCGCACAGTCGATCGTGTTTTTTAGGAATGCATATGACTCGATGCGTTACAAAAGAACGGTAGTGAACGTAATTCGTGAGCAGGCTGCTACAAGTAGCCCGCTTTCTGAACAGCCACAGCTGGAAAGCGCGGGGTGTTTGCGGCGAGCGACTCGTATGACAGAGAAGTGTGATGGGCCGCGTGCGGAGCTCGGCCCGGAGACGAGACAGCAGCTCGCACTGATACGGAAGTTCAAGTGCAGGCTGGCCGGCCCGCCGCTTATCGCAGCGTCTTGCTGAGTCACCGTGGGATAGCAGGATACCGGGACAGGCGGCCGAGTCACCGCGAGACAGCCAGATAGCGGCCGAGTCACCGTGAGGCGGCCGGAGAGAGCCGACTGCTCGCTGCGCCTCGGACCGAGGCTGCGCGCCTTAACGAAACGCGCCAAATACGTGGGCGGTGCAGACTTCGCGGCGCACAGGTGCGTACAACACTACGGCTGCACGAACCTGGCCAAAAGGCAGTGGGATGAAGTTCAACTTACCGTTTTAATCGGCATCTTCGGTAACCGAGAACTGTAAGAATGTGAGAAGCAGTGGCTGGCGGTCATTTCAAAGCAACGACTTTTACATCACATGGCGTGATATGACGGGGATTTGAGCAACAAAAATAGCTTCCGAATCATGGCACTAAGTATAGTCTGTTAAGTAAGGGCGTGGTCGACATTACACACAGATGCCAAAAGATATCGCCTTAGTTCCTTCACAATCCCCTAGCCCTAGAGGAAACGTTTGTTCTTCATGCAATATCCCTACCTTGAATTCTCGATTGAGATTTACTCGTCTTTACTGACAATTTAAATGCACAGATTTACCAGTGATGTTTGATGCAGACTGCCATGCGTTGCTTCATCGGCAAAAATGAAAACTGAATACTGCGGGAGGACAAGGATCCGAAACACCGCAGCAGGTTTCGCAGCGCCCGGAGAAAGGAGAGAGGTGTGCGGTACTGAATTGGTCCTCGCAGTCACATGACGCCAATCCTATTAAAAATGTATGATCTTAAATCAGAAAAAAAATTGGAAGGAAGAAAGATCTTCTCTCCGAATCAGCTGTCAACGCAGATTCGATGCATTTGGAGGTCTCTTGCACGGTTTCAACCGTGCATCGGAGATGCCAAGCAATTATGGACACTGGTTGTGACTGGACGCATTATTAATTGTAACTGCATTATTCTTTTGTTCATATATGATTTATGTATATGTTTCAGTTTGCTGTCAGATACATTTTTCTACCGATTAACCCGATCTTACCAGACTGCTGCCGGTCTTCCTGAGAGGTCCGGACAAGCGCAGAGGGTGGGATTGCTTGTCATTGGGAGCTCCAATGTTACGCGGGTGATGGAGCCCCTTAGGAATATGGCTGCTAAGGTCGGGAAGAAAGCCAATGTGCACTCCGTTTGCATACCGGGGGGAGTCACCGAGATGTGGAAAGGGTCCTTCCGGATGCCAGGATGGGTTCAGGGTGCAGCCAACTGCAGGTGGTGGCTTGTGTCGGCACTAATGACGTGTGTCACTGCGGCTCGGAAGAGATTCTCTCTGGTTTCCGACGGCTATCTGAGTTGCTGAAGACTGCCAGTCTTGCTAGCAAAATGAGGGCAGAGCTCACCATCTGCAGCATCGTCGATAGGACCGATTGCGGACTATTGGTAGAGAGCCGAGTGGACGGTCTGATAGTTCTGCGACCGTGTAGGATCCAGATTCCTCGACTTGCGCCATAGGATGGTGGGGTTTCGGGTTTCGCTAAATCGGTCAGCTGTCCACTACCCTTAGGAGGCGGCTACACGGGTAGCAGGGGTTGTGTGGTGTGGACTGGGCGGTTTTTTAGGTTAGACAGTCTCGGGCAAGATCAAAAAGGGCTCAGGTCACAAAGGGTACAGCGCAAAGAATCGACGAGAATCGACCAAGCAACAGTCGGTATTGTAGTCGTCAATTGTCGTAGCTGTGTTGGAAAAGTACCAGAGCTTCAAGCGCTGATAGAAAGCACTGAAGCTGAAATCGTTAAAGGAACAGAAAGCTGGCTAAAGCCGGAGATAAATTCAACCGAAATTTTTACAGAGGCGCAAACCGTTTTCAGAAAGGATAGATTAAATAAAGTAGGTGGTGTTGTGTTTGTGTCAGTTGGTCGTAGTTTATCTTGTAGTGAAGTTGAAATAGATAGTTCCTGCGAATTACTATAGGTAGATGCTATACTCAACACCCGTACCAAAATAATAATTGGTTCCTTCTACCGACCCCCCCCCCCCTCCCACCCCCCACTCAGATCATATAATAGCTGAACGGTTCAAAGAAACCTTGAATCTCATTACCCCGTTCATACAGTTATAATTGGTGGAGACTTCAATCTACCCTGGATTTGTTGGCGAAAATACATGTTCAAAGCCGCTGGTAGACAAAAAACATCTTCCGAAATTGTGCTAAATGCTTTCTATGAGAATTACTTTGAACAATTAGTTCATGAGCCCACACGAATTGTAAATGGTTGCGAAAACACACTTGACCTCTAAGCCACAAATAATCCTGATCTAATAGAGAGCGTCATGGCGGATACAGGGATTAGTGAACACAAGGTCATTGTAGCGCGCCTCGAAACCATATCAACCAAACCCACTATAAATAAACGCAAAATATATCTATTTAAAACAGCAGATAAAAATTCGCTTGATGCCTTCCTAAGAGTCTCCATTCCTTCCAAGCTAATTATGTAAGTGTAGACCAGATATGCTTCAAATTCAAAGATACAGTATCGACAGTAATAGATAGATTTATACCGCATTAGTTAAGAAGTGACAGGACTGATCCACCATGGCACACAAAACACGTCAGAACACTGTTGCAGAAGCAACGAAAAAAGCATGCCAAATTCAGAAGAATGCAAAATCCCCAAGACTGGCTAAGTTTCACGGAAGATCGAAATTTAGAGTGGCCGTCAATGCGAGATGTTTTTAATATTTTCCGCAATGAAACAGTCTCAAAATATGGTAGAAAACCCAAAGAGATTCTGGTCATATGTAAAGTACACTAGTGGCAAAAAACAGTCAATACCGTCACTGCGCGATAGCGATGGAAATGTTACCGATGATGGTGCCACTAAAGCGAAGTTACTAAATACAGTTTTCCGTAATTCCTTCACGAAAGAAGACGAAGTAAATATTCCAGAATTCGAAATCAGAACAGCCGTTAGCATGAGTGACATAAAAGTAGATATCTCAGGTGTTGCGAAACAACTCAAATCCCTTTAGCAAGGCAAGTCTTCCGGTGCAGATGGTATACCAATCAGGTTCCTTTCAGAGTATGCAGACACAATAGCGCCTTTCTTAGCAATCATATACAACCGATCACTTGACGAAAGGTCTGTTCCTAAAGACTGAGAAGTAGCACAGTTCACACCAACATTCAAGAAAGGAAATAGGAGTTACCCACTGAATTACAGACCCACATCACTGACCTCAATTTGCAGTAGGATTTTGGAGCATATACTGTACTCGAACATTACGAATCACCTTGAAGAAAATGACTTATTTATACATAACCAACACGGATTCAGAAAATATCGTTCTTTTGCAACACAGATAGCTCTTTATTCCCATGAAGTAATGAGTGCTGTCAATAAGGGATCTCAGATCGATTCCATATTCCTAGATTTGCAGAAGGCTTTTGATACTGTTCCTCACAAGCGACTATTAATCAAATTGCGTGCATATGGAGTACCATCTCAGTTGTGTGACTGGATTCGTGATTTCCTCTCAGAGAGGTCACAGTTAGTAGTGATAGACGGTAAATTATCGAGTAGAACAGAAGTGATATCTGGCGTTCCGCAAGGTAGTGTCATAGGCCTTCTGCTGTTCCTGATTTACATAAATGATCTAGGTGATAATCTGAGCAGCCCCCTTAGATTGTTTGCAGATGACGCTGTGATTTACCGTCTAGTAAAATCATCAGACGATCAATTCCAATTACAAAGTGATCTAGAGAGAATTTCTGTATGGTGCGAAAAGTGGCAATTGGCACTAAACAAAGAAAAGTGCGAGGTCATCCACATGGCTACTAAAAGAAATCCGATAAATTTTGGGTGTACGATAAATCGCACAAATCTAAGGGCTGTCAATTCGACTAAATACCTAGGAATTACAATTACGAGCAACTTAAACTGGAAAGACCACATAGATAGTGTTGTGGGGAAGGCGAAACAGAGACTGCGCTTTGTTGGCAGAACACTTAGAAGATCCGACAAAGCTACTAAAGAGACATTCTACATTACACTTGTCCGTCCTCCGCTGGAATATTGCTGCACAGTATGGGAGCCTTACCAGGTAGGATTGACGGAGGACATCGAAAAAGTGCAAAGAAGGGCCGCTCGTTTCGAGTTATCACGCAATAGGGTTGAGAGAGCCAATAAAGCTAACTAGCGCTCAGCTTCTGGAGAAATTACTGCTTCAAGTTTTTCATGGGAGAAGTGTAGTATATGGTTTTGAGGAGCTGTCGGAGCAGTTCGTCACATCATGTGGCAGAATAGTATTTTATACCCAGCACATATGATGGATACAAGGTGTTTAAACATAGCGAGCGCGTCTAAATACTACAAAAATCAGAGCGCCAAGAAAGGAATTCACAAAGTAGCTGAGGAAATGGAAATCGACATTCTATGCTTACAGAAGCAATTTACGAAAGGCGGAAAAAGACCTGGAATGCCAGTTGCACCGCACGTCATCACACATAATCAGAGACCGGTAACAGCTTTACACCTACTTAGTGGTAAAAACATCTCGTCTATAAAAACAGCGCAACACTGTAAGAAACATGGAAGTTGTGTAGAGGTTCTTATGGTCGCGGGAAGTTCTGTTATTTTCTCAATGCATGTGACGTTCATCGGCGTCACAGACGGTACGTACAGCAATTTAAAGACGTCACTCATTTTTGCCAAAGGTAGCCACTAATCTCCCCCATGGACAGGAATGCCATGTCACTTACGATTTAGTCCAGTGAAGGATGAAAAAGGCATAATACTACAGTGACCCATAATCGAATTCTGCGTGGAAATGGTAAACTGTGACAGAAATCTTTGTACAGATGAAGGTATGCTCGGTGTGCAGTGCAGTATACCCTTTCAGATCAGAAGTGTGCGGATCCTAACAATGGGCATTAATATGAGCTATGCCCATTCTTCGCCCTTATGGTGGTTGAACTGTGCTGGAGGTTTGAATGTTAAATTAAATTTCGTGTGTGCAGCCGCATAAATTCTGCTTCTGCTTCTAATGTTTCAGCTGTATATAGTTGAGCCATCTTCAGAATGAGCCTACAGACAGACGCTCTAGCTCTCGCCCCAACCTTTTAGACTCGCGGGCCGTGCCAGCGTGGATGCGGCCACAGATACGCAGGGGCTAGGGACGTTGATCCGCGGCAAAGAACGACAGTGTGCATGAATTATATCTGTGGCTTGGGATGTCGACGTGTCACTCTGAGCTGCACTGTCGCGACGTTTTTGGAAGTTTATTACAGAAAGCGCCGGATTCCATTACTTATCCAAGCTGAGGCACCTATCTCTATTAATTAAATTCGTCGCCAAGCGAATTTCAGTTGCCTCTTTCACCACCGACTCCCGGAAAGATGATGTAGATGCTAAAATTTCGAAATTTTCGTACAATATAGAGTGACCAGTGTCAATGTAGTGTTCTGCCACAGCCGATTTACTCGACTGTAAGAGGCGACTGTACTTGCAGTGTTAGGTACGTCTTCCATGAACTGTGCGAATCGTTTGTCCAATGTATGAGAGGACGCATTCGCAGGGCATCTTGTAAACCCCAGCATTCCGAAGCATCAAATCATCTTTAATGGAACCCAACAGTGCTGCTGTCTTCGGTGGAAGATGAAAAATCATTTTTCTTTGTGCCTACTGAGGATTTCTCCTATTTTTGACGATAGGATTCCCACATATGGCAGGAAAACCGTGGATCTAAATCTCTTTGTTTTCTTCTGCATTGCTTATGCCCACCTTTGGTTTCACTCATAGCGCCTTTTGCATCTGTCGTGGAGAATACCTGTTGACTTCCAAAACTCTTTTCAAGTGTAGGAGCTCGCCATGCTGACAACTCTCGTCAGCAATGATATGTGCTCTGTGAACGAAAGTTCTGAGAACACTCATCGTCTGCGAAGGATGGTGTCAGCTACTTGCATGTAAACATAAATCTGCATGCGTCGATTTCCAATGTGTCGTATGCCCCAAGGTGCCATCATCTTTGTGCCGAACCAAAACATCCAAAAATGGGATACATATCTCCTTTTCAGTTCCCATTGTAAAATGTATTTTTGCCTGGATGCGATTCAGATGCTTTTAAAATCTTGTAATTGATCTTCGCCATGGACCACGCTGCAAAGTGTCGTCAATATGACTCCAAAATATTGTGCAATTTGTTTGTTGACGAATTTAATTAATAGATATAATGGCTTCAGCTTGGATAAGTCATGAATCCGGCGCTTTCTGTAATAAACTTACAAATACGTCGAGACAGTGGAGCTCACAGTGACAACTCGTGGAACTGAATACATGGTACGACATGGGCTAAATCCGACATCCCAGTCTGGAGCTACTACGCAGCCACTGATGTAGTTCATTCACACTGTACTTTTTTGCCACCGATCGTCTCTGGCCGCTGTGTATCTGCGACCGCATGCGCCGCGGCACTTTCCGCGAGTTTGAAAGTTCGGAGCGAATGCTGGAGCGTCAGTCTTTCGAATCACTTTGAAGACGGCTGATCGATATACAGCCGACGTATTAGAAGAAGAAGAAGCTGAATTTATGCGACTGCACACGCGAAATTTAATGGAGCAGTCATTGCACCGCTAAAACATGAAGATGCACATCAAGTACCTGTTCGAGGAAGAGACGGTTTTAAGTGTTTGACGATTGGATAAGTTACACCACTTGAGAGAGAGAGATTATTGACCTCTTCAAGCTTTTTATTAAGGTGCCGTGGCCACGGCATACTTCCCAAGTTTGACAGGTTATTGCATTTTACAAAATCGACTTCCCAGAACAAGATTTCCAGAAAAGCTGGTGCTGCTATTGTTAAGGAAGTTTCCGATTAACCCGTCAAAAATTGGACCTGTTTTCCGAACAACCTCATAGTTTGCACATGAATAAGTCTGTGGAGTCACCCTGCACCTCGCGCTACCCCACCACTTTGTACACATTGCGCCCGAATTTTAACTGTTCGCCACTTCCTGATGGAATGCTCATTTTTTAACCGTTTACGTTCCCGCTTGGGTTTGCCGTCTGAGCTATCGGCCGTTTTAGCAAATGAAGCGCGGGCTGTCGACCGCGTTTTACTTTTTGTCCGCTAAAACAATATGGTGTAGGCCATTTAATTTTTAGTTTTGGACCTCCGTTTCTGTATGGTGTCCTTTTTAGCCTTTTTCCACGTGCTTGTTTTTAGCTATCAATTGGGACTGACGTATAGTCGTTTTTTAACTCCTCTCTGTCTTCGTGTTCTATAGTTTTGACTTCGGCGCGTATGACCCCAATTGTTTTTTGTGCCTGATAGCAAAACAAAACAAAACCAACTCGTGGAACTGAGTACATGGTACGACATGGGCTGGATCCGATTGGGTTAACGAGGTGGCCACATTGAGACAGACTGCAAAGTTTAACCGACTTGAGACGTCTTCACAGGAAGAAACTGTTATCCGACGCTCTATCAGTAACATGACGGGTAGAGATTTGGACGACGCTACGATAATGGTTTTAGGTGTAGGATTAAACATTGCTCCCACGCCGAAGATTTTGCCAATACCTGGGTTCATTTGGCGCTGTTGAAGAAGCTGTTCGACCACTCGCTATGGATTCAGCAGATGAAACAAGATATGAAACTTGCTGAGCTATTATGAAGTCTCACCCGCAAAAGAAAATACACTGACGCCCCAAAGAAACTGGTATAAGCATGCATATTCAAATACAGAGTATGTAAACAGGCAAAATACTGTGCTGCGGTCGGCAACGTCTGTATAAGACATCAAGTGTCTGACGCAGTTGTCAGATCGATTACTGCTGCTACAATGGCAGGTTATCAAGATTTAAGTGAGTTTGAACGTGTGTTATATTCGGCACACGAGCGGTAGGACACAGCATCTCCGAGGTAGCGATGAAGTGGGGATTTTCCCGTAAGCCTATTTCACGAGTGTACCGTGAACATCAGGAATCCGGTAAAACATCAAATTTCCCACATCGCTGCGGCCGGAAAAAAGATCCTGCGAGAACGGGACTAACAACGACTGAAGAGACTCGTTCAATGTAATAAAAGTGCAACCCTTCCGCAAACTGCTGCAGGTTTCAGTGCTTGGCCATCAACAAGTGTCAGCGTGCGTACCGTTCAAAGAAACATCATCGATATGGGCTTTTGTAGCCGAAGGCCAGCTAGTGTACCCCTGATGACTGCAGGACACAAAGTTTTACACATCGCCTGGGCCCCGTCAGCACCGACAATGGACTGTTGATGACTGGAAACATGTTGCCTTGTCGGATGAGTGTCTTTTCAACTTGTATCGAGCAGATGGATGTGTACGTGTGTGGAGACAACCTCATGAAACCATGGACCCTGCAACGAGCGAGGTGGTGCAGTGGTTAGCACACTGGACTCGCATTCAGGAGGACGACGGTTCAAACCTGCATCCGGCCATCCTGATTTAGGTTTTCCATGATTTCCCTAAATAGCTTCAGGTAAATGCCGGTTTGGTTCCTTTGAAAGAGCATGGCCGATTTCCTTACCCATCATTCCCTAAACCGATGAGAACAATGACCTCTCTGTTTGGTCCCCTCCCCCAACTCAATCAACCAACCGTGGACCCTGCATGCCAGTAGAGGACTGTTCAAACTGGTGGAGGCTCTGTAATGGTGTGAGGAGTGTGCAGTTGGAGTGATGTGGGATCCCTGATGCTTCTGAATACGGCTCTGACAGGTGACACGTACATAAGCATTCTGTTTGAACACCTGCACCCATTCATGTCCATTGTGTATTCCAATGGACTTGAGCAATTCCAGCAGGACAATGCGACATCCCACACATCCAGAATTGCAACAGAGTGACTCCAGGAACACTGTTCTGAGTTTAAACTCTTCTGCTGACCACCAAACTCCCCAGAAATGAGCATTATTGAGCATATCTGGGTTCCTTGCAACGTGCTGTTCAGAAGATATCTCTCCCACTCGTGCTCCTACGGATTTATGGACAGACCTGCGGGATTCATGGCATCGATTCCTTCCAGCACGACTTCAGGCTTAGTGGAGTCCATGCCACGTCGTGTTGTAGCACTTCTACGTGCTTGCGGGGACCCTAGACGATACTAGGCAGGTGTACCAGTCTCTGTGGCTCTTCAGTGTATATCAGTGGCAGAGAGAGCTGAACTATGTAAGCTTCGCCAGGATACCTATACGGTGGTCTTGCCAGCTGATAAAGGTAATACCACTGTTCTGATGTCTCAGGACGACTTTGCACAGTTTACTGAGTGATAGCACATACTGGAAGATCAGTAAAGATCCCAGTGAGAAGGTGGTAAGGAAGACTGTTTCGCCTCTGAATGCTCTCTTACCACCAGAAATTGTGCACAGATTGAAACCAAGTGGTGTGGTTTGTCTGAGGCGTTATGGACTTCCAAAAATCAATAAGAAAGATGTTCCTTGTGTGTCCAGCAGTGAGTAACAATGGCTCTCGATACTATGACTGTGCTAAATATCTTGCGTCGTTATTAAGGCCCCCTATGGGAAAATGTGCTCATCACATATGCAGCTCTGCGGAATTTGTTGCCTAGATAACATAACTGAAACTGAGCAGGTCTGATCTATCAGTTGGCTTCAATGTGGTGTCATCATTCACAAAGATTCCGATTTCAGAATCCAAATCACTTACTGGTGGAAGTTTTCTAAGGAAATTTCAGCTTCGCTCAAAGATGTAATGACCTCCACATACTTTTCATTTAATAACAGTTCATGTGAACAGATTAACAATGTCACCATGGGTGGTCACTTATCGCCCTTGGTGGCCAATTTATTTAAGGAGAACTTGGAGAAAAAGGGGCTGGAATCTGATATCCTAAAGTCCACGCACAAAATTTAATAGAGCAGTCACTGCGCCGGGAAAAAGTGAAGAAGACCAGGTGGTCGCATGTCTATTCCTTCTCAAGACCCACAAGCAGATATTGGACACTGGGGTATCGAGTGAAGTCTACTTTCTAACTGATCCCAAAATTGTTCCATTGGGTTCAGGTTGGGGCTCTGGGAGTACCAGTCTATTTCAGGGATGTTATTCTACATAAACCATTACCTCACAGATGCTGCTTTACAAAAGGGTGCATTTTCATGCTGATACAAATTATCGCCTCCGATTTGTTCCTCTATTGTACACAACGCTGTAAAATATGTTCCTATCCTTCCCCATTTAACGTCTTCTTAAGCGGAATAAGAGGGTCCGCATGAAAACCACGAAAAACACCCCCATATGACAACACTATCTCCTCCATATTTCATTGCTGGTACTACGCATGATGACAGGTAAGGTTCTACAGGTATTTTCCAGGCCATTAAACGGCATATAGCTTGGTTCATCACTCCAGATCACTCGTTTGCAGTCACATACCGTTCTGTGACGTCGCTCTTTACACCTCAGGCACTGACCACGGAAATGTGTGGCTTACCAGGAGCTGCTCGCACAGTCGTACCCAGTCTTTTTAACTCCACACACACAGTCACTGTGTTAGATGGACTGCTTATAACAGTTTGGAACTCGAGGGCGATTCCTTCTGGTGATTTCACAGGATATTTTACAATTAGCCTCTGCAATGATCGACAGTTCTTCTGTGTGAGTACATGATGTCTGCCCCGACTTGGTTTAGGTGTGTTTGTTCCTTTCACAATTATATCACTAACAGTCGACTTGAGCAGCTGCAGAAGGACTGATATTTCCCTTATGGATGTTTTTACTCAGATGACATCCAATGGCAAGTCCACATTCGAAGTCACTGAGCTTTCCTTACCTACCCATTCTGTTGTTATTGCTTCTACACTGATCAGCCACAACATTTTGACCACCTGCAGCTCGTATATCCACTTTTGGCACAGGTAACAGCGTCATGGAGTCGTGGCAGGGAAGCATTGGGGCCTTGGTAGGCCGCTAGAGGAAGTTGGCACCATATCTGCACACATAAGCCACCTAATTCCCGTAAATTGCGGGGTGAGGATGATGAGGTTCAGCCACATCCCAGGTGTGTTTGATCAGGTTCAGATCTGGCGAGTGGGGATGGGATTGTGGGGGGGGGGGGGGGCAGCACATCAGTTCAAACTCTCCACAGTGTTCCTGGAATCATTCCATCACACTCCTGGCCTTGTGAATGGTGTATTACCTCGCTGAAAAATACTACTGCCGTCGGGAAACATGATTGTCATGAAGGGGTGTACGTGGTCTGCAAAGTGCACGATACTCGTTGGCTGTCATGGTGCCTCGCACGAGCTCCACTGGACCCATAGATGCCCAACCAAATGATCCCTAGAGCCGCTGCCAGTTTGTCACTGTCCCACAGAACAGGTGACAGGGAGCTGTTCTCCTGGAAGATGAGGGATTTGCGGCCTCCCTTCGGCATCATGAATAAGGTATAGGGATTGCATCACTGTGCCTTTGTGCCATCTCCAGTACTGATGGTCACATACCCATTTCAGTCGTAGTTATTGATGACACGGTGTTAACATTGCCACACGCGTAGGTCATTGGCTGCGGAGGCTGGAAGATGAGGGATTTGCGGCCTCCCGTCGGCATCATGAATAAGGTATAGGGATTGCATCACTGTGCCTTTGTGCCATCTCCAGTGCTGATGGTCACATACCCATTTCAGTCGTAGTTATTGATGACACGGTGTTAACATTGCCACATGCGTAGGTCATTGGCTGCGGAGGCCCATCGCTAGGGGTGTTCGGTCCTCTGTGTATTGAGAAACACTTGTCCTCTGCCCAGCATTAAAATCTGATGCAAGTTCCACGTAGTCTGTCCAGCCATCGACGTCAGACGTCTGTAATGATGGGTGGCCGACCAACTCCACGACGTCTGGACGTGGTTTCAACTTCGGTTCGCTTCACTGTCGTTGCAGACATTCACCACAGCACTACTCAAACACCCGGCAAGTCGTGTAGTTTCCGAAACGCTCGTGCCAAGCCTCTGGGCCATTACTATCTGCTCTTGGTCGAACTCAGATCGCGCACCTTATCTATTCTACACACGGAAAGCACGCTCATGCACTAGCAGTCATTCCTCGCCAGGTAACGCTGCTATCGTGTGGACACATCTATGTAGATATTAGATCGGTGGTCATAATGTTCTGGCTGATCAGTGTGTGTTGACAACACAATACTCCCCGTGTCCTTCTGTTGGAGGATCCAGTGCCTAGGAATGCGTGATGTTTTTTGGGCAGTACTTCATTCTAGTGACTAATTTTAGAATCACATTAAGGAATGCGCACTAGAGACCGTCATAAGCAGTTTCCGCCATTTTGTACGGTTTTTGTTATTGTCAGACATAAAGTTACATTTTGTGCAACATTTGTAAACATTTAGCGTCGTATACTGTAGTAAATCTGTTTCGAATATATTGTTAATTTTTGAGGTATAGAATATTATGGTCACAGTCTGAAAAGCTTGTGAGGGTAGGTTGTTCTGAGGGATAATTTTTAAGAAAAAAAAATCGATCCGTTAGTTCATCAGGTCGTTGCAAGCAGAGTTTCCAGTGGTCCGACAGAGAAGGTGTCGCTAAACTTAGTCTTCGTTTGGTTTCCTAAAACCGAACAAACGAACGATACAAAAATTGTACTTGGGACGGCGGTAAGGACCGAACCCGAGGCAAAGTCTGAGCAGTCTCGTGCGCTGTCATCGGCACTATGAGACCAGCAGCGCGCAGAGGGCTGGACTGCTAACTTCAGTGCTACTAACTCGGAAACAGCGCAACGAATTTTTCTCTTAACTGTTATTTCTCAGTACCAAGTACCCTGCAACACCGCACCATCTTGTATCTTGAAAAAGAAGCTCTGTTACCATAGAACCTGTGATGCGACTGAACTGTTTCTTTAACGTCTTCTTAACAGTTTTACCTGTTTTGAAAATGGAAATTTGTGCTAGTTTCCAGTAGCTTCAGTTTTCAGTACGTATTTAACTTGCAAATAATTTTTGATAATGCTTCTGTTGAATTTTATTTCACGTACTGATTACTGGCATGTAGTAGAGTAACAGTGTAACAGATAGACAATTAAATATAGTACTGACGAGATTTTCTCGACTGCAACGCTCTTAAATTTCAATGCAATATTTGTTCCTAGGTACATGAACGTGATATATCTTGGAACATATTTTCACATTTGGAAAAATCTTTATTCCCTGGAGTATTTTTGTAATTTTAAAAAATGACAGCAGCACATGAAAAGCGAATGTCATCATTTAAAAATGGACTAAGGGAACATGTTAAACCTGTGTTACAGGGCTAGCTGGAGGCGGAAATCTAGAAAGCGCTGCAGGTTACAACAGTCTCGTGCGCCGGCGTGTCAGCCCCCCGTGACAAGTAGTGGTCAACTACGCGTTACACAGGTTTGTCCGGATTCTTTTGATCACATGGTGTAGAGGTTACACTATTTAACCAACATGCGGTCAACACATGTAGACCCTGCAAAGCTGAACCACGACCGACCACCACGTTATAACTTTGTAGTTGATTCCTGTAGAAATGGACTCAGAGAAGACGATACATCAAACACGTTAAAAGCACTCTAGAAAATAAGGAAAGCCAATTGAAGCCATCTGGGAAATATTTGCCACTGTCCAGAGCTCTTGGATGTATATGAAGAAGTTTACGAGTGCCAGGGAATGAGGGTCTCATAGAGTCAGAGCAGAAGTCAGAAGGGCAAAGGGATTCTATCAGGGAGGCCGCACACTGGAAGAAAGAGCTTGTAGGCCACGTTGGCTTAAGCAGCGATTTGAAGACCGCCTCAGGCACGCAAGAGTGAAGAACCTGGACGACGTCAAAGCACACAAACCGCATCTTGACCCATGGGGCACGCTGATAAAATCGCCTGCCTAAAGATTAAGTCTCTGACAGTGTTTTCAAATCTAAAACAAGCTGACGGCAGCATGACAGGAACCTGGCGGCTATCAGCAGAACTACCGACGCTCGCTCTCTTCACAGACGACACTGTAAGAACTGCGTGACGTAAATACAGAGAGCTCCGAAACACAACTAGGCAAGGACATCTGACAAAGTAAGTCCTGAAACTGAAAAGGAATAAATCACCCGCTCCTGATGGCATCTCTGCTGAAGGTTTACATATCCTTCATATTCGTATAGGTTCATACTTGTGCCAGCTCTGTAGCATATTTTATTGTTGGAAAGCATAGGAGATATTTGGTGAGAAGAAAATGTGATTACCTTGAAAAATGATGAAGACAAAGAACTCTGACTCAAAAGTCCTGTAGAGCAATTTGCTTTCTCAACACCTGGGGATAAGTGCCGGGGAAGCTACTAGCCGGTAAATTCCAGGAAAAAAGACTTGTTCGTGGAATGGATTCCAAATAATATGTGTTCAGAAGTTGGAAGTCAACATAAGATGCCGTAAATGAAGGGGATGAAGCTTGGAGGGGAAAAAAGCGCTCCGCATAAACGCGTTGCAGTCGTAATGGTAGGTGTCGCGAGGGCGATCGATGACATATGGTGGCCAGCACTTTTTGACCTCCTGAGGAACTACGATTGCCCGTGAACGTTATAAACTGTTTTAAGAACTATTACCAAAACACAGAAGTAACGCTGTTGTGCTCATAGGAGACCCTCACAAAAGATATTTCCAAAGCCTCTCGATGGGAATACATAAGTTGCCCAATCTTCTGGGACCTGGTACTTGACCCAGTATTAGGAAAGCTGCAGGACAACGAAGCAGTCGTAGGAGTGGTGGCGCATGCCGACGACCTGGTGCTTCTCGTGAGGGGAAGCTCCAAATGTGATCTGTAAGAGGATGTAACACAGTGTTTAGAGAATTAAATCAAGGGTACGAAGGAGTTAAACCATCTGTTGCGTCTCAAAAGACCGTGTACATGTCATTAAAGGGGAATCCTTTAAGAAACCTGCTCATCAAATTAAACATCAGGTCCATAAGGAGAAAAACCGTCGCTAAATGCCTAGGGACCCTTTTGGACGAGTGACACAGTTACAGAGAACATACTGGAGAAATGAGCACGAGAGGCAGGAACATTAACTTAACCAGATATGATTATAACACTACCAATGTGACCAATACGAACGCACCGTAATACTATCATAATTCCGGTCGTGGGATACAGTGCCAGTGACTGGACGTATACACGCACCACCACGAGTATTAAACGGTGCTACATAGGGTACTCATTCCGTTGATGTTACGTTCTGATGCTGCCAGTTGTGGTGTTAGAAGGATGCTTCCACCTGATTTCCAGATACGAAGAAAAGGGCAGCGATTTATATAATGAAATGCACAATACAATAGGAATAAGGGCCAGAAGCAAGCAACAAATTCACTAAAAGTTGAGCCATCTGTAGCAGAAATGATAGGATGATGACCAACCCGCGAGGTGCACCTACAGCTTCTTCTCAAACACCTTAAGCACCTCAAGGGGTTCTTAAGATGGCTGTGCAGAAACATAAAGAAAAATATCAGTGGATAGAGCATACCTGCAAGTTTCGATTCATAATACGCGCCATTGTGTAGTTTCACTAGAACAGGTGGACAAATCATTCGCTCCATACTGTCGCACTGTATTAGTTTACCCCTGCAGACAGGAAACCCAGTGAACAAATTTATGAAGTGGGTTGCTGGCACATTTATCCTTGCAATTCGTGTCGGCGACATCATCGAACTGAACTGTAGACACTTAATGACATTTGCCGGGTCAGAAACGCCACATCGGCTTAAGCCTGCTAGCAGCGAGGTCGCTGAGCTGACCGCTGCATCGCACCCCCGTCAAACATGCGAATTTCTCTCCCTCAGGCCGCTGCGAGGCCAAATGACGTCAGACGATATCGTTAAGGGCCACCCGCTGCCGTGCCACCGGTCGGTCGAAACGCACGCCGTATTTGCAGGCAAACTAACTATGCGTTAAGTCGCGTACCCGTCGTGGCTATTTCCAGTGGAAAGCACTCGTCAGGAATGCGATGACATCTCTGCAGATTTGGCCACTCATGTAGTCTGGAATGTGAACACCTAACGGTTCTCCTACGTCCGATATTAATATCTGCAACGTCATAGGTTTCACGATTCCAGACTTCCACAGAGTTAAAACAGAGCAGTCATTCTGTAGCTTCCAGTCTGGTGTTGTCATGTTCCTTTTCTACAAGAGTTACCTTTGTCGTAAGTTAAATTAGCAACCTTTGAATGGAAAAATCCCACTCAGTGTGCAGAACTTAACGTGTTACGACTTCCTCCACATTACACATGATGGCATAGGATTATTACATCGAGCATACCAGCCAAGCTTTGTGACTATGGATTCTTCTGCAGGAAAATGTGGGTCTAATCACTGTTACGCCGTTCCCGTTGTAGCTGCCAGTAATTATTCCGAATCGCGGAGTCAGGCACTTCCGAAGTTATTCCTCGCGTTGCCAGGCGACTGCTTCCTTCTCCGATCGTGATCTACCGTGGCTGTTTTCTTTTCCAGTCTTCGTCTACCACGTCAGTTTCCACTTCATAGCATTATGCAGTTTGAGTAAACGTTCCGCAGGAAAGACTTCGCACTATACCTAAGGAAGGATGTCCTTAACAAAGTGAGAGGTTAGATCATTGTCTGATGTAGTTCATTATGTTCAGATAAAAACAAAATAAGAGAGTACACTTATAAAAATTAACGCTAGGCTGCGTCAGCCACAGACTGTGTGAAAAAGAAGGTACCATTAATGTAGGTGTGGAAATGTTGCTGCCTCAGTTCCCCGCCTGTTTGAAAAACGTTGGGTAAGGAATCAGTGGTGTTTGAGGTCTGGACCTAATACGATGTTGCAGATACTGTACTAGTGCCAATAACTAGGACACTTGTTCCTGGTGCTATCTCGCAATAACTGGCAAACAAGTGAGTAGAGAAACGCGTGCATAACGCTGACTGAATCTATCCATTTTTTTCACAGGCTCAAAATCGTTACAGCTACGAAGCTGGAAGTTTCACGCATGGTTACATAGAATGGGTAAGATAATAGGTGATACCAATTATATGATGTAAATACCTCTTCTCTGGAGCGTAATTTAGATTACCTTTTTGGCACAGACTTAGTTCTGTGACTGCCTGTAGCTGTCAGTGCAAGCGTCAACGTCAAGGGGGTGTTAATAAGCCATAATGTTGGAGTTAACAGACTTTGAACAAGGGCTAACCGTCAGTAAAGAGGAGGCAATCACCACAAATCTACTACAGGCATATAGAGGTATAGTGTGTAGTGTTACACCAGTGTATGTGGTTCATGGGAAGCTTCATCAACTAAATGTAATAATTCAGTTATAGACACAGGATGGAGTTGGAGAAGACTGTGACGAATCTATATCGCCGTAGCATCGTCACTATGTTCTGTGCAGAAACCAGCAGTTCAGACACAGCAGCTGGAAGCAACTATAGGGCGTTAAAATGCTGGCACACCAGTTACAGCTTTGAGGCTGTTTATGCATCACGAGCTTGACTAGTATAACACCCCAACGCTCCCTTAAAGTCAATTAAGACAAAATATCATAATATGAAGTAGGGAAGAGTTATCTTGGCAAATACGAGATCTTTCCCGATAAGCTAACACCAAGAAGTTTTGATAAAAACAGCATTATACATCACTGAGAGTTTTTGTTATGAAAAGAGGAGGAAGAAACCTCAGATTTAATTAATGGACAAATATCCAAGTGATAATTGCAATTAATATCTTGAAAGCTAAGTCCAAGGTGATGTTAGTCAGAGATAACTTTTATGTGGAAGAGAGTTGTAAGCGCAACGAAGAAATTCAATACGCCTACAATACTCTTTCACAGAAGTCGCTTGCTGGCTCTCGTCCTGTAAAGACGTGCGAGAACAATTCTTATCTCAGTTATTGAGAGTACGGAACGCGACGAGATTGTTTTGCGTTCAGAAGTGATTCTTGCGTGACGTGATTCACGAACTTCGGAAACTGATTTTCTAAGCAGAGACAGGAACTGATAGACGCGTTTAACCGTGCATAACGGGTTAATTGAACTTTATTCACGAAACTAGTCAATATTGAACTTGACTTTCAAATAGTTGGAACTAAAAGAAGAGTGGATAGTATATCAAAGGACTACACTCAATTAGTCTCGAGTAGGACACAATTACACGAAGATAATACAATTACGCTGAAGAGTCAAGTTGTCATAATTGTCAAGAAACTTAATTTGAATAGAACTGACTTTACCAACCAACTGCGTGTGCGTGTGGTGCGAAAGTTATAAAGTATTTAGTGGCCAAGGAACAATAAACTGTTCATTCCAAGTGAAATATCAATCTTATTAAGTGATTTAATCAATGATAGGTAACCAACGACTGTTCAGCAGGGACAACTTAATCTGAATATCAAAATACCTGCTTCATTAATTGAAAAGAGAACTTTTGAACTTCTTTTTTTAACATTACGGCATAGGTTCACTCAGACGTGATCAAAGAGTATCTGTGGATCTCGCTTCATACAGGTTCAACAACTCCATAGCAGCGAGCCAACAACGTACGAGAAGACTGATAATTACAATCTAGAATGAAATTTTCACTCTACAGCGGAGTGTGCACTGATTTGAAACTTCCTGGCAGATTAAAACTGTGTGCTGGACCGAGACTCGAACTCGGGACCTTTGCCTTTCGCGGGCAAGTGCTCTACCAACTGAGCTACCCAAGCTCTTTTAGGAAGAGCCAAGATATTTCCACACCACCAGCCCACGGATTTGTTGCCCTTAGTACGAGTGTAAACAACAAGTGGGTCACGAAGCAGTGTAAGTAAATGTTAATTTTGGTAGAGGCATCAGCAGCACCTCCAGGGATGAAAGGGCTACATAGGATGACCAAGCAACAAGTCTGGGACTCCACTGCTGCATTTTCTGCTAGTGCCAATTGTCCTCATTCCCTCTCGGACTTGGTGCTTCTCTAGCAGCGGGCTGCCTCCTGCCCCACCCCAGCAGCAGCTGCACCCCTGCCCCACGCCAGCAACAGCCAGGCCCCTGCCCTGGAGGGAAGTGGCTTGCGACCAGAGCAGTATAGCTGTACATCTTTCCGTGCTGGTGTAGATGCCTAGGTGCCACTCACTGTCACTAGCAAGGTTGAGATCTACCACTGGAGGCCAATATCCCCTGCAAGTGCCACTGTCTCTGCAGCAGTCAGCAGTCTTCACTGTGGCAAGTGGCTGTATTCTGCCAACTGTGCCACAAGCCTCCGCATAAGCTTCCGGAGTCAGCATTCACGGGTGACAACATCACGGCTCGGTAGTTGTCAACTTGCCAGTGTCACACGCAGTCATCGCCATGTGCAGTGAGAGGAAGTGGCTGCCACCTCCATCGACTTGCTATGAATGTAGTCACATGTGTGTTTAAAAAAAGCTTTGCCTTTTGATATGGCTTGTCTAAGCTACTCCACCAAAAGCCAACCCCATACACAAGTGGTCTGGTACCCCCACAGAATAATGTAGATAGAGAGGTAAAAATTGACACACATGATTGGAATGACTTGGGGTTTTATTGGAGGGGGAAAAAAAAAAGTTATTGGGTCTTTTTTCTTTGAGGAAATGCGTGATTCTGGTTTTGTAACTGCTACCGTGACAGGTGAGAGGTACGCCGATATGTTACAGAATTGCATCATCCCCAGCCTGGCTGATAAACACCTGCTGGAATGTATGATGTTTATACAGGATGGCGCTCCACCCCATATTGCTAGACGTGTGAAAGATGATGAGCGTCTGCTCAGCCGCCACTTTCGTCACGCTTGCCCTCCCAGGTCCCCAGACCTCAGTCCGTGCGACTATTGGCTTTGGGGTTACCTGAAGTCGCAAGTGTATCATGATCGACCGACATCTCTAGGGATGCTGAAAGACAACATCTGACACCAATGCCTCACCATAACTCCGGACATGATTTACAGTGCTGTTCAGAACATTATTCCCTGACTAAAGCTTTTGTTGAGGAATGATGGTGGACATATTGAGCATTTCCTGTAAAGAACATCATCTTTGCTTTGTCTTACTTTGTTATACTAATTGTTGCTATTCTGATCAGTTGAAGTGCCATCTGTCGGACATTTTTTGAACTTTTGTATTTTTTTGGTTGTAATAAAACCCCATGTCATTCCAAGCATGTGTGTCAATTGGTACCTCTCTATCTATATTATTCCATGATTTATTCAGTTTTCAAATTTTTACTGACTTTTTGATCACCCGGTATATTAGATGAATACAAGAAGACGGCTTCAGCAGCACTATAAACACAAGTGTTAGTGTTCCAACCAGTAAAAACTTATAATGTTATCCAACAAGTGAGCCTTTGCTCAAGGTGGGTTTAGATGCCAGTTTGGGCTAGTGTTCATACAGTGCCACAAGATTTGCCCCTACAAGAGGATTCAATATTTCAAAATAATTCCCCACTCACAAGACTGAGGATGCCTGAGATTGGATTGACAATGGTGAGGTTGAAACAATACATCTTCTTTGGCTTCACAAAAAAATATCAACAGAATATTCTGTTAGCATTAATATTGTCTTCTTGAAGTATTGTATATGCAATGCGCCATCTTGCAATATTGATAACATAAGCCTGCTGTGTATAATTTACAATAAAAGGATATGGGTGTGCCGACATTGAAAATGGAATAGTAATCTCATTCATTACAAGCAAACAGAACAAATTTTAAGTTCCACTACCATATTACGACATGATATATAAGTGTGTCCCTTCTCTAATCACTATTGCCAGTCCACTAAGTCAGAAATTTTTGCACCATAGTATTGTCACAAAAATAGTTCTGCAGTGGGTGTAAACTTATTTAAATCCTTTTTGCTAAGGAGTGTTTCATTTTCAGTGTGGCACTCCAACATCAGAAACAAAACTGTCCATCCAGAAGGAATCTTCACTCTGCACCTGAATGTACACTGATATGAAACTTGTTGGCAGATTAAAACTGTGTGCTGGATTAAGATTCAAACTGAGGACCTTTATCTTTCATGTGCAAGTGCTCTGCCAACTGAGATATCCAAGCGCGACTCACAACCTGTCCTCACAGGTTTGCTTCTGCCAATACCTCATCTGCTACATTACAAACTTCACAGAAGTTACATTGAAGCAGCAGCAAGAAGGAAGAAAAGACTCTTTTCTTCCTTCTCATCCCATCTGGTAAGTCTCCCCCGAACCGACGTTCTGGGTGACTTTTCTGAACTGTATCCCTTTCACTAAACCTCTCCAGTCCTTTTCCTTCACCCCTCTTCCTTCCTCTTCAACTCTTCTGCGAGAAGAAGGAGCCACTGCCTCTGAAAGCTTGTAAAAGTTGAATCCTTTTGTGTGTGTGTTCCCCTCCCGCTGCTTGGTGAGTAGATTTTTTCTCTATCCATTCCCATTATATTATCAGTAAGTGATTACTTCATCCTGTATCCGTGCCTGCTTGGAACAGGAGAGCCATCTCTGCAACAAGGGAACCAGCAGACACAAGTTTTTGTCAACAGGATACAATGTAATAAACAACGAAGTAAATTAAAAGAAATGAATACTAACATAAGATTCCTCAAGAGAGGGGTCAATATTTTCATTAGTTTCACAAGCAACAATCTGAGAGAATGGCAGATTACTTTGGTCAATATCCACTCCATGTTGATACTGTGAACACGTGAAAGCAAGGGAAACTACAGCCATCATATTGCTTGACATCATGAAGCTCTTTCATGATTTAATGATAACAGCATTCTCTTAGATAACATATTCTGCAGGCATAATAATTCCCGTATGCATCTGCAAGCACTTATGTATGAGAAGTATGTTATCATCAGTTGTAGGTAGGTTGGAGAATTTGAAAACAGACATCAGATATAGCTAAAATCAGTAAAGTGCCATTAAAAGAACAGGATTTCAGGTTAGGTGAGTAAAGTGTTACTGAAACAAAATTGAATAGGGGTACACAGAGTAGGTCTAATAATGAATAAGAAAGTAGAAATGTAGGTGACACAATGTGCTGTGTCATCTGAACAAGACACAGCCAGGGAAAAAGCACCAAAGGCGTGAGACGCGAACTGGTGCCGGTGCTGTAGAGACGTGCTACTTGTGCTGGTTCCACCAGTGCCACGGGCACTGCTGAGGATGAAGATATCGACTTCACCTCTGCCAATTGCTGGCCAGGTACAACCTGCCAATCACAATGTACAGAAGCCTACTCAGAAGACGGAAGAGCAGCTCTCGCACACTCAGTGATAGACGATTGTCCGGGGCTGACTTAGACAGGGAAAGTTGTCTAGTGAACTCTTAGATGTGAACAGCCAGTTGTTGTAAATTGCATTTGTTATGTACTGTGAAGTTTATCTATGATTATTTGCACTTAGCCAATGAGGGCCTTTTTTGTGCTATATTACAAGCAGTGTTACAGACTTCATTATTCAACAAGTCACAAAGGTAAGTAAACCTTTTAACTCATATTTGTGACTTCATTACTAATTTGTTGGAATGTCATAGACCCTTCCGAAAACATTCTCTCTTCCACCATTATGCCAGTCTACGACATTAAAATCACTGTTCTTGAAGTGTTGAAATCACTCACGACACGTTCTTTCACTAATACACTCCTGGAAATTGAAATAAGAACACCGTGAATTCATTGTCCCAGGAAGGGGAAACTTTATTGACACATTCCTGGGGTCAGATACATCACATGATCAAACTGACAGAACCACAGGCACATAGACACAGGCAACAGAGCATGCACAATGTCGGCACTAGTACAGAGTATATCCACCTTTCGCAGCAATGCAGGCTGCTATTCTCCCATGGAGACGATTGTAGAGATGCTGGATGTAGTCCTGTGGAATGGCTTGCCATGCCATTTCCACCTGGCGCCTCAGCTGGACCAGCGTTCGTGCTGGACGTGCAGACCGCGTGAGACGACGCTTCATCCAGTCCCAAACATGCTCAATGGGGGACAGATCCGGAGATCTTGCTGGCCAGGGTAGTTGACTTACACCTTCTAGAGCACGTTGGGTGGCACGGGATACATGCGGACGTGCATTGTCCTGTTGGAACAGCAAGTTCCCTTGCCGGTCTAGGAATGGTAGAACGATGGGTTTGATGACGGTTTGGATGTACCGTGCACTATTCAGTGTCCCCTCGACGATCACTAGTGGTGTACGGCCAGTGTAGGAGATCGCTCCCCACACCATGATGCCAGGTGTTGGCCCTGTGTGCCTCGGTCGTATGCAGTCCTGATTGTGGCGCTCACCTGCACGGCGCCAAACATGCATACGACCATCATTGGCACCAAGGCAGAAGCGACTCTCATCGCTGAAGACGACACGTCTCCATTCGTCCCTCCATTCACGCCTGTCGCGACACCACTGGAGGCGGGCTGCACGATGTTGGGGCGTGAGCGGAAGACGGCCTAACGGTGTGCGGGACTGTAGCCCAGCTTCATGGAGACGGTTGCGAATGGTCCTCACCGATACCCCAGGAGCAACAGTGTCCCTAATTTGCTGGGAAGTGGCGGTGCGGTCCCCTACGGCACTGCGTAGGATCCTACGGTCTTGGCGTGCATCCGTGCGTCGCTGCGGTCCGGTCCCAGGTCGACGGGCACGTGCACCTTCCACCGACCACTGGCGACAACATCGATGTACTGTGGAGACCTCACGCCCCACGTGTTGAGCAATTCGGCGGTACGTCCACCCGGCCTCCCGCATGCCCACTATACGCCCTCGCTCAAAGTCCGTCAACTGCACATACGGTTCACGTCCACGCTGTCGTGGCATGCTACCAGTGTTAAAGACTGCGATGGAGCTCCGTATGCCACGGCAAACTGGCTGACACTGACGGCGGCGGTGCACAAATGCTGCGCAGCTAGCGCCATTCGACGGCCAACACCGCGTTTCCTGGTGTGTCCGCTGTGCCGTGCGTGTGATCATTGCTTGTACAGCCCTCTCGCAGTGTCCGGAGCAAGTATGGTGGGTCTGACACACCGGTGTCAATGTGTTCTTTTTTCCATTTCCAGGAGTGTAGAATCCTTACCATAGGTTCGACCCCACATTGCAAAAGAGGTCAAAACGTACTTGTAAACATTAAAATGGGAAGTCCTACCCCATCAACCATATTCTCCAGACATTGCTCCCTCTTTAAATCAATGGCGCATCGCCTGGCTGACCAACACTTCCGATCTCATGAAGAAGTCACAAATTATATTGATTTGTGGATCGCTTCAAAAGATGAACAATTTTTTTGACGCAGTATTCGTACACTGCCCAAAAGATGGGAGAAAGTAGTGGCCAGTGATGGAAAATACTTTGAATGATACATGTGTAAAGAATTTGTTTCATTAAAGCCTCAAATGTTGGGGGAAAAAATGGTGGAAGCAAAGTTGTACACCTTGTACTATAGTTTGATAACTGATAAGTACTCTCAAAGCAATTTACATGTGTTGTGTTACTGAATGGTGTTTATGTGGTTTATCAAAATTATTTGATGCAGAAAGTCAAACTATAATAATAAACAGTTTTATGCTTACTGGTTCAAGAACTAAAATGTACCCAAGGTACACCTCACTGCGTGGCTGGTAGCTGTTGAAGTCCAAGGAAACTTTCAAGTGAAAACTGTTCTGATCTTAATGTAGCCATGAGTTATTTCATAGAACTGTTTCTTGAAGTTATTGTCTTACTGGTGGATTAGAAAGTGAAGTAAATAATCTTTGAGGTTCCATCAGACAAATACCATTAGCAGACAGCTGAAATGGAGTTTAAAAAATAAAAGAAGGAGTGAATTCAAACTTGTATCTTTGTGTTAACATTACATGATATTTACTGTTAGACCATGAGCAAATACAGCACTGTAACAGCTCAAATTGAAGACAGCACTTACTCCAGAACTTCTACATCCAGCAGTGTTGCCAGATCATAAATATGGCCACACTTAGAATTTTGAGGTGAGAACAATTTTATTAGCACCTTAAGTGAACAATTTGTCTTAGTCTAGTGGCAGCTGGTTGGCAGCCAGGTGTTATGTCTAGGACTGTATGTTTTTAAGTATTACTGTCATTGAGGTAATAATGCCTTTAAATTTTATTGTTTTGATGTATTTTCAACATAATTTTTTTGACAGTGGGAAATTTGCCTCTTTTACCTATGTTGGGCACAAAGCATCTCATAACACCTTTGTCAAAATCATCTATTTTCGTTATGGGCTGCTGTTGACTGTGAATTTTCTTGACAGTTGGAAAAATTCCACAAATGTGGACAGATAAATTACCTTCAATGGCAACCTGTTGAACAGATCTCAAGCTGATACCCATCTCTTCTGCTGAGCATTCCTGGTATCTGCCAAAAACCAATGTCTGCTTCATGCTTGAAGAAAGAGTGTAATCCTGTGAATGCTATCCCTCACTTGTTTATGTAGAGTTTGTCAGTTATCACCATCATCAGAAATGACTGCTCACAAGAAATACAACAATTTACTAGACAGCTTGCTCCATCACTGACATTGGCCACAATGTTCACAAAAGTGTAGTGAAAACCTACTTTGGGGAAACCTGTTTTGTCCAGTGCCAAGAGGAGCCAAATGCAAATGGGTAGGGGTCTATTAATCAGTGACAGTTCAAAGATATGGCAGATGATGGTACCCCTTAGGGAAATGCCAGCAAGGGACAGAAAAGGATACCAGGTGAACTCAGTGTGTGTGTCTGGTGGTCTCATTCGACATACTGAAGAGGCTATTCCACCAACTATTAAGGGAACAGGGTGAAAGCAACTGGAGATTGTGGTACATGTTGAAAAAATGACGCCTGCCATCTGGGCTCTGAGGTCAGACTTGGATCATTCTGGTAAATGGCAGATCAGGTTGAGATCAGCCTTGAATATGGAGTTTCAAAGAAGCTCACAATTTGCAGCATTGTCCCCAGAAGAGATCATGGCCCTTTGGTTCTGAGACAAGTGGAAGAAGTGAACCAGAGACTTAAAAAGTTCTATGACAAGCTAGGCTGTGGCTTCCTGGACTTGCATCATAGGGCTGAGAATTGTAGGGTGCCTCTAAACAGGTCAGGTGTGCACTACAAATCGGTTTCTGCTACCTAGGTAGCTGACTGTGTGTTGGGTATGCACATGAGTTTTTTTAGATTAGCCAGCTCTCCATTCAGTCAAGATAATGATATCTGTAGAAAACACAGAAGTATCAGTCCAAGATGGAAAGAAATGTCTCCCACAGGTGAGTATTAAAATCCTAGTGGTTAACTGTCAAAACAGTCACAAAAAAGTGCCAGAGATCAAAGCACTCCTGAAACACAGTGAAGTTCACACAATACTAGATGAAGAAAGCTGGTTGAAAGCTGATATTTATAGTAGAGAGATTCTTGGTGAAACTTTAACTCCATATCAAAAGGATAGGCTAATGGGAAATGGAGGTGGTGTATTTGTCCCAGCAGGCATGAAACTAAAATCCACTGAGATAGAAATTGAAGCTACACGTGAGATTGTTTGGGCAAGACTCAGTATATGGGATGGGCAAAAAATGGTAGTTGGGTCCTTCTATCGTCCACCAGACTCATCTCCTGATGTAACTGAAAACTTCAGAGAAAACCCCAGCTTAAGTGTACATAAGTTCCCTAATCATACTGTAATCATTGGTGGAGACTTCATTCATCCAAAAATCAGTTGGGGAAATCACAGTTTTGTTTGTGTTGGGCATGATAAGACACCCTGTGAAGCATTAGTAAATGCCTTCTCTGAAAATTACCTGGGATAGATAATTCAGAAACCCATCCATGATGGAAATATATTAGAACAGTTCATAATAGGAGGGACCCTTCATGGTATACAGTCTCTGTAAAAAAAAAAAAAACTTCTAAGGAAAGAGAGATTATTGCATAATAGATGTAAAATAAAGCATAGGATTATAGATAGAGAGATGCTGAATGAAACACATTTATTGTCAAGAAGCAATGCATTAAGCCTTCAGTGACTACTGTAGCAGAATATTGTCAAAAGGTCCTCTACAAAATACAAAGAAATTCTGGCAATTGGTGTCACATAAAAGTTAGGGCCCAGTCCCCAGTGAATGAGATAGGAACTGAAACTGATGGTAGCGCACAAAAGCTGAAATGTTTAACTTGATTTTCAAATGTTCTTTTACAAAGGAAAACTCAGTAGTATTGCCACAATTTAACTCTCATACCACTGAAAAGATGGATGAAATAAGTATTTAGTATCAGTGGCATCGAGAAAAAGCTAAAATCATTGAAACTGAATGAAGCTTCAGAGCCTGACGGAATCCTTATTAGATTCTATATTGAATTTGTGACTGTGTTAGCTCCTTTTCTAACTATAATCTATTGTAGGTCCCTTGAACAAAAAACTGTGCCCAGTAGTTGGGTGAGAACATTGGTAACACCCCTCTCAAAGGAAGGTAGTAGAAGTGGTCCACAAAACTTGATTTGTTGTAGAATCTTAGAAAGTATTTTGAATTCAAACACAATGAGGTATCTTGGACGAATGACAGTCCCCCATGCCAACCAGCTGGATTCCAAAAACATTGAGCATGTGAAACCCAACTCTCACTTTTCTCATGTGACACGCTGAAAGCTTTGGATCAAGGCAGTCAGGTAGATGCAGTATTTACTAATTTCCAAAAAGCATTGGACTCAGTACCACACCTACACACAGTATCCTATGACTATAAATCAGTGACTCACAGTTGGCCAACTCATACAAATACCTTGGTTAACACTTTGTAGCGTTATGAAATGGAATGATCACATAGGCTCAGTTGTGGGTAAATCAGGTGGTTGACTTCGGTTTATTGCTAGACTACTGGGGAAGTGCAATCAGTCTATAAAGGAGATGGCTTACGAATCACTCATGTGACCCATTGTAAAATATTGCTCAAGTGTATGGGACCCATACCAAATGGGAGTAACAGGAGATCTTGAACGTATATAGTGAAGGGCAGCATGAATGGTCACAAGTTTGTCTGACCCATGCAAGACTGTTACAGTGATGCTGAATAAACTGAACTGACAGACTCTTGAAGACACATGTAAACTATCCTAAGAAAGTCAGCTAACAAAGTATGAAGAACTGGCTTTATATGATGACTCCAGGAACATACTATGACCCCCTGTATATCACTCACATAGGGATCCTGAGGACAAGATTAGGATAGGTGCAGCACACACAGAGGCATAAAAAAATCATGCTTCCCACACTCCATATGTGAATGGGATGGAAAGAAACCATAATAACTGGTACAATGGGATGTACCCTCTGCCATACACTTCACAGTTGTTTGCGGAGTATGGATGTAGGTGTAGATGAAGAACTACACAATGCAATACAGTCCTGAGACACGTTAGTAGAAAACAGCAATGCAATATTTCTAAGAATACAGTAAAAGAGTCAGAATTGGATAATACAGATAGAAATACTAAGCTGTATTTCATAATACTTTTGTGCCAATAACTGGAAAAGCTTCACTAAAAGATTGTGCAGAAATGCCATTAAAAAGAGAAAACAATAAAAAAACCTTTGAAGGGGATGGAGAAAATTACATAATTTTTAGAACAAGTGAACATCCTCTGTTACTTGCATTCAACAAAAATCACTGCAACATGTCAAGAAAAGTTAAATAAAGGGCCACAAGTATGACACCATGATGAAAGGACAGAAATTAATACTTTAGACAGTAGCACTAAAATGAAAGGAAATACTATGAAATGAAAGACAAGACAACCAGCCAGTGCACAAGGTGGTAACAAAATGAAACTAAATGGCCAAAGTGTCACAGATATTTCACAAGTTGCACTGAAATAAATTGAATTATAAATGATCTCAAAATTATAAGTTGATATGGGGGTGATGGAATTTAAGATTCTAGTTACAAAATGATTTTCTATAACTAGACTCACCCTCAATTTCAGAAAAGTGTAATATATTCACATATGAAAAAAAAAAGATAACACCATCAACTAATGAACACATGAGCAGAAGTTAGTGACTTGGGTAGAATGCTCCAAGTTTATTGATGTATATGTTGATGGAAATTTGTACTAGAAGACACATGTCATTTAGATTCTGAAACCAGGAAGGTGGAATGCAACAAACATCAAACTGACATGGGCGGATATGCAAGTGACAAGAATTTCAGCACGTTCACACAAAATAAGTTGGAGTAACACCAGCTACACAATCCATAAGGGAAGATTAGAAAGCTGGTTCCCCATTCATGCCACAGCCTTCACGTGAATATGGAACTGATGGGTTCAAGAGGGCTACACTGAACGCTGTGCAGGATCTCGATGGCACCATGTAACAAGTGCTCAAGAGATCAGATATTCTCCACTGTGCAGGATTGTACAGTCTTTTAACATATATCTTTTCTGTAAATGTGCTTGTCTGCAGCAAGGCAAGCTCCCACCTGGACTGTGCAGAAACACCTGGAGAGCACCTCTGTCTCAGAAGGGCAACTATTGTTGTAGCTTCACTTGCACACAGCAGGGAGAGGTGTGCTGACAATGGTACAACAATGTCAACACTGGACACAGGAATGGCACCATGTCATCCCTTCAAATGAGACCCAATTCTGTAGAGGCTTTGGGGACAATGAACATTGGCAGACTGCATTCCTACTTGTCCTACAGACCCAGTACTTGATGTGGTACACAATTTGATTATCCTTGGTTCTCATAGCCATGATTTGGACAGCAGCCATTACATGTCTGAGGAGTTAAAATCAGTCGCTGCACCCTATCTTTGAGATATCCATGATGCAATACTTGAACAAATAATACAAGACAACATGTTACACATGCTGTACAGACCTACCTCAATACAGAGGATGTTCAACTAACATGTTGGCCAGCTACTTCTTTTAATCTTTCTAATCTCTCACCACTGAAAACATGTTGTCATGTGTTGCTGAGAGACTTGCACACCACCTGTTGTCAGCCACAGCAATTGTGCACTTTGATGTAGAGTTGAAACAGCAACGGAGCTGTTGTTGCTGCTGTAAGAGGTGGCGTCATTGTGTACCACCTGTACACAAGCAAATAACCTACAAATTTAATAATAGATTATCATTACTTCACTGTATCAGCACAATAAGTAAAATTTGTTGTTTGGTATTCTCCTGGTGTTGTAGTTGTAATTTCCAGCAATCATCACAATCTGAAAAGAATAATATGGTCCATAGTTACAACAGTAGAAGAAAAAAAGGACCTTTATAACTTATCACTAAACTAGCCAGTGTCTCAGAGAATAGTTTAACATGCTCCCACAAAAATTTTCAAATAAAGTAAAATATCTGATAGGTAGCAAATCAAATATTAAATATAATTTAAACTAAAATATAAAATCACTTCTGGTAGACAATTCCTACTCCACATATCAATTTTCAATTAAACACTCATATCAAATGTACTATACTGAACAAATACATTTACTTTGTTCAATTTATGTTTCACTTGTAACATTAGAAGTGACAAAGAGTGAGAAGCTAATTGTTCTTAAATTTAAGCCATGATGTTATTTAGTTATGTGTGCATACAGACAAAAAGATAGCATACCTGACCCTTTCCACATCTTTTCAATACAAGTTGTACAAATGATCTATGAAGCATATAATTAAAGGGTACTACTCATAGTTTCATGTCCAGTTTGAGTTCTTGTTCAGAACTTATTTGTAGCCTTTCACAAATATTTAAAGTAAGACATAAAGTGATGAGAAATGAGGTCTGTGTATTCACTTTGAATTTTCCAGCAGGTCCTACAATATCATCTCTGTACTAGCCATGTCTGTACGCTTGGAGACTCAACTCACCAGACTCTGCCATTGCGCACTGACTAAATACTCATCACTTGTCTCTGTTGCCACATACAAGTGGAATACACTGGTGCAGAAAGAAGTGTGAGTACATGAGTTTGTGAGAAAAAGGAATGACTCATGCCACCTCTGCTTCATACACAACTGTTGCACATGGAAATTATTATCTACCAATAGAATGGCTGATCGTTTAACCGGCACACCAGTTGGAAAAGATGTAGCCCAAAGATTGATAGTAGGCACTGGATCAAGTCCGCCTATCACAAGAGAGGCCAGAGACACACCGACAAGCAACATGCTACCAACACCCTCTTGACAGCATGTATTTAGGCCACCACCGCTGATCAGAGGGCTCCAGTGACTCATTCTTCTCGTTTGGTGTCTGTCAATTATTTGCAGAGCAGGTCACTGGTTAGAACAGTACATAGCGAACAGGATAGTGACTATGGCAGGACCTAGCGGTGAGACTAAAGTCTGTAATAACAAGATTACTGGTATTATCTGCAAGAGGACTATTACTGATGAGCTTGCACCACAATCCCTGGACTCTATTCAAGATAAGTAAATGTTAATGTATATAAAGAAACATATTAATTCATGTGTGCAATTGTGTTGTAGAAAAAGGATACTGGCCACCCATAAAAACATCCTCTCCCTTTCTTCCTTGCGGTACAAGACTCTACAGTGGCTATGAGGATTCTACACACAAATTATTACACTATCAGAAAAATTGGATGATTTATTCAGAGAAAGAGCTTCACAAATTGAGCAATTCAATAATGCATTGGTCCATCTCTGGTCCTTGTGTAAGTGGCTATTCTTCCTGGCATTGATTGACAGAGATGTTGACTTTCCTCTTGAGGGATATCATGCATAATTCTGCCCACCTGGTGCATTAAATCATCAGAATCCAAAGCCAATTGGAGGGCTGTGCCCACAATGCTCCAAACATTCTCAACTTGGGAGAGATCCGGTGATCTTGCTGGTCAAGGCAGGATTTGGTAACCACAAAGACAAACATTAGAAACTCTTGGCAAGTACAGGCAGGCACAATCTTGCTGAAATGTGAGTCTAGGATGGCTTGTCATGAATGGCACTGTACCACTGTGCTGGAAGGGTGCTGTGGATAACAACTAATGGGGTCTAGCTACGAAGAGAAATGGCACCCTAGACTATTACTCCTAGCTGTCGGGCTATATGGGGGTTGACAGTAAGGCTGTTATCCCACAGTTATCCAGGACATCTCCAGACACATCTCCTTCTGGCAGTAAAAACTGTTTAACCATAGTGCTAAGACCATTACAAGTACAAGGAAGTCAAACAAAGTCCCTCTCTGAACTGCAGAATGTTAGAATCTTGATCTGTTATGAAGGGTGTTGACATCATGAAGTCCTCAGGAATTTGAAAGCAATCAAAACTGCAAACAAGCTACAATAAAACAATAGCTGTTTTCTGCTCATTAGTAAATGAAGTGTAAACAGTACTCTCTTCTTTATATGACATATTTCACTAATAGTGGACACAGACACTGTAGTATAGGTTGTTTTGCATCCATCCATATACCACTTTGGAAAGAAATTTTTTTGTTGGTAACTGCGTAATTGCATCTGTATCTTGTGGTACTAGGATCTTTTAATGGTATCTGAAATGGAAATTACTCAATTCTTATCTGTAATCAGATGAGGTAGTATAGACTCCAGATCATGCAGTCCTGAAGCATCGACTGCACACATGCCGTGAAATGATATCAAGAAGGCACTCACTTGAGTGCCTATGGAAAGAGCAGGCAGCACCACACCTCCAGGCAGACAGAGTTCATCACCCCCTGTCAATGTCGATATAACCAGCCGCACACCCCTGGCTGGCCCAATTCTGTCGCAGAATTCAAGAGCATCTGTACTGAGTAATAGGAAGATGTTACTTATCCTGTATTCTGTGAGCAGTAGTAGATTGCCAATTTAGTTGCATGTAGGCACAGGAAGTTATGTATTGTTTCTCCCATTAATAGAAACAAACTTTTCTATTAATAAGAAAGCATTTAGTACAGACAATTTTGGATTCCTGCCACTGGCCATAACAACTGCTCCCTTCCTTGTTTGTGTCAGTGCTGACACCTATAGTAGCCAACACAACAACTGGTGATAAGGGTTCTAGAACCAATGCTGCCTTTGCTTTTCACTGCTCTGTCACATTACATCAATAATGTTTCTGTCGTTTGTTTCATAGGCACATTGGTACTAATTGTGTTCTTTATTGCAGTTTAGCCACAATGCTTTCACTATTTGTTTCTAATTACTTTGGTGTGGTGCTCCTCTCATTAACATGGCCACTAAACCACCCCCTACATCACTTTCACCTTTGTCTCTGGTTGCTGTTGACTTTGATCTAATGCAGTTTATTCACTTTGAGAACCAGCAAATGTTGTAGTTATGTTGGCAGTCTAGCAGCTCATTAATGCACAAGCTGCTGCTGTATCAGCTCCACCACAAGAGCTGGGCACATTAACAGCACTGCCTCCATGCATTCCACCATTCCGAGCTTTCAATGAACAACAAGAGGAATGGAATGAGTACTATGCTCAGTTCAAAGCTCATAGTGCTGCACATCAGGTGCAAGGTACTATGAAACTTTCTGATTTCTTGTCAATGGCTGGCACAGGAGTTTACCACCTCTTTCAGAAGTTATTCTTGACTAGTAGGCTGGAGTTGCTAGTTTCTGAAGAGTTAGTTTCCACTCTCACTAAGTATTAAAAGGACCAGGTACAGGTTGCTGCAGCTCATTACAAGTTCTTTTGACTGCAGAAAAAGCCAGAACAGACATACTGTCAGTGGGTCAGTGAACTTCAGGGTTTGACATGATAGTGCCATTTTCAATATAGCTGTACAAAATATTACAGTGACACAATGATTATTGATGCATTTACATATGATTTGCCAGACAGTGGGATTCATGAACAAATTCTCAAACATCCTGATCCTACTTTGAAGCAAGTGTTACAAATTATTAATCATCAGAACTCATGTGAGAGAGCCATGGAAAAGTTTGATGTAGCTCCCATCTCCAGTGTAACACAAAGTGACAAACAGCCTTGCAACTGACCATTGCTTGCGAATTGGCCACTGTGCTGTAGCCAGAGTAAACAAGTGTCAACAAATGTGTCTGCTGTGAAATCATGTCCCTGCTGCTTTTCCACGTATAATTGATAAAATTGCCCTTCGCGACTTGCTCTTCTTGTGGAAAGGCAGGTCATGTACAGTCTGTGTGCTTGCAACAGAGAAAGACCTCTACCCTTGTTCACTCTCATAACTGCGGAACACCTTCTCACATGATGAATGCAGTTTTTTTCTAAACCTGCTACCTGTACTAGTAATGGATAAATACAGGCTGTGCCCACGCCCCTCCCCCATACCCCCTCCAAGTGCTGTACAATGACAGTCAAACAAACTGTTTGTGAAATAAGTCATGCTGGATGCTGTGTGCAACTTCAGTTAGACACTAGGACTTCTGTTACATTGCTTGATCTTGACGCTTATGAATGGTTGAGCTCACCACAGTTGAAAAAATCTTGCATGCAACTTACTATGTATAGCAGTCAGGACATTCCAGTGCTTGGTACATGTAGTTTGCCAGCCACATTCCAGTCTCACACCAAAACAGTGACGTTTACAATTTTGCATTCAGTAAACTGTGAAAATACTTTTGGGTTAGATTCTTTTAATTTGTTTAGTTTTTGTATTCAGTACAATGTACTTTCTGTTTCTACTTTCCATCCAAAAGACAGTGTTACTCTGTTGATTACAGAGTTTCCTGATTTATTTTCTGAAAGACTCGGCAGAGCAAATAATTTTGTGGCACATTTTACAATAAAGGACAGTGCACACCCTAAGTTTTTTTGGGTGTGTCCCATCCCTCACGTACTTAGAGACAAAGTTGCTAGTGAACTTAAAGAATGGCAAGACAATGGTGTTATTCCTCCTATCCAGGCTGTTTGAAGGGCTTCTCCCTTCGTAATCTTACCATAGCCATCTGGAAGATTTCATCTTTGTGCTGACTTTAAATCCTCTGTGAATCCACAAACAATAATTGATACTTACCCATTATGTCACCCTGAGGAATTAATGGAAAGGCTTGGTGCAGGCTGCTGTTTTTTAAAAAAATCTGACTTACATAAAGCATATTTGCAAGGTCCACTGAATGAGGAGTCTCAGAAAGCGTTCACGCTAAATTCACACTAAGGGTTGTTAAAATTTTTGTGCATGCCCATTGGCAGCATTTCTGCACCTGCCACATTCCAGTGCTACTTAGAACAGCTTACTGCAAAAGTTCCATTCCGTTCAAATTACTTCAACAATATTGTGGTGTCAGGATGTACACTGGAGGAATGTCTCAGTACTCTTCATATACTTTTTCAAGTACTTTCAGCTGCAGGTTTGAAGTGTCGCATGGACAAATGTGCCTTTTTTCAGACTGAAATTCAGTACTTAGGCCATTTATTAATATCCAAGATGTTCATCTCCTTCAGTCACATGTTCTGGCCATCTGGAACCTCCATACCCCACAGAATATGACAGAATTGCTGTCTGTTTTTGCGAAGTTGACATATTACATCCAGTTTATATCCAACACAGCCCAGACCATGGCTCTGTTGCATCATTTGTACCAGGAGAAAGTGCCATTTTATTGGGCAAAAGAATGTCAGGATGCATCCAAGATACTGACCAAGACTCAAGGTAACTGTTCCCAAATCAAGAAGGAGGAACTCACTATTATCTATGGTGTGACAAAGTTGCACCATTATCTCTTTGGTCACAAATTTACCTAACCACTGTAACTGATTTCAGTCGTTGTTTCCCCTGTCCAAACCTGTTCCACCACACATGGCTCAGAAGCTGCAGTATTGGGCTTTATTGTTGTCACAGCATCAGTACAAAATATTGTACTGGCCCAAGTCAAAGCATGCAATGCTGACGTCCTTTCTCACCTTTCTGTTGGTCCTGATTCTAAATTTGATGCTAATGCGCATTTTGTTGTCAGATCAACATGTAGGACACTGAACTTTCACAGACTTTTCCACTGAACTAATGAAAAATTGCTCAGGCCATGGAAATAGACTCTGACTTGAACCTTTTGTTGCACTACATCCATACTGCTTGGCCTCATTCAGTGAAAAACATTCAGAATTCTTTTGTATGCCAATATTTTGCTCATTGGCATAGCCTCTGCAAAAGATGTGTTGAATTTGCCCCACCAAGGACATTGGGGAATTGTATGAACAAAACAGTTAGCGTATTGGCACTTTACTTGGCCAGGCATGGATGTCCACATTGAACAGACAATGTCACAATGTTGTGCTTGTGGTGAGAATCTATCGGCCCCACCACAAACATTTTCGGTTTGACCAAAGTCTCAATTACTGTGACAATGAGTGGATATTGACTTCGCTTGTCCCTTTTGGAATGCTCGTTGGCTTATTATTGTCGACTCTTTTTGCAGGGCCCATGAACTTGACTACATCGTATAGTACCATTCAGGATTTGTCAACAATTTTTTGCTTGGAAGGTTTGCCTGAAGTGTTGGTTACAGACAACAGACTACAGTTTATGGTTCAGGACTTTGAACATTTTGTACAGGCAATGGTATCACCCACATTACCAGTGCTCTGTTTCATCCTCAAGTGAATGGAAAAGCTGAACACTCTGTGCTTATGTTCAATCAACAGATGAACAAACTATGTGCCTCCACACATGGGAGCAAGGGCTACTTCTCTTCCTCACAACATACCATTCCCAGCCCCATGACAGTCCCTAACCAGAGGAGCTTCTACATGGCTGGTGCCACTGCATGCTGCTCCAGTTGCTGCACCCAAAGCAGTGCACGGTGCCTCCCACACTCTGCAAGTATCGCTTTGCACCTAATGATTCTATTCTTCTTAGAGTTTGTCACACCAGGTGCTGGGAGAGAGAAATGATTCTTTGAAATTTGGGCACCTACATATATTTAATTCGATGTCCTGCTGAGTTGCTGCACTGTCATCAGAACCAGATTCATGCTTGACAATTGCAACTTTCTTCCACAGATTTTATGTTCCCAGATTCACCTCCTACCAGGATCTGTGGTTGGCATGGCTGGCCCCAGGTATCTCTTCAGCATCATCTGCAGAACAAATGGAGCTGAACCCATCACCTTCACTGGCATAGCAGCTCAGCTTCTCACCACTCATCCGGCATCATTGCCATCGTCATTGCCACCCTCTCTGTTTTTTGTTGGATAGGCTCAGGAAGAGGGTGGGTACCTTATCAGTCCCAGCTGTGGTGCCTGGCTCCTCACACCAGCCAGTTTCCTGCCTCCCACCGTTATTGTAAGATGGCCCCATACAAGACAATGGTGCAACAGGCATTTGGGGAGGGGGTGGGGGGGGGGGGGCGGGGCAAGACTGTACACCAACCAGCACAGCACTGTGAAATGGCATCAAGAAGGCACATGCCAATGGAAAGAGTGGACTGTGCTACACCTCCAGGAAGATAGAGTTCGGCGCTCCCTGTCAATGCTGAATTAACCAGCTGCCTATGCTGGTCAGCTAGTTAGATTGTGGTCAGCCCAGTTGGATTGCAGACTTTGACAGCATCAGTACTGAGTAATAGGAAGATGTTACTTAGCCTGTTTTCTGGCAATGTAATTGCTTTTATGAGGCATAGGAAGCACAGGAAGTTAAGTATTGTTTCTTCCTTTAATAAAAATAAAGTTTTCTATTAATTAGAAAGTGTTTTGTACAGATGATTTTGGATTTCTGGCATTGGGCATAACAACTTTTCTCCTTTCTTCTTTGTGTCAGTGCTGGCTCCCACAGTAGCTGACACAATACAGATCAACTTCACAACCCACATCAGTTCCTATATATGTGAGTGTTTGAACAACCTTTTTGAGACCAGAGCCATGAAGCAAACTGAATGATCTAAAATGTTTGCAGTTCATGAGTGCTTGAGTGCTACTGAATTATAAATAGGACACTTTTTGGTGACAGGGACATAACAGTGATGTTGCTCTGTGCCCTGTTTTTGCCTCACACATCACAAAACACTTTCACGTAGTTGAGGTGGAATAAACATAATTACAACCTTTTTATTTGCACTGGACAAACTTTATATGTTTTCTGTCTGAAGCATTAACTAGAACATCCAGCTCCTTCCAGTTTCTTCTTGTTTTGGAACACAGGTAGAACATTAAAGGAAGGTATACTCACTTTGACAGGAGAAGCCTTCTAATATGGAAGCCACTCAAGTTGTAGGGCATTTTTCAGTAACTTACTGTACACATATAACACAAGCTAAGTTTTCTTCTGTGGTTTTGACATCACATGCATTCAGTTATGCGAAGAAAAAATAAAGTACATTTGTGAAACAAATGATAAGTTTCACATAACCTTGCAAGTTTCTACAACTGAATTTTCATCTCAATACAGGGCAAAGAGATAAAGGATTTTGGGGCAGAGGTGCACAAGGAATCCAATTAACTTTCACTTTATGAAATATGTTTACATCAAGGAAATTCTTTTGATACTTCAAAAAATAAGGCATAAAATATCGATTTGCTTATAATGAAAATCACAGAATATGCCAGCAAAGAAAACTGCACTGCTTGTCAAACAGCGTTTATTTCTTTGTTTATGTCTGTTTACCTCTTGACACAACAAAAACACAAGGCATCTCAGTTGTCAGATAAAAACTATCATTTACCACAATTCATACAGAATTAATAACAAATTTGTTTGAAATAAAATCTATTTACCATGACATTAAGAACTATATTTGTTATTTTCCATATCAAAGGCAGTAAAGTATCACACTGCCTGCCATGAAAAATGTGATGGCCCAACCAACAAAGAAAAATAAGAACCTAGTAGGTTGTGGAATTGGTATGACACAGTACACAATTGTGTGGCCAATTCGTGCTGTAGTAAATGCTCGGAACAGATTGATGGCAAGGCCTGGAGATGGCTTTGTTAGTAGATAAGCTAAGGCCACAATAAAGAACACTGTAATATTCTCCAAGTCATTTAAATGAGCCCTGAAAAAAATATTACAATTTTAGATTAGAAGTATCCATAAAAATCACCACATATATTTATCTATTAAAATTATTACATTACATTTAAAACATTAAAAATATATAAACAGCAATGGAAATTGCCATAGAAATCTACTGAGTCAAGAACTATTCTGTCAATGATCAAATAGGCATCTCAATGTATTGTCTTCTGCTTGTTTTAGGGTTGTAGTGTAGAAATACATGCTTTTGCAATTTGTGGTGACCTGGAGATACAGATTGAGTGAATTATGTTAAATTAGTGAGGAATAGTTTGGATGCTTGTATGTGAAATTCAGCCACCTGGCTGAAATCTATAAGCAACAGACACCATCAACTTCCTTACCTTTTTAAGAAGGCACAAGTAGATGGGCAATAATCCATGAGTCATCTAATGGATCTGATAAAGTATAACATATTGTATACCTTCATTCACTCAACTAGTGTTTCAATACCAAGGTAGACAGAGTTTAGTATCAGTTAAGGAAATGGAGCACTAGCTCAGCTAAAGAACAGTGAGGGTGAGGGTGCAACTTTTGCTATGCAACCTGTGCAACAAACGTCTTACAAACAAAACTGCTTCTACTTTGTTCTTGTAAATCAGAACAGCTGAACAGAGATTTGAACCTCATATCTCCTGCTTATGAGGCCACACCACTAAACACACTCACTTGACCAACACTATGATAGGAGCACACAAAGAAAATGAACACTATGTCACAATAACTCATTGCCTATGTTTCCTGTATGCCTAAGTATGTAGCAAAATGAGATTTTTCTGCTGTCTTCACTTGCGGGCATTGGCAGTTTGTGTATTTTGAGTGCTCCAGTCAGCTGTGTGCTACTGCTGGATAGCCTGAATGGTACTGAGGGCATCATAACAAAGAAGTAATTTGTGGCAAAACCACACAATGCAGTAAGTTTAGGAGTACATGAAATTTGACACCATACACAGCAGTATTTTTCTTAAGGGATCTCAAGGAGCATTTCTTGTAAATTAACTTCTTGTAGTATGGTTTGTAGTCTGTATGAACTGTTTAAAGCATGTCATTTTCCACTTATGGCTGTAGAAGTTATATATAAAAACTTCTACAGCCAAAAGCAAAAAATTGCACCCTTTAAACAGCTTTGATACTAAAACCTCACTTAAGAATTGTCAGTTGCATGCATACTGTACAGTCAAAAAGTTGTCTTTTAAGTTATCCAGACATTTCAGAATATGGAAATAAAGCTCCATAACAAATTAAGGATCAAAGACACACTTGCTGTATCTTTATTTCTGTAGAAAAAGAAAGGTATACTGCAAAAATACTAAAATTTGATGCAAGAAATGATATTTCATGAAATGATCATCTGAGTTAGTCTGTAAATTAGTGTCAGATATTTTAAGTCATTGTTTTTCCACAATAGAATTATCTTATACCTTGATCAGAATAATAAAGTGATTAATATTTCAACACCACTGAGCATGGAAAGGATTGTGATATCAGTTCACCATTGACTGTGTAACACAACGTGTCTGTGCTAACTACTGCTGTGTGGTTCCTTCCCAGATACATTCACATGATCCTCTGTTGAGGAGGAGGAGATTAGTGTTTAATGTCCCATCAACAATGAGGTCATTAGAGATGGAACACAAGCTTGGATTAGGGAAGGATGTGGAAGGAATGTGTTCATACCCTTTTGAAGGAACTATCCCAGGATTTGCCCTAAGAAATTTAGGGAAATCACGGGAAGCCTAAATCAGGGTGGTCAGACATGGGTCTGAACCATCACCCTCCCAAATGCAAGTCCCATGTGCTAACCACTGCGCTACCCCACTCGATGATTCTCTGTCGATATACATAATTGAATTCCTTTTGGAAGTTTGTAATAGCCTTATCACTTTTGTGTATACTTTAATTACTAGCTTCATACATACTACACAGAGAGACAATGATAAAAATCACAACAATTAGGTTACCAGCTACAAGCACAATCTGTAGTAAATGGCACCTGAGTAGCAGTATGATATGGCAATGATGGAAAACTGAAAAGAAGAGAAGGCATGACAAAGCTCATCTTCTGCTTTATTGTTGATGTGGTAGCTGTTGTATAAATTGTTGGCTGTCAATCATTTATTACTCAGATCCATGTACTGTACAAAGTTAATGTTACTAGCACATCACAAGATGTACTTTCAAAGTGATGGAGTTTTATCTCATATTTTACTGTAGCTCTATTCATGACTCAAATGATTTAGTAATTTGTGTAACAACATCAAGCAACAAAAATTCACAGAGGTAGATTATTATAATTGTTGCAATTTTAGATATTTATGTGATGATCAGTTTTAGCTAGAAGAAAAAAATTCAAATTAAATTATCTTGCATTTCTGAATTGAACTGAGAAGGCTTCTATCCACAAATAAATTTCTTTCTTTCATGTACCTACCTCCTGACTCGTTCAACATCAGGCTGATCGTATTTCACTTTGCTACTTTTCACAAATATAGTGTCTTCAGGATTTGAGAAACTCTGATGAAACATGAAAGCAATAATAGCAAATTATTATTTTATATCAGATTACGTCAATGACATGCAACACAGGAATGGCATATGTTACTAGAAAACTACAAATAATGAAACTACTTCATAAGGCAACAAATAGAGTATATGAGATTGTGAAATTGTTCAGTCCTTTCTTGGTTATGCATTTAGTCCCAACAATTTTTTAAAATTTTTTTAGCTAACCATAATACACTCCTGGAAATTGAAATAAGAACACCGTGAATTCTGGCTGACACTGACGGCGGCGGTGCACAAATGCTGCGCAGCTAGCGCCATTCGACGGCCAACACCGCGTTTCCTGGTGTGTCCGCTGTGCCGTGCGTGTGATCATTGCTTGTACAGCCCTCTCGCAGTGTCCGGAGCAAGTATGGTGGGTCTGACACACCGGTGTCAATGTGTTCTTTTTTCCATTTCCAGGAGTGTATCTTTCCATGATATAACAGGCTCCATTTATTAGCAGAAGCTTTTAGTTCACTAGCCTTTTGCAATACTTGCCATCATTATTAGCAAAACATTATGGAATCAAAGATGCATGCACACACACACACACACACACGCACAAACACACACACACACACATACACACACACACACACACACACACACACACTAGATTATAATGTAAACAAACAGGAGAACTCACTGAGAAACATCCATTTTCCTTTTACAACACACTACTGAGGGTATTCAGGTATTTAGACATACTTATGATACAACAATTCATTCAGTCAGTCAATTTAATTGTAATTGCCTTGTTTTTGGGCATCTTCTAAGTTTATACTATCTACCACAGACATCAGTGTGAGGAGTGTTACTATAACTTCCACCAGTCTGTCCAGCTCCTCATCCTCACATCTGTATCTGTCCCATTTCCTCCTTCACACTCTCTCTGTATCTCCTACTCCTCCTCCTCCCCACTCTCTTTTTGCGTGTCCTCTATCTCCAGTCTCTGACCATATTTTACTCCCATCCCTCTGGCCATGTCCTCCTCCCCTTCTTCCTTTTCCATCAGCCCCTCTATCCATCTACATCTCCCACCTGTGTCCTTTTTGTCCCACTCTTGCCCCTTTCTCTGTTCAGGTCATTCTCTTCCCTCTCTCACCACCCATCTCCTCCTCCCCCCTCTCACACAACTGATCTCCTCCCTCTCCTTCACTCTGCTCAGCTGTGCCCATCTGCACATACAGCCCCTGCAAAAAAGCAGGCTGATACCACTTCCACACCAAATACCTGATAAGCAAGGATAGCCTACATGCCCCTGGTGTGTAGACTGTCCTGTAAAGTAGGTCGATAAAGCAAGCCAAATCATTCCCACACAAAATGCTTGTCATGCAACCTATATGAAAAGGACTGTAAAAACAAGTTTTCCCCATATCTTTGGTCCTCTTGGAGCTAGGAGGTTATAGACCCCAAGGTAGTGATACTCACCAATTTTGGTGTTTGTGTTATATATTTGATTGATATTGCTCCACAGGTTTAGGAGGAGATCCTGGATATACATACGTGCTGCTCTACACACACACACACACACACACACACACACACACATACACACACACACACACACACACACACACACACACACACACACACACACACACTCTCCCCAGGGCTTCACTCGTGAATGCATTCAATATAGGTATTAGACACATCTCCGCCTCCCTCTCTGTGTTCACCTATTTCTCAACTGGCTCTCTGTCCACCTTATCTTCACACCTCTATTTATCCATCTCCTGCTTCCACTTTGTGTCTCTGTCTCCTACTTCCACTTTGTGTCTCCATCTCCTACTTCCACCTCTATCTGTCCATCCCCTCCTCCCCCTCTCTTCCTGTTCATCTCCTGCTCCCCCTCTTCCTATCCACCTCCTCCTCTCCTCTCTCTGTCCCTCACCCCCATCCCCCTCTCTCTGTCGACCCACTCCTACTTCCTCTCTCTGTTCACTCCCTCTTGCCCCTCATCTCTCTGTCCTTCTCTGTCCATCTCAATCTTCCCACAGCCATGCCCTCACAATATGCCTATTGTGCAGGGCAGCCTACACATCAGGAGCTTAAAAATCCTTTTTTGTACCTGACTTATGGACTGACATACAAAGCAGTTCGAACACAACACACCTGTCATACAAAGCAACCTACAATTCATAGGCTGTAAAACCGTTTCTCTTCCTTGACATGTAGGCTGCCCTGCGAAGCATGACAATAAGGCAGGCTGATACTAATCCCACGCAACATGTATGTCAAGCAGAGCAGCCAGTCTGGCACGGGCTGTAAAAACACAGCTTTGCCCATATCTCCACTCCTATTGAAGCTAGGGTGTTATAAACCTCACAATGCAGATACACATGAAGTTTGCTGTTAGTGTGCCAAATTTTTACTGAAATGGATCCAGGGGCTTGGGAGGAGATCCTGGACATACACATATCAAGAGAGAGAGAGAGACAGAGAGAGAAAGAAAGAGAGAAAGAGAGAGAGAGAGAGAGAGAGAGAGAGAGAGAGAGAGAGAGAGAGAGAGAGATGTGAGGTCAAGGTGGACAAGCATGAATAAAGTGCCAAATATGAATGTAGAGTCATTTATAGACTTTATAGCTTCAACTGATTAGTTGTGGCACCCTAGGGCATGCTCACTGGACATGGAAATACAGTAGACCATACTCTTAAACATACCTCATGGAATGCATAGCCATAATTGGGTAGCATTTGGAATATTAAGTGTACTAACCATATTCCAATATTTGGAACATCTCATCTGAGGGTTCCCACAATGTGTGAACTACTTGGCTGACATGATAGTGATGGGGGCAACAGGAAAGCGATACTTGAAAAATGTGGAGCCTCTTTTCTTTAGAATCTGATCAAATAGTACATGAATCTGATTGGACAGATGTAGAAGTTGTTTTTTAGCTTAGTATTAAATTTCTATGCCACATCTTCCAGAATTAAGTCTTACTTGTGTTTTCCTGAGGATGTGTCCTAACACAGCCAAACAAAGATGCAACTGATAACCTTTCAGCTCTTAAAATTCTAAAAGAACTGCAGTCATTTTTGGATAATGTGATGTACTTTGGCAATGTTATACATAACAATCTCCAAATAGATAATACATTGTACAAACAGCATCAAAAAGGTACAATCTTTGAATAGTCTAATGCTGACATCATCAATGAACCAGTTTTGTGCACCTCAAAAAATTATTTCCAGACGCTTTACTATTTATGGGGGTACAAAGTTCTGTGTATACCTCTATAGTACCAACTCCCACTCGATTATGGACCGTAAGTCTCTAATTAATGTGTCTGATTTCTGGTCCAAAATTCCACAGAGAACGAAGCAGCAACTGGAATGAAGTGCAGTAATTTTCCTTATGGTATTCAGTAATAGCCCAACTCTCAGCTGGCCTACAGATGCATGTTTCCTCCTTACTCATATGACACAATAATGTTTTGACACACAACAGGCCCTATGTTTCCAAATAAATGAGAACTTGTGACTAACATCCCATCAGTTTCCCCTTACTTCCTGCAACATAAATCAATACAAGAAGCAAGATACTCTACCTCATGGCTTTAGCAATCAATTCAGCTGGGATGGTTACATTGTATGCCAAAATAATGGATGTGCCTGTTATACAGATGTTTCTTTTAAGAGCCAAATTAAAATTTTAACAGTGACATGATCTGATAACACTTTGATAAACTTTCCCACAAATTATAGATGAGCTGCAGCATCATGTGAGTGCAGCTGTGCATGCACATTCTGTAGTACTCCAGGTGGATGCAAAATGTCATCAGTAGCAATAGAGCTCCTCAGTTGTTTTAGCTGCAGCCCATCGTGACCAGCTTCTCTGCCATGGGAATCAGCTCTGGTAATGACACTAGGGAGAGCATCCTCTGCCAGAAACAATGACTCAGGACTGGAACAGGCCACTAAACTGATCTGCCACCAGGCATAAGACCAAGCTCCTACCCAGCCTCAGCCTTCTAATAGATAACATTTAAAAACCCCAGTGGCAACAGAAATGACACTGAGATGGGTAATTTGATGTGAGACACGTGGAGTCACAAATGCTCGAGAAATACCCCAAAAGTGGATAGCAAATGTTGAGCATTTGACATCACCTGATGACTTACCTCATCACACATGCAGCAATTGGGCTTATCAATCATATTCTTGCTAGTGGGGGCACAGCTACACATTACTCCAATAAGCTATTTTTTTGTAAATCTAAACGAATTCTTATAAGTATTGGATAACCACTACCACGTGCATTATCATATCACATTAGATAATGCAGAATGAATACAGAGTACCTTAGCGGAGCAATGAGTAACACTGCCTCCCTACCAGCAATGGTAATATTGACAACCACTGAATGTGCAGCGAGGTACATCATTTGGTGATATGTTCATTATCTGTCATCTGTTTTTGGGGTATTTCCTGACATGTGCTATTTCATGTGTCTTATATCACATTACTCACCTCAGTGTCATCCACAGCACTTCAGGGGTTCTTAAATGTTAATAAGAGTCATCCTGTGTCTTTTATCTATTGCAATTTATTGTGCTTCACACACCACCATCAGAGGCAGTAACAAGCATACAGCTCACTTAACAGTCAGGTCTTGTTGGAAGATGACATCAGTACAAGCAGCAAAGATTGTGTTAAAACACAGACTAACAACTCTGGAATTCAACCTGCTCACAATGCTCATGACACATATGTTCAATGATTTAATATTATCACACCATGACCATGGGCAGCTGTTATTTAATGGATGAAGTGATATGAGACATGCCATATCAGTTGTCTGTTTATAATCTTGCTGTGTTATTTGCTTCTGTTACTTTTTGGACTTGTCTAGCTGCTCTAGCTTGTGACCTTGGCTATGGTTTTGCAGGTCTACATCTGATAACAGCTACATTACAACCAACTTCCACTTTTGCTATGAGCTATCCTCTTGTGTAATGATTGACATAGTGTGTCATTTGACAGAGCAATTACTCTGACATATAATTCAAAACTTAAACTTACCCAAGAGTCAGCATCTTCACAACTATCTGTCATAAACAGACTGTGTGGTGGCCTTTGACTCTGTGATAAACCGATTCAAATACTGGCAGTGGATGAACTTTCACTACCAGTCCTGGGCTGGTAAGGAGAAGAGACGTGTGGATTAAAGTTTCTGGTCACCAAACTTTGTGCCAATATCCTTGATTAATTTCTAGACAGGAACACTAAACTTGATGGGCCCCTTGGTGCTCCTTGAGACGAATAAACTAGGGAATGACACTGGGTTTCATCCTCTTCCTTCTTTCCTGACCTCATAATTAGTCCATTTACATTTTGGTTTACCACAGCTCCCATGAATCTTTCATATCAAATGTCATGATTAGCTCTACAATTGCCTCAACCAGGCCCTAAGTAATTATAGCATACGAGTTCAACTGCTGTTAGGAAACAGATCATACACATAAAATGTTAACTTTGTATCCAGGCTAATAATCTTTGTAAACTGTGGTGAAGTTAAAGGTACATGTTGACAGAAAATGTTTTTCATTATAAGGAATGTTAAAGCATTTTAGTCCTGTTACACTGAAAATATTAAAGCAAGAAAATATATTTCAATTCTTAATGCCCCATTTGGGTGACGAGTGCAGAATGTATTCCTTACAAAGTACCCTAATGGGTTCTCTAGAGATGGACATGATCATTGTCATTTTCATCATCATCAACATCAACAACAACATCATCACCATCAACATCATCTTGAACAGCTTCCAGCCCCAGGTTGGGTCTGTTTGGAACATAAGCCTTGTCATGTAGTCCTGTATTCTCACCACCTTTCTGTCTTTACTCTGGTCCATCCCTCACCTCTTTTATAAACACACCCTCCACACCTCTCAGTCCTCCTTGGTCTTCCTCTTGGTCATTTCCTTTTCATCTCCATTTTGTTTATCTTCCTGGGATTCTCTGGTTTCCCATTCTTTTTAAGTGCCCGTATCATCTTAGCTGTGATGTTTCTATCCTGCTCTGCAATGGTTGCTCTTTCAGTATTTCCATTAGCCTTTCATTATTTATCCTGTCTTTCCTTGTTACTCCCATCCTACTTCTCAAGAGCTCCTTTTCATATTCCTGTAATCTGCTTACATGTCTTTATTCACTATTCATATTTCAGGTGCAAAGGTCAGTACTGAGATGTAGTAACTTCTACGTATTACTTCTTTGATTTTCTGTGGAATGTCTTTGTTCCAAACCAAGCCCCTGACACTTTTCAGGAATGCTTCTGCCTGTCTACCACATTCACTGATCTCTCTCATTTCTTTCATTTTCCTCTGTCATCCTTCCCAATATTTTGTACTTTCCACCTTCTTTAGTTGTTTGCCTTCATCTACTAATTGATCTATCTATCTTTCTAGTTTAGTTGTGGACAGGATCTCACATTTGTTGACATTAAATTTGATTCCATACAGTCTCACAGTTTCTCCCCAAGCATTCAGTTGTTGCTGAGTCTCTTCCTCCCTATTTCCCCAGATCATCAAGTCTTCCATGCACACCATTCCTTTCATCTTGTCTTCTTCAGTTTTTCCTGCCACTTTAGTTATTATCTCATCTTTGCTGGAATCAATCTGCCCTTTCATTCCCACTTTCAAACAATTCAGACTTCTTCAGTATATCATCATCACTGTGCTTATTACTCTTTTTTCCACTCCCTTCTTTTCTAGTGCTTCCTAGATCTTTCTTCTACACTTGCCTTTTCTATAACAAGGAAGGCCTCGCAAGGTCTTTCCCAAATTTATAGTAGTGCCCCTGGAGCTGCATCACTGCAAATATGATCTCAACAGTTGACCTCCCTGGGCTGATGTCATGATGAACTGAAACCTTAACAACAGCCTCACCAGAAGGGGTTTGCTGCATTATGATGTTAGGTCACACTCAAGTCACATGTGTGAAGGAAAGGGAATGATAGTGAACAGATACAACTAATGGATATGAATACTATAAATGTTGGTTAAATTCTGTCCAGCAAGCTGCCTCAATCTCTGAGCACCACAAAGAAAGTACATCTACATCTACATCTACTTATATATAAAAACAAAGATGAGGTGACTTACCGAACAAAAGCGCTGGCAGGTCGATAGATACACAAACAAACACAAACATACACACAAAATTCAAGCTTTCGCAACAAACTGTTGCCTCATCAGGAAAGAGGGAAGGAGAGGGGAAGACGAAAGGAAGTGGGTTTTAAGGGAGAGGGTAAGGAGTCATTCCAATCCCGGGAGTGGAAAGACTTACCTTAGGGGGAAAAAAGGACAGGTATACACTAGCACACACGCACATATCCATCCACACATACAGACACAAGCAGACATATGTCTGCTGTGTGGATGGATATGTGCGTGTGTGCTAGTGTATACCTGTCCTTTTTTCCCCCTAAGGTAAGTCTTTCCGCTCCCGGGGTTGGAATGACTCCTTACCCTCTCCCTTAAAACCCACTTCCTTTCGTCTTCCCCTCTCCTTCCCTCTTTCCTGATGAGGCAACAGTTTGTTGCGAAAGCTTGAATTTTGTGTGTATGTTTGTGTTTGTTTGTGTACCTATCGACCTGCCAGCGCTTTTGTTCGGTAAGTCACCTCATCTTCGTTTTTATATATAATTTTTCCCACGTGGAATGTTTCCTTCCATTATATCTACATCTACTTATATACTCTGCTAGCCACCAAGCGGTGTGTGGCGGAGGGCACAATTCGCGCCAAAGTCATATTTCCCCTCCTCTGTTCCACTTGCGGATCGCGTGAGGGAAAAATGACTGTCTGAATGCCTCAATATGAGCTCTTATTTCCCTTATCTTTGAATGGTGATCATTGCATGATTTGAAAGTTGAGAACTAAATTTAAACTTTTTAAAATTTTTTTGCTAATCAGTATGGTGTTAGGGAATACCTAGAATCTAAGTGCAAAAGCTACAAAATATTAATTGGTATGCTGTGACGTGAGCATGTAGAATCATATGAAGAATTTTGTCTAGGGACATTACTGCTGCTGAGATAATTTTTTTACATAGCATACTGTTAAACACTCTCTGAGCATTAAATATCCAGAATTCTGATTTGGTATTTTAATGAAAAATGCTAGCATTGTACACATATTAGACAACATTCATTCAGTGTAAATCATTTATGAATGGACAGCTAGCACCTTTAATCCATCATTACCATCAGTGACGCTGTGATGGTTCCTTTGAGAGGGCATGACCATTTTTCTTCCCCACCCTTCCCTAATTTGAGCTTGTACTAAAAAATCCCTTTAGGTTCCACTGTGCCCTCCCAACTGAATGATTGACACTCAGATCATTGGTGGCGTGTCAGCTGCTACGTGCCACATATATACTGTCATTTTCCACATTCAATAGGGGAAGAGCAAATGACAAATTTTCCGTCTTCTTCTTCTCCTGAAACATTTTTCATAAACAGTCTAATTTACCATTACTTCACTGGATGACTCATTTTCAAAACTTGTAACAAACCTGGTCATTTTCATAAAGCACTTGCACTTTTGGGATTGAAACATGACAGCAGAAAATGCAGTCAGCAAAAGGATGCATGTAGCTTGAGACTGTGCATAATTATAGATGGGACTTTATCCAGCTATAGATACCAAAGAAGACTGGAAGGCCCCTTTATTGAGGTCATTACAAATGGAGTTCAAGTTCAAATTAGGGAAGGATGGTGAAGGAAAACAGTCATGCCCTTTCGAAGGAACCATCCCAGCATCAGTGATGGCGATGATGCCTTATAGGTGCTACATCCCCATAACATCTTGAGATCTTATTTTAGCCACATATATTATTAGATGACACCAAGTATTAGGAACCATTACACCAATTGCTATAATAAATTAAGAAACATCACTGGATTACAAATTTTTTTGGTTTGATTTGACCTGCTGATTACAGGATGGCATGAATGAAAAGACAGTGCAGCAACGTCTTAAGAATTCAGAATGAACACTCTGCAGCAGATTGTACACTGATATGAAACTTCCTTGCAGGTTAAAACTGTGTGTCAGACCTTTATCTTTTGTGGGTAAGTGTTCTAACTACCAAGGGTGTCCACAGAAATTTTTCCAGGAGGGGACAAGATTCAAAACTTGCCTGCTTTGATGTAACTGATTCAGTGAGTTTCAAAACATGTTGCACCCCAATAACTAAATTTGACAAGAACTTATAGTATCTCACAATACTGATAATTATCAACTTAGTATTTTTAAGGTAGAACACTTTGGTACCTAAGCAGATTTCAATAGTACATACCAAGTACACCTTTTTATGTTCTTAATATGAATATGGAAGCCTCCTTTTTCAAGTCAAAGATAGGAAATTACACTCTCAATGATTAAATTCAGAGTATCCAAAGTGTTAATGTATTGATTTCATGGTTACTATTTTTTATTACTGACTGGCATAGTTGAACAATAGTCCACAAAATTCTTCAGGGAATGTGACCACATTGTCTATTATGCTAAGTTCCTCAAGAATTTTATGGGCAATGACAGCACTTTGTTGCACCCATAAACTTCGAAAAGTTTCTAATCCTGGTAAGAACATTTTTTGAGCTTTGAAATTTCATACATTTTTCCCTTCTTCTAGCATGGAGAATGATCTTCCCTTTCTTCTAATAGTGTGTTTGGGACTAACCATGGATGTACACACCTACACCATGTTTATCTTCTCCTGACTGTACTACAAGACCTCTGCTATGTAGCAAGCCATCATCATGGATTTTCTGTTTCATCAAGCAAATGATAAGCTCCTTGTTTGATTTCACTGTGCATCAGTGGGATGGGCATCATTAAGGAAATTTGGGCTGGATGACTATGATGTATATTGCTGCCATGTTTACGTGTTGGGAATTGGCAGTGGAATCTGTTTGCCTGTGTGTTAGTGCAGCTAATTTCTGCAGCCCATTAAGTGTTGAACTAGGGAGCAACAAAAAAAGGATTGAAGACATTATTCTGGTATGGTTATATAAAGTTTTGTACTCTCATGACTCCACATTTGCTCTGAAACTGCACCAGCACCAGCACAAAGGAATTAGCATATTCCTCATGAATAGTAGAACAATGAAAAAAACTCGTAATTTACAGTGATCGTCAAAACTGCAACATTTTTTGTCCGTGTCAGCAGCGTTAAATCTGGAATTCCAGACAGTGATTACTAGAAATTCAAGGGAATCCTGTAATGAAAAAAAGGCTGTATGAAGACTCCAGAAGGACCCGAGTAACCCCTCTTGTTCTCCCCCCTTCCACACAAATGCCACAAATTGAGCTACAAAGCATTCTGAAAACATATCCCAAGCTGTAGTTAAGTCATATTTCCACAATATCATTTCTTCCAGGAGCGCCAGTCCTGCAAGTTTTTCAGGAGGACTGTGAAATTTGGAAGGTAGGAGATGAAGTACTGGCAGAAGTAAAGCTGTGTGGATGGGTCGTGCTTGGGTAGCCCAGCCGGTGGCACACTTGTTCACAAAAGGCGAAGGTCTCAAGGTCATGTATTGGTCTAGCATAAAGTTTTAATCTACTAGGAAGTTTCATAAGAATTGTTTTACGGAAAGGAATTTTATAGTGCATAGCAGTACATATGTAAATAATGAGGAATGTCTTTATTACCCTTAAGCACTACGGATCTTGACAGGAACACAATTACTATGAAGGGGTCTCAGATACTGTATTTTTATTTTTTTATATATAAAACCATTCTTTTGGTGAATATATGTTTTCATTACTGTCTGTTCTCTATTACAATTCTTGGAAGTAGACTTTATGGAAATTTTGGACTTTTTAAATACTGCAACATTCAAAACACTTGGACAACTAGAACACAGAAAAATTTTCCATTAAAATAACAGTACAAATCAATGAATTTTCAAGCCATATTTTATTGGTTTGTTTAGCTTATACATTCTAAAGTGTCACATTCCACAGAAAGGTACAAGTATTTCATCAACACAGACTCTAGGAACTACAGATTAATAAAGTTGACTGTTTGCAGTGAAATGCAGAAATATTTGTGTGATTGCTTGCTGTTTGTCTCTTTTTTTCATCCCAATAGTCTTGGTTATCAAATCACAATGCAGATAAGAAAAATAAAAATCTTTATTTACTGACAGTGCGTCTGAAAGCATCACAGCCTGTTCCATCGGTTGCAAACAAGCTGTAAACCAATTCATTTCCTGATCTGAAAATGACTGAATATACTGTACTGTAGTCCAGTTAGTGCCTTCAATTCAGTGATATCAATATTTTGTAGACAGTATTCATTAGCATACAGTGTTCTAAGCTTAGATATTTCCACGTACGTTCATAAAATGATTTCATCTAAAGTATCTTACGTAAAAAACAAATTCCATTGAGCCAGTGGGTTTCTGGCACTAGGCAATATCAATTCTTACTTCCATCTTTGATCATTGTCCCTGTGCCATGTTCTCTTTGCGTCTTTGATGCAGGCTATTTATGGTGGTGCGCGTGCACAAGTCGAGGAGAGTGGGTCCGCACATGAGCCTAGTCAGTCTGTGACGTGACGTGCTTTCGAGGTCACGTGGCACGTCCGTATGCCGTGAGGACTAGTTGAGTTGGAGCAACAAAGAAGCATGGGCCACTGCCGGAAAGTATTAAAGATGTATTGACACAGCTGGCCAGTGGCAACCAGGATTTGCTAATACCTCAAGAGCTGTGTGGATGGATGGCATGTGAATTTCACATGAAGAAGGAAAACTTAATCGCCAAGCTTTCATGGTGGGTTCCTTCTTCTACATATAGTGAATATTATTGTGTACTTAAGGACTGTTGACTGTTGCAGTTGCTCATGCTAGTAGTCAGCAAAACATTCACTGCAATGGTTGCGAGGTGAGTTATGTTCTGGAATGGCCATGAAATTATGTTACTAAAGTGGCTAGAAATAGTGCCTCACATTTGTAAGTTTGGATTTGGTGCTTAGTGGCACACTGAAGGTAGCTGGTTCACATGAACATCATTTCCTAATTTAGTTATAGATTTAGAATTTTCTGGTTTTATGAATTAGTGGTAGTTGTTGTTTCTTAATAATTTCTTGTTTGTATGGAAGGCAAGTGGCCATGATAAATATAGGTCACATTGTGTGTTATGGTCAGATAGAGGCCGTGTGTATTCTGGTCTGTGGCAATAGGGGCCATGCTTATTGCATTAGTGACCTATTGAAGTGGCATTAGTTTTCTATTGCAATTTCAAATACCTATCTGAAGGTTGATTCTCACATTAGGTACTGCACATTTGATTTACGTGGTGTAAGCCATTCAGTAACGACAGATTATCTTGTAAGGTGGACCTTAAGTCATTGGGTGTGGACTGACATCTTTTCATGTAGTATCTAGATTTTTTCTTTTTGGATCGGAGGAAACTAAGCTCCTTAATTCTGTTCATTGGTTAACTTGTAATATGTTTATATTAAGGTATTGCTTTGTAATTTGTATATACTACAGTGTGTCTGCCACTCATGTTTTCCTGTTTTCAGAAATGTGTATAGTGGTCGACACGAGCAAATCTCGCCCCGCAAGCTTGCAGTGTGATGGAAATTTCAGGATTTGAACTCAGGGCTGGCCGGACCCTGTTAACATGTGATTTCTCTATTCCATTCAACGAGAGGTTTGTTTTAGGCAGACGATTTCCTACTGCCTTGTTGAGTATAAGTTCACCCTTTGGATCGTATGTTTGTGAAATCGTAATAGATTAATGTTTGCTCACGTCCCTCACATGTTCATCAAATTGATGTTTTGCCTTAAGCTTGCATAAAGTCTAGAATCTTCTGGATGTTGAGTGTAGTAGAATGCTAAGTGTAAACAGAACAATTAATAGTACCCTTCAGGTCAGATAGCATCAAATTAATTTTACCTTTACAGTGAGTGTAAAACTGAGTGAGAAAGGTGATAGCTGACATTGTAAACATTTGGTTATCTATTTCATCTATTATTTTGGTTGTTGTTACCAGCACCTAAAGGGGCCGTTGTCAGAAGTGTGATGGTTAATATTTCAAGTACTAATTGTGGATAGGGCCTTGATATGCAAATGTTGTTAATTGATTATTAATGCTGATGAATTCATGTGTATGTGTAATCAATAAAGAAGTGTTGCAACTACAAAATGGTTTGTTACTGGAATACAAGGTTAGAATGTGCAATCGCCACACCATCCATTACATCCAAAACAAAAGGGTTTTCTCTGAGACATTTTGCCATCTGTCACATTCCAAACAGCTGTAAGAAGATGGTGTGAAAAGCAGGACATGGCCAGTATGAGCACAGATAATGATCTTACCTCACAGTCACTTCTGGTGATAAGATAAGGCTTGATGTTGTGATGGAACCTGATACTAGTCACGTGATCATCCATCCCTGTAGAGCCCTGTGTGTGTTTCAGTTAGAGTTGGTATGTAACCTGATGCACCATCAATGCATCTTGGGCAATTATGAAATTGGTAGGAAAATCTAAGTTGCCCTCCACTTCCCCTCCCCACTTCCCCCTCACCACCAACCGTTTTACCAGGATCAACAGGAAGTTTTTCTTTTTTTAAAAAAAAGGCTCAAAATTTCTGGACCAATAGGAATAAGTTCCCTCTCCATTCACCTTTTTTATTATAAAAATCCGTGAACCTTGTCATTCAGGCTCTGTACACCATATTTAATGGATCGCCATGAAGTGTCAGAAGCAGCAGCAGTAGCAGCAGCAGCAGCAGAAGCAGCAAGGATCAGTCAGCACTCCCAGGTAGCATAAGAAGAAGACTGTCAGATTTGAAATTATTATTGTTATTATTAAACTTGTGTGCTGGTCCGAGGCTCAAACTCAGGATCTTTGCCTTTCGCGGGCAAGTGCTCTACCATCTGATCTGCCCAAGCACAACTCACACCCCTTCCTGACAGCTTTACTTCTGCCAGTACCTCGTCTCCTATCTTCCAAACTTTAAAGAAGCTCTCCTGTGAGGACGGGGCATGAGCTGTGCTCGGGTAGCTCAGATGGCAGAGCACTTGCTCGCAAAAGGCAAAGGTCCCGAGTTTGAGCCTTGGTCCGGCACATAGTTTTAATCTGCCAGGAAGTTTCATATCAGTGCACACTCTGCTGCAGAGTTAAAATCTCATTCTGGATTATTATTATTATTATTATTCATTCAGTAATATATTCATTTATCCTTGTGTTTTGTTATTTATTTCCAACAAATCAATGTGCCCCTGATGTGGTATTATCAGAACTCTACCAGTATACTCATGTGCTGGACCTACCACTGTCTGCACCACAACAGTCCCCTGGTGGTCTTCCTGGTTCACTGAGCTATTCTGCACTGCCATCACAGCCACAGCAGCAGTAGCCACTGCTGCAACTTTCTCAACTCAATGAAACTCAGTTAAGTGTCACCAGAACAGTGCTATTTGACAATATGTATAATTTGACTGCAAGTGGCAGGTTTAGCACCTGACAGTGACTTCAATGTAGTAACTAAAATTTAGAAAGTCAAATATGTTGATGCTAGAGTGCAATATTTATGGTATGAATGGGACTGTCTGTGCAGTGTGATGGAGTACGCTGAGAAAAGTTGAAGACTCAGTGTGATCCATCCTACACACCTATTGAAATCCATATGTTTCGGAGCAAGGTAACAATAGTTAATATGTATGTAGAAGCAAGTCTGTAATTAGCTTCAGAGACACACACATTTATATAAAACATTGTAGCATTCTTAATTTACGTAATCTATACTGTGTGTTAATGATTGTTACAGACAGACTGAGCTACAGGCATCCATATGTTTTAGGTGCATACTATGATTTTGTGATCTATTTGTGTATTTCAAGGCATTGTAAATATCAGCTAATTACAATGGTGCATAAATCCATGTATCCATCCCATACCAAAGCCTAAAAATGTAGATCCGATAAGTATAAAGCCTGTAGAAGCCAACTTTATGGATAGAATGCCTGTGTGTCTAGTTGCTCCTATAACACTCATTACTATACAGGCCAAATCTGAGATGTATCGAAAGTAATTATTTGCAAAATATTGCAGAATATAATGATTGTAAAATTGTGACAATGTATTTACATATATATAAATAAAAATAATATTTCTAATAAAATTGTTCTTATTTTCCACCCTGTCACTATTGTATCATAAAAATGCTTTATAGCTACAGCTCACTGGAGTGATGATGCTGATTTTCGTCCAAAGAATAAGCACAGATGTAAACTATTGCTACATACTGAGAGACAGTACTCACATGCACCGGCCTCCAGCTGCTGCCAACAATGCTGTTGCATTCGCCACAGTCGTTGCAGGCATCTCCACCTCTGCCACCACCACACCTGCTCCAAAGTGCCACTAGTGTCTCCCTAGCATAAGTAGGGCAGTGCCCATCTTTAGAGAGAAAGAGATACAACCATGCTTAAGTATCAATAAGCTGACAATGTTCATGAAGTGACACCACCCATGTCAGCATGCCTTTGTAACACTTTACATAAAAAACACACACACACACACACACACACACAGTTTCAGTGCTTCCCCATTCCCCAATGGCAGCTTAGCAAGTTGGTTGGATTATGGTAATGGGGAAACATTTCAATATAGAACACCTTACACACTAAGCTATTACAAGTATTGATCAACTCTTTTTTCACATTTGAATGCTGGCTGCTGTTGGAGAATGAAAAAGCACTGTCACTGTGTGTGTGTGCCTCATTCAAATGTGAGGCAACTGGTACGCCTTGGCCGTTGCGAAGGTATGCATATGTGGGCAGTGCTGCCTCGTGACCATTGTCAGCCTTTTGAGACTTACGCTTACCTGTACCTTCTTCTCTCTGTGGTTGACCACTGTTGTACATATGCTAGAGGGACACTGGTGTCCACATCGGTGGTGGTTGTGGCAGGAGCAACTGTTGTGGCTGCAATAGTGTTAGCAGCGACAGTCGGGGACTCGTGGCTGTGAGAGCTGACTCTTGGTAAGTAGTGATAGTTCATACCCATGCTTATTCTTTAGATAAAAATCAATATCATTGCTCTCCAGTGAGCAGTGGCTATAAAGCATTTCGATGACACAATGGGATGGAGTGGAAAATAAGAACAGTTGAGTAGAAAATACTATTTTTTGTTTACATGTACATATATAAATTGTTAAAATTTTTTAGTCATTCTATTCTTCAATTTTTTGCAAATAATTGCTTTGTATATGTCTTAAATTAGGCTTGTATAACATTCAACCCAATAGGAGCAACTAGATAAGAAGGTACTCCATCCTTAAATTCAGCTTCTATGGACCTTATGCTTGTATGACCTACATATGTAGGCTTTGGTGCCACATGAATACAACCATTTATAACCTGTTCCCATTGTTTCATATTGCCACTGTGCTCACACAGATAGTTCACAAAGTCATAGTATGCAACTCTAACATATGGATGCCATCAGCTCACTCTGCCTGTAACAATCTTTAATGCACAGTATAGGATGTGAAAATTAAGAAAATTACAGTATTTTATGTGAATTCGCGTGATGTCTGAAGTTGATTCCACCATTGCTTCTCCATACATATCGACTATTGATACTTTCCTTCCAAACATTTAGATGTCAATAGACGTATGGGATGAGGTGTAATCATTCATCATTTTAATGATAATTAAATTGAAACCCTTAGCTGCTGACAGGTGTTGTTGATATACATCAATGGGGACAGCTGAAAATGTATGCCCTGACTGGGACTCAAACTGGGGATCTCCTGCTTACATGGCAGACGCTCTATCCATCTTCATATAGTTAAAGGCTACCCAGCCATTGACCTTCTTCTGTGTGAATGCGCATGCTTTGTGTGAACTCTTATGGGACATGTCAGCTTAATCTGCTGCGAGTAATGAGTGAATGGGCAAATATCTATTAGGAACACTACAAATATAGGTTGTGGACTGTTGGGAATGTGGGTCTCACAGGAAGTGTGCAAGGGATAGGTCACTGCAGTCACACTATCCTCTGTGCCCTCGGTGGCTCAGATTGATAGAGTGTCTGCCATGTAAGCAGGAGATCCCTGGTTCGAGTCCCAGTCGGGGCATACATTTTCAGCTGTCTCCATTGATATATATCAACAACACCTGTCGGCAGCTAAGGGTTTCGATTTAATTACCATTTCATTCTAGAGAAGCTTACCTGTTCTTTCGGGAACAGGTATCATCTTCATATAGTCACCATTGTGTTATCCATGTGCTCCATCATACTGCATAGATAGTCCCAGTTTTAACAAAAATACTGCATTGTAGCACCTACATGTCACATTTTCTCAATTTCAATTGCTACATCAAAGTTACTGTTACGTGCTAGTCTCACATTCACTCATTTACATCCACTGGTAGTCAAATTATATGTGTTGGCAAATAGTTGTTTGGTGAGTTGTGGAAGTTGCAGCAGTAGCTTCTGCTGCTGCAGCTATGGTGGCAGTACAGAATAATCTGATTAATCAGAAAGACCACCAGGAGGCTGCTGCGTTAATGCAGACAATGGTATGTTGAACATACAAGTATCCTAGTCCAGCAGTTGTGCTAGTTCAACATCAGGGGAGCATTGCCATGTTGGAAACAGATAACAAAACATAAGTATAAACAAATATATTAATAAATGAATAAAACAATAATACTAATAATAATAATAATGTACTGGAGAATGTAATGTACTGGAGAATGATGAATACAAATTATGTCTTTTGGAACAGACAAATGTAAGAAAAATAGCATAGTCAAGGGAAAACACACTAAACAACAAGATTACATATTGGATAACCACAGCGACTGCATAGAAGCGATGGAAAAAACAGATGCCTATAAATATCTAGGATACAGACAAAAAATAGGAATAGATAATACAAATATTAAAGAAGAACTAAAAGAAAAATATAGACAAAGACTACAAAAATACTGAAAACAGAATTGACAGCAAGAAACAAGACAAAAGCTATGAATACTTATGCTATACCAATATTGACCTACTCTTTTGGAGTAGTGAAATGGAGTAACACAGACCTAGAAGCATTCAATACACTTACACAATCACAGTGCCACAAATATAGAATACATCACATACATTCAGCAACAGAAAGATTCACATTAAGCAGAAAGGCAGGAGGAAGGGGATTTATTGACATAAAAAACTTACATTATGGACAGGTAGACAATTTAAGAAAATTCTTTCTAGAACGAGCAGAAACTAGCAAAATACACAAAGCAATCACTCATATAAATACATCGGCTACACCACTGCAATTTCATAACCACTTCTACAACCCTTTAGATCACATAACATCAACAGATATGAAGAAAGTAAATTGGAAAAAGAAAACACTACATGGCAAGCACCCGTATCATCTAACACAGCCACACATCGATCAAGACGCATCCAACACACGGCTAAGAAAAGGCAATATATACAGTGAGACGGAAGGATTCATGATTGCAATACAGGATCAAACAATAAACACCAGATATTACAGCAAGCATATTATTAAAGATCCCAGTACCACAACAGATAAATGCAGACTTTGCAAACAACAAATAGAAACAGTAGATCACATCACAAGCAGATGTACAATACTAGCAAATACAGAATACCCCAGAAGACATGACAATGTAGCAAAAATAATACATCAACAGCTTGCCTTACAACATAAACTTATAAAACAACACATTCCCACATACAAGTATGCACCACAAAATGTACTGGAGAATGATGAATACAAATTATACTGGAACAGAACCATTATAACAGATAAAACAACGCCACATAACAAACCTGACATCATACTCACCAATAAAAAGAAGAAATTAACACAACTAATCGAAATATCCATACCCAATACAACAAATATACAAAAGAAAACAGGAGAAAAAATTGAAAAATACATCCAACTGGCTGAGGAAGTCAAGGACATGTGGCATCAGGATAAAGTTGACATTATACCAATTATACTATCAACTACAGGAGTCATACCACACAATATCCACCAGTACATAAACGCAATACAGCTACATCCAAACGTATATATACAACTACAGAAATCTGTAATTACTGATACATGTTCAATTACCCGAAAGTTCCTAAATGCAATATAACATATACCGTACAGTTAAAAGGAAGTCACGCTTGATCAAGGTCCGTGTCACTTTCCATTTTTGACCAGACATAACGTCTGAGAAAAGAAAGAAAGAAATAATAATAATAATAATGGATGGGCAAATACTTAGTTTCAAAACTGACAGTCTTCTCCTTCTTATTCTACTTCAGGGTACTGGATGATCCCTGCTGCTGCTACTAGCGTTTCACAGCAATCCGCTCACTATTGTGTACCGAGCTTAAATGACAGGGGTCATGCAGTTGAATGTTTATATTAACAAAGGTGAGAGGAGTGAGAACTTGATGCCTATAGGCCCAGAAAAAGTTTTTCTGTTGGTGCTGATAGAAAGGGGAGGAGGAGGGTCACTTACATTTTCACACCAATTTTATCACGCAATTGCACAAGCTGCAAGTTATATATTGCCCTTGACTGTACCATACACAAATGACCTACAGGTGTGGTCGATCAAGTGACCAGCATTGGGTTGTATCCTGGCCTTGAAATTAAGAAACCCAATTGCCTCAGGTGTGTTGGCAGATTGCCCAGAAGCCATATCTTATCACCAGAAATGTTGATAACGTGTCCTGCTTTCCTTGTCGTGGAGAAATGTACTGTGCAAGGAGAATATGGCATGCAAACACTATATGAAAGGTCTGTGAGAATCTCTAGGATTAAAAACAACAAAGAACAATAAGAATGCATGAGTTTTGACGCATGTAGCTTGACATCCAACAGGAAGGTACACTGAAGAGTCCGCTTTGCTTCACTGAAGTGTGTGAAATATGATGAGACAACAAATCTTAGCTATCTGTGAGATGGTCCATGGTACATAAATGTACACAGAGGAGGCAAAAGTCATGGGATACCTCCTGGTATCTTACCGGGCCTCCTTTTGCCCAGTGTAGTGGAGTGGCTGGGACTAACATGGACTCAGCAAGTGGCTGGAAGTTCCCTACAGAAGTACTGAGCCATGCTGCCTCTATAGCCGTCCATAACAGCGAAAGCGTTGCCGGTGCAGGATGTTGTGCACGAACTGACCTCTCGATTATGTCCCATAAATGTTCAATGAGATTCATTTTGGGTAATTTGGGTGGCCAAACCATTCGCTCATATTGTCCAGAATGTTCTTCAATCCAATCACGAACAGTTGTGGCCTGGTGATGTGGCATATTGTCATCCACAAAAATTCCATCGTTGTTGGGGAACATGAAGTCCACGAATGGTTGAAAATGGTATCCAAGTAGCTGAAATTAAGCAGGACCCAATCCATTCCGTCTAAACACAGCCCCAGCCTGCACAGTGCCTTGTTGACTACTTGGATCCATGACTTCCTGAGCTCTGCACTACATTCGAACCCAACCATGAGCTCTTACCAACTGAAATTGGACTCATCTGACCAGGCTAAGGTTAGCCATTCGTCTCGGTCTGACCAATATGGTGACGGGCCCAGGGGAGGCACTGCAGGTGACGTCGCGCTGTTAGCAAAGGCACTCGATTCGGTCGTCTGCTACCATAACCCATTAACGCCAAATTTCGCCGCACTATCCAAAGGGATACTTTCCTCGTGCGTCCTTCATTGAGTTCTGCACTTATTTCACGCAGTGATGCTTGTCTGTTAGCGCTGACAACTCTTCGCAAACGCCGCTGCTCTCGGTCGTTAGTGAAGGCCGTCGGCCACTGCGTTGTACGTGGTGAGAGGAAATGCCTGGAATCTGGTATTCTCGGCACACTTCTGACACTGGATCTTGAAATATTGAATTCCCTAACGGTTTCCGAAACGGAGTGTCCTATGCGTCTAGGTCCAGTTACCATTCCAGGTTCAAAGTCTGTCAGTTCTCGTCGTGCAGCCATAATAACGTCGGAAACCTTTTTACATGAATCACTCGAGTACAAATGCATTGCTCTTTTGCACCTTGCCGGCCGAAGTTTTTGTCACCTTAGAAAGAAAAATGCATGCAGCTTTAAAGTCGTACTTGCCAGTTTAATGTTTTAGTTTGTAGTACATGTGCTAAATATTGTAACACATTAGTTCACTTGATTTGTCCCGTGTCACAAGCACACACTCTGTACACAATGTAATCAAATGAGATCAAATAAAAAAAATAAAAAAAAAACAACGGGTACAGTAATTTATTTGTCATATCGCATTGCTTATGTACTGTAACGACGCTGTTGCCAATAATGGAATATTCTCAATGACTAGTCGACGATACAAATAAATATATGAAGTTCCTTGCAATACTCGACGCCCAATTACATTTTATTAACAGCCCGAATGGAAGGAAAGTGGCAAATGGAAACAAGAACTGTGGTAGAGCCTCATGCGAGTAATGTACCAATTTCTTTTCTCAGTTTAGTGTCATATATAAGGGTAATGAATAATGCCTCCTGTGATCGCTTTCGGAATTATGCTACTGTTTCATCGTGCAAATTAACGATGAAATTTGGCAAGCTGAACAATTTAATGCAAGTATGTAATAGAGAAGTTATCAGTGACACGGACGCACTTAATAATCCGTTAATTATTGCAACTCACTCAGTCTTTCTGAGGTAAAGTAATATCTGTGTCTTCCAACTGGGCATGGAATGTGGGAGAAGTTTTACGTTTGTCAGCATGTGCTCCCACATTTTTTATCTGTAATTAACGGTATGGATTAAGTGGGGTAAAAATCTATCCACGGTTTCTTCATGGCAGATTAAGGCACATAATGCGGAAGAGAAATGGTTGGTAAGTTGCCAATGCGTTTCCTGAGCGCGCTCAGCCGGTCCTCCGTATGATTTTGTGTTTTCCACATAGCTTTATGTTAAATGCGTGGTCAGAATTAGCAAAGAAATGATGGAGTAATAATTAACAGTCAGTGGCAGAAGCTTGGCGAAAAGGATGTTAGACACATTTATGACGAAGCAAAATATTATTCATTTCAAACATACACTCCCGCGACATGTGTTATGCACCTGCGAGTCCAATTGCCAATGCCCTAAGGAATGCCGCGCCGTTGAGCGGTATGTTACAGAAGAAGGTGAAAAAGGATAATCTGCCACCAAGTACTTTTCTAAGAGAAATGATTAAGTTCTTCCTTTTTTGTACACTACGCAGCTAAATAACAGAAAAATTGAATGACCGTCTCTAGTTTTCTACTAACAGTGAGGAAATATCCACAATGGGCGCAAAAAATATTCGCAAGACACAACTACATAACGGCACCATTGACCAGTTCAATTTCTTAAGCAAAACATAGATTTCATTTGTCGTCTTGAAACTCAAGCGCAACAACTGAAGTTGTAGAAAAGATATAGATTTGTGTTTCGTTACCGTACCTTATTTTTAAAACGCTGGCGTGCTGTGAGCGGAGACATCATCAGCATCTTGAGTGCAAGTACTGCTACATGGAAAAGGTATGCCTTAAACACAGGATTACTGACGGTCAGCAGAGCGTCCGCAGCAGCCATGCTTCGCAACTGAAACACTTCTGCCTACAGAGGCGCTCCTGCGGCAGGCAGGTCTACGCTCCCAAGCCTCCGTGTCTCGCGTGCGGCCTTGACACTCATCCTACTCGCCGTGTCGGGCCGTCGTTCCGCCTGCAGTTGCCTTCGCACTACAAATGGAGCACGATCAGTTAAATTAGCTTGGCTTCTCTTGTACACACGATTGAAGACAAGAAAAAGGCTGCATTGGGTTCATCCACCCAATATGAGAAGACACGAAGTGGGTGTATTCTTTACTCTTTTTGACGAATTGAAGGGAGGTGGAGAGAAGTTTTTTAATTATTTTCGGGCGAGTTTATGGACTTTTGATGATGTACATGCACGAATGAAGAGTTCAATTTAGCACCGCAACACATTCTTCCGAAAATGTGTCCAACTGCTACAAATGTTGGCAGGTTAGTGGGAGAAATAATAGTTAAAATATTTTTAAAATGTATTATTCTAAAGGATGTACATTCTTGCAATCATGTTAAAAAAATTAAAACATAAATAAAAAATTGATCGACCCAATACATAATTTTTCAGAGAAGGCGTATAGGACCTGAAACATGACCCTCAAAACTGCTCCACGACTTCTTCGTAACACTGTGTGTCGTTAGTGAGTGGTCGACTATTTACTTCTGCCTCTGTAGGTGTTTGTTCCTGATAAAGGGGTAAACAGGAGGGGTATGCACGTGACGTACTGGGGTGAGCGGCAGTGCTATGTTTATCTGCAAAATCCTTAACTGAAACTCCGCTACCTCATCGTCGTCAAATGTTCCCTGAGATGGAACTATCCCGCTGGAAAAAAAGAGACATATAGCGATTGGATTTTCTCTGCAGTGTATTAATCAGCCGCGCGGGGTAGCCGTGCGGTCTGGGGCGCCTTGCCACGTTTCGCGGGGCTCCCCCCGTCGGAAGTTCGAGTCCTCCTTTGGGCATGGGCGTGTGTGTTGTCGTAGGCGTAAGTTAGTTTAGGTTAGAGTAAGTAGTGTGTAAGGCTAGGGACCGATGACCTTGGCAGTTTGGTCCCATAGAACTTACCACAAATTTCCAAAACTGTGTTAATCAGCTCTACCTCTACAGGGTCAAACTTCTTTTCCTTATTACTGCGTGATTTCCGTGTTTCAAAGATGCGGACGTTCTCTGTGAGCGCCTCATTACAAAACCATTTTCTGGATCCTGAGCATCGTCAGTGACCAACAAATCTCACGGTAAAATGGTCTTTCCGTAGTCTCAACACTTTCAGTAAGCGAGAAACAGCCGGCAGTCGGACGTGCTTGTTTTGTGGTTTTCTTCAAAAATTGAAGCTGTTGGCTGTATACATACGTTCTTTGGAAATAATCGCGAATATTCGCTCACTTCTTGATAATAAATCTGCCTGAAACAAAAATACTATCTGAAGTGGTAAATCACACTAATGTCATTACAAAAATGAGTTTCATGTCTTTCAACCTGTCTTAAACAATAGCGTGATGAATAGCGCAAAATTAAAGTGTCCAGTGGTCTAGAAATTAACGTCTTCAGAAAACTAGTTTTGCCCACAATATGAAAAGTATTGGAAAGCAGTAGGAAAATGAAATTTTTCATTATTGATAAGTTATTACACACGAAGTTACAGTTTTATCGCGCAATTTCTTCCCGAGATGCGAAAAGCGAAACTTCACGCTTTTTCAAGTGGCAATTTTTTCGCCAATCTAGCTTCGAACCATCTACATAAAAATTGGTAATGACATTTTTTTACTATTTCGCATAGAAAAGCGCATAAAATTGTACAATACGTGGTAGACTTGTTTCTTTCACAAATATGTCTCAACGTTGAAAACTAGGGGTACGCCGTGGAAAGCTGCACTACAGGGTCAAACAAGTGAGCGTATTAGCACAGGTACTTGCTTGGTGAAGGTAAAACAATTGCATTGATCATTGCGGATGTGTGGGAAAGTTCGTACAAAATTTCATCAAAATCCGTGATGGTCATGTGGGAATTGTTTAAGATTTTAGATCAGTTGGCACGGATTGGGATTAGTATAAGATCGTTCATATTATTTATTCTAGTATTGTTTACATTACGGTACATACAATGGCCACTTCACTTTTCCAGAAATCTGCACAGAAATTCTACTATTACCGAAACTCTTTTCTTTTCAGTGGCTGTACGTTTACACTATAGTTGCAGACTTGGCATTTCCACCATCAGTACAATAGACAGATGTACGTGTCAAGCTTTTTGGTCTCTAAGTTGTGAATGTATGCCTCTAGCCTCCAAAGACGACTTCGAAAACATTGCTGCAAAATTTGAGCAAAGAGTAAATTTTCTTCACTGCATTGGAGCTGTAGATAGAAAGCACATTCGTAACGTTATCCATCTAACTCAGTGTATAAAGGATGTTCATCAATAGCGCTGTTGGCTGTGGCAGCGTCAGACTGTAATTTTATCTACGTACATGTCGGCTGTTATGGCAAAGAGGGTGAATGTTTTTTGTGGAATATTTTTTGCGGAAATCACTGATGGGAAAAAAAGTTGGTAATTCCTGAAGACCTGTGTCTTCCTAGAAGACTAAGTTCGAAAGTACTTTATTTCTTTTTGTCGTTAATAAAGCGTTTGGGCTGCATCAACATCTTGTACGACCGATCTCTGGACACAAAGTTACAGTTACTAAAAGAGTGATCAATTATCGCCCGTCCAGAGTCCGGAGGTACGTAGAGTGTTCATTTGGGATACTGACTAATAAATGGAAGATTTTCCAAAGAGCTGTAAATTTAAAACCCGATTTTGCTCTTGACGTTGTTAAAGCGCGTGTTGTGTTGCACAGTTGTGTTGTTAAACACTAATGCTACAACAACGTGCACTTGGGGGAATTTCTGACAACAGTGTACGAAAAATGATGACGGACTATTTTATGACACCTGAGGGATCTGTGAAATAGTAATTATCTAAAATTTAATGTGCTACTGATCGAAAAAAAGATTTGTTTTTAATGTAAAAAATACTGATAGATACTTACCATAGTTGTGTCTATCCTTGTCACACATCCGTCCGTAACCTTTGTTCAGTTCTGTGCAGACTTCGATCCACCAGAACAAAGCAAGACGCAACAGACCGGCAGACGACTGTTGCCGAGTACCTTTTGTTGCGTGTCCCTCCCCACTACACGCGCCGGCTGTTCCCCGCGAGCCGGACGAAGTGGCCGAGCGGTTCTAGGCGGTACAGTCTGGAACTGCGAGACCGCTACGGTCGCGGGTTCGAATCCTGCCTCGGGCATGGATGTGTGTGATGTCTTAGGTTAGTTAGGTTTATTAGGTTTAAGTAGTTGTAAGTTCTAGGGGACTGATGATCTCATAAGTTAAGTCCCATAGTGCTCAGAACCATTTGAACCGTTTTTTGTTCCCCACGACGGCCGACACCGGGACTACAAAGTGGGGGCCGCCGCGTCCCGCCGTCATCCCAGTGTCGGCTGTCAAATGGCTCTGAGCACTATGGGACTTAACATCTGTGGTCATCAGTCCCCTAGAACTTAGAATTAATTAAACCTAACTAACCTAAGGACATCACACACATCCATGCCCGAGGCAGGATTCGAACCTGCGACCGTAGCGGCCACGCGGTTCCAGACTGAAGCGCCTTTAACCGCACGGCCACACAGGCCGGCCTGTCGGCTGTCGTTCGGTCGGTCATGAGTCGGACAGATGACTGTGTAAAGAAGTGCCGTTAGGTCTTCACGCTCACAACCGTGTAGGCGGTGTCGGCTGCCGGGTAGGTGTGAAATGAGCATATAAGCTAATCTGTCTCGAAAAGAACGTTTCGAGTACTGTACACTCTGTCTTCAGTTATAGGAATAACCAGACAACTTTTACGAAATGCCCATGTCTCAGGAAAATATGAACTGATAGTTTCAGTGATACACAGCACTAAGGATCTCTCCAAAACATGCTGTTCAGAGTATGGTTTATGGTTTAATATGATACAGTGGCGACTTCCGTGTATAAAGCTTTTACCACTGAAGTTATGAGCAAATAACAATTAACTTACGCGGTGAAAGTAGATGTTTCTGTTGTATGATGATTGGACAAAATTCGTGTGTGAGTAAGCAAGCATTATTTAATTAACGAAAAGTAGATTTGCGGTTTCACAACAGCTCACTTTATTCTAAAACAGGTGCAGTGCTGGCTGTACATATATTCAGATAATCAGATTCTAGTACTGGAAACTTCGCTGCGTTTTGAACACTTGCCCAGTGGATTTGAGAAAGTACGTAACAAGATTTCTGGTGGCAGTATTATTTCAGGTTCAGTGTAGCTTTCAATAGGGAAAATCACATATATTACTATGTCGTTTAGGGCACTTGTACGAAACGCAAAACTCGGTATAGAATAAATTAAAAAGTTCGTAGTACTTGCGGTACAAGAGTGACAATATTAGCTTTTAAGTTGGTATTTAGGGCATCGTAAGTAGCATTTAATATATCACACAAAAACTCTGAAACTGTACTTTTCAGTAAATCTCTGGAAAGATGTAATTATCAGATGTCAAATATCGAAGTATCACTAGTTTTACTTGATGCAGGATTGCATCTTTAATGTGAGTATCGGATTTTTTAACAGGGCTGAAATCGCACCTGCAGGCGAGCATTCGAAATCTGTTTTGCTGAATTTACGTGAAGTTGTGCAGACATACGTCAGTTAACCTGGAATCATCGTCATTCAGGCATCTGTGAAAGACAAACACAAAGTCTGGAGCAAGATACTTCGACTCCTAAAGCACTATACAGCAGAAACACGTACGTACACCACATTTACAAACCACTGTATGTGACAGCCTACTGATATAAAAACGAAAGTAAATATTAACAATAATATGTAGACAGCTAATTCCCACCTGCTACAACACAAAAAGATCCACTACAGTAACTTTACTCGTAAGATACATCATGCCTGTCAATTGAACAAAAGCCCGCATCTCGTTGTCGTGCGGTAGCGTTCTCGGTTCCCACGCCCGGGTTCCCTGGTTCGATTCCCGGCGGGGTCAGGGATTTTATCTGCCTCGTGATGGCTGGGTGTTGTGTGCTGTCCTTAGGTTAGTTAGTTTTAAGTAGTTCTAGGGGACTGATGACCATAGATGTTAAGTCCCATAGTGCTCAGAGCCATTTCAACCATTTTGAATTGAACAAATTATTTTTCGAGTTTACAATCTACATCTAAAATTTCTGATAAAGATTTTGCCTACTTGTGGTTTCCAGTGAACCTGCGATTTCAGTCCATAGACTCCGAAGTATATCCGGATTACGATATTTTTCATCCTCAGGATGCCAGAAACTACTCCTCTGACTGAACTTATCAGTTTCTCACAGTTCATGTTTTGTGTCGTGTCGGCCGTTATGACCGAAAAAAGCAAACTGATTTGAATTTCACCGACTGTCGTCAGAAACCTGTACGTTCTGGTGATGGGATCGGCTGCACTGTGACCGCACACGTAGTGACGTAATGGTTTGAAAAGAACGGCCGTCTCCGGAAGACGTCGGTCGTCGGTCGCCGGCGGAATCCACTGATGCAAGAGCCAGTGTGACGGCGGCGAGTGCACGCCCAGCGGCAGAGTGGCGGAACACGTGGAAATCGCGGTGACGCTTCAGGACTGCTTCACGTCGTTTTTTCTCGTTTCCAGCGACAGAAGCCGCTAGTCTCAGATCCCCATCGAAACGGGAAACATACTACATTACTGCGAACTATTTCAGAACGCCACCAACATCAAAATGAGGGAAAACACAGATCAAAATTTTATCGCAAGTGAAAGCATAAACCACAGGAGAGTTAACAGAGGCAGTTCGGAGTAGAGATGAATTTACAGTTTACGGAGAGTATTCTCCGACTGAATTCAGAAGCAGCGGAAGAACGCATGTCGAAATTCCGTTAGCTCAGAAAGAAATTGGTGATGTTTTTCTAAAATTAGAACAGGGATATTATGGAAGGCTGGCGAATTCAAGTGTGCAGAGGTAACAATACCTCCAGTCCATTCCTAGCAATCAACAGCCTATAGGGCAAATAGCAATCACTCATTCTCTTCCGGCTCTTCCTTTCTCTATATACGGCAACACTGTCAAACTGCCGTCCAAAAATCAGAGACCACTCATAAGTAAACTACACACATCAAAAAAAGTTTTGCATCACCTCGGTTCCGAGAGTTCCGGAACCTGTACAGAAAATTGGAACAGAGATCAACATAAACATCATTTCCGCCCTTTTTGTTGCTCACGAAAAAAACACATTGCATGTTGTACCACCATACTGTGAGACCTTCAGAGGTGGTGGTGCAGATTGCTGTGTACACTGGTATCTCTAATACCCATTAGCACGTCTTCTTGCATTGATGCATGCCTGTAGTCTACTGTTGGTCCAGATTGTCGCACTCCTCAACGGCGATTCGGCGTAGATACCTCACAGGGGTTGGTGGGTCACGTCGTCCATAAACAGCTCTTTTAAATCTATTCCAGTTCGATAAGATTCATGTCTGGACAACATGCTGGCCATTCTAGGCGAGCGATGTCGTTATTATGAAGGAAGTCATTCAGAAGATGTGCACGTTGGGACGCGAATTGTCGTCCATGAAGACAAATGCCTCGCCAATATGCCGCCGATATGGTTGCACTATCGGTCGGAGGATGGCATTCACGTATCGTACAACCGTTACTGCGGCTTCCATGACCACCAGTGGTGTACGTCGGTCCCACATAATGCCACTCGAAAACGCAGGAAACCTCCACCTTGCTGCACTCAACTGGCCAATGTGTCTATCGCGTTCAGCCTGATCGCGTTGCCTCCAAACACGACTCCGACGATTGTCTGGTTGAAGGCATATGCGACACTCATCGGTGAAGAGAACGTGATGCCAATCCTGAGTGGTCCATTCGGCATGTTGTTGGGCCCATCTGTACCGCTCTGCATTTTGTCGTGGTTGCAAAGATGCAACTCGTGCCACGCGGGATAGCCGCGCTGTCTAGGGGGCGTCTTGCCCCGGTTCGCGCCGCTCCCCCCGTCGGAGGTTCGAGTCCTCGGGCATGTGTGTTGTCCTTAGCGTAAGTGATTTTAAGTTAGATTAAGTAGTGTGTAAGCCTAGAGACCGATGACCTCAGCAATTTGATCTTATAAGAACTTACCACAAATATCGAAAAATTTGGACCTCACCATATATGGCGGGAGTGTAGTTGCGCATCATACAGCCTATTGCGCACTGTTTGAGTCGTAACACGACGTCCTGTGACTGCACGAAAAGCATTATTCGACATGGTGGCGTTGCTGTCAGAGTTCCTCCGAGCAACAATCCATAGGTAGCAGTCATCCACTGCAGTGGTAGCCCTTGGGCGGCCTGAGCGAGGCATGTCATCGACGGTACCTGTCTCACTGTATCTCCTCCATGTCCGAAGAACATTGCTTTGGTTCACTCCGAGACATCTGGACACTTCCCTTGTTGAGAGCCCTTCCTGGCACAAAGTAACGATGCGGACGCGATCGAACCGCAGTATTGCCGGTACAGGCATGGTTAACTAAAGGCAACACGAGCCGTGTACCTCCTTTTTGGTGGAATGACTGGAACTGATCGGCTGTCGGACCCCCTCCGTCTAAAGGGCGCAGATTGTTTACATCTGTGGGCGGGTTTAGCGACATCTATGAACAGTCAAAGGGACTGTGTCTGTGACACAATATCCACAGTCAACGTCTATGTGCAGGAGTTCTGGAAACCGGGGTGATGCAAAATATCTTTTGATGTATGTATATTAGTACTATTAGAGGAATTTTATAAATATAAATATAGACAACAAAGTTGTATTCTTTAAAAAATCATTGTTAAAATAAAATATACTGCCAATAAGAATAGTATTATTTCTTACTTTTACAAAGCCTTTCAGAGAATTAATTGCGGATTAACATGTTGCTTGAACGATACATGAGAACGCTTGTTTTGAAGTTCTAAATGCAAACATCAGCCTGGTGAATGATTCACTACTTTAAAGGAAGCGGAGAGTGACAGCTAGCTGGACTGAGATTGGAAATACAGTGAAATCTTTCGAAGTCTTTTCTCCCACCATCTGCAGAAAGGTTTTAAAATAGGCAGGGTACATTCTTTAAACAAATCTGAAATCATACCATCGTCTAGTTTTAACTTTCGAGAAAATTCATAGCAACAGCAATGTGTCCCGAAAATAGATTTCCCCTCCAGTGACGTCTACGTTTTCTTTTTTTTTAATGATATTAAATTATTTGGGCATGTGTCAGACGCACAGCGAGCAGTTTCTTGGGACATCACGTTCTGACTTCTGGTGCGCAGCCGACTCTGAAGGCGTGGGCGCGCGGCTTTACGTACGAGTAGTGACTGTCGCGATACCATCCGTCAGGACTGTTCCAAACACGACGACGCGCTGCTTTGTCGCTTGGTGTGCACATACCTTCACTGGGATCGTGACAGCGAGGATGTAGAGCGTCAACGATATATGTACGTGTGTTCTTGCCCTTCTCTCCCGCAATCAGGGCCGGTTTGCAGCCAAGGCTTGAGGCGTCAAGCTACGGAGCACCGACGTGCAAAACTCGTATACATATAGGGTGTAGCGAAAACTGACACTGCAGAAAGTATCCGATGGTAGACGCAGAAAAGTTAAGAGCCACCACCAATTTCAGTATCAAATATTCTCCTAGTTAGTACAAATGTATTTGAAGTGTAAAGTGTTCTATTACGTCCCCATCTAATTGGGTTCTGTTTCTATACTTTCAGAAGTGCCAGTTGATTCACTCTGTATATATAAAACACTCTTTTTTAGCAAAATGTTTATAGATAAAAAATCTCGAGTGGCTCACAGGTTGACCCAAACATTTTCATCTGACACCCGAGTTGCGGTCATTGAAACAGAGGTTTTTCGTTGCGGCGAGACCTTTTCACGAAATTTCAATCTCCATCCTTTTCCACCGAGTGTGAAAATATTTTGTTGACACACACCTACATAGGGAGAACTGATCATTGTAATAAAATAAAAGTGACCGACCGAGATGATGCACTGGTTAGCACACTGGAATCTCATTCGGGAGGACGACGGTTCAAATCCACGTCCGGCCGTCCTGATTTAGATTTTCTGTGATTTCCCTAAATCTCTTCAGGCGAATGCCAGGATGATTGCTTCGATAGGGCACGGCTGACTTCCTTCCCTGTCCTTCTCTAATCCGATGGAGCCGATGACCTCGCTGTTTGGTCCCCTCTCCCCAAACCAACCAATAAAACAAGAGAACCAAGAGCTCGCACCGACAGATCTAAGTGCGTTGTTCGAGAGTGGAACGGTAGAGAAATAGAAACCCTCTGCCAGGCACTTAAGTGTGAATTACAGTGACGTCGAGTGGAGGTAGGTGACGCCATTTCAGTGAGGGGCTGTATCAGTTTAAATGGGTGCTGTCGCCAATAATCGAAACCAGATAGACGTGCTACGTGGTGAACTGTTACGGTTATGTCATGATCCTTCTAGTTTTGTTATAAATCTCAGAGCATTTCGACTAATAAATTGCAATTGCTCTTCGCAGCAAAATATCGCGCGCTTCGCCAGTAACCAGTGACGGACAAACTGTGTTACGAACAAAAAATCACGGCACTCCACTGCTCTCATACCCCAGCGCATAGAAGACAATGACGCCCAAACAATGATTAACAATATTTGATCCCACACCGCGCCGCTTTGGTCTCGTTGAGTTCTCTACTACAGTGCTAGCACGCTGATGTGCGTAATGGGACAGCACTTTTACTGTCTTTATAACGGCGGAACAACTTCTGAAAATATGCATAAAAAACCAAGCAAAGGCAATGAAATTTTTTATGTGGCTTTTTACAACCAGCAGAAAATCGTTAAAGATGTTATTTCTGTAAATAGAAATACTGAGAACTTAGGTGAAGACATCCTTACAGCTATAAGGGCCTCCTAAGGAGTTGAAACTTTACGGCAGCAGAAAACAGCTTATTTCACATACTTGTTAGTTACAAAACCTAATTTATTGTGTCTAAAAAATGCGAATTTTTGTGAATAATTAGCTGACATACCCGGCATTGCCCGAGTATTCATTTTACCAATTTCCTACTACAAACGAATGCAAAAAATGGACTGTCTTTGTAGTGTAATCTCGAAAAAATTTAATTTTCATGCATTCGTGAAACCACTTTTGAAATTATGCGGTAGACTCGGTATGAGATGCTCTCGGGCAGTTTCTGTGCGCTGAGCTCAGCTGCTCCGTGTGTGTACCAAACGTCTCTGCAGCTTCATAAGCTGTACAGACGGCTACTCCTTTCGCCTACATCCGTTTGCGCTTCACCGCTGAAAGCAGTCAAAAGCAATGCCAGGTGTCGGCATTTCCTTACGCTGACTCAACTGTTGGAGCGTGTTGTTGTTGTGGTCTTCAGTCCTGAGACTGGTTTGATGCAGCTCTCCATGCTACTCTATCCTGTGCAAGCTTCTTCATCTCCCAGTACATACTGCAACCTACATCCTTCTGAATCTGCTTAGTGTATTGATCTCTTGGTCTCCCTCTACGATTTTTACCCGCCACGCTGCCCTCCAATGCTAAATTTGTGATCCCTTGATGCCTCAAAACATGTCCTATCAACCGATCCCTTCTTCTAGTCAAGTTGTGCCACAAACTTCTCTTCTCCCCAATCCTATTCAATACCTCCTCGTTAGTTACGTGATCTAGCCACCTTATCTTCAGCATTCTTCTGTAGCACCACATTTCGAAAGCTTCTATTCTCTTCTTGTCCAAACTGGTTATCGTCCATGTTTCACTTCCATACATGGCTACACTCCATACAAATACTTTCAGAAACGACTTCCTGACACTTAAATCTATACTCGATGTTAACAAATTTCTCTTCTTCAGAAACGATTTCCTTGCCATTGCCAGTCTACATTTTATATCCTCTCTACTTCGACCATCATCAGTTATTTTACTCCCTAAATAGCAAAACTCCTTTACTACTTTAAGTGTCTCATTTCCTAATCTAATCCCCTCAGCATCACCCGATTTAATTTGACTACATTCCATTATCCTCGTTTTGCTTTTGTTGATGTTCATCTTATATCCTCCTTTCAAGACACTGTCCATTCCGTTCAACTGCTCTTGCAAGTCCTTTGCTGTCTCTGACAGAATTACAATGTCATCGGCAAACCTCAGAGTTTTTATCTCTTCTCCATGAATTTTAATACCTACTCCGAATTTTTCTTTTGTTTCCTTTACTGCTTGCTCAATATACAGATTGAATAACATCGGGGAGAGGCTACAACCGTGTCTCACTCATTTCCCAGCCACTGCTTCCCTTTCATGCCCCTCGCCTCTTATAACTGCCACCTGGTTTCTGTACAAATTGTAAATAGCCTTTCGCTCCCTGTATTTTACCTCTGCCACCTTCAGAATTTGTAAGAGAGTATTCCAGTTAACGTTGTCAAAAGCTTTCTCTAAGTCTACAAATGCTAGAAACGTAGGTTTGCCTTTTCTTAATCTTTCTTCTAAGATAAGTCGTAAGGTTAGTATTGCCTCACGTGTTCCAACATTTCTACGGAATCCAAACTGATCCTCGCCGAGGTCCGCTTCTACCAGTTTTTCCATTCGTCTGTAAAGAATTCGCGTTAGTATTTTGCAGCTGTGACTTATTAAACTGATAGTTCTGTAATTTTCACATCTGTCAACACCTGCTTTCTTTGGGATTGGAATTATTATATTCTTCTTGAAGTTTGTGGGTATTTGGCCTGTCTCATACATCTTGCTCACCAGATGGTAGAGTTTTGTCATGACTGGCTCTCCCAAGGCCATCAGTAGTTCTAATGGAATGTTGTCTACTCCCGGGGCCTTGTTTCGACTCAGGTCTTTCAGTGCTCTGTCAAACTCTTCACGCAGTATCGTATCATCGTCATCTACATCCTCTTCCATTTCCATAATATTGTCCTCAAGTACATCGCCCTTGTATAAACCCTCTATATACTCCTTCCACCTTTCTGCCTTCCTTTCTTTGCTTAGAACTGGGTTTCCATCTGAGCTCTTGATATTCATACAAGTGGTTCTCTTCTCTCCAAAGGTCTCTTTAATTTTCCTGTAGGCAGTATCTATCTTACCCCTAGTGAGACAAGCCTCTATATCCTTACATTTGTACTCTAGCCATCCCTGCTTAGCCATTTTGCACTTCCTGTCAATCTCATTTTTGAGACGTTTGTATTCGTTTTTGCCTGCTTCATTTACTGCATTTTTATATTTTCTCCGTTCATCAATTAAATTCAATATTTCTTCTGTTACCCAAGGATTTCTATTAGCCCTCGTCTTTTTACCTACTTGATCATCTGCTGCCTTCACTACTTCATCCCTCAGAGGTACCCATTCTTCTTCTACTGTATTTCTTTCCCCCATTCCTGTCAATTGTTCCCTTATGCTCTCCCTGAAACTCTCTACAACCTCTGGTTCTTTCAGTTTATCCAAGTCCCATCTCCTTAAATTCCCGACTTTTTGCAGTTTCTTCAGTTTCAATCTGCAGTTCATAATCAATAGATTGTGGTCAGAATCCACATCTGCCCCTGGAAATGTCTTACAATTTAAAACCTGGTTCCTAAATCTCTGTCTTACCATTATGTAATCTATCTGATACCTTATGGAGCGTGTTAATAGCAAAGAATGAATGTGTTAAAACTTCATGCATCACGCTGCATTTTTTCACGCATCTCCGTGTTTATAACATCGTATCTCCTGAACTGTGTGTCATACATAGACGTAATTTTACAGGTAAATTCAGCGGCATGTGTTGGATACTGTCGGCAAAATGTGTTGCGAATAATGTTAGTACCAAATAAGTAATAAATTTGAACGTTATTCACGACGCGGCAGTTTTTCACACATATCGTTTTTTATAACGTCATATCTCCTGAACTAGGTGGAGTTCCGTGACATAGCGGCATATGTGGATGCTCTCGGCGGAATTTATTGCGAAAAGATTTAGTAGTAAAGAAGTAATAAATTAAAACGTTATGCATGATGCGGCAGTTTTTCAAGCATCTCATTCTTCACGACGTCATGTCTCGACATACAGTCACAGATACATAAATCCATTGTTATGATATCTATGGATTAAATTTTATTAGATCAGTTCTTCATTATTACTATCAGCAGATAGATTTGTAATCAGAGAAGTAAAAATGGAATGATCTCCAAGAAAAATGAGCGAGTTGAGCACGCACTCTGATGGTTTGTAGAAGCTTAATTATGCATTTCCCCGTTATAAGGTAATCAAAGAGTCTAAACGAATTCTCCCTGTGATGTCTAAAATTTATCAATATTAATAATCAGTGTGAAAATCAAAAGAAATCAATCTTTGAAAAAGTTTTGTATAAACTCTGAAACTAATATGGGCGTAGACATATTTACGTCGCCAACTGGTTTATGCTACTGCTGTGCGTCTGTCATAACGCTAGTTGATTATCTCACGAATCGTGATGAAGAATAAAATCACTTACATGATTATATGAAGCTGATTATGTGGATCATGGTATCGATTCTCATTAAATTACCTGATTTAGTCTATTTGGTATTAGGCAATGTGGTTAATACCAAGTTAATTTGAACGCTGGAAACCTTGTAGCATCCGGGTAATTCAACAACATTTCTTGTTGAAAATGAAATATTTTACCCTGTACCAAATATATTCTGCGATGACTAACTTGTATCAGTTTCACACTGGGTGTACAACATGGAATCGAAACCAAGTCTCTGTGGTACTTGGATAGTGAGTTATCAATCGCACGACCCGAAAGGTGAACGTTTGTCTACGTCTTCGAAGGGTGCTCTTGTGACTAAACACTATGCCGTCCGGTGACACCACAGTGGTGTCGTCTGCATAGTATCGCTCAGTGGCCGGCTACAGCACGTTAGTATCTTTTGCATTCTCTTGGTGTTTTGTTTAGGTAACAATACGTTACACACGTCAACAAGTACTTGTGCCCTTTTATCATGGCGGACGGAAGAGACTATAGGATTATTTGCAAAGAATACGCGGACGTCTTGTCTGACGTTCCGGACGACTCGGCCGATTGTGAAGAGGACACTGGATATCACAAAAATTGAAGTGAAGCAGAATCGTAGGAAGATAGTGAAATACGCCCAAGAAGAATTCTGCGAACACTACGGTTGCCAACTGATTCGGTTGAATCTGACGAAGAAGACAGCGCACAGTGGTCAGACTTTGATTTACCGAGGACCAATAATAAATCTGAAGGATCCCGGGTCCAAACATATTTCCTAAAGATACACTGAGCGTCGAGGATATCGTAGAATTATATATTGAAAACGATCTATTTGATTATATTAGCAACGAAACCAACAAGTACTACAGTCAAAATTGCAATAGAATGAAACTGGATTTAAAAAATGCCAAATTTGTCGACGTTGCGGGATCCGAACTTAGAAAATGGTTTGGGCTTGCTATCCTTATGGGAATTGTAAAAAAAAAAAAAAAATCAAGGATCGGTGATTATTAGTCAACGAATCCGTTGATAGACACACTGATATTTCGCAAAACGATGACCCACAACTGATTCATTTTTATATTTTTCCGACAGCAACAATAAACCGGATAATGCCGACCGGCTTGTCAAAGTGCAATTCGTAACTGATTATTTTTCCAAAAAGTTTAAAGAAATGTTTAATCCAAGTCAAATCGTCTTAACTGATGAAGGAATGATACCGTGGCGTGGACGGTTAAATTTTAAAGTTTACAATCCGTCGAAAATTACGAAATATGGCATACTCATTCGGATGCTATGTGATTCGAGTACGGGGTACATTTCCTCGTTCAAGATATATTCCAGCCGCACAGCCTTTAGCAAAAGCAGTGACAGAACTATTGACACCTTCTGATGGAAAGTGGCATCACCTCTTCATGGATAGTTATTATAACAGTGTAGAACTTGCAGAGAAGTTACTTGAAAAGAAAATTAAAGTTTGTGGAACGGCACAGCAAAATAGAGGGTTTCCGGAAAATTAAAGTGCGCATAAGTCAATGTGTTTGAAGCTTGTCATCAACGGAAAGGTGACAAGCGGCCGGCGACAAGCCAAGTAATCCGAATTATCGCTGCCGGAGCCAAGCGAATAAATTTGTACGAGACGTGCGGACAGCAAAGTAGTAATTGCGATTTCAGCTGTTTCTCAAGGACGTATGCGCGTACACTGCGCGGTACTTAGCATCACTTACCAATCAAAGTGGCTAGCTACTGAAGTCATTGAACTTTTATTCGGGAATCGTGAGATTAAAATTCCCGTCTGACGATCCAGATTCAGTTTTTCCGTGCTTAGCCCGTACTCTTTAAAGAAGGCAGGCAATTTCTGTCATTGCCCTTGACTAATCAGAGATAGTTCTCCTTACTCTGTACGTCCATCTTTTCAGAGATGATTCGGGACTCGGCTGTTCGATACAGGATGTCAAATTGAAAACCTTTCAGCATTCTAATCGGCTACCAGTTTCAGCGTTTCACTGCGCCATCACCAGGCCCCTGACCGACGTATAGGAACATTCCACCTCGGTTCTGATCAAAACAGGGGCCAGCAATACTGGTATTAATCGATTTTTCCTGAAAGATGGCATAGTAAAACGCTGAAACTGGTAGCCAAATAAAAAATTTTGGAAACTAGACGGCTGAATTTGATATCCTTGTCTAATGACTAAGCCGTCGATACCGAAATAAATACCCGAGGACAAAAACGCATTTCTATTACTAGAAATTGTGAACCTGTATGGGTTCAGGGTTTTACGGCGCCACTGAGTTTGGGTAAAGTCTCCTAGAAGCGTGACTGATTTATGGTTTAAATGCCTTTACGGCAAGTGAACTTCATGAGTATGGTGTTGTATACCAGTGGTCCATTGTAAACACAATTCTGTATACACGCACTATTTCTGCATGGCTCTATTGCCACACGGCATCACGGAACTCATATTGGGACTCTTAATGTCACGAAGGAATAGGGCAGGGGGCATTTTGGCGGTTGAATTTTCAACACTGGCCAATTAAATGAAGTTTAACTGCAGTCAATAGAGTTGCAGATAGCAGTTCCGCGTCGTCATGTAGTGAACAAATTCACGCTTACGGAATACCTGAGGAAGTTCTAATTGGATACAAGACTTGTTAACAGATAGAAAATCCTAAGAAGGCCAGGTCATGTGCAGGGTCAATGACCAGATCCAAGCCTGCCATTTCAACGCTCGTTGATCCATCTTGCAAACCGTAAGCGCAGGTGAACAGGTAGATCCAATCTGGATGGCCAGGCGGGGCTAGGAAAATCGGTCCGCTGGAATGCCGGTCCAATTTGTTAGCCACTGCGCCACCCTAGACAGTTTGTGTACCGTAAGGTGACAAAGACCGGCGGCTGACCATTATCATTAGAAGGCACAGTGCGACGTGCATATATAAACCATCAGGTATTTGCATCATTCAGAGCCGTTAGCTAGCAAGAGTATCGGTGTAAGGTGGAACTATCACATAATTGCATCCAGGGCAATAAAGAGCAGAGGCTGAATTTTACTAGAAGAACCCTAAGGGAGTGCAACTCCAATCCGTTCATTATCGGTTCGTGTATCATAAATCCCATCACGAAGGAGAGACTTCAGGATGTGGAACGACTCACGTTATACATTAACAGGCAGAACCAGATCCTACAGGACATTCCTGTAACGTATACTGGCAACAAATTGTGACTGCTGCTAATTACTCATACTGATATTTATGGCAATAACTTCTAAATTACTTCATATATAGTTACGTGTGTTCTAGAAAAAGGTGGTGCTCCTCCTCGTAGCTGCTCTTAGCTAATATAGTACTTCAAACAAAGCGCTCATGTAACTTTGCACAGAACATTGTCAGCTCTCCACATACTAGCTCTATCAAGAGCTGCCTAATGTACAGCTTAGAATTATGCAGAATTTACATTCGTAAGTACAAATATCATGAAATATTGTACACAGATTTACATCATTTTTGAATTTAAAGGAATTTTAAATTTTGTGCCTGATGTCTGCTCGTTAATCTGTAATACTCATTTGGACAAGAATATAAAACTTCGTTCTGAATCTTAGGTAGACATACATACTGTATAAACAATATTCATACTGCATGCTTCTCTATAATAAGTTCTTTTTTACGTTAGATGCATAGCCCCGGTCATGCTATAGGACAGTAATGACTGAAAGCATGCTAGCAACTCTGCCTGTGAGCGAACAAACCCGGAGAGATTTTTGTGTGCAGAGCAGGCAAAGTCGCTGCACACGAGAGTGCTGGAGACGAATGTGAGGATTTTCTCAATCGAGCGCTGGCGAGCATACGAGGAGCATGGAACGCAATACGAACGGTGAGCTTCCAAACGTGTACTTGATGTATCGAATAACTGAGCTCTATGGATGAGGCGCTAGACGGATTTATCTAGAACGCTTCCTAGACGGACGTCAACCGCACGACAGTTCGTTTGCACTTCTGCACCGAAATGCGTGCGATTACGGCTCGTTAAGAAACGGCTGGGCCCAGGCTTTTTTTTTTTCTTTTCTTTTTCATTCTTCTCCCAGAAGGGGTGAGGAGGTCACATGAAGAGCCTACTGCTCTTTTGTGCCTATATTATGTTATGCTGTTTTGACACATTTTATTTATAATAATTGTTATTTCGAGTGTCTACTCATATCTAACCGCTTTCTATCGCATGGGAGGGTGAAAAGATCCTGGCACCTGCCCGAGTGGTGAGGGAAACCACCCTAAAACCTCAGCAGGGATCTGTTGAGTCTTCTGTATCTTGTGTCTATGTTATTTGTGTTCTTCAGCGTCTGTTCGGTGTGTGGTCAATGTTTTTACTTTCTTGATTTTAAGTGTCGTCTTCGTCTTCAGGTTCGTCATATTGAAGGTGTTTTATCATGTCCTCTTGTACGTCAGTGTCGGTAACATTTGTTGCTGTTTTATTGCCTTTATGCTAGTTTTAATTATTATGGGTGGATAGGGGTATTTTGTTTTTGAGTGCCTTAGGACTGTGTAATTTCTTTGTAGGAGCTCCGTTGTTGCTGTAATGTTCTGAAGACGGTTGGCGCCAATTTTGGCGCTTAGCTGAACCCACCTTTTCCTGAAGGGTTGTACTTTTGTATTTTGGTAGACTAATTCGTTTCGCGTCCTGGGATTCATTTGGGCTGCTATTATTAATATTTTCCTTTCTGTTGCCATTATCTTCCCTATTGCAGTTTTGTTTGCCATCCATACTGGAGCAGCATGTTCTAGTACGGACCGAACAAAATCTTTGTATGTGTATATCATTGTTTCGGTATTTTGCCCCGTTTGTACTGCTTCTAAATAGGCGGAGTGGTTTTAGCCTCGTCCTTTCTATGTGGCTCCCATGACACGTATTTGTCTAGGGTGCTCCCCACATACTTTGCGCTGCCCTTCGCTGTTATGGTGCGGCTCCGTGCCGCTAATGAAGTACCTCGTACGGAAAGAAAGAACCGCTGATGCTACTGAGTACTCGCCCGCGAGCGTTTCCAAAGACTTCTTGAGCTCTTATTCGTGACGGCATTCAGACAGTAAAGGGGGCTGTCGATTGTTGGATACGAATGCGAAATACCTGCATTCTGCGTTTCCGCACAGTGATTTTTGCGTTAAAATGGCGACCGTCCTACAAGTTCTACCAGAGGTGCAGCGCAGAGCGTTGCAGTTTCCGTGGTGTAGCGGTTATCACGTCTGCCTAACACGCAGAAGGTCTCCGGTTCAATTCCGGGCGGAAATACTTTTTCGTCGCACTCAACAAGACACTTGCTACTGTGGTCATTTAAATCGGCGCGTTAGAGAAGAAATTGTGTTGGATGCCGTGGAGACTTCTCCATGCACCAGCACGTGTGCCGTTGGCTCGGAGTTAAGAATGTTTTGAGCAAGTCCCCTACACGCCTTTCATCTCTAAAGGATGCAGCTATTGCACACCGATGGCCATCCTGCACGTGTGCGTTTCGCGCAATGGTTTCTGCAACAAAGTGACCGCGATGTTCATTTCCCAGCTTATGAGTTGTTCACTGATGGGGCCACACTGAGTAGGGATGGTGTATTCAGTCACCAAAATGAGCATCTGTGAGCATCAGAAGACTCCAACGGTGAGCGATACCACGCAGTGCAGTTTCGCTTCACAGTTACTGTGGGGCGGGTTTGGTCGCGGCTGCTCGGTCGGGTCGTACCTTTTATGACCTCGCTCCACCGCCGCGAATTATCAGACCTTTGTGGAACAGGTTAATCCCGCCCGGCTCGCTTGAAGGTGTTCAGCAAATGTGAGGACGAGTGTGTGGTTCCAAAATGACGGGGCCCGTACTCATTTTGCAGTAGCTGTTCGTCGGCGTCCGAACAGGTCACTCACTCCCGCATCGACGGACTGGGCGCGCAGAACCGGTTCCCAGGCCCCCACGTTCGCAGTATTTATCGAGCCACGGTTTCTTTTTGCGGGGAGCTATAAAATCTCGCATGTGTCGCGATCCTGTGCACTGTTATATGGATCCCGTTGCAAGATTCGTCTGCGCAGCTGCAAAGATAAAAGGAACTCCCGGTGTGTTTGGCAGTCATGCTCCGTCTACATCAGGTAAGCATGGCTTCTGGTGGTGCGAACTTCGAGCATCTATTGTAACATTAGAGCTGTATTCGTGTCGTACAACTCGTGTACTCATTATGTCCATGAAATGTTTCAAATGAATCACTGTCTTGTTTACTTTCCGATATTCGATCTCTGCCATCACTTACCCCTGACGTTCGTGGCCATGGGTTGCTATGCAGTTCTCAGTCCGTTTGATGTGTCGCGCCTCCCCCAGAAGTTTGTTGCACCATCCCTGTAGGAGCACGTACTACTAAAATCTGTTCATACCACTTCGTTCCCTGAGCGGAGGTAATCGTGCGGTGCGGATGGAGGAGGACAACGACCGCCGCGGAGAAAGTAACGGGCTGGCAGTAGAGAGGCGAGCAGAGTTCTCGCAGTACTTGAAACACAGTACCGATTTCTTGCTCTGGTGTAAATGAGTGGGGGTGAGAGACAGATCTCGTGTAAGTGCCTGTTTACAGAGACGCTTATCTTTGCATGCGATATATATCCTTAGCACACAACAAAGCTGAGGAAACAAACGGAAACCGGCACTGAACGGCTGTTCACTGCAGCGCTGGAGAATGGTGGGCCGCTTACGTCGGCAGAAGTGGCAAAAGGCATGAAACGTTCCGAAGTACCTCAAAGAGTTCCAGGCAGAACTCTAGCTCTCACGGAACAAGAAAAAGTAAACAGACTACAGTGTGTGAAATGGCGCCTCCAACAATGCGTTTGCACGGGCGGATGACACTTAGCAACCTATTTCGCCGTTACGCAAAACAAATGTAGGTCTACCCAACAACGAAGCATGACATACATAAATAAATAATACCAGACACGCTTACCTTATGTCACACGTAGTCATCTTGCCTTGGCATCAGCGAACTCCTGCACAACTCTGTTCAACTCCAGTCAGCTGTAGCTCATGTTCCGCCGCCATTGTTGTCAGCCCACACAGTCGTGGCTGACCCATCGTCATCGTTGACCTCTGGTACATTTTAATCAGTTCAAGCTCCGAAAAACTTCTTTTTCCACTTGCCACTGTCACCGTTTATGTCAGCTATATTCTTAGGAGTACATTTACTTTGGGTGCAAAGCCATATTCTCGTGTGGGTTTAAAAGCTTCAGTTGGTGAGCTACCACACTATACCAACGTCGAGACCAAAAAAGTTCATCTTTAAAATCGACAAGACTGATGTCCTTAAATTTGTCGTACAGTTCGGAAGAATTGTCGGGTGATATTTCTTTGATTCTACTAACTCTGTACAAAAAATCAGGAAGCTCACTATGACTTTCAAGCTGTTGAAATTTTCATTGAAAAGCATGTATTGAGTTGGCGCATAAGATCGCAGCGTTCTTTCTGTGCGTTCAATAAACACAACAGGTACAAGTAACAGAGACTTTAATTATCAATAATATATCCTCCTTCACTATTTACGACAGCCTGACATCGATGGGGCAACTTTTCGATTCTGCGACTGTACAAATCACGTGGTTTTGAGGCGAAGAACTCCTCCAGCCACGTTCGGAGCGCGTTTTTATCTGCAAAGCAAGTTTCTCGAAGGTCGTACGATTGAGAGCGGAAAAGGTGACAATCTGAGGGTGAAAGATCAGTTAAACAATATGGGTGCGGAATGACTGCCCAACCCAACTCCTGTGTGGTGTTCTGCGGGGCGGCCGTTATCGTGGAGTGGCATCACCTCACGCAGTCTTCCTGGTCGTCGTTCTCGGACTGCGTCGACAGTATGTGCCAGCAGTGACGGTTGGACCTCGGGGAAGCAATTCCTAGTACGCCACACCGTCGCTGCTCCACCAGACGCAGCCGGCCGAAGTGGCCGTGCGGTTAAAGGCGCTGCAGTCTGGAACCGCAAGACCGCTACGGTCGCAGGTTCGAATCCTGCCTCGGGCATGGATGTTTGTGATGTCCTTAGGTTAGTTAGATTTAACTAGTTCTCAGTTCTAGGGGACTAATGACCTCAGCAGTTGAGTCCCATAGTGCTCAGAGCCATTTGAACCAGACGCATAACATTACCTCTTGTGGACGCGCGCAGGTCTGGTGCTGCTTTGTTTGGGCTGTCATTCCTTTCTTTTCCATAAGTTACCACGAAGTCAGCGTTTATCGTCAACAGCAGCGATACAGGATCGGAAGGGTCGGTGTTGTTCACGAGGCAATTGATGAGCAAGCAGGGACGCACGTATGGCTACCAACTAATTCTTGTGATTCTAGCTTAGAGCATGCCTAATAAATTAGCCGCTATCTCCTCAGAGAATGTTCGCCGTCGCAAATCAGAGGTAGAAAAGGTTAATATGATTTCAGTAAGTTGCAGGAGCATCCAAGGAAAAGTCCCAGGATTAGTATCGCTTATTGAATGTTATAAAGCACAGATGGTATTAGGAACAGAAGTTGGTTGAAACCAGACGTTAATGACAACGAAATCCTGAGTTCAGATTGGAATATGTATCGTAAGGATAGGTCAGTCGCCAATGGTGGTGGCGTATTTATTGCAGTAAAGAATTCGAGAATATCTAGCGAGGTTATCACGGATTCCGATTATCAATTAATCTGGGTGAAGTTAAGTACCAAAGACTGGTCAAAAATGGTAAACATATGCTTTTATAGACCGCCTAGGTCAGGAGCTCTAGTGGTAGAGCGATTCAGACAGAACTTGCAGAATATCGTTAGTAATTTTCTTGATCACGCCGTTGTAAAAAGGGGTGACTTCAACTCGCCAGGTGTAGATTGGGAATGTCATGCTATCAAAGCCGATGTCAGAGACAGGGATTCGTGTGGCATTCTTCTTGATTGATGTCTTGTCCGAAAATTACTTTGAGCAGATAGTTAGAGAGTCAACTCGTGAGGGTAACGTCTTAGACCTCCTGGCAACAAACAGACATGAACTTATCGAATCAGTTAACGTATAGCAAGGTATCAGTGATCGTAAGCCTGTGTTAGCATGTATGACAACGGTGACAAAGAATTTTAAGAAAGATAGGAAGATTTTTCTGCTTAGCAAAAGTGATAGGATAGAAATTTCAGAATATCTGAGCAGTCAGCATCAAATATTCGGTCATGAGGGCGAAGATGTGGAATACAAATGGAAGAAATTCAAAGGAATCGTGCAACGTGCCCTAGACAAATATGTTCCGAGTAAGGTCTTAAGGAATGGGTAGGACCAACCATGGTATAATAGCCGTGTTAGAAAACAGCTACGTAAACAATGAGAATTTCACCTCAGATTCAAGAGAAGTAAAAGCCTAGCTGACAAACAAAAGCTGAACGAAGTGAAAATGAGCGTAAGGAGAGCAATGAGAGAAGCGTTCAACGGCTTTGAAAGTAAAACTTTGTCAACCGATCTGATTAAAATCCCTAAGAGGTTTCGATCGTATGTAAAATCAGTAAGTGTGTCAAAATCATCAATTCATTCACTCAGTGACCACATGGTACCGAAGCGGAATTGTACACAATTATAGACCTATATCGTTGACGTCAATCTGTTGAAGAATTATGGAACATATTTGACTCTGAGTCTGGCATCTGCTTTTCCCACTATTTGTTTTATATGGTCATTCCACTTACGTCCGCTCCAGGTAGTTCCTCGGAGATGCTGAACTCCACTAACAGACGTTACAAGAGAGGTGTTGTGCATCACGAAGAGATTTACTATTGAAATTTCAAGAGAGCACTTTTCGGGAAGAGTCGGACAACATAGTACTTCCCTTTACATACGTCTGGCTTTATGACCACGGGGACAAAATTCGAAAAATTAGAGCCAATGAGCAGCACGGAGTGGCAGTGCGGTCTCAGGAGCCATGTCACGGATTGCGCCGTCCCTCCGACCGGATGTTCGACTCCTCCCTCGGGCATGGCTGTGTGTGTTGTTCTAGCATAAGTTAATTTAAGTAGTGTGTAAGTCTAGGCACCGATGACCTCAGCAGTTTGGTCCCTTAGGAATCCACACACATTTGAACATAGAGCCAGTGCAGAGGCTTACCGACGATCATTCCTCCCACGCGTTATTCGCGAGTGGAACAGGATTGGAGGGCTCAGTTAGTGGTACAAACAGTAACCTCTGCTACACACCATTAGGTGGCTTGCGGGGTATAATGTAGATGTAGATGCGGTACTCATACACCCTATTTTTGAACCTTCCCCATTGCATGTAAATGTACAGGACGGTGGAATGATGAGAGTGCATCACATTTGCCTGTTCTCGAGTACACTGCCGTGCATCATTGTGAGTTAATGCGTTTAAACGATCTTAATCAAACCCTGAAGGTCTACCCGAATTGGAGAGTCACTAACGTCAAAACGAGAAAACCATTTTCTTGCCGTGTTCTGTTCGGTGGTATTATGCCCATACACGACACAAGGGTTTTTGGCCGCCTCCGCTGGTGTTATCCCTCTTTTGAACTCAAACAGAAGAATATGTCGGAAATGTTGGCACTCCATTTTCTAGCGTCCACAGCTCGTCTCACAATTTCCAAATAGAAAATGCCGATCTGTACTCTCAAAAAGCAACAGTGAACTACAAATAAAAGATGAGATCGATAAATAGACTTCTAACAACCGGAATACCAATGCGCAAAACAAAAACGTTACGAACTTGTGCACCAACCTGATATTATATCATCCAGTACTGTTTTGTACTGCATTTCTGGATCTTTAGTTCTCTCGTCATCTCCCTCATGCTGGAACTGTTTCTTCTTCTGTCTCTTTCATCTCTGAGTTGTACCACCTGCGGTAGGATTTTCTGAATCGTGTTGGGTTGTCATTTCCTTTGCGTGTAATACGTAAACTTGGAATTGAGAAGGTCCTACCTGCTGTTGGCTTTCTGAATAAGTCGGCAGCTTTCGATAGATCTGTGATAATATTTTGTAGATTTTATGCTGACAGCATTAATATGGAGTAGTATATCATACCATATCACCACGGAACAGAGGAACGTAAAATCAGGGATAATGTTCGCCAAATTGCCAGTATCATGTGCAACGCCTGTGTACATGTTTTCGTCATCACTTATTCAACCAGTGCATCACAGACGTCCTGCTTTCCCACGTTGCTCTTCTGGCACAGCAACAGCGCGTGCAGACTCCGGGCTGTCCAGCTGACGTCCCTCGACTCCGTCCCGGCGCTCCACTCACTGGTGGGTGCGCCTGGGAGCTAGGTGGCGGACATACGTGGCAGGTTATGCAAAACAATTAACAACATTATTATTCCCCACTCAGTAAACATTTTTAATCAATTATTTCATTACCACGTTTCTAGCTATCGCTTTGTCGGGGGTTAAAAATAGTGCATTTACGGCGAATATAGTCGGACCGTTACACAACTGGTTTGTAGAATTTCGCCGTGGCTGTACTTCTGTGTGTAACGAAACGCTCAAATAATTTCGACGTGTAAAACGGCATAACAGGAGACGAAATTTATTTGAAGGTGTTATATTGCTAGAGAAGGCCGAAATGCACGCTATAAGCTCACGCAGGATGGCGTGAGGTCTGAAACAGGATACGTAATGAATGCTATAAGGAAAAGTACGTAGCTTCTGGAATACTTAACTTTAATCCATCATTTGTATACATCGTTCTTGATGAGACATGCTTCATACGATAACTATCAATTGCTATGGCGCCTTGCTAGGTCGTAGCCATTGACTTAGCTGAAGGCTATTCTAACTATCTTCTCTGCAAATAAACGAGGCTTCGTCAGTGTTGCATCGCTAGCTAAGTCGTCCGTACAACTGGGGCGAGTGCTAGTAAGTCTCTCGAGACCTGCCGTGTGGTAGCGCTCGGTCTGCGATCACTGACAGTGGCGACACGCGGGTCCGACATGTACTAATGGACCGCGGCCGATTTAAAGCTACCACCTAGCAAGTGTGGTGTCTGGCGGTGACACCACAGAAGGGTTAGTGCGAAACTAAGCAGCAGTCAGCCGTTTGGGTAGCAGAGGAGATTGACGTCTAGGGAAATGATCACTCGTTTCTTTGGTTAGACTGGACAGACCGAGACTACTACACTGCTTTAGACCACCGAAAAAGGATTCATTCTTAACGGTATAAGCCAACAACAATTTGCTTGCCACAAGTCATCAACGAAATACCGAAAACAATCAAACACGTCGCATCATTCTACATCATGACAAAACTATCACGTAGCAACGAAACAGTCGGTTTTTTGTCGAAAAAAAAACATCGAATTAAGGTCTTATGTCCTTTAACCGCCTGATTTATCAATGGTTTTTAAAAACCTGTTTTTGCTACTACTGATATTATGATATAAAACGTCGTCTGCTGTCTAGAATCAAACGTATTTACGATTTCCAGGTCTAGAAATCAAACAAAAAACAAATGCACAAATATTTCATTCCAGCTGTTCGTAAGCAGGTGGAAATCGATCTGGCTACTGTCAAGCGACAGCAAGCTGCTGGGAGGGCCACCAAGAGCTGTGTGCCAGAGGTACCGAAGATCAAGTACAAATCTCCTGTATCTCCTGTGGACGCTGTCTCTCCCGAAGGAAATCCCAGCCCCGCCATTGCCCGGCCACTTGCCTGTGAGTGGCGTGTCAGTGGTCAGTGCCAGGACAGGGTACACGGGGCACAAGGCGGACTCAGGCTGCCGTTCCCTGAACCTGAAACTGGGCCGATGGCACTCATTTCACCTGTTTTGGGGAAACCTGCTTTGTCCCGTGTCAAGAGGAGACAAGCACTGTGGGGCAGGAGTCTTTTAATAGTTGACACTTGACATGTACGGTGAAATAATGGTATCCCTTAGGGAATCGACAGCAAGGGATGGAAAGGACCACTGGGTATAGTCAGTGTGTACCTGGAGGCCTCAGTCAACATGTTGAAGAGGCCATTCCGGCAGCCATCGAGGGAAGAGGGTTCAACCAACTACATTATGGCGCACGTTGGAACGGACAATGCTTGACGTCTAGGCTTCGAGGTCAGACTTGGATCATTCCAGCGACTACCAGAGAGGACTGAGAATACTAGCCTTGCTCATGCAGCTTCAGCAAAGCTCACAAGCTGCAGCGTTTTCTCCAGAACAGAACGTCGGCCCCAATTGGAAGGTTGAGCTAGAGACTCTGAAGGTTCTATGACGAGCTAGGCTGTGGCTTCCTAGGGCTGAGACTCTAGGGTCCCCCTGAATAGGTCATATGTGCCCTACACATCAGAAGCAGCTACCCAAGTTGCTGACTGTGCGTAGAGTGCACACAAGTTTTTTTTTATATTAAGCGCCTCTCCGTCCAATGCTGATAACGATAGCTGTGGGGAAACCCGGAAGTATCGGTGTAAGATACACACAAATGTCTCCCGCACATGAGAGTATCAAAATCCTAGTGGCTGACTGCCGAAACATTCGCAACGAAGTGCCAGAGTTCTAAGGGCTCCTATCAAGCTCTGAAACTCACATAATAGTAGACACAGAAAGCTGGTTAAAATCTGAGGTTCACATTAATGACATCTTTGGGGAAAATTTAAATGTGTACGAAAAGGATAGGGAAACAGGAAATGGAGGTGGTCTATTTGTCGCAGTAGACAAGAAACTCAGATCCACTGAGATAGAAGCTGAAGCTCTTGTGAGACTGTTTGGGCCAGACTCAATATCAAGGCGGGCTAAGAATTATAGTTGGGTCCTTCTATCGACCACCAGATTCTCCTCCAGATGAGACCGAAAATGTTAGAGAAAATCTCATTTCAGTTGTACGTAAGTTCCGTAATAATACTGTGATAACTGGAGGAGACTTTAATTATCCAACGGTCAATTGGGTTACTAAAAGTCTTCTCCGAAAATTACCTAGAACAGATAGTTAACAACCTCACGCGTGATGTAAATATATTACATCTAATGGCAACAAACAGACCTCATGGCTCTGAGGAAATTCACATTGAAAGTGGTATCAGTGACCATAACGCAGTTACAGTAACAATGAACACCAAAACATAAAGGACAACTACAACACGCAGAAAGATTTGTATGTACAGCAAACTAGACAGAGAAACAGTAGGGTCATACCTCGAGGAGGAACTTGAAATCTTTAGCACAGGACTGGAGCATATAGAGGCATTATAGCTCAGGTATAAAAGAACAATTGACCATGCACTGGACAGATAGGTACGCAGTAGGATAGTTCATACTGGGAGAGATTCGCTATGGTATAGAGTCACCAAAAGAAACATCTAAAGAAAGAAGACTACTACATGATAGGTACGAAACAAAGCATAGAGTTGTAGATAGCGAGATGCTGAATGAAACTCGTTTGGCAGTCAAGAGAGCAATGCATAAAGCCTTCAGTGACTACCGTAGCAGAATATTATCAAATGACATTTTACAAAATTCACAGAAATATTATCATATATAAAGGTTGTTAGTGGAACTAAAGTTAAGTGTTCAGTCACTGGTGGACGAGACAGGAACTGAATTTGAGAGCAGCAAAACAAAAGCAGAAATGTTTGGCGCTGTTCTCAAATGTTTCTTTACAGAGGAAAACCTAGGAGATTTGCCCAAATTTAGTCCTCGTACCACTTAAAAGATAAATGAAATAAGTTTTAGTGTCAGTGCCGTAAAGAAACAGCTGAAATCGTTAAAACTGAACAAAGCCCTAGGGCTCGATGGAATCCCTGTCAGATTTTATACTGAATTCGCGGCTGAATTAGCCCCTCTTCTAACTATAATCTACCGTATATCCGTAAAGCGTAAAACTGTGCCTAGTAGTCGGAAGAAAGCACAGATCACAACTTTCTACTGAAAGGGTAGAAGTAGTGATCCACAAAACTACCGTCCAATATACTTGACATCGATTTGTTGTAGAAGCTTAGAATATATTCTGAGCTCAATCGTAGTGAGGTATCTTGAACAGAATGACCTCCTCAGTGCCAATAGTATGGATTTCAAAAACATCGATCATGTGAAACTCAGCTCGCACTTTTCTCACGTGACATACTGAAAGCTTCGGATAAAGGCAGTCAGGTAGATGCAGTACATCTTGATTTCCGAAAAGCATTTGACTCAGTACCACACCTAAGCTTAGTATTAAAAGTCCAGTCATATGGCGTATCAGATCAAATACGTGCCTGGATTGAGGATTTTTTGGTAGGGAGGATGCAGTATGTTTTCTTGGATGGAGAGTCATCGTCAACGTAGAAGTAACTTCAGGTGTGCCCCAGGAAAGTCTGTTGGGACCTTTGCTATTCATGTTAGTCAGGCTTTTGCAGATGATACAGTTATCTATACTGAAGTACTATCTGAGGGAATCCGCATAAATATTCAAACAGATATTGATAAGATTTCAAACTGGTGCAGAGATTGGTAGCTTGCTTTAAATTTTCAAAAATGCAAAATAATTCACTTCAAAAACGAAAATACATGGTATCGCATGAATACAATTCTAGTGAACCACTGTTGAAATCAGTAAACTCATACAAATGCTTGGATGTAATACTTAGTAGGGACATGAAGTGAAAAGTTTACATAGGTTCAGTCGTGGGTAAAACAGGCAGCAGACTGCGGTTTATTGGCAGAATACGGGGAGAAAGCAGTCAGTCTGCGAAAGAGATTGCTTCGAAATCACTCATGCGATCCGTTCTAGACAAGTACACTATTGAAGATAGATGGAAACTATCCCAAGAAAGTCAACTGACAAAGTTTCAAGAACAGCGCTTGAATGATGTCTCTAGGAACATACTACAACATGCAACATAGCACTCCCATATGGATCACCAGGACAGGGTTAGATTAATTACATCACACACAGAGGCAATTAAACAGTCAGTTTTCCCGCGCTCCATGTGTGAATGGAACTGGGAAAAGCCCTAATAACTGGTACAGTGGGACGTAACCTGTGGCATTCACTTCCCAGCGGTTGGCAGAGTGTAGCTCTAAATGTAGATATTTTATATCAATAAAAAGAATCGCGTGTGGTGATATAAGCACACATTTTAGTAGCTGTAAGGACACATTCTGAATACCGTTGACAGCTATATATCAACTAACCACACTATGCCCACACAAACGAAGAATGATTTATTCTTTCTGTGCCATTCCGGAAAACAAAACGATTTTCATCGCCTCAAGAACCTGCTTAAAATCCTTTCAAAACTATGTTTTTGATGTGCACTGATCACATTGAGTTCGAATGAATAAAGAAGCGTATAAAGTTTGAGAACCAATAAGACGATTTCGCCAAAACATGTTTTTCTATCACTGTGTATCAAATAACTTAAAAGGCGGCGCTCTTAATGGTGACCAAAACACACAGAGGAAAATTTAACTGAAAATTATGAAAGCCCATTTAGTGAGTAGGTGATTGCTGAATTGATTCAACGACAACTGTATCACCTTTTTTGAATAAAAACGTTGTTGCTTTCGTGAGTACAAGAGCAACAGGCTTATTCTGGACGAAAGTCACGTGCGAGAAAGGAGTGTCGCCGAACTGTTAAGCAACGAGAGAGGGAGGAAAGTGCAAGAGCGGCAGCCGCGAAACATTACGCAGCCGAGGACAGCTCTGACTGAGCGAAACTTCAGGCTTCTCCCGCCGTATAAAATGTTCAAACAATTTACGGATATGGAACGGACATCTTCGGTACCTGCCGAGGTCATTGAAGGTGTAACACTGCTGCAATGCTGTAAGTTGTTTGAACAGTTCTGATTATCCTTATTAGTCCCGTTCCGACAGATGCATTACAGAGGAGCGTGAGAAACGCATCGCGAGAAGACGAATAGTATCCATACGCCAGTAAAGGAGAGTGATGTGCACAGCCTGAAGAACGTGCGGCTAGCGACAGAGACTGGCAGCGGCGGCTGTGGCGAGCGCAGGGACGTTCAGAGCAGTCAGGCGATAGGGTTACACCTGTGCGACAACAAGGTGTGTGATTACAGCGGTGTCACGTGTCAGTGTGGTACGCTCTGGACGTCCTACAATAGCGACGTAAAAACGATGAAAAACCACAGGCCAAAAGTCGCCAATACATAATTATAATCTTCAGAACCTTCCGAGAAAGTCGTTCCAACAGTTCGATAACAGCCCGTCATTATTTTCGCAAAAGAAATTCACACTATACTAGTGATTTTTCCGAACATCATTCCGCCTTTTCTTGTCTTCCCTATTCTAGCAGCTCCATGAAGCACGGACCTTGCCGAGGTGGATTTGCTTGCGTGCCTTGGTGATAGAGGTAGCCAGACCGTAGCTGCAGCCACAAAAGAGGGATATCTGCGGCGAGGCCAGAACGGCTTGTGGTTCCTGAAGAGGAACTGCGGCCTTTTCGGTAGCTGCAACATTCTGGGTGACTGACCTATGTGGCACAGTAATATTAGCCATCATGGAACTGTTGTTCTGGTACTGCGAACGACTAAATTTAAGGTTGGTTGTTTTGGGGAAGGAGACCAGACATCGAGGTCATCGGTCTCATCGGATTAGGAAAGGATGAGTATTGGGACAGGGCCGGCACCATTCCAAAATACCGAATGTATCCGGCACGTGTTGCCTCTCTAGTCGTTATTACCGTAGCGGGTTGCGACATAGAGAGAGTCCATTCCAAAGCATCGTTAGTAGACAACAACAAGGTCGCACGCAGTGTATCCGGCAAGTGTTGACTCTCTAGTCGTTATTACCGGCGCGGGGTTGTGACATAGAGAGAGAAACCCTTTCTGGAACTCGAACCCTGCTCCTCCTGGGTGGAAAGGCCAAGTGCTCCCACCTAACACAATTAAACCACCGGACACACATGGAATTGATGGGAAATTAAAAATGCCGGAGCCCTTTCTGGGACTCGAACCCTGGTGCTCCTGGACGGAATGCTCAAGTGCACCCCCAACACATGAAACCTGTCTAGATGCGGGAGAGGAAGGTTAGGTTAGTGTACTTTATTTATTTTGGTCGAGAAACTGACGCAAAGATCGATCCTAATTGCGTAAGTAATCACAAAGATAGGTCCTAATTACACAACTATATGCAAAGCACTACAGAAGGACGGCATAAAATCGCAATACGCCGCGAAAACTGACGATACCATACAACTGGTGTTATCCTGCCAAGAAAAAAATTCGCAGAACCACTCGAAACCAGCGACAGAAACATCGAAACTCTACCCTACACCTACAAGCTGCCAGAGTCGATATTAGCTAACTTTGAGACGAGTGTATTTCCTGCTTTTCATGTATGCGTGTTTCTACTGCATTACAGAGAAGTTATTATCAGAGTTTTTTTTTTCTTTGTATACGTCTACGGCATTGCATGTTTCGAATTCTTTAAGTTCAATGGGCTCCATGTACAATTAATCTTAAATAGAGTGATGGTAGTACTGCTGTCTGGACGCTTCCATATGAGGTCTACTTTTTTCGTATTTGATCTTCGTGGTCCTTATGCGCAATTAATGTTAGTTGCAGTAGAGTCGTTTGGTAGTTACCTTGAAATGAGGGTCTCTAAATTTTGTGTTTACAGTTCCTAGGAAAGAACACCGTCCTCCAAGGACTTCTGTTTGAGTTCTGAAAGCAGCTCCATGGCACTTACAGGTAACAAATCTAGAAGCCATTCGCCGAAATTCTTCAACATGACCTAGAACGGATCAATCCTACCAGTGAAGTAAGCAGGACGATAGTAATACTTCACCTGAAAGTTACTGGTTTATTATTCCTACTCATCAGCATTAACTTGCATTTTTTCCGCATTTAAGGCTAGCGACCATTCATCACACCAAATGGAAATTTTGTCTAAATCGTCTTGTGTCCTCCTACAGTCACTCAGCTTTGATGACTTATCGTAGACCGCTGCATCGTCGGCAGACTACTGACCCGCCAAATCATTTAAGTATAAAGAGAACACCAGCTATCCAATTGCACTGGGCTGCATATTGGATAGAGCCACTCTCTTATCTCTGAGCCTGTTACATATGCTCGTGCCTTCGTTAACGGGCTGCGATGGGAGATCGTGTCATATACCTTCCTGAAATCTAGAATATGTAATCCACCTGTTACCTTCCTTTATAGTTCTAGATATATCACGTGAAATAAAGGCATGCCGAGTTTTGAACGAATGATGCTTTCTAAAATCAAGCTGATTCATCAACATAAACAGCTTAGCCTCAAGAATGTTTATTATATTCGAACTGAGAATACGTACAAAGATTCGGGAGCAGTCCGAAGTTAGGGATATTGGTCTGTAATTTTGCGGTCTGTTCCTTCATCTTTCTTGTATACTGGAGTGACCCGCGCTTTCTTTCTTTCCTTTATACCATTCGTTTCGATCTTCGTGTTGGACGAGAAAGAAAGAGAGAGGGAGAGAGAGAGAGGCGGGGTGATGGACCAATTCCCTGGAGTACTCCTTCTAAAATCTAACAGGAATGCCATCCGGACCAGATGATTTGTCTGTTTTTCAAATCTTGACGGTGCTTCCTTATGTCAGTTACACATCTTCCATACGGGGGTCCGTCCGAAGGTCAAGAGACTGCATGTTTGTACGGTTTTCATGCTTGAACGATGTCTTAAACGTGAAATTTTAAACTTAGGTTTGGCTTTTGCTATCTTCAACTGCCGCACCAGACGTGTCAACAAGGAACTGAATGGAATCCTTAGACTCGCTTACCGATTTTACACACGGCCTGAAAGTTCTCGGCTCCCTGCCAAATCTTTTGCTAAGTTGTGACGGTGGCAGTTACGTGCTTCACGCATTAATATTTCGGCAGCAGGCTAATGACTTACGAGGCCTCGATTCAATCTATTAAACGTGCTTGATTCGATTATTCTATTCCCTACAGCTTACAGCCATGAAATATCGGTCAAATTATACATCATCTTCGTTTTCCATTAATGTCGATGGTACTTCATTCCTAAATATACGGCTTACAAGTAGTATTGTTTAGTGCTCGTCGCAGTTATGAGTACCGGTAACTACAAGCGAGGTTCATTACAAAAGCGATTCATTACAAAAGCGATACTGTCTGACTCGAAATAGCCAGGTATCTATGACAGGGTATGCTAATACACAGAAAATTCGGTGCATAACTGATTCTTTGTCTATGTGATGCACAAAACTAATTTCATTTTGTTTTGATGTTATTTATTTATTTATTGATTTTAGTTTCAGAAGCTATCCCCGATAGCTCCGCATCGCCGTCACCACTACCATCACTGCCAAGATGGTACTTACTTCCGGAGGAGGGGTATGGAAAAGATGATAATGATGACGATGATGATGATGTAATATTTCTCTGCGAAATAATAAATATCGACTAAAAGCACTACATATTTTGGAACACAACCTACGAGCAGCTTAGAGACAGAAGTGATGACACTTTCTGCGGGACCTGACCATCATTTTGCAGAACAATGCTCAAGCACGTAGAGTGCAAACTGTTACTGATTTGTTTGACTGATGGGAGTGCTGAGTGCTGTACCACCTACTGAGGTCCCCTGACGTAAGTCCTCGTGAGTTCAACTCGATTTCTGACTGAAGGAAACACTTCACGGCATTTGCTTGACGACTGCTGCAACTCATCGATTAACAGACCGCGCCACTCGATCTGTCGACACATGTGACACTGCTAAGAGCATCACTGGCAAGGGTTATACACTATGCTGGAGACTACTTTGAAGGTCAATAAAACTTTGAAAGACATATTTATTTTGTACGAGCTGTAAGTAAATAGTTTCCACTGTTAAATTTACAATCGTCGTATATAAACTCTCTCCTAGTATCCACCATCTTCTACAAGACGAGTCCCTTACAACAGAGTATACCACAGAGGTGCATGTGTGTTTGATGCTTTAGAAATACGCAGTGTGTTGCCTCTACAGTTGCTAAATTCATCATAGCATCCACAGTGAGTAAATGATACACTGTCACTGTTGCGGCCAAAGATGCCAATACAGAGATAGAATGTATTGTACTTAAACTGCCAACAGCCTTGTTCAGTCTATTTCAGTAATGTCCAGCCTCGTACCTATCCATATATCCTCAATTTACACTATAACTTTGATGCCACTGGCTGATCTCCATGACAGCAGCAATATCTCCCTCCCTGTAATACTATTACTTGGAGTGCAATAAGACTCTCTTCACCAACTGTTCGGTGTTGTAATCAAGGAAGAAATTAACCGCATATTTACCTTCTCAGAGGAACCGAAAGTATAGGACCACTCGGATTACGTTTCGCAGACTCATCCATCATTCAATTTGATTTCGTTTGGCTCCCATACAGCTCAGCTGATGACGCCATTCTTACGTGCTCTCCGTCCCACTCAGCAACTTGTGTGATGAAGACGCTCGATCTGCTCACCACACAACGAATTCAACCACTGATGGTATTAAAGATTAATATGTTTTAGAACAGTTAGTCTAATTCTGAAGACGACGCTAGTTTGACTGATTATGGCATTGGTCTTCCGCTCCTAGTCTGCTTCTGTCTGTAACGGCAGGCTCAATTCAACGTCATGCTTATCTGTTGAACAAAACAAGAGTTAGTTTTACACGTTACAACAAGTAAAAATCAGTGATAGTGGTCAAGGTTCATGGATGGACTTGAGAGCATCTGTCTTTTGTGATGACCTTCATTATCATCCTTTAAACTGACTGGCGTGTTGTTTTAGCGTCTCTGCTTAACTCAAATAGTTAAGCCTAGACTCGGCTAGCGTCGCTAATACGTCTCTACAACACTCCTACTGCCCAAATCATCAATAAGCTCTGTCGATCACGCTATTGCGTGCGACCAGCCACCTGATTTACGTCTTTCCATGACGGCTCAAAACTCGTCTTTTCACACAACATCCTCATCGCACCGATTACGAATTATCCATGTTTGATGCGTCCCTATCGCCTAATTTCGATTGACTGGCCACCGTATAGACGTTTTGATCACCGTACTCACACTATCAACACAATTGAGATAACAGGTGCGTCTCGAACACTACTGCGTCGGACAGACCACCTCATAATTATCACCCGAAACACCCACAATCGCCATACGCCGATAACGCAACGGGTGGGTCCTGAACACTACCGCATCGGACGTCATACCCTGCACTCGTCTCAAGAAACGCGACACATTCGGTGGGACGCAATATCCACCTACCACATCACAACACGCTCAACACACCCCAAATCCATCCACCACAGAGCCAGATTTTATCCTGAAAGCTCTCCTGTCCAATAGCCTTGCCATAAAATTTTGTATAGGAAGTTATCTACATAAGATAACCCCTTCTATAATTAATCTAATACTTCTAAATATTGTTTGTGTCATAGCTGAAGCAAATTTTCTATACTAAGCGATCCAGTGCTCCCCATACAACAAAATTTAACATCAAACACATAATATACACACAATCCATACCAAAATAAGACAAGCACATGAAAATAGGAAAATAAATACACACAACATAAAACAAATAATCACAAAACACAAATAGAACACTGCCTATACTAATACAAATAAACATCGCCAACAAATCACAAAATCTAATCTAATTATACACTACTTTGTTCCCGGCCGCGTTCTTCCGCTGCCGAGTGTGCCGCCCTAGTCATTCTTGTCTGTTTTGCGCAGTTTGCGTACGGCCAGGGTTCGCCGGACGTATTTTGATTATTTGTGTAGGTTCTGGATTGCGGTCTTCACTCGCTCTCCAGTTCTGCACTGGTTGATCCCTTCCATTTTTATTGGTTGGTTTCCAGTTATTATTACCCTGGTTCCACCTACGTTCCTGTGACGGATAATGTTTGTCCTCTATTATCGCGTCACTGTGGATTGTTTCTTCAAGTTGCATGCTTTGTGGGCTGCACTGCGGAACTTACCCGTAAGATGACAATGGTCTCTACGAGGAGTCTCAGCTTTTCTATCTAAGGCCAGCCCGCAAATATGACAATTAACAGCCTTTTCATACAAGTCATCATTTTCCTTTGATTTGGTCATGGGAATATTGATGCTGTAGAGCTTGTGAACTTGCCATGAAAGTTTTCCAAGCTCAGTGAGAAGCCAAACCGCCGGATCGCCCCCTACATAAGACTGATAGCTATTAAGTTTTACAATCATATGCGCATACAACTTGGAACACAGACGCATAAGGTACGTGTTTTTGTGTGAAGGTTGTGTGTAAGGCTAAGGGGTTCCCTTCACAACGAGTAATAGGAGCCAGCAAGCATCAAAATCGGCGTACACAACAAAAGGACAACGCTGCTGGTGGTGAGCATTTTTAAATTTAATGAAGTTATTTTCCTCAGTGGGTATAATAACATGTACCGGGTCCATGCATGCACAATCTAATAGATGTGTCGCTAATAACTCTTGAGATGAAAAATAATTCAAACACCTTATACAAATATGTTGTTTATGTTCATTTTTACTTAACTGGGAGGAAATGAGTCAGGACATGTCTTTGATCCAGACGTAGTGATAATTATCACGTTTGGAGAAGAGCAGCATGTTGACATGCAACTCTCGCTCATATGCAAATTTTGAGAAATGGAGGGGGCCTACTACTGTATGCTTGTTCTGCTCATCTGACTTGCTTTACCTCTCCAAGCCACAAACGTGGACCGATATTGCGGTATTCTGAGCTTAAAACTTAGGTATATCCTGGATTCTTAAAGGGAACTCTATTCCATCAAAGTTGTACTGTCTCTTAATATCTTTGACTTTGTAACTGCTGGGACGCTCGGGATGATGTTTGTAATTGTAATTGTAATTTCTCTCGCAAGCCAGGACTGACCATGCAAAACACGCATTATCATACTTATTTTGAACATTAATGCACGCCTGCTTTTTCTCAATATCTATTGGGAGTTTAATATAACTGAACCCTCCATTCATTGGATCATAGACATGTATATGGATGTCGAGGTGTGGTATACTGCTGAGCGCTTTAGCGGATCCACGTACTTCCATCTCGGAAAATCGGGCCATAATAGCGCTCAAGGTGAATTCTCGGTACAACTCAGCAATCGATGTGCTCCGAGAAATAACACCATTTTCACCCCATATATAATGCAGAGTAGCCGCCTCCGCGTCACCTTGATGTTTAGGGGGGTGACTCAGTTCACTGCATAATACCGCACTGCATTTAAAGGCGTTAAATTCCGGATCTTCTAAGAGTTTGAGGAGCTCGGTCTCCAAGACGGGGAGGCACGCCTCCAAAAACCTTACAGGATCGCGATACCTCCCGCATGGATTCTCAATTCTGGTGAAAGAGATTCGCCCATCAAACGCTCTAGCAACTGCTGAGTATTCTAAGGGAGTCATTACGCCGTTATTCTGATCGAATTCGTTATCGATAGGACGGGGGAGAGAACTACCGCTAGCCATAAGGAAATTACTATTATTACTGTTGCTACAACTAGGAGTCCATCCGATAGATGAATGGACTGGTGATGAGTGATCGTAATCATCATCATTTGCGGGGAGAGGTATACGTCTCGGAACACATACCTTGCGTGGGCGGCGAGCTGCTGCTTCTAGAGGAGGAGGGGGTGACAGCCGGTTTGAAGGGCCAGGCTGTGGCGACGGCGGACGGGCTGCGCAGCCAAACGGTTGCGACAGCGCTGGGGGAGGAGATGGCGCTAACTCTCTCTCTATGTTACAACCCCGCGCCGTTAATAACGACTAGAGAGTCAACACTTGCCGGATACACTGCGTGCGACCTTGTTGTTGTCTACTAACGATGCTTTGGAATGGACTCTCTCTATGTCGCAACCCGCTACGGTAATAACGACTAGAGAGCCAACACGTGCCGGATACATTCGGTATTTTGGAATGGTGCCGGCCCTGTCCCAATACTTCCATACGCCAGTAAAGGAGAGTGATGTGCACAGCCTGAAGAACGTGCGGCTAGCGACAGAGACTGGCAGCGGCGGCTGTGGCGAGCGCAGGGACGTTCAGAGCAGTCAGGCGATAGGGTTACACCTGTGCGACAACAAGGTGTGTGATTACAGCGGTGTCACGTGTCAGTGTGGTACGCTCTGGACGTCCTACAATAGCGACGTAAAAACGATGAAAAACCACAGGCCAAAAGTCGCCAATACATAATTATAATCTTCAGAACCTTCCGAGAAAGTCGTTCCAACAGTTCGATAACAACCCGTCATTATTTTCGCAAAAGAAATTCACACTATACTAGTGATTTTTCCGAACATCATTCCGCCTTTTCTTGTCTTCCCTATTCTAGCAGCTCCATGAAGCACGGACCTTGCCGAGGTGGATTTGCTTGCGTGCCTTGGTGATAGAGGTAGCCAGACCGTAGCTGCAGCCACAAAAGAGGGATATCTGCGGCGAGGCCAGAACGGCTTGTGGTTCCTGAAGAGGAACTGCGGCCTTTTCGGTAGCTGCAACATTCTGGGTGACTGACCTATGTGGCACAGTAATATTAGCCAACATGAAACTGTTGTTCTGGTACTGCGAACGACTAAATTTAAGGTTGGTTGTTTTGGGGAAGGAGACCAGACATGGAGGTCATCGGTCTCATCGGATTAGGAAAGGATGGGGAAGGAAGTCGGCCGTGCCCTTTGAAAGGAACCATCCCGGTATTTGCCTGAAGCGATTTAAGGAAATCACGGAAAACCTAAATCAGGATGGTCGGACACGGGATTGAACCGTCGTCCTCCCGAATGCGAGTCCAGTGTCGAACCACTGCGCCACCTCGCTCGGTCTGAATTTAAAGGCTACAACCACTATTTTTCCCGAGGGCATGCAGCTTTGCTGTATGGGTTACTGATGATAAAAGCCTCTTGGGTAAAATAATACCAAGGCAAAATAGCCCTCCATCTGGAGCCCCAGGCGGGGGCTACTCAGGAGGATGTCGTCATCACGAAACACAAAACTGGCATTTTAGGGATCAGAGCATTGAATGATAGATGCTGTAATCGGATAGGTAGGTTGGGCCATTTAAAAAGAGAAATGGATAGGTTGAAGTTACATAATATGGAAATTAGTGAGGTGGCGTGGTAGGAAAAACAAGACCTCTGGTCAGGTGAGCAAAGGACTATAAAGACGAAATCAGATACGGGTAATGCAGGAGTAAGTCTCATAATGAATAACAAAACAAGTATGCTGGTAAGCTACTACGAACAGCATAGTCAACGCATGATCGAAGCCAAAGTAAGCAGTTAACCAACAATCGTCACAATAGTACCATTTTGTAAGGTAATTAGCTCCGCAGATGGCTAAGGAATCGAAAGAATGTATGAGGAGATAAAAGAAATCATTCAGATAGTTGCAGGAGACGAAAATTAAATTGTAATGGTGGACTGGAATTCGATAGTACGACACGGAAGACAAGGGAGAAGAACGTGAACTGGTGGAAGGAATGAAAGAGGAGGCCGATTAGTAGAATCTTTCACAGAGCATAATTTAATCCTCACAATGACTTGGTTTAGGAACCATGACCGAAGGTTGTATACAGGGAAGGGACCTGTAGACGCTGGAAGATTTAAGACTGATTATATGGAAAAAAGACATTTCCAAATGAAATTTTAAAGTATAACACATTTACAGGGGCAGATGTGGTCTCTGGCCACAATTTATCGGTCATGAACTGCAGCTTGAAGCTGATTAAATTGGAAAAAGATAGGAAATTAAGGAGTGGGACTTGGATAAATTGAAGGCATCAGATGTTATTGAGAGATTCTGAGGGAGCATTGAGTTAGGTTTGACTGAAACAGAGATAGAAATACAACAGAAGACAAAGGGGTAGCTATGAGAGATGAAATAATGCAAGCACCAGAGGATGGGATAGGTAAAAGACAAGACCTAGCAGAAATCCATGGATAACACAGGAGATTGACATTAGGAGTAAATTTGAAAACGCAGCAAGTGAAGCAGGTGATAATAAATACAGTCGTCAAAAAACTAGAATGACGGAAAGGGAAAAATGGCTGAACAGAAATGGCTAGAGTACAAATGTAAGGCTGTAAGAGCATGCATGATCTGATATAGTTAATGGAACTAATGAAAGACAACTTTTCCTTGCTTGTTGGATGTGCTGTCTTTCAGAGCCTGCATGCTGACATAAATAAATAAAAGTGAACAGGTGCATAATACACAGTCCCGTCACTTTAATGTGATACACCGCCTATGTTCTACGACATCGTGCAATAACTGGTCATAGGCGGCACTAACAATGGATGATACGTAAAACGTGTAGTTGGGACGAGGAAAACAGTGCAGTCGTTGTTGTAAAGTGGAAACATAGCAATTTATCTGACATCCAAATGGGCATGATCAAGGACTTTTGGACCAACGGTGGAAGCATTTCCGAAACGGTGAAGTCAGTAAACTGTTTGCGTGTTGCCCTGATTGAGGCATGCCGTGTATGGCAAAGTGGCCCTATCCAAAACTGGCTTCAAGGCAACTGTGGTGCACTACGGGCCTTGGATGAAAGGCTTAACGATAACTGCGCAGATGTGTGCGGGCGAATGGAGGTGCAACTGTTGAGCAACTGACCGTCGAGTTGAACCAAGGGGCCTCTGCAGCAGGTGCCTGGTTCACGCAGACTTGCTGACTGACGGTCATCGACGACCAAGCCTCGAATTTGCATACCGTTACCGCAACTACACTGAAGCGCCAAAGAAACTGGTATAGGTATGCGTATTCAAATACGGCGATAAGTAAACAGGCAGATTACGGCGCTGCGGTCGTCAACGCCTACGTAAGACAAGTGTCTGGCGCAGTTCTTACATCGGTTACTGCCGCTACAGTGGCAGGCCATCAACATTTAACAGAGATTAAACTTGGTGTTATATTCGGCGCACGAGCGATGAGACACAGCATCTCTGAAGTACCGATGAAGTGGGGATTTTCCCGTACGGCCATTTCACGAGTGAACTGTGAATATCAGAAACCCGGTAAACCTCAAATTTCCGGCATCCAATGCTGATAACGATAGCTGTGGGGAAACCCGGAAGTATCGGTGTAAGATACACACAAATGTCTCCCGCACATGAGAGTATCAAAACCCTAGTGGCTGACTGCCGAAACATTCGCAACGAAGTGCCAGAGTTCTAAGGGCTCCTATCAAGCTCTGAAACTCACATAATAGTAGGCACAGAAAGCTGGTTAAAATCTGAGGTTCACATTAATGACATCTTTGGGGAAAATTTAAATGTGTACGAAAAGGATAGGGAAACAGGAAATGGAGGTGGTCTATTTGTCGCAGTAGACAAGAAACTCAGATCCACTGAGATAGAAGCTGAAGCTCTTGTGAGACTGTTTGGGCCAGACTCAATATCAAGGCGGGCTAAGAATTATAGTTGGGTCCTTCTATCGACCACCAGATTCTCCTCCAGATGAGACCGAAAATGTTAGAGAAAATCTCATTTCAGTTGTACGTAAGTTCCGTAATAATACTGTGATAACTGGAGGAGACTTTAATTACCCAACGGTCAATTGGGTTACTAAAAGTCTTCTCTGAAAATTACCTAGAACAGATAGTTAACAACCTCACGCGTGATGTAAATATATTACATCTAATGGCAACAAACAGACCTCATGGCTCTGAGGAAATTCACATTGAAAGTGGTATCAGTGACCATAACGCAGTTACAGTAACAATGAACACCAAAACATAAAGGACAACTACAACACGCAGAAAGATTTATATGTACAGCAAACTAGACAGAGAAACAGTAGGGTCATACCTCGAGGAGGAACTTGAAATCTTTAGCACAGGACTGGAGCATATAGAGGCATTATAGCTCAGGTATAAAAGAACAATTGACCATGCACTGGACAGATAGGTACGCAGTAGGATGGTTCATACTGGGAGAGATTCGCTATGGTATAGAGTCACCAAAAGAAACATCTAAAGAAAGAGAGACTACTACATGATAGGTACGAAACAAAGCATAGAGTTGTAGATAGCGAGATGCTGAATGAAACTCGTTTGGCAGTCAAGAGAGCAATGCATAAAGCCTTCAGTGACTACCGTAGCAGAATATTATCAAATGACATTTTACAAAATTCACAGAAATTATTGTCATATATAAAGGTTGTTAGTGGAACTAAAGTTAAGTGTTCAGTCACTGATGGACGAGACAGGAACTGAATTTGAGAGCAGCAAAACAAAAGCAGAAATGTTTGGCGCTGTTCTCAAATGTTTCTTTACAGAGGAAAACCTAGGAGAATTGCCCAAATTTAGTCCTCGTACCACTTAAAAGATAAATGAAATAAGTTTTAGTGTCAGTGCCGTAAAGAAACAGCTGAAATCGTTAAAACTGAACAAAGCCCTAGGGCTCGATGGAATCCCTGTCAGATTTTATACTGAATTCGCGGCTGAATTAGCCCCTCTTCTAACTATAATCTACCGTATATCCGTAAAGCGTAAAACTGTGCCTAGTAGTCGGAAGAAAGCACAGATCACAACTTTCTACTGAAAGGGTAGAAGTAGTGATCCACAAAACTACCGTCCAATATACTTGACATCGATTTGTTGTAGAAGCTTAGAATATATTCTGAGCTCAATCGTAGTGAGGTATCTTGAACAGAATGACCTTCTCAGTGCCAATAGAATGGATTTCAAAAACATCGATCATGTGAAACTCAGCTCGCACTTTTCTCACGTGACATACTGAAAGCTTCGGATAAAGGCAGTCAGGTAGATGCAGTACATCTTGATTTCCGAGAAGCATTTGACTCAGTACCACACCTAAGCTTAGTATTAAAAGTCCAGTCATATGGGGTGTCAGATCAAATACGTGCCTGGATTGAGGACTTTTTGGTAGGGAGGATGCAGTATGTTTTCTTGGATGGAGAGTCATCGTCAACGTAGAAGTAACTTCAGGTGTGCCCCAGGAAAGTCTGTTGGGACCTTTGCTATTCATGTTGTATGTTAATGACCTTGCTGACAATGTTAATAGTAAAGTCAGGCTTTTGCAGATGATACAGTGATCTATACTGAAGTACTATCTGAGGGAATCCGCATAAATATTCAAACAGATATTGATACGATTTCAAACTGGTGCAGAGATTGGTAGCTTGCTTTAAATTTTCAAAAATGCAAAATAATTCACTTCAAAAACGAAAATACATGGTATCGCATGAATACAATTCTAGTGAACCACTGTTGAAATCAGTAAACTCATACAAATGCTTGGATGTAATACTTAGTAGGGACATGAAGTGAAAAGTTTACATAGGTTCAGTCGTGGGTAAAACAGGCAGCAGACTGCGGTTTATTGGCAGAATACGGGGAGAAAGCAGTCAGTCTGCGAAAGAGATTGCTTAGAAATCACTCGTGCGATCCGTTCTAGACAAGTACACTATTGAAGATAGATGGAAACTATCCCAAGAAAGTCAACTGACAAAGTTTCAAGAACAGCGCTTGAATGATGTCTCTAGGAACATACTACAACATGCAACATAGCACTCCCATATGGATCACCAGGACAGGGTTAGATTAATTACATCACACACAGAGGCAATTAAACAGTCAGTTTTCCCGCACTCCATGTGTGAATGGAACTGGGAAAAGCCCTAATAACTGGTACAGTGGGACGTAACCTGTGGCATTCACTTCCCAGCGGTTGGCAGAGTGTAGCTCTAAATGTAGATATTTTATATCAATAAAAAGAATCGCGTGTGGTGATATAAGCACACATTTTAGTAGCTGTAAGGACACATTCTGAATACCGTTGACAGCTATATATCAACTAACCACACTATGCCCACACAAACGAAGAATGATTTATTCTTTCTGTGCCATTCCGGAAAACAAAACGATTTTCATCGCCTCAAGAACCTGCTTAAAATCCTTTCAAAACTATGTTTTTGATGTGCACTGATCACATTGAGTTCGAATGAATAAAGAAGCGTATAAAGTTTGAGAACCAATAAGACGATTTCGCCAAAACATGTTTTTCTATCACTGTGTATCAAATAACTTAAAAGGCGGCGCTCTTAATGGTGACCAAAACACACAGAGGAAAATTTAACTGAAAATTATGAAAGCCCATTTAGTGAGTAGGTGATTGCTGAATTGATTCAACGACAACTGTATCACCTTTTTTGAATAAAAACGTTGTTGCTTTCGTGAGTACAAGAGCAACAGGCTTATTCTGGACGAAAGTCACGTGCGAGAAAGGAGTGTCGCCGAACTGTTAAGCAACGAGAGAGGGAGGAAAGTGCAAGAGCGGCAGCCGCGAAACATTACGCAGCCGAGGACAGCTCTGACTGAGCGAAACTTCAGGCTTCTCCCGCCGTATAAAATGTTCAAACAATTTACGGATATGGAACGGACATCTTCGGTACCTGCCGAGGTCATTGAAGGTGTAACACTGCTGCAATGCTGTAAGTTGTTTGAACAGTTCTGATTATCCTTATTAGTCCCGTTCCGACAGATGCATTACAGAGGAGCGTGAGAAACGCATCGCGAGAAGACGAATAGTATCCATACGCCAGTAAAGGAGAGTGATGTGCACAGCCTGAAGAACGTGCGGCTAGCGACAGAGACTGGCAGCGGCGGCTGTGGCGAGCGCAGGGACGTTCAGAGCAGTCAGGCGATAGGGTTACACCTGTGCGACAACAAGGTGTGTGATTACAGCGGTGTCACGTGTCAGTGTGGTACGCTCTGGACGTCCTACAATAGCGACGTAAAAACGATGAAAAACCACAGGCCAAAAGTCGCCAATACATAATTATAATCTTCAGAACCTTCCGAGAAAGTCGTTCCAACAGTTCGATAACAGCCCGTCATTATTTTCGCAAAAGAAATTCACACTATACTAGTGATTTTTCCGAACATCATTCCGCCTTTTCTTGTCTTCCCTATTCTAGCAGCTCCATGAAGCACGGACCTTGCCGAGGTGGATTTGCTTGCGTGCCTTGGTGATAGAGGTAGCCAGACCGTAGCTGCAGCCACAAAAGAGGGATATCTGCGGCGAGGCCAGAACGGCTTGTGGTTCCTGAAGAGGAACTGCGGCCTTTTCGGTAGCTGCAACATTCTGGGTGACTGACCTATGTGGCACAGTAATATTAGCCAACATGAAACTGTTGTTCTGGTACTGCGAACGACTAAATTTAAGGTTGGTTGTTTTGGGGAAGGAGACCAGACATGGAGGTCATCGGTCTCATCGGATTAGGAAAGGATGGGGAAGGAAGTCGGCCGTGCCCTTTGAAAGGAACCATCCCGGTATTTGCCTGAAGCGATTTAAAGAAATCACGGAAAACCTAAATCAGGATGGTCGGACACGGGATTGAACCGTCGTCCTCCCGAATGCGAGTCCAGTGTCGAACCACTGCGCCACCTCGCTCGGTCTGAATTTAAGGGCTACAACCACTATTTTTCCCGAGGGCATGCAGCTTTGCTGTATGGGTTACTGATGATAAAAGCCTCTTGGGTAAAATAATACCAAGGCAAAATAGCCCTCCATCTGGAGCCCCAGGCGGGGGCTACTCAGGAGGATGTCGTCATCACGAAACACAAAACTGGCATTTTAGGGATCAGAGCATTGAATGATAGATGCTGTAATCGGATAGGTAGGTTGGGCCATTTAAAAAGAGAAATGGATAGGTTGAAGTTACATAATATGGAAATTAGTGGGGTGGCGTGGTAGGAAAAACAAGACCTCTGTTCAGGTGAGCAGAGGACTATAAAGACGAAATCAGATACGGGTAATGCAGGAGTAAGTCTCATAATGAATAACAAAACAAGTATGCTGGTAAGCTACTACGAACAGCATAGTCAACGCATGATCGAAGCCAAAGTAAGCAGTTAACCAACAATCGTCACAATAGTACCATTTTGTAAGGTAATTAGCTCCGCAGATGGCTAAGGAATCGAAAGAATGTATGAGGAGATAAAAGAAATCATTCAGATAGTTGCAGGAGACGAAAATTAAATTGTAATGGTGGACTGGAATTCGATAGTACGACACGGAAGACAAGGGAGAAGAACGTGAACTGGTGGAAGGAATGAAAGAGGAGGCCGATTAGTAGAATCTTTCACAGAGCATAATTTAATCCTCACAATGACTTGGTTTAGGAACCATGACCGAAGGTTGTATACAGGGAAGGGACCTGTAGACGCTGGAAGATTTAAGACTGATTATATGGAAAAAAGACATTTCCAAATGAAATTTTAAAGTATAACGCATTTACAGGGGCAGATGTGGTCTCTGGCCACAATTTATCGGTCATGAACTGCAGCTTGAAGCTGATTAAATTGGAAGAAGATAGGAAATTAAGGAGTGGGACTTGGATAAATTGAAGGCATCAGATGTTATTGAGAGATTCTGAGGGAGCATTGAGTTAGGTTTGACTGAAACAGAGATAGAAATACAACAGAAGACAAAGGGGTAGCTATGAGAGATGAAATAATGCAAGCACCAGAGGATGGGATAGGTAAAAGACAAGACCTAGCAGAAATCCATGGATAACACAGGAGATTGACATTAGGAGTAAATTTGAAAACGCAGCAAGTGAAGCAGGTGAAAATAAATACAGTCGTCAAAAAACTAGAATGACGGAAAGGGAAAAATGGCTGAACAGAAATGGCTAGAGTACAAATGTAAGGCTGTAAGAGCATGCATGATCTGATATAGTTAATGGAACTAATGAAAGACAACTTTTCCTTGCTTGTTGGATGTGCTGTCTTTCAGAGCCTGCATGCTGACATAAATAAATAAAAGTGAACAGGTGCATAATACACAGTCCCGTCACTTTAATGTGATACACCGCCTATGTTCTACGACATCGTGCAATAACTGGTCATAGGCGGCACTAACAATGGATGATATGTAAAACGTGTAGTTGGGACGAGGAAAACAGTGCAGTCGTTGTTGTAAAGTGGAAACATAGCAATTTATCTGACATCCAAATGGGCATGATCAAGGACATTTGGACCAACGGTGGAAGCATTTCCGAAACGGTGAAGTCAGTAAACTGTTTGCGTGTTGCCCTGATTGAGGTATGCCGTGCATGGCAAAGTGGCCCTATCCAAAACTGGCTTCAAGGCAACTGTGGTGCACCACGGGCCTTGGATGAAAGGCTTAACGATAACTGCGCAGATGTGTGCGGGCGAATGGAGGTGCAACTGTTGAGCAACTGACCGTCGAGTTGAACCAAGGGGCCTCTGCAGCAGGTGCCTGGTTCACGCAGACTTGCTGACTGACGGTCATCGACGACGAAGCCTCGAATTTGCACACCGTTACCGCAACTACACTGAAGCGCCAAAGAAACTGGTATAGGTATGCGTATTCAAATACGGCGATAAGTAAACAGGCAGATTACGGCGCTGCGGTCGTCAACGCCTACGTAAGACAAGTGTCTGGCGCAGTTCTTACATCGGTTACTGCCGCTACAGTGGCAGGCCATCAACATTTAACAGAGATTAAACTTGGTGTTATATTCGGCGCACGAGCGATGAGACACAGCATCTCTGAAGTACCGATGAAGTGGGGATTTTCCCGTACGGCCATTTCACGAGTGAACTGTGAATATCAGAAACCCGGTAAACCTCAAATTTCCGGCATCCAATGCTGATAACGATAGCTGTGGGGAAACCCGGAAGTATCGGTGTAAGATACACACAAATGTCTCCCGCACATGAGAGTATCAAAACCCTAGTGGCTGACTGCCGAAACATTCGCAACGAAGTGCCAGAGTTCTAAGGGCTCCTATCAAGCTCTGAAACTCACATAATAGTAGGCACAGAAAGCTGGTTAAAATCTGAGGTTCACATTAATGACATCTTTGGGGAAAATTTAAATGTGTACGAAAAGGATAGGGAAACAGGAAATGGAGGTGGTCTATTTGTCGCAGTAGACAAGAAACTCAGATCCACTGAGATAGAAGCTGAAGCTCTTGTGAGACTGTTTGGGCCAGACTCAATATCAAGGCGGGCTAAGAATTATAGTTGGGTCCTTCTATCGACCACCAGATTCTCCTCCAGATGAGACCGAAAATGTTAGAGAAAATCTCATTTCAGTTGTACGTAAGTTCCGTAATAATACTGTGATAACTGGAGGAGACTTTAATTATCCAACGGTCAATTGGGTTACTAAAAGTCTTCTCCGAAAATTACCTAGAACAGATAGTTAACAACCTCACGCGTGATGTAAATATATTACATCTAATGGCAACAAACAGACCTCATGGCTCTGAGGAAATTCACATTGAAAGTGGTATCAGTGACCATAACGCAGTTACAGTAACAATGAACACCAAAACATAAAGGACAACTACAACACGCAGAAAGATTTGTATGTACAGCAAACTAGACAGAGAAACAGTAGGGTCATACCTCGAGGAGGAACTTGAAATCTTTAGCACAGGACTGGAGCATATAGAGGCATTATAGCTCAGGTATAAAAGAACAATTGACCATGCACTGGACAGATAGGTACGCAGTAGGATAGTTCATACTGGGAGAGATTCGCTATGGTATAGAGTCACCAAAAGAAACATCTAAAGAAAGAGAGACTACTACATGATAGGTACGAAACAAAGCATAGAGTTGTAGATAGCGAGATGCTGAATGAAACTCGTTTGGCAGTCAAGAGAGCAATGCATAAAGCCTTCAGTGACTACCGTAGCAGAATATTATCAAATGACATTTTACAAAATTCACAGAAATTATTGTCATATATAAAGGTTGTTAGTGGAACTAAAGTTAAGTGTTCAGTCACTGATGGACGAGACAGGAACTGAATTTGAGAGCAGCAAAACAAAAGCAGAAATGTTTGGCGCTGTTCTCAAATGTTTCTTTACAGAGGAAAACCTAGGAGAATTGCCCAAATTTAGTCCTCGTACCACTTAAAAGATAAATGAAATAAGTTTTAGTGTCAGTGCCGTAAAGAAACAGCTGAAATCGTTAAAACTGAACAAAGCCCTAGGGCTCGATGGAATCCCTGTCAGATTTTATACTGAATTCGCGGCTGAATTAGCCCCTCTTCTAACTATAATCTACCGTATATCCGTAAAGCGTAAAACTGTGCCTAGTAGTCGGAAGAAAGCACAGATCACAACTTTCTACTGAAAGGGTAGAAGTAGTGATCCACAAAACTACCGTCCAATATACTTGACATCGATTTGTTGTAGAAGCTTAGAATATATTCTGAGCTCAATCGTAGTGAGGTATCTTGAACAGAATGACCTCCTCAGTGCCAATAGAATGGATTTCAAAAACATCGATCATGTGAAACTCAGCTCGCACTTTTCTCACGTGACATACTGAAAGCTTCGGATAAAGGCAGTCAGGTAGATGCAGTACATCTTGATTTCCGAGAAGCATTTGACTCAGTACCACACCTAAGCTTAGTATTAAAAGTCCAGTCATATGGGGTGTCAGATCAAATACGTGCCTGGATTGAGGACTTTTTGGTAGGGAGGATGCAGTATGTTTTCTTGGATGGAGAGTCATCGTCAACGTAGAAGTAACTTCAGGTGTGCCCCAGGAAAGTCTGTTGGGACCTTTGCTATTCATGTTGTATGTTAATGACCTTGCTGACAATGTTAATAGTAAAGTCAGGCTTTTGCAGATGATACAGTGATCTATACTGAAGTACTATCTGAGGGAATCCGCATAAATATTCAAACAGATATTGATACGATTTCAAACTGGTGCAGAGATTGGTAGCTTGCTTTAAATTTTCAAAAATGCAAAATAATTCACTTCAAAAACGAAAATACATGGTATCGCATGAATACAATTCTAGTGAACCACTGTTGAAATCAGTAAACTCATACAAATGCTTGGATGTAATACTTAGTAGGGACATGAAGTGAAAAGTTTACATAGGTTCAGTCGTGGGTAAAACAGGCAGCAGACTGCGGTTTATTGGCAGAATACGGGGAGAAAGCAGTCAGTCTGCGAAAGAGATTGCTTAGAAATCACTCGTGCGATCCGTTCTAGACAAGTACACTATTGAAGATAGATGGAAACTATCCCAAGAAAGTCAACTGACAAAGTTTCAAGAACAGCGCTTGAATGATGTCTCTAGGAACATACTACAACATGCAACATAGCACTCCCATATGGATCACCAGGACAGGGTTAGATTAATTACATCACACACAGAGGCAATTAAACAGTCAGTTTTCCCGCGCTCCATGTGTGAATGGAACTGGGAAAAGCCCTAATAACTGGTACAGTGGGACGTAACCTGTGGCATTCACTTCCCAGCGGTTGGCAGAGTGTAGCTCTAAATGTAGATATTTTATATCAATAAAAAGAATCGCGTGTGGTGATATAAGCACACATTTTAGTAGCTGTAAGGACACATTCTGAATACCGTTGACAGCTATATATCAACTAACCACACTATGCCCACACAAACGAAGAATGATTTATTCTTTCTGTGCCATTCCGGAAAACAAAACGATTTTCATCGCCTCAAGAACCTGCTTAAAATCCTTTCAAAACTATGTTTTTGATGTGCACTGATCACATTGAGTTCGAATGAATAAAGAAGCGTATAAAGTTTGAGAACCAATAAGACGATTTCGCCAAAACATGTTTTTCTATCACTGTGTATCAAATAACTTAAAAGGCGGCGCTCTTAATGGTGACCAAAACACACAGAGGAAAATTTAACTGAAAATTATGAAAGCCCATTTAGTGAGTAGGTGATTGCTGAATTGATTCAACGACAACTGTATCACCTTTTTTGAATAAAAACGTTGTTGCTTTCGTGAGTACAAGAGCAACAGGCTTATTCTGGACGAAAGTCACGTGCGAGAAAGGAGTGTCGCCGAACTGTTAAGCAACGAGAGAGGGAGGAAAGTGCAAGAGCGGCAGCCGCGAAACATTACGCAGCCGAGGACAGCTCTGACTGAGCGAAACTTCAGGCTTCTCCCGCCGTATAAAATGTTCAAACAATTTACGGATATGGAACGGACATCTTCGGTACCTGCCGAGGTCATTGAAGGTGTAACACTGCTGCAATGCTGTAAGTTGTTTGAACAGTTCTGATTATCCTTATTAGTCCCGTTCCGACAGATGCATTACAGAGGAGCGTGAGAAACGCATCGCGAGAAGACGAATAGTATCCATACGCCAGTAAAGGAGAGTGATGTGCACAGCCTGAAGAACGTGCGGCTAGCGACAGAGACTGGCAGCGGCGGCTGTGGCGAGCGCAGGGACGTTCAGAGCAGTCAGGCGATAGGGTTACACCTGTGCGACAACAAGGTGTGTGATTACAGCGGTGTCACGTGTCAGTGTGGTACGCTCTGGACGTCCTACAATAGCGACGTAAAAACGATGAAAAACCACAGGCCAAAAGTCGCCAATACATAATTATAATCTTCAGAACCTTCCGAGAAAGTCGTTCCAACAGTTCGATAACAGCCCGTCATTATTTTCGCAAAAGAAATTCACACTATACTAGTGATTTTTCCGAACATCATTCCGCCTTTTCTTGTCTTCCCTATTCTAGCAGCTCCATGAAGCACGGACCTTGCCGAGGTGGATATGCTTGCGTGCCTCGGTGATAGAGGTAGCCAGACCGTAGCTGCAGCCACAAAAGAGGGATATCTGCGGCGAGGCCAGAACGGCTTGTGGTTCCTGAAGAGGAACTGCGGCCTTTTCGGTAGCTGCAACATTCTGGGTGACTGACCTATGTGGCACAGTAATATTAGCCAACATGGAACTGTTGTTCTGGTACTGCGAACGACTAGGAAAGGATGGGGAAGGAAGTCGGCCGTGCCCTTTGAAAGGAACCATCCCCGTATTTGCCTGAAGCGATTTAAGGAAATCACGGAAAACCTAAATCAGGATGGTCGGACACGGGATTGAACCGTCGTCCTCCCGAATGCGAGTCCAGTGTCGAACCACTGCGCCACCTCGCTCGGTCTGAATTTAAGGGCTACAACCACTATTTTTCCCGAGGTCTTGCAGCTTTGCTGTATGGGTTACTGATGATAAAAGCCTCTTGGGTAAAATAATACCAAGGCAAAATAGCCCTCCATCTGGAGCCCCAGGCGGGGGCTACTCAGGAGGATGTCGTCATCACGAAACACAAAACTGGCATTTTAGGGATCAGAGCATTGAATGATAGATGCTGTAATCGGATAGGTAAGTTAGGCCATTTAAAAAGTGAAATGGATAGGTTGAAGTTACATAATATGGAAATTAGTGGGGTGGCGTGGTAGGAAAAACAAGACCTCTGGTCAGGTGAGCAGAGGACTATAAAGACGAAATCAGATACGGGTAATGCAGGAGTAAGTCTCATAATGAATAACAAAACAAGTATGCTGGTAAGCTACTACGAACAGCATAGTCAACGCATGATCGAAGCCAAAGTAAGCAGTTAACCAACAATCGTCACAATAGTACCATTTTGTAAGGTAATTAGCTCCGCAGATGGCTAAGGAATCGAAAGAATGTATGAGGAGATAAAAGAAATCATTCAGATAGTTGCAGGAGACGAAAATTAAATTGTAATGGTGGACTGGAATTCGATAGTACGACACGGAAGACAAGGGAGAAGAACGTGAACTGGTGGAAGGAATGAAAGAGGAGGCCGATTAGTAGAATCTTTCACAGAGCATAATTTAATCCTCACAATGACTTGGTTTAGGAACCATGACCGAAGGTTGTATACAGGGAAGGGACCTGTAGACGCTGGAACATTTAAGACTGATTATATGGAAAAAAGACATTTCCAAATGAAATTTTAAAGTATAACGCATTTACAGGGGCAGATGTGGTCTCTGGCCACAATTTATCGGTCATGAACTGCAGCTTGAAGCTGATTAAATTGGAAAAAGATAGGAAATTAAGGAGTGGGACTTGGATAAATTGAAGGAATCAGATGTTATTGAGAGATTCTGAGGGAGCATTGAGTTAGGTTTGACTGAAACAGAGATAGAAATGCAAGCACCAGAGGATGGGATAGGTAAAAGACAAGACCTAGCAGAAATCCATGGATAACACAGGAGATTGACATTAGGAGTAAATTTGAAAACGCAGCAAGTGAAGCAGGTGAAAATAAATACAGTCGTCAAAAAACTAGAATGACAGAAAGGGAAAAATGGCTGAACAGGAATGGCTAGAGTACAAATGTAAGGCTGTAAGAGCATGCATGATCTGATATAGTTAATGGAACTAATGAAAGACAACTTTTCCTTGCTTGTTGGATGTGCTGTCTTTCAGAGCCTGCATGCTGACATAAATAAATAAAAGTGAACAGGTGCATAATACACAGTCCCGTCACTATAATGTGATACACCGCCTATGTTCTACGACATCGTGCAATAACTGGTCATAGGCGGCACTAACAATGGATGATATGTAAAACGTGTAGTTGGGACGAGGAAAACAGAGCAGTCGTTGTTGTAAAGTGGAAACATAGCAATTTATCTGACATCCAAATGGGCATGATCAAGGACTTTTGGACCAACGGTGGAAGCATTTCCGAAACGGTGAAGTCAGTAAACTGTTTGCGTGTTGCCCTGATTGAGGCATGCCGTGCATGGCAAAGTGGCCCTATCCAAAACTGGCTTCAAGGCAACTGTGGTGCACCACGGGCCTTAGATGAAAGGCTTAACGATAACTGCGCAGATGTGTGCGGGCGAATGGAGGTGCAACTGTTGAGCAACTGACCGTCGGGTTGAACCAAGGGGCCTCTGCAGCAGGTGCCTGGTTCACGCAGACTTGCTGACTGACGGTCATCGACGACGAAGCCTCGAATTTGCACACCGTTACCGCAACTACACTGAAGCGCCAAAGAAACTGGTATAGGTATGCGTATTCAAATACGGCGATAAGTAAACAGGCAGATTACGGCGCTGCGGTCGTCAACGCCTACGTAAGACAAGTGTCTGGCGCAGTTCTTACATCGGTTACTGCCGCTACAGTGGCAGGCCATCAACATTTAACAGAGATTAAACTTGGTGTTATATTCGGCGCACGAGCGATGAGACACAGCATCTCTGAAGTACCGATGAAGTGGGGATTTTCCCGTACGGCCATTTCACGAGTGAACTGTGAATATCAGAAACCCGGTAAACCTCAAATTTCCGGCATCCAATGCTGATAACGATAGCTGTGGGGAAACCAGGAAGTATCGGTGTAAGATACACACAAATGTCTCCCGCACATGAGAGTATCAAAACCCTAGTGGCTGACTGCCGAAACATTCGCAACGAAGTGCCAGAGTTCTAAGGGCTCCTATCAAGCTCTGAAACTCACATAATAGTAGGCACAGAAAGCTGGTTAAAATCTGAGGTTCACATTAATGACATCTTTGGGGAAAATTTAAATGTGTACGAAAAGGATAGGGAAACAGGAAATGGAGGTGGTCTATTTGTCGCAGTAGACAAGAAACTCAGATCCACTGAGATAGAAGCTGAAGCTCTTGTGAGACTGTTTGGGCCAGACTCAATATCAAGGCGGGCTAAGAATTATAGTTGGGTCCTTCTATCGACCACCAGATTCTCCTCCAGATGAGACCGAAAATGTTAGAGAAAATCTCATTTCAGTTGTACGTAAGTTCCGTAATAATACTGTGATAACTGGAGGAGACTTTAATTATCCAACGGTCAATTGGGTTACTAAAAGTCTTCTCCGAAAATTACCTAGAACAGATAGTTAACAACCTCACGCGTGATGTAAATATATTACATCTAATGGCAACAAACAGACCTCATGGCTCTGAGGAAATTCACATTGAAAGTGGTATCAGTGACCATAACGCAGTTACAGTAACAATGAACACCAAAACATAAAGGACAACTACAACACGCAGAAAGATTTGTATGTACAGCAAACTAGACAGAGAAACAGTAGGGTCATACCTCGAGGAGGAACTTGAAATCTTTAGCACAGGACTGGAGCATATAGAGGCATTATAGCTCAGGTATAAAAGAACAATTGACCATGCACTGGACAGATAGGTACGCAGTAGGATAGTTCATACTGGGAGAGATTCGCTATGGTATAGAGTCACCAAAAGAAACATCTAAAGAAAGAGAGACTACTACATGATAGGTACGAAACAAAGCATAGAGTTGTAGATAGCGAGATGCTGAATGAAACTCGTTTGGCAGTCAAGAGAGCAATGCATAAAGCCTTCAGTGACTACCGTAGCAGAATATTATCAAATGACATTTTACAAAATTCACAGAAATTATTGTCATATATAAAGGTTGTTAGTGGAACTTAAGTTAAGTGTTCAGTCACTGATGGACGAGACAGGAACTGAATTTGAGAGCAGCAAAACAAAAGCAGAAATGTTTGGCGCTGTTCTCAAATGTTTCTTTACAGAGGAAAACCTAGGAGAATTGCCCAAATTTAGTCCTCGTACCACTTAAAAGATAAATGAAATAAGTTTTAGTGTCAGTGCCGTAAAGAAACAGCTGAAATCGTTAAAACTGAACAAAGCTCTAGGGCTCGATGGAATCCCTGTCAGATTTTATACTGAATTCGCGGCTGAATTAGCCCCTCTTCTAACTATAATCTACCGTATATCCGTAAAGCGTAAAACTGTGCCTAGTAGTCGGAAGAAAGCACAGATCACAACTTTCTACTGAAAGGGTAGAAGTAGTGATCCACAAAACTACCGTCCAATATACTTGACATCGATTTGTTGTAGAAGCTTAGAATATATTCTGAGCTCAATCGTAGTGAGGTATCTTGAACAGAATGACCTCCTCAGTGCCAATAGAATGGATTTCAAAAACATCGATCATGTGAAACTCAGCTCGCACTTTTCTCACGTGACATACTGAAAGCTTCGGATAAAGGCAGTCAGGTAGATGCAGTACATCTTGATTTCCGAGAAGCATTTGACTCAGTACCACACCTAAGCTTAGTATTAAAAGTCCAGTCATATGGGGTGTCAGATCAAATACGTGCCTGGATTGAGGACTTTTTGGTAGGGAGGATGCAGTATGTTTTCTTGGATGGAGAGTCATCGTCAACGTAGAAGTAACTTCAGGTGTGCCCCAGGAAAGTCTGTTGGGACCTTTGCTATTCATGTTGTATGTTAATGACCTTGCTGACAATGTTAATAGTAAAGTCAGGCTTTTGCAGATGATACAGTGATCTATACTGAAGTACTATCTGAGGGAATCCGCATAAATATTCAAACAGATATTGATAAGATTTCAAACTGGTGCAGAGATTGGTAGCTTGCTTTAAATTTTCAAAAATGCAAAATAATTCACTTCAAAAACGAAAATACATGGTATCGCATGAATACAATTCTAGTGAACCACTGTTGAAATCAGTAAACTCATACAAATGCTTGGAAGTAGTACTTAGTAGGGACATGAAGTGAAAAGTTTACATAGGTTCAGTCGTGGGTAAAACAGGCAGCAGACTGCGGTTTATTGGCAGAATACGGGGAGAAAGCAGTCAGTCTGCCAAAGAGATTGCTTAGAAATCACTGCGACCGGAAAAAAATCCTGCAAGAACAGGACCAACGACGCCTGAAGAGAATCGTTCAACGTGACATAAGTGCAACCCTTCCTCAAATTACTGCAGATTTCAATACTGGGCCATCAACAAATGTCAGCGTGTGAACCATTCAATGAAACATCAGCGATATGGGCTTTCGGAGCCGAAGGCCCATTCGTGGACCCTAGATGACATGACACAAAGCTTTACGCTTCGCCTGGGCCCATCAACACCTACATTGGACTGTTGATGACTGGAAATGTTACGGCATGAAGTCAGTGCTGACACGCTGTCTGTGGCTGACACTGTCGCTTAGCCAGATGCCGTCGCCTTTCCTGTTTCAGAGGAAACCTCTCAGCCTGCAAGATCTGGGCAATCACAGAGGGTGGGATTATTGATAGTTGGGAGCTCCAACATTAGGCGCGTTATGGGGCCCCTTAGGGTCATGACAGCCAAGAAGGGGAGGAAAGCCAATGTGCACTCCGTCTGCATACTGGGTGGAATCATTCCAGACTTGGAACAGGTCCTGTCAGATGCCATGAACAGCACAGGGTGCAGCCAACTGCAGGTGGTGGCTCACGTTGGTACCAATGATGTGTGTCGCTTCTCTCTGGTTTCAAGTGGCTAAGAGAAGTGGTGAAGGCTGCCAGTCTCGCTTGCGCGATGAAGCAGAGCTGATCATTTGCTGCATAGTCAACAGGGCCAACTGCGGACATCTGGTACAGAGCTGAATGGAGAGTCTCAATCAGAGGCACAGACGGTTCTGGGACCGTGTAGGCTCCAGATTCTTCGACTTGGGCCAAAGGGTGGTTGGGTTTCGGGTTCCGCTGAATAGGCCAGGAGTCCACTACACGCAGAAGGCGGCTACACGGGTAGCAGGGGCTGTGTGGGGTGGACTGGGTTGTTTTTTTTAGGTTAGAGAGTCTCGGGAAAACAAAAAAAGGGCTTCAGTCACAAAGGGTGCAGGCCAAACAGAGGAGGAACTTAGATACAGGAACCATCGGTATAACAGTTGTAAATTGTCGTAGCTGTGTTGGGAAAGTAGCAGAGCTCCAAGCTCTAATAGAAAGCACTGATGCTCAAATTGTTATAGGCACTGAAAGCTGGCTAAAGCCGGAAATAAGTTAAGCCGAATTTTTTTGCGAAGAACCTAACGATGTTCCGAAACGATAGGCAAAATGCAGTTGGCGGTGGCGTGTTGGTTGCCGTTAGAAGTAGTTTATGTTGTCGCGAAATTGAAGTAGATAGTTCCTGTGAGTTAGTATGGGCAGAGGTCATTGTTGGCAACCAGAATAAAATAATAATTGGATCCTTTACCGACCTCACAATTCACATGATACAATTGCTGAAAGGTTCAAAGAAAACTTGAGCGTAATATCAAACACGCACCCGACTCATACAATTATAGTTGGTGGTGACTTTAATTTACCCTCGATATGTTGAAGAAAATACATCTTTAAATCCGGAAGTTCGCATATATATCATCCGAATTTTTGCTAAATGAATTCTCCGAAAATTGTTTCGAGTAGTTAGTTCATGAGCCGATGCGAATAGTAAACGGCTGTGAAAACACACTTGACCTCTTCGCAACAAACAATCCTCAGCTAATAACAAGCATCAAAACGGATACAGGGATTAGTGAACACAGGGGTGTCGTAGCGAGACTGAATATTGTAACCACCAAATCGTCAAAAAATAAACGAAAAAGATACCTATTAAAAAAGCACTTAAAAATTCCTTTGACACCTTCCACAGAGACAATCTCCACTCCTTCCAAATTAACAATATAAGTGCATACCAGATGTGGCTTGAATTCAAAGTAGTATCGGCAGCAATTGAGAGATTTATAGCAAATAAATTAACAAACGACCGAGTTGATCCTTCTTGGTACACAAACGGGTCAGAACACTGCTGCAGAAACAACGAAAAAAAAAAGATGCCAAATTTCAACAGAAGTGAAATCACCAAGATGAAGCTCGAAATTTAGCGCTGACGTCAATACGAGACGCTTATAACAGTTTCCACTACAAAACTTTGTCTCGAAACCTGGCAGAAAATCCAAAGAGAGTCTGGTCGTATGAGAAGTATGCTAGCGGGAAGACACAATCACTGCTATCTCTGGGCGACAGTGGTGGAGATACTATCGAAGACAGAGCTGTCAAAGCAGAGTTACTAAACACAGCCTTCCGAAAGCCTTCGTAAAAGAAGATGAAGTAAATATTTCAGAATTCGAATCAAAAACAGCTGCCAACATGAGTAGCGTAGAAGTAGATATCTCGGAGTAGTGAAGCAACTTAAATCACGTAATAAAACAAGTCTTCTCGTCCAGACTGTATGCCAATTAGGTTCCTTTCAGAGTATGCTGATGCAATAGCTGCATACTTAACAATCATATACAACTGTTCATTCGACGAAAGATCCGCACTCAAAGACTGGAAAGTCAACCAATATTCAAAAAAGTTAGTAAAAGTAATCCACTAAATTACATGCCGATATCATTAACGTCCATTTGCAGCAGGATTTTGGAACATATATGGTGTTCGAGCATTATGAATTACCTCGACGAAAACGGTCTATTGGCACACAGTCAACACGGATTTAGAAAACATCATTCTTATGAAACACAACTAGCTCTTTACTCGCACGAAATGTTGAATGCTATCGATTTCAAATTGATTCCGTATTTCTGGATTTCCGGAAGGCTTTTGACACTGTATCACACAAGTGGCATGTAGTGGAATTGCGTGGCTATGGAATATCGTGTCAGTTATGTGGCTAGATTCGTGATTTCCTGTCAGAGAGGACAAAGTTCGTAGAAAGTGACGGAAAGTCATCGAGTAAAATAGAAGCGATTTCTCGAGTTCCCCAAGGTAGTGTTATAGGCCCTTTGCTGTTCCTTATCTATAAAAACGATTTGGGAGACAATCTGAGCAGCCGACTTAGGTTGTTTGCACATGACGCTGTCCTTTCAAAAAAAGGGCTCTGAGCACTATGGAACTTAACATCTGTGGTCATCAGTCCCCTAGAACTTAAACTACTTAAACCTAACTAACCTAAGGGCATCACACACATCCATGCCCGAGGCAGGATTCGAACCTGCGACCGTAGCGGTCACGCGGTTCCAGACTGAAGCGCCTAGAACCGCACGGCCACACTGGCCGGCCGCTGTCGTTTATCGACTAGTAAAGTCATCAGAAGATTAAAACAAATTGTAAAACGATTTAGAGAAGAAAATTGGCAACTGACCCTAAATAACGAAAAGTATGTCATCCACATGAGTGTTAAAAGGAATCCGTTAAATTTCGGTTACACGATAAATCAGTCAACTCTAACGGACGTAAATTCAACTAAATACCTAGGAATTACAATTACGAACAACTTAAATTGGACGAAACACAAAGAAAATGTTGTGGGGAAGGCTAACCAAAGACTGTGTTTAATGGCAGGACACTTAGGAAATGTAACAGATCTACTAAGGAGACCGCCTACATTACGCTTGTCCATCCTATTTTGGAATACTGCTGCATGGTGTGGGATCCTTACCAGATAACATTGACGGAGTACGTCGAAAAAGTTCAAAGAAGGGCAACACGTTTTCTATTATCGCGAAATAGGGGAGAGAATGTCACTGAAATGATACAGGATTTGGGATGGACGTCATTAAAACATAGGCGTTTTTCGTTGCGGAGGAATCTTCTCACGGAATTCCAATCACCAACTTTCTCCTCTGAATTCGAAAATATATTGTTGACTCCGACCTACATAGGGAGAAGCGATCACCATCATAAAATAAGGGAAATCAGAGCTCGTACGGAAAGATATAGCTGTTCGTTCTTTCCGCGCGCTATATGAGATTGGAATAATAGAGAATTGTGAAGTTGGTTCGATGAACGCTCTGCCAGGCATTTAAATGTGATTTGTATAGTATCCATGCAGTTGTAGATGCAGATGTAGATGTGAAGAGGACATCAGCGCCGCGCCCGACTGGTGGCAGCCCACTTCGATAGCAGCTTCAACGTTACCCACTTCGTTAGCCAACGCATCGTAGCCTCCATCACCAGCATTATCTACATAGCACAGTTAGAGATTAGCAGTCACTGCTTTTCAGTTGGTTTTGTATGTCGCCCTTTGCTTGCGCCACATCTGTGTAATCCAAGTTAAGTATTTGTGTTTGTCTTGTTGTAATAAAACTCATTAATACGAGTTGTTTGATTGTTTGTCTAGCGATTCGAGTATGCAGCATTCCTGGACACAACTACATGTCTGAATAACACGGTGCCGACAATACAGGAGCGAGCAATAACATAGCGAAAACCTGTTAACTTTCGAACCCGGAGCCACCAGCTGTCATAGATTGTCGTCGCTGTTTTGTTTCATTGTGGGATTTTGTGTTTTACTGCCATCTTAATTCTACCTTGTCTTTTTTTTGTTTTTTTTGTTTTTTGCAGGAGTGTGTTTACATGTTTTAACAGTGTCTCTTACAATATTTTTTCTGTTCAGAGTTTTCAGGTGGGCGTTGCAGGAATTTTCTTTGGTTATGCGCTTGTTTTTATTGCTTGCATTGTCTGTTTATTGAATTTGTCTATTCCAAAACGAGCAACGCACCTCTCCCACCCCCTGTTCAGACGCCTCAGCCGCAAGCGATAGATTCAGACGCAGCAGACGCAACAAATTGCAACCCTTCTAAATACGGTACAGCAGTTACTGGCCAATCAAGCGACCAACGCTGCTCAACCACGTGACCAGCGTACAACAATTGTAGCACCGAGGGCCAAACCGCCTTTTCGCCAGTTTAACGAAAAAGAAGAGGAATGGCTCTAATCGTTGCAACAGTATGAAGACCACATTATTGCTCACAAAGTATCAGGTACTGTGAAACTACGTCACTTTTTGTCAACAGTAGGAAGTGCAGGGTTTCACATCATTCAGAAATTGTTCCCTAACGCCACTCTGTGTTAACTTTAATATGATCAGGTTGTCTGTTCTCTAACTAACTATTATGACTAACAAGTGAATGTGGTGGCAGCTAGGAATCAATTCTGTCGTTGCAAGAAAAGGTCAGAACAAACATATAGTAAGCGGGTAACAGATTTTCAGGGTATGACGAGGAAATGCAAATTCACATGTGCTTGTGGTGCTTTATTTTCAGATGTTATGTTGCATGATGCGATCATGTGCTGTGTAACTGATGTCAGCCTTAGAGACCAGATTTTGAAACAGTCAGATCCATCATTCCATCACGTAGAGCAAATTCTAGATAAGTATGATTCAGGCAATAGCAACCAATAAATTTGAACAGGCACCAATTTGTCGGGTTGCGTCGTCCCTTGCTCATGACTGGCCCAGTAGGCAGCAACAGCATGTGCACACCTAGCCATGTAAACAGTTCTCTAAACAAGCGGCTACATCCATGAATAGAACTAAGTCACGCCCTCGGTGCTATTCGTGCCACAAACGACAAGATTGCCTGTCCAGACAAGCACAGTGTTACACTTGTGGGAAGAAAAGTCACGTACAGTCCGTATGTTTGCAATGGGACAAACACAAGAATTCAGCCCACTCACAAAAATCTAGTCACAAGGCCCATGTAACCAATGCAGTCTATTCAAAGCCTGCTGCAGGCATTAGCAAAACTTGCAAGCGAACAGTTTCTTCAGTGCTACACCAGTCCAACAAACTTTTTGTTCATTTGGATCTTACAAGGGGAGGCCGCCAATTGTGAAATTCAGATTCGATTCATACTGCGCATAATAAAAGCTCATGGCCAGAGGTGTAATGTGGCAAAGCACCAAGATGCACTTCTCAGCCGTTGTCGAGAAAATCGACAGTCAAAAGAAACCGTTGCGGTGAAATACTCTCTACGATTAATGATTTTCTACAGTGTCATAGCGCAGCAGTAGGCGCTGGGGTTCGTAATACGAAGGTCACCGGATCGAATCTCGCACCATGCAATATTTTTTTTATTATTAGTTTTTTGCAATTCAAATATATATATATATATATATATATATATATATATATATATATATATATATATATATATATATTATTATTCACGTTTGGGCCCTACTGGACCACGCGAAGTACAATCACGGGGCATTCAGTTATTTTCTTTTAGACTTTCTCTCTGCCCAAATTGTTTTCATTCTCTCGGAATGAGCTCTTTTCCTTTCATCAGACCATGTGGTTCCAGTTTTCTTTGGTTTTTCAGCTTGACCAACTACCCAGTCATGAATTTTTTGCCCAAATAATTTTCTGTCTTGAATTTCATCTTGTTTTATATCTGCCTCTTTCATGTCCTCTTTTATAGCAGCAATCCATTTTATTGTCTCAAATTTAGCTTTACTTCGATTTTCGTAGAATTCCACTACTTGTTTAGTTAGTCTGGTAGCATCCATTCTTTTAATATGCCCATAAAATTTTAATCTGCGTTTTTTCATATCCGAATATATGCTGGTGTATTGTTGAATTTCACTATTTGCTCTTAGCCTGTATGTTCCTTCTTCAGTATATTTTGGACCTAGAATTTTTCTGATTGCTTTTCTTTCTCTTTTTTGGATTTCTTGAATGTCCTTTTTTCTGTTTAAAATTAGCGTTTCAGCCCCATAAAGGCACTCTGGTTTTATGACCGTGTTGTAATGTCTCAATTTAGAGTATCTCGAGAGACATTTTTTGTTGTAGATGTCTTTTGTAAGTCTAAAAGCTGTCTCCATCTTTTGACAACGAATTTCATTTCCAATTTTTTCTAGACCAGTCTCTGAGATTGTTTCACCTAAATATTTGAATTGCGAAACTCTTTTGATTTTTCCATACTTAGTTTCCAAAAGTTTGGGTGCCAGTTTGTTGCTAGTCATATACTGTGTTTTTTCAAATGAGATTTGGAGACCTACTCTTTCTGCTGTTTCTTTAAGAATTTCTATTTGTTTCTGAGCAATCTGGATGTCCTGCGTTAGAATAACCAAGTCGTCTGCAAAGGCCAAACAGTCTATTCGAATATTTGTTCGTCCTAATTTCACTGGTTGGTCAATTTTGAACTCCAATTTTCGTTCGCGCCACTCTTGTATTACTTTTTCTAGAACGCAGTTAAATAGCAACGGAGAAAGTCCATCACCTTGCCTCACGCCTGTTTTTATTTCAAAGGATTCTGAAATTTCTCCTCTGAACTTTACTTTTGATTTTGTACCAGTTAGCGTGTCTCTGATAATTGCCGTGGTTTTAGGATCCAGGCCTTGTTCTTTCACAATTTGGAAAAGAGATTCACGATCTACTGAGTCATAAGCCTTTCTAAAATCTACAAAGGTACAAACTAGTTTTTTATTGTAAATTTTTTGATGTCTGAGAATTAGTTTGAGGACTAAAATCTGTTCTGGGCAAGATCTATTTGGCCTGAAACCTGCTTGATATTCGCCAATTTTCCATGCAAGTTGTTGTTGTGCTCGGTTCAGAAGACATTGAGAGAGGATTTTGTATGTGACTGGAAGAAGAGAAATTCCTCTGTAATTATTAACATCAGTTTTGTCTCCCTTCTTATGAAGTGGGTGAATCAAGGCGGTTTTCCATTCATCAGGAATTTTTTCAGTTTGCCAAATGTTTTGCATGATTGAAGTAATTTCTTTAACGGTTTTTGGACCAGCTGCCTTTAAAAGTTCTGCAACAATTCCATCTTCACCAGATGCTTTGTTGTTTTTCAACCTATGAATTTCTTTAATGATTTCCTCTTCATTTGGTGCAAGTGAAACTGGATTGCATTGTTGGGGAATTTTTGGTGGAAATCTTTCTGTGGGCTCGGGGCAATTTAGAAGATTCTTAAAATATTTAGAAAGTTCTTTGCAATTTTCTTGGTTGTTAAGAGCCAACTGTCCATTTTCCTTCTTGAAGCAAAGATTCTGGGGTTGGTACCCCTTTATTTTGGTTTTAAAAGTTTTATAAAAATTTCTGGTATTGTATTTCTGAAAATCTTCTTCAATTTCTAAGAGTTGACTATTCTCATATTGTCTTTTTGTTTGTCTAATTAGTTTTGAAGTGTCTTTTCTAGTTGTCAGGAATGTATCATATGTGTCTTCTGTCTTGTTGCTATTCCATGCTTTAAATGTCTCTTGTCTGGCTTTGATTGCATGATCACAGTTTTCATTCCACCAAGCATGTTTCTTGTGTTTTCGTAAAGGAATTTGATCTTGAGCTGTTTTGATAATCTTGTGTTTGAGTTGTTCCCAATTTTGTGCACTTGTTTTGTCAAATTCGTCTGCTAATAATGATGGTTGGATTTTACTGGTGTCAAATTTGGGGATTAATGGTGTCCTTTTGTTGAAATTTTGGGGTTTTAGCTTTAGTTTCACACGGGTTAAGTAATGGTCTGAGTCAATATTGGCGCCTTTACGAACTTGAACATTTAAAATTTCTTTGTGACGTGGATACGAGATTGCAATATGGTCAATTTGGAATTCACCTATGTCCTTGTTAGGTGATCGCCATGTCTTTTGTTTTGAAGGTTTTTTCTTAAAATGACTTGACATAATTTTGAGATTGAAATTTCTGCAAAATTCTACCAGCCTCTTTCCATTTTGATTGGTCCATTTATGTGCAGGGAATTCACCGACCGTTTTTCTAAATTTTCTTTCTTTCCCTAACTGTGCATTAAAATCACCCATTAAAATCTTTACATAATTTTGAGGAATTTTGGAGACTGTATTCTCTAACACTTCCCATGACTTATTTACTTTTTCTGGATTTGTTTTATTCTCCTGGTTGATAGGCATGTGTGCGTTAATTAAACAGTACATTTTATTTGCACATTTCATGGAAATTGTCATTAGTCTGTTGTTTACTGGATTTACTTCGATTACGGAGCCAAGAATGTCTTGCGAAATTGCGAATGCAACACCCAGATGCGGAGTGTTTTTAAGAATTCTTTTATCTGTTTTACTTTTAAACAATCGGTAGTTTCCAAAATCCATGGTATTCTCATCAGGCAACCTTGTTTCTTGCAGGGCTAAAATTTTGATATTTTGTTCTTTTAGTGTGTCTCCTAATTTATAGAGTTTTCCTGGTGTCAAGAGAGAGTTAATATTGATAGTTCCAAAAAATGTTTCGACCTTGGGCATGAGTCGGTCAAAAGGCTTCGATTTCCTATGGTTTGGGATATAGCGTTTCAGCCTAGTCTCCCCAGAATCCGATAGACTAGTTGCGCCACTGATGGCGGAGGATTTGTTACCACCTGGGGTAATTTTGTAATTACTAAAACGCTCCATAATAGTACTTAGAATCAAAGGGTTGAGCTCAGAAAAGCTCAGTGGTTAAGACTGGAGTGGTTAGTTCCAGAATTTGTATTACGGCCGCACCTCTGGTGAACAGACGCCGACCACAGTGCCGCTTGTTACAAGTCAGACGCAAAGTGGATTTATTGTATTATGTGCCTCTTCCGCTAGTTCCACCGTACCGAGATTCGTTCTCTCCGCCTTCACTACCGTTGAGGTCTTCGCTGTAACCCTAGCAAAGAGGCCCTGACAGATTACTATCACCCGGGCCAGGTGAACTCTGGTTTTTTAAACGAGGTTGTTACTCCTCCCCCTCCTCCTTCCTCATCACTTGCATAATGAGGCCCCGGGCTTGCGACCGCCTCCATTTTTCCGTTTGTTTAACAGGGTGTACCAAAGCTGTCCCGTCCGCACTGATTTTCGACGATGTTATAAGTTGCGCTAGGGACCGCATCTGCCTTCTTTGGAAGTTAGCAGGCAACTACGCTGTTATGGGGCGGCTCGTTTCGGCCCATTCAACATCTGTCCTTCAAGTGTAACGAGCGAGTAACGGAGTTTATATTTCATACCTGCCACAGCAAGTTTGTGTTCGTGGGGTCTCTATTCTAATTCGAACGTTTGACTTACGCTATACGTATTCGTTTCTACGTCTTCCGTTAACTATACGTGGTTAACATTATGAAGACAATTAATAACATTTGTGAAATACAACTTCGTTTGCGGAAAACGTAATGATGTCCGAAGTTGCCAGTTTTTCCACGACAAACGACTTTCAACAACTTATTATATGCATAATTGTTGCAACTGGTTTCCGGGAATTATACATATGAATTACAAAAAAAAAATACTAAAAAAGAAGTTGCATGGCGCGAGATTCGATCCGGCGACCTTCGGATTACGAACCCGAGCGCTTACCGCTGCACCACCACGCTGTGGAAAATTACTAATCGTAGAGAGTATTTCACCGCAACGGTTTCTTTTAACTGTCGATTTTCTCGACAACGGCTGAGAAGTGCATCTTGGTGCTTTGCCACATTACACCTCTGGCCATGAGCCTTTTATTATGCGCAGTATGAATCGAATCTGAATTTCACAATTGGCGGCCTCCCCTTGTTAGTGGAAAATACGTGACATTTCAGTTGGAGATGGGTGCCTCTGTTACATTGCTGAATCGTAACACATATGAACTGTTAGGCTCCCCACGCCTGTCTAAAACTAGCGTGCACCTGACGGCTTATAATGGCCAAGACATTCTTGTTCTCGGAAAATGTACTTTGCCTGCCACATATCGCTCGCATACGCAAACAGTGACTTTCACTGTGCTAAAATAACGCGATTGTGAGAATATATTTGGCCTTGATTCGTTTGATTTGTTTGACTTCCAAATTCGGGACAATGTATTGTCAGTGAACGGATTCAATTACAGTGACTATGTAGCTCGCTTGCTGAAAGAATTCTCTGAACTCTTTTCTGAAGGTTTAGGTATGGCTAACAATTTTGTTGCACATATTACTATGAAAGACAATTCTCAGCCGAAATTTTTCTGGTCCAGAACTGTTTCCATTGCTTTATGGGACAAAGTGGCTACTGAACGTAAAGAACTGTAAGATAGCGGAGCTATTGCGCCCACACAAGCTAGTCAATGAGCAAGTCCACTGGTTTTGCTCCCCAAACCTTCAGGTCGCATTCGCCTCTGTGTTGGCTTTAAGTCTACTGTTAACCCACAAACTGTCATTGATACTTGTCCATTGCCATGGCCAGAGGATCTCACGGCCACATTAGGCGCCGGTCGCTACTTTTCAAAAATTGATTTGCGCGACGCGTACTTCAAATACCACTAGATGAATAGTATCAAACCGTGTGTCTTGTGAACACTCATTTGGGTTTGTTTAAATATCTAAGTTTGCCATTTGGCAGTGTTTCCGCACCCGCCATTTTCCAACGGAATTTGGAACAGCTGTGGATGATATTCTCGTAGCAGGTCATACACCTGAAGAACACATTGCAAATTTGCATGCTTTGTTTCGTGTGTCATCTGATGCATGACTTAAGTGTAGACTGGACAGGTGCGATTTTTTTAAACCTGAGTCGCAGTATCTTGGTCATGTCACAAACAGTCAAGATGTACATCCTTTTCACTCGCATTTGTTAGCCATACGTGACCTGCCAGTTCCTCACAATGTCACAGAATTGCAGTCAGTATTAGGGAAAATGAACCATTATTTTCGATTCATATAGAGTGCTGCACAAATTGCAGCTCCATTGCGTCGCCTGCATCGCAAGAACGTCCCCTTTGTTTGGACAGATGAGTGGCAAGTAGTTTTCAAAAACTTAAAGATGCATTGCTCAGTGATCTATGCTTGGTTCACTCTGATCCTGACAAACCGGTTATGCTGCAAGTTGGCGCTTCTTCTTACGGAATTGTTGCAATGCTTTCACACAGAATTGGTGATAAAGACAGGCGTACTGCTTTCTCATCGAAAGTGTTGTCCAAAGCTCAGTGTAACAACTCACAAATAGAGAAAGAGGCTCTGGCTATTGTGAATGGTGTCTCCAAATTCCACCCATATTTGTATGACAGAAAATTCTACTTAGTAACGGATCACAAGCCATTGCAGTCCTCGTTTCATCTGATGAAGCCGGTTCCTGTATGAACTACCCAAAAAATTGCAAAGATGGGCTTTGTTGCTGTCTCAATACCAGTACGAGATTGTGTATCATCCGATAGCTCAGCATGTTAATGTGGACGCACTTTCACGTCTTCCGATTGGCCCTGATACACACTTCTGCTCCATCTTGTTGTGACATCGATACTCACGATTCTGAATTGCTTCAAACCTTTCCTGTAAACTATAGGAATATTGCACAGGCCACGGAAGCTGATTCAAGTTTGAACATTTTGTTAAAATGCATTCGCACTTCTTGGTCTCGCTCATTGTATGGTATAAATAACTGTGTAGTACGCTGATATTTTGCACGTTGGCATAGCCTCGCTTTACAGCAAGATGTGGTTCTTCGTTGAAATGATAGTGGACAGTCACGTATGTTGATCCCAAAAGCTTTGCAAAAAGAAGTGTTGCAGTTACTTCACCAAGGACACTGGGGAATTGTTCGTAGTAAACAGTTAGCTCATTGACACTGTACTCGGCAGGGTATGGACACCCCAATAGAACAGATGGCGTCACAGTGTCACGCATGTGCGGAGAATCAGTCCGCTCCGCCGCAAAAATTCTCTGCTTGGCCTAAGTCACAATCACCATGGCAACGTTTGTACATAGACTTTGCGGATTCTTTTTGGGACATTCATTGGTTGATCGTGGTAGACTCTCACAGAAAGTTCCCTTTTGATGTGCCAAAGAACTGAACAATGTCACGTGGATCAATTCAGGCGTTGTCCTCTATTTTTTGCCTGGAAGGTTTGCCTGAAGTCATAGTGTTGGACAGCAGCTCTCAGTTCACAACAAATGAATTTGAAACATTCCGTAAACGCAATGGAATGCAACATCTAACTAGTGCACCATTCCATCCACGGTCCAACGGCGAAGCGGGAGGTTTTGTCAGAATCTTCAAGCAGCAAATGGAAAACTTCACACCGCACACACCAGGGTTCAAGCATTGCAACTGTTTCTCGCCTCCTATCGTTCGCAACCGTGAGATGGACCATCGGTGGTGGAATTACTTCCCGGCCGCCGCCATCGAACGCTGCTCCACCTGCTCCACCCTCCTCTGCATCCGGCGCCGAAGGAAGGCCGCAAGTATCGCTTCTTGCCACATGATATCGTGTTTTTCAGTGTTTAAGCGGCAGCAGACGGTGGTGGCGAGGCGAGATACTTCATCGACTTGGGGCATGCATGTGTCTCATTTCAGACACAGGCAGACTGCAGCGCCGACATTACAATCAAATTCGCCACTGTCATGTGTGCGGTGATCCTTCTGTATCTCTTCCCCCAGATTCACGGATTCCAAGGACAGTGCAGCTACAGCAGCAGCCAGAGGGTGTCATCACGACACCGCGGGACGACCCTATGGAGATGGAGCCTTCGCCTCCTCCGTCTCCTCTCGTCCTAGCGATGGAGCTTGACCCACCCACGCCATAACAGCAGACACCTTCTACATCTTCGTATGGGCCTCAGGAGGTGGACACGTACCCTTGTGGGCATTTTCTGGGGGATGTTCCCACCAGAGTGAAGGCCGGATGGTGAGGTACGATCGGAAGTCTGATGTCCCCTGCAGCCACAGCTTCCGATCCATCAGAGTGGCCACGCTCTTGGCTATCCCCCACTCCCTCACCCCCCATTGTCGTGCTCCATATATGACGACGGTCCGTCACTTTTGGTGGGAGGAATGTTACGGTGTAAAATAAGCTCCAACACGCCAGTCGGGAACGACAAAGAGGCTGTGAGAAGAGGTCAGCCAATCGCATGTTGACCGACCTCCCTAGGACGACAACACGACAGCAGTGGCTCCTAGGTGAAGAGGACAAAAGCACCGAATCCGACTGGTGGCATCCACTTTGATAGCAGCTTCAACGTTAGCCACTTCGTTAGCCAACACATCATAGCCTCTGTCACTAGCATTCTCTACTTAGCACTGTTAGAGATCAGCGGCCACAGCATTTTAGTTGATTTTGTATGTCGCCCTTTGCTTACAACACATCTGTGTCACGCAAGTTAAACATTTGTGTTTGTCTTGTTATAATGAAACTCGTTAATACGAGTTGTTTCATTGTTTGCCTAGTGATCCGAGTATGCAGGATTCCTAGACACAATAGGAAACATGTTACCTGGTCGGATGGGTCTCGTTACGAATTGTATCTAGCGGATGGAGTGGATCTAGTGGTTATGGAGACAACCTCACGGATCCAGGAACCCTGCATGTCAGCAGGGACTGTCCAAGCTCATGGAGGCTCTGTAATGGTGTGGGGTGTGTGCAGTTGGACTGATACGGGACCTCTGATAGGTATAGACACGACTCTGACAGCTGACACGTACGTAAGCATCCCGTCTAATCACCTGCATCCATTCATGTCCATAGTGCATTCCGACGGACTTGGGTAATTCCAGCAGGACAATCGACACCTTATACGTCCAGAATTTCTACAGAGTGGCTGCAGGAACACTCCTCTAAGTTTAAACACTTCCACTGGCCACCAAACTGCCCTGACATGAACATTTTGAGCATATCTGGGATGCCATGCAACGTGCTATTCAAAAGAGATCTCCACCCCCTCATACTCTTACGGATTTATGGCCAGCCCTTATATACGTAGGTACAACTCTGGCAGCTGACACATACATAAGCATCCTGTATCATCACCTGCATCCGTTCACGTCCATTGTGCATTCCGATGGACTTCGGCAATTCCAGGAGGACAATGCGACATCCTACACGTCGAGAATTGCTACAGCGTGGCTGCAGGAACACTCTTTTGAGTTTAAAGACTTCCGCTGGCTACCAAACTGTCCAGACATAAACATAATTGAGCAAATGTGGGATGCTTTGCAATGTGCAGTAGAGAAGAGATCTCCACCACAAAGTATTCTTACGGATTTATGGACAGTGCTGCAAGATTCATGATGTCAGTTCCCTCCAGCACTATTTCTGACATTAGTCAAGTCCATGCCACATCGTGTTGCTGCACTTCTGCATGCTCACGGGGGATCCACACTATATTAGGCAGGTGTACCTGCTTCTGTGACTCTTCAGTGTAGTTGCCAATATTAATGAGCCACTTGGGTGGTCTGAGTGAGGCATGTCATCGACATTTCCTGTCTCTCTGTATCTCCTCCATGTCCGAACAACATCGCTTTGGTTCACTCTGAGACGCCTGGACACTTCCCTTTTTGAGAGCCCTTCCTGGCACAAAGTAACAATGCAGACGCGATCGAACCACAGTATTGACCGTATAGACACGACTGAGCTACAGACAACACCAGCCGTGTACCTCCCTCCTGGTGGAGTGACTGGAACTTATCAGCTGTCGTACCCCCTCCGTCTAATAGGTGCTGCTCATCCATGGTTGTTTAGATTTTTGGACAAGATTAGTGACATCTCTGAACAGTCAGAGGGACTGTGTCTGTGATACAATATTCACAGTCAACGTCTATCTTCAGGAGCTCTGGGAACCGGGATGATGCAAAACTATTTTTGATGTGTGTACATCCCATACTGATTTTGAAGTTATTTAAAATAATAATAATTCACGATGGTAAATGTTAAACAATTAACTCTGGGACACCAACGGTCCTAGCTGACTACTACTGATAGCATTACTGCCTCAGATAGGAATGGTTCTGCCGAGACAGTGCCAGCACCTCAACCTACCACACAATACTATGACCAAGCAGGAGCAGTTACTGGTGACATGATGTGGCTATCCCAAAGGAACTGTGAATGATATGTATATCTCTAATGCAATGTAAACCACAAAAAAGGACTTATTTTCTATATCCCCCATATCTGAAGTACCTTGTAAAATAATATACACATAGTATACAGAACCAAATCCATCATTTTGGGTGCTGTAGAGGACAAGGGGTTATTTTTAGGAAATACGGTGCGAAATTGTGATTCAGTGTGTTTCAATGTGCGATGCGCCAGCCTCATGGCAAACGGCGAATGAAGGCTGGCCGGCGCATTATGCGGGTGACACAGTTTTGCAACGAGTGTCGGTATGTGTGTACGTGAGCGGCAGCCATCAGAACGCAACATTAGCAGAATTACGCACGCACGGGCCACGTGTGGCGCGGTTGCGTTAGCCAACTCATCGAGAACCTTCCAATAAACACGCCGCCACATAACTGGCGGATTCAGTGGCGGTCTGCACTTTTTAATGGCTTCAGAGGTGGGTGTCGGTATTTGATTCGACCGACTGGGCGTTCGGTCGCTGTCACGTCGTCGTCATCAGTGATGCTGTCTCCGAGGACAGATTGGCAGGAGGTGTTGCCCACTGCTGCATCGGCGACTCCCGGCGTCATCATGAGCCACCATGTCTGCGAGCTGGGCCGGGCCTCATGCTGCTAACCTCCTACCGCCTGCGCAGCCGCTAACCGAGCGCGGCGTTGCGTTCCCCGGACTGTGTGCATCAGCTCGTCACCACCACGACACGAGCGGTGGGGCTGAGCTACCAACAATAAAGAGGAAGGTTGCTAAAAATAGCCACCTTGTTCTACCCAGCCGCGCCTTACAACACCGACTACGTCACCCGCTCCGGTCATCCCATTACAAGTGGTGTCAGTCGGGCAACCTGCGCATCACACACTCCTGTTACAATTGGTGACAGTAGTGGTATTCTCCCTGCATATGGAGGAAAATGTGGCTGGTAATCGACGAGGATACGTGGCACCTGAGAAGGGCAACAATGGATCAGCAACTCCTGCAACATGACAAGTAAGTGCCAATTTTTCGTTTGGTGGTTTGTCCGAACCTGTAGCATAGTCTGTCTTCCCTTCCTGTTCTTCTTTCTGGGCTTACTGTAGTCTTGATTCGATAGCTGGTAGTGATGGAGCAGTCTGTGCCAGCCGATGTGGCTATTCAGCAGCTACTTGAGCGAGTGTTGGAATTAGAGATGGAGCTGGCTCGGTCTAAAGAAGTGAGCAAGGAACGGTTTCCTGTTAATGCAGTTATTCTTGACACTACCGCTGCGTCTTTGGTCACCCCTTTCTCGGGAAAAATCTGGGGAGGGTGTTATGATTTTTTTTGAGAACCTTACCACGGCCGCTAAATTGGGAGATTGTGGTGCAGAAACACTTTTGCATGTGGCTAAGTTGAAAGTATCTGGGGATGCCAGAGCGTACGTTACATGCCATGAAGAATTAAGAGATGCTCGGACATTTGAAGTATTCAAAAAAGGGTTGCTGGAAATATATCGGAGGAAAAATACGTCTAGATATTATCGGGAGCAATTGAATAGAATGTATCAAAGGAATGGGGAATCAATAGAAGCTTTTGTAGATCGAATTCGAAAAATTAATGTTAACATTTATGAGCTAACGGATTCCGATAGTGTTAATGAAGCCATTCTGCAGGAAGGTGAGCAGAGGGCACTAGACGCATTTTTGCGGGGAATACAACCCGAAACCTCCCGCAAGATTAGGATGGAATTCCCTAAGACTCTCAATGAGGCAGTCGGAATCGCTGTGGCGTTAGAGGAAGTTGAAGCAGTAACAAAGACGCGGGACAGGAAAGCAGTGTTTAATGTAGAAATAAAATGTTTCAGATGTGGTCGGATGGGACACATTAGACGCGACTGCAAGGAAGTGCACTGCAGGAAATGCAGACGTTGGGGTCATCGGGAGCGAAATTGCAATGGGTCCTGGCAGAATCATGATAGGAAACCGCAAGGTGGGCCTCACCCTCCTCAGTTAAACGGGGCAGGCTGTGGTGTGTCCACTGAGCAAGACCCCCGGTAAGGATTAAAGCTAGTGCAGAACCAGTGGCAGACTTTTTTCTGGCCGACTTGGTGAGGGGCAGACCGTGCAAATTTTTATTGGATACCGGGTCTCAGGTATCCGTGGCGAGTAGAAGTGTACTGGGTAAAGTAGAATTAAAACCACCATGCTGGGCATTAAGTGGCGTGGATGGGGGGCAGGTGAAGTCATTCGGATCCGCGGTGTTAAACTTCCGAGTGGAAATGAGGAACTTCCAGGTGAAGGTAGAAGTTCTTCCAGTTGTTGGCAGCAGCTATGATGTCATATTCGAATTGGATTTCCTGGTTGCGCATCAAGCAAAAGTTAACCTGGAACGGCGTACAGTAGAACTGGACGGAATACAATTTCGCCTAGGCTCTGCGGCCGAAAAACCATTACTGCCGCAAGGAACCGCCCAGACGTCGGGTGGGCCACCTAAGCTGCGTACAGGTCCTTTAGGGTTAACTCGCGGGATACTATACCGAAGGGTACAGTGAAAATATTCTGGGCAGATGTTGGAGCTAGCGTGCCGGTAAATTCGTTGTGTGTCGTTGAACCTTTGTCTGAGAATGAGCCGCTGGATAAAATGAAGTGTTTTACGCGCCGTAGCGTGTCCTACGTGTGGGAGATAGAAGGAAAAAAGGTTGTGCCTGTCAGTATTGATAATTTTTGCCTTGAAGAGGTGCAGTTAGCACGGTGTACCGTAATAGCGAATCTAGAGATAATAGGAGAAGATGAACTGGATAAGGATTTCGCAGCAGATTACACAATACCGGGAGAGTCTGTCAGCAGGTCCGCACTGAAGGGTAAAGTAGCACCTTTAGAAGGGCAAGACAGAGAAGTCATGAAGAACCTTTTGACGGAATATAAAGAGTTATTTAATTCTCATGGTCCACTGCCCGCCACACCGTTAGTTCAGAATTACATCCCCACTGGGAATGAAGCACCGGTATATAAACGTTCATATCGTGTTCCAAAAAGCAAAAAGTTTACAGCCTTTCATGGAAGAAATTATTAATCAACAGCTTAGGGATGGGATAATAGAAACCAGTAGTAGTCCCTGGTCCGCTCCTGTCGTAATAGTGGGTAAAAAATCACCTGATGGGGGCAAGGCATATCGTTTTTGTTGTGATTATCGTTTCTTGAATCAAAAAATTGTATCGGATGCATGCCCAATGCCTAATATCACTGAAACTCTGGATAATTTGGGTCAGTGTCGGTACTTCACGACCTTGGATCTTTGAAGTGGGTACCACCAGTTGGAGGTCGCCCCAGAAGACCGACCGAAGACAGCTTTTTCAACACCTACAGGTCATTTTCAGTATCGGCGAATGCCTTTCGGACTCAAAAATGCTCCGGCAACCTTCCAACGGTTACTAGATAGCGTGTTACGAGGGCTGAAACCTAATCAGTGTATGGTATATTTGGACGACGTAATTGTTTTTTCAAAGGACGTGCAACAACATGTGTGCCGTTTGCGCGAAGTTTTCGATCGTCTGAAAGCAGCGCGGTTAACTCTTCAGATGGAAAAATTTAATTTTTTGTTGCAAGAAGTCCGTTATTTAGGTCATATTATAGGACAGGAGGATGTCCACACGGATCCAAAACATGTAGAGGTGGTAATGAATTTTCTGACACCTACAAAAGTAAAAGATTTGCAGTCTTATTTAGGTCTCACCAATTTTTACAGGAGGTATATTCCAAAATTTGCGGAAATTGCAAGGCCCCTCACGCAGTTGTTGAAGAAGAGAGCAAAACTTCACTATTCAGCAGAATGCGATGAGGCTTTTCAAAAGTTAAAATATTTGTTAACATCTAGTCCGGTTTTGGCTTTTCCAGATTTTAGTAAACAGTTTATATTATCTTGTGACTCTAGCAATTTTGCTTTGGGTATTGTATCATCTCAGGAAATAGATGGACAGGAACACCCGATAGCATATGCTTCCAGACAGCTAAACAATGCAGAAAAAAATTACTCAACAACCGTGAAGGAGTTATTGGCATTAATTTTCGGAACAACCTATTTCCGGTGTTATTTGTATGGACGACGTTTCAAGGTGATTACTGACCACGCAGCACTTAAGTGGTTGTTAGGGTTTAAAGAACCAACGAGTAGATTAACTAAGTGGGCTTTGCATCTTAGCGAGTACGATTTTGAAGTGATTCATCGACCGGGTAAATCGCACGGAAACGCAGATGGTGTGAGTCGTAAAGTATGCGCCATGGAATGCACAGGAATAAATGAGAATGAATGGGTGGAGGCACAAACCGCCGACATAGATTGTCACCGATGTACCTCGCAGTGACAGTTTGTCGTGGAAGGCAGGATATTGTACCGTAAAACTAGGGCCGGTCCACGCATAGTCGTACCACAAAAACTGCGAAGCAAAATTTTAAGGCAAGCACATGATTCAATGTTTTCTGGTCATTCGGGTCGAAGAGCAACGGAAAGGAGGGTAGCACAGAGTTATTGGTGGTCAACACGTAGGCAAGATGTCGATCAGTACGTAAAGAATTGCATTCCGTGTGCTCAACGGGCAGAACTGAGTCATCAGAAAATTGTGTTGCAATGACTACCAGAAGCGGATAGACCTCTCCAATTACTTGGCGTAGACGTCTTAGGACCGTTTGTGCAAACACCAGCGGGTAATTGCTATGTTTTAACAATAATAGATCATTTTTCACGCTATGTGTCTAGGACAGCTATTTCGGACCAGCGAGCCGAAACAGTGGCTCACACCATGGTACATCAATGGATATTGAACGGAACACCTGAAACTATAATTACAGATCAAGGGTCAAACTTTATGTCCGATTTGATGAAACAGTTATGCAAGTTGTTGCACGTAAAGAAATTGAGAACGAGCGCGTTACACCTGTAGACTAAAGGTCGGACTGAGCGAGTTCAGCGTACAATAGCTAAGATGTTAAGTTATTATGTAAATTCTCCACACAACAATTGGGATACCCTATTGGCGTTTGTAACCGCGGCGTATAACTCCAAAGTGCATGAAAGTACAGGATTGTCTCCGTATGAAGTAGTGTTAGGTTGGAAGATGCCATCTCCGTTTGAATTGCTCAAGACCCCACCAGGAACTGATATTTCGGCTGTTAAGGATTTATCCACAAAGTTCAAAACAATCTGGCTGCAGGTGAAAAAAATGAACACTAAAGCGTTAGAGAGAGACAGGACAAAGTTCACAATAGAAAGGCGGTTTTACCCAAATGTCATGTAGGGCAATGGGTGATGATGACTAATCCGTATGTGCCAAAAGGAAAAACAAAAAATTTGTATCCCGTTTTCAAGGTCCTTTTCAGGTGATCGAGATGACATCGCCGGTGAATGTAAAATTACAGCTTCCAACTCGCCCTACTATTGTGCATGTGAGCCGAATTAGGCCTTCCAAGGGGAATTTTGAGGCACTTCCTTCATTGTCTGCAGTAACTTCTAGTGGAGAGAAAGATGAATTTAAGAAAACTGATAAGAAAGGAGTAGATATATAAGAGAACCAAGTTAATTGTGGAAGCGAACAGACATGCTATTATGCTCTTAGGGCACGTGTAAAAAGCAAGAGCTAATGTGAGTTGTTTTTCTTTTCTTTCTGACAAGGCGTGATGTTCTGGTAAGACCAGCAGTTCCAGCATCATGGGTTGCGCTGAAGAGGGAAGAGGGAAGGTGTGCACTATCTCTCAGCATAGTTATTCTGTTTTGCTGTTGCAACTTAGTTTTGTGCACTATCTCTCAGCATAGTTATTCTGTTTTGCTGTTGCAACTTAGTTGAAGCCTTGAAGGTACATCCTATGTCAAGTGGTGTGTTGTTCTCCCAACAAGCAGACGTAATTATGTTTGGACATCAATGGACCTTAATGGTCGACTGTAATATTTGGGCGGTTGAAGACGAAATCTGTAAATTAGAGGATACATTTAATGAACTTCATTCCATGGTGGCTAATCAGTCAAGGTTTAATGACACAGAGGGGGAATATCAGCTACTACGATCAGATTTTGCACGCAATGCACGGGCACCTAACCCCAGTACTGTTACCTTCGGAACGACTTTGGGAAGGATTACGAAAAGTTCAATTGGAACTGCAAGCATCCCTGGAGCTACTGACGACATTAACAGATGATCACTTATCTCTGTACTACTAAATGGCCAATGTTACCAGTAGGCGGACGGGTACCCTGCAGAGAATTCATATCATAATACCATTAACATGTAAGGATTGTAAATCTGAATGTTATGCCTTGCATACGTATCCAGTGAAGTGGGAAATTTTGCAGAAATTCGTACAATTAACCGTATGGGAAATACTGTTAGTGGCACATAACAGACAAGCTCATGCGCTCCTCACTGCACAAGACTTGCTGCATTGTCGAACAGGTCCAGTTACCATCTGCCCCGTGAAATTGTTACACACTGTTCCCAAATCTTGTGAGTATTCTCTATTCCACTCTCAAGAAACAGTTGCAGAGTGCCCTAAGGAAATTATAGCAGGCACGGTGCAGTTTTTTCAGCAAGTGGGTCCACATTGGGTATTTTCAGTAAAGGAAAACACAGTCGTTATTTGCGTTTGTTACGAGCAAGGTAAGCAAGGGAGTACGCAAAGAATAGAATTGCAGGGGCAGGGATTCTTAATTAACTGCACACAATGTGACATATCAGGGCCAACTTTCCATTTACGAGCCGTGATTACTGGAGCTACAATCATGAACATAACACGCACATTGATCTATGTACCCGACCAACTGGTGCAATTCGTCATGAAAGAAAATCTCACTCTTTTGAATAGCACATTAGACCCGACTTTGCTCGCCTCTTTGGACCGGATGCTAGCAGCTCAGGATGGATGTATAACTATGGAACATCTTTTTCAACGAGTGCATCAGCATAAGCAATGCTTACTAGTTATTGGATCATCAACCACTGCCACCTGTATTTTTATCTTTGTCGTACAATTAGTGTACTATCGGCTCAAGAGGAAGGTAGCCCAAATCCCACCCCTTCCAATCTTTAACCTAAGGGTCCAGACAAAATCACTGAACAGTTGTGACGCACTACAGCAGAACACTGAGTAATGGTTATGGACAAAGATTAGACTGAGGATAGAAGTGACTGAACACAGTGTAAATAGTGAATCAATCGAATTTTGTGGTGTTTGTGAAGTGAACTGTAGTTGTTTTGACTTTTTGGTTGAATTCATGGACGAATTCTTTTCGTACGAGGGAGGAGTTGTAGAGGACAAGGGGCTATTTTTAGGAAATACGGTGCGAAATTGTGATTTAGTGTGTTTTAGTGCGCGATGCGCCAGCCTCATGGCAAACGGCGTACGAAGGCCGACCGGCGCGTTATGTGGGTGACACAGTTTTGCAATGAGCATCAGTATGTGTGTACGAATGCGGCAGCCATCAGAACGCAGCATTTTCAGAATTACGCAGGCGTGGGTCACGTGTGGCGCGGTTGCGTTAGCCAACTCATCGAGAACCTTCCAATAAACACGCCACCACATAACTGGCGGATTCAGTGGTGGTCTCCACTATTTAAGGGCTTCAGAGGTGGGTGTCGGTATTTGGTTCGACCGACTGGGCGTTCGGTCGCTGTTACGTCGTCGTCATCAGTGACGCTGTCTCCGAGGACCGGTTTGCAGGGGGTGTTGCCCGCTGCTGCATCGGCGACTCCCAGTGTCATCACGAGCCACTGTGTCTACGAGCTGGGCCGGGCCTCGTGGTGCTAACCTCCTTCCGCCTGCGCAGCCGCTGACTGAGTGTGGCGTCGCGTTCTCCGGACTGCGTGCACCAGCTCCTCTCCACCACGATACGAGTGGTGGGGCTGAGCTACCATGTATTGGAAGAACAACAATAAAGAGGAAGAGTGGTAAAAACAGCCACCTTCTTCTACCCAGCCACGCCCTTCAACCCCGACCACGTCACCTGCTCCTGTCATCCCGTTACAGTGCATTATATCCCTCAACAGTTAGCCAGTACTCAAGCAGAGCAGTGGCATCATATATCTAACATAGATCTCCACATAGTTTACAAGCAAATAATTAGAACTATAGTCAGACAAAACATTGATTATAATTTTTCCGTGGTCATGTTTTTCTGGAAGACATGTTGCAGACTGGATTTTTGGCTCATTCTTGAGGAACTTTAAATGTGTATCTCTAATGCAATGTAAACCATCCAAAAATCTGACTTGTGTTCTGGATCCCTCATGTCAAAGTACCAGGAAAAATAATATTTCTATCATAAAACAAGAAAAAACTACCAAAATTATGATGAAAGTCTTGAAATTATGCAGAATGCCTAACTATAATATTAATTGCTAGCCTACATCATAGAGATGAATGTAGACAAAATGTGTGTGGTCATTACAATCCAGACGATTAGGGGAATTCTAACCTATTTTTTGTGTGAATTAATTTGAGTCTATTACTGCCACTTGTGGTGCCATAATGAAGAAAACTTATTTTTGTTATCGTCTAGTATCTTACCAGCTAAGCTATAACTTCCACACATGTTTATAGCTCTCATGGATGTGTTTTCTCCTTCCACAGGTTAGTGGTAATCTAAGAGGAATGTGACCACAATGTGGTTATCAGCTTCGAGGTTTGTTATTCACTCATCAGACATATTTTTTCGTATTTTCCCCCTTTTTCACATATTTTAAATATTGTCCCTGTTGTTACATTTTTTCCATATTCTATGTATAAATGTACAAAGTTTTTATGCTCTTATTGCTTATGCTACTAGGTTTCTTTAGCATCCAACAGTGATTCACATCCCCTGCCAAGCCAGAGAGGTTCTACAAATTGTCTGCAACATCACTTGCTCCTCTTCTTCCAAAGTGTCAACCCAAATAACAATAGAACTTCTTTCAGCACACAATGCTAACTGCCAAAGCCAACCATTATAAACACTGAAACACACACATGAACTGTGAACAACATTCCAACTTTCGTGATAGTCTTCCTCTTACATATGAAAGTTGTAGTTTGATCTTAGATAGTCACACATCTCCATTTTGTCAAAAATTCCTGTAAAAGTCTTGCATTTAATCCGTGAAGCTGATGAAATAATCCAGGCATGTGATCCATTACAAAATTCATTTTAACGATGCTCAACTCTGCTTCATATGACATAACCATAATTTTTTTTTTTTAAGTTTACTCTGAAAGTTAATTCTTTTCTGATATTCCTATTGCTGATGCAAATGGCCCACGTGCAAGGGAATGTGGCAGTTTCATCTTGATACCACAGCTCTAGAATATACCATCTTTCTGCTATTAAAGGACATACATAAAGTATCAACCCTCTCCTACATCTTTCAAGTGGTTACGTTAAAAAGTCGTAGCACAAATCCCTATTATCCCTCTGTATAATTCTTTTTTTATTACTATGTGTTACTCATCTCCTCTACATCCAGTGCAAAGTTTGATTTCTTGCCCCATATAAATGTAGAATATCCTGTATTCCCAATTTGTATCCATATTTTTATATATTTTACCATTTTCCTCCATGTTTTCATATTTCCTATATTTTTATCCAAATTCTATGTATAAATGTACAAGTACATTTATGCTCTTATTGCTTACCCTACAAGTTTCTTTAGTATCCAGCAGTGATTTGGATCCCACTACCAAACCAGAGGGAATCTACAAATTGTCTGCAATATTCTGTGTTCCTCTTCTTCCAAAAGTCAACCTAGGGGGAAAAACCCTTTATCAACACAATGCTAATGGCAAAAGTTCTAGGACAGGGTTTGTATATGGATCCCCCTGCTTTAAATGCATCAGTCCAGTGGATATAACCATGTTAGGTCCAGAATATTGTTTGGTGTAGATCCACCCATATCAGATCTGGAATACTGTTCCAGATGGATCCACCAGCATTACGCCTGGGATATTGTCTGGGGTGAATCCACCAGTGACAAGTCAGGTATAATGTCTGGAGGTGGATTGACAAGCTTTACATCTAGGGTATCATATGAGGTGAATCCATCAATGTTAAATTCAGGGGGAAGGGTTTTAGGGGGCACCCGGATAAAACTGTCATACAGCGTAGTTTAATTGGGCTATGTGTATTTACAATAAGAGAAAGTCAGTTATTGAACATTATTATTATTTCCATACATTACATATGGTCTTCTTGGACATTTAGAGTATACTGAAGCTTTGGCAGCTGCAGCTGAAAAGTACTCTGAACATTATTACCACCTTACATGCTTAGAGTTAGCTTTGACAGCTGTAGCTAAACTGTGTTCTGTGTTATCAACATACAAGAAAATACAAAGCAATGTCATTACTGTAAGTGGTCATGGAGTGATATTTCGTAAGAATCAGTAAGCTTTAAGTTGTGTTTGAGATAGCTGAAGTCACAACTCTACCACAATACAAGTGTATTTTAGCGTAGATAAGTGATGGCTTTGACCATTAGCACAATGTTAGGATGGGGGATTTTTTTTCTGGTTTGATATTTTGAAGAAGAGGAACAAGTGGTCTTTCAGACACATTGTAGATTCTCTCTGACTTGGTGGAGGGATCCAAATCACTGATAGATGCTAAAGAAACTTGGTAGGGTCGACACTTACAGCAAATTTAGAATGTGAAAAAATGTAAATATGTGGACAATATATAAAATACAAAAATACGATATGTAAAATACAAAGAAAATGTGGTTGATGAGTGAATTACAAACTTTGACGCTGATAACCATATTGTTATCACTTTCTTGTTAGGTACTATCAATCTGTGAAGGGATAAAATGCATCCATAAGAGCTATAAAGATGTGTGGAAGTTGTAGGTCAGTTGGTAACATGATGCATCAGTGGTCATCAAACCGTGGCCTGCAGGCTGCATGTGGCCTGAATAAAGTGTTTGTTCTGCCCGCAGTTCCTGGCCATACTTTATAATATGCTTCTAACAAGTAACAGCAAAATCCACACATAAACATTACAAGCTTCTTAAGAGTGTATTTTTCTTGCTCAGTAACAAACAAAAATCCTTACAGGGACAGTAATGTTTTAAGATGTGCTCAATTATAATTAACTGTCAATTTGGCTGTCAGCTAAATAAAGTTTACTACTTATGTCAGGGGCAGAGTGGCATGTACAGTGTGTAAACTTTTAGATGGCAGACCTCTCCCTAGTCCTGATTTGGTAGAAGTCGGTAAATGTCGGGAGGCTTTGGTAGGCACGCAGTTTCGACTGCTGCCAACATTATGTAGCTGACCATGTTGTACAAGGTAGCTATTGTCATCTGCTTCATTATTGTTTTGTGCTGTACTATTCTGTGTGTTTTTATTGTGCAGTTATGCTAAACATTATCAAAATGAGTGAAGAGGCAGTTGCTGGCCCATCTCGGGAGTCGCCAACAACCCCTACCGGTAGGCCTACGGTTAGAAGGAAACCAGTATTACGTAGCGATGCTCACAAAATTATTGGATGAATGGTTTGTGAGTGCACAGTAGACAAACATACATACATTCATTTTTATATATATAGATTTTAATGTACATGAAGATTTCAGTTTTGTTTACGAACAACATTTAAAGCGAGTTTTACTTCCAAGCCTTTCGTCTGCTTTTGTGTAAGCATGATGCGCAATTTGTAGTGTGGTAGGTGTGCCTTGTCCCCCCTCCCCCACGGCTCCACTCCCCTCGCCAGCCAATGCTTGCTTCCACCTCTCCCTGCACTCCCCTCACAACTCTGCCGTCTTACAGTTAACACACTGTAGCATGGCCACAGCAGGATTAACAGATGTGACAGGGGAAATATTTTATTGTTTCTCTTCCAGTGCTGAGAATTGACAAGCATGGATCATGTCAAGTGAAAGTAACATGGACTCATATTTGTGCATAATAGAGATGGTCATCTTCAAATGTGATATATGTCAATGGCACATAATATGAAATCAAATTCAGGCAGTAGTAATACAATGCAATGAGTAAAAGAAAAATTATATTAAAATAAATTGTGATCATCTTTTATATTGTAGTTCCTGTTATTAAATAAAGTAACATACTAATTTATGTAGGTTACAAATTAATACTAAGATTGGTAGGAGGTGTGGTAAGGTGGCCAGGATGGAAAAAGTGACAACTCCATATTGCTTGCCCTCAACAGCGCTACTGATTGCTGAAAAGAGGTCACACTAGCTCTAATATACATCACCATTGTTGTCAGTGAGACTGACAGTGGAAGCTTGTTACATTACTATTTATTAAAAACGTCTTTGTTTTTGAGTTGCCTTATGTAATATAAGTCATTTACATTATTCTTGTTACCTCACTCATATGAAGAGTAGTCATTTTTTTCAATATCAGTGTTTAAATAATGACTTTGACCTGTAAATCTAGTTTCTTGTTACATTACTGGCCATTAAAAGTGCTACACCAAGAAGAAATGCAGATTATAGATGTGCATTCATTGGACAAATATATTATACTAGAACTGACATGTGATTACATTTTCGTGCAATTTGGGTGCATAGATCCTGAGAAATCAGTACCCAGAACAACCACCTCTCGCCGTAATTGCGGCCTTGATACGCCTGAGTCAAACAGAGCTTGGATAATGCATACAGGTACAGCTGCCCATGCAGCTTCAACACGATACCACAGTTCATCAAGGGTAGTGACTGGCTTATTGTGACGAGCCAGTTGCTCAGCCATCATTGACCAGATGTTTTCAATTGGTAAGAGATCTGGAGAATGTGCTGGCCAGGGCAGCAGTCGAAGATTTTCTGTATCCAGAAAGGCCCGTACAGGACCTGCAACATGTGGTCGTGCATTATCCTGCCAAAATGTAGGGTTTCACAGGGATTGAATGAAGGGTAGAGCCATGGGTCATAACACATATGAAATGTAATGTCCACTGTTCAAAGTGCCATCAATGTGAACAAGAGGTGACCGACACGTGTAACCAATGGCACCCGATACCATCACGCCGGATGATACGCCAGTATGGCGATGACGAATACACGCTTGCAATGTGCGTTCACTGCGATGTCGCTGAACATGGATGCAACCATCATGATGCTGTAAACAGAACCTGGATTCATCTGAAAAAATGACGTTTTGCCATTCATGCACACAGGATCATCATTGAGTACACCATCACAGGTGCTCCTGTCTGTGATGCAGTGTCAAGGGTAGCTACAGTCATGGTCTCCAAGCTGATAGTACATGCTGCTGCAAACGTCGTCGAACTGTTTGTGCAGATGGTTGTTGTCTTGCAAACGTCCCCATCTGTTGAATCAGGGATCGAGACATGGCTGCATGATCCGTTACAGCCATGCAGATAAGATGCATGTCATCTTGACTGCTAGTGATACGAGGCCATTTGAATCTAGCACGGCATTTTGTGTTACCCTCCTGAACCCACTGATTCCATATTCTGCTAACAGTCATTGTATCTCGACCAACGCGAGCAGCAATCTCACAGTACGATAAACCAAAATCACGATAGGCTACAATTCGACCTTTATCAAAGTCGGAAACGTTATGGTACGCATTTCTTCTCCTTACATGAGGCATCACAACAACGTTTCACCAGGCAACGCCGGTCAACTGCTGTTTGAGTATGAGAAATCGGTTGGAAACTTTTCTCATGTCAGCACGTTGTAGGTGTCGCCACCGGTGCCAGCCTTGGTGAATACTCTGAAAAGCTAATCATTTGCATATCGCAGCATCTTCTTCCTGTTGTGTCTGTAGTATGTCATCTTCATGGTGTAGCAATTTTAACGGTAGTGTATTTATTACACCTCGAGCTGCAGATAACTAATGGTGATATGTCACCTGATCCAGAAAAGTGTCCACACTACTTGTCAGGAAAAGTGGCCAAGTTGTTCGCTCCTATGACTTTGTTACTTCCAAAAATTATACATAATACATCATATAAAACTGGTTTCTAAGAGCTTTTCTATGCAAAACAGTCATATGTCATTCTATCCCTCTGCGATAATTTCAAATTAACTGTGTTACTTAAAACTGTCTCAGTTCTATTTGCCCTAATATAAAAGTTAGATAGGAAATGGTCTGCTGTAGATTCTTGGTATTCTTTCAAGTACTAGGTCATGAAGATGCCTAGAAAATCTGCTCAGGAATCAGAAAAACACATCATGGGATTCTGCCGCGATGGCACTGGTCACTCACTTAGGTATGAAAAACTGATTACTAAGTAAGCCTTCACAAAAAATGCATGTAGTTATAATATATTATTTTATTTTTGACTTAAAAATACTTGGTGTGATACCGTATAACTTGTAGATTCAAAATGTGTAAGTGGTAAGGTTCTATCTCTTAAGATTATTTATTATGACTAGCTAACAGTTTCATTACATACTCGAACACCAACATATAAAAGACAGAGAGGAAAAACACAGTATTACACAGCACAGATTCAACTTGTTTTACTTGCGAAAGATATAAAGCATCACAGATATGATGAACCTTGTAACTTTTATTTCAAATTTTAACACTTCCTCCTAATAAAAAATACGAAAAAACACTAAATGTCAAACGGATTTAATCTACTGCACTCCAATTCCTTCACACAGCATCTTGAATCGGATCCTTTCTAATGGCTTGGTTAGTAGATCAGCTAGTTGATATGTCCCATCAATGTGTTCTAATCCAAGATCCCCATTCAAAAATCTCTCTCTGAGATAAAAGTGGCGGATTTCAATGTGCTTTTACATTTGATAATATGTTGGATTTTTAGACAGCTTCACTGGACTTGCATTGTCAACATAGAGTGCGGGAAGCTTCACATGTTTGGATGTTCCAATCAGTTCATACAGTCATCTTTTCAGCCAGAGCAATTCCTTTGCTCCTTCACTGGCTGATATTACTTCTGCTTCCATAGTGGATGTTGCCACTGTCTTTTGTAATAGACTGATCCATGATACAGACCCATGGGAGAGTGTTGCGACAACGCCTGTTGCTGAACGCCTAGTGTCCTTATCACCAGCATAATCAGCGTCACTGTAGACTTTTAAACAAACTGCATTGTTCTTCTAAATAATTCCACAAGTCATCATATTCTTCAGGTATCTAAAAATTCTTTTCACTTGGTTCCAATCTTCAACTGTAGGATCTTCCATGGCTCTAGCCGCTTTGTTCACTGCAAAAGCAGTATCTGGACAGGAGACTGTAGTCAAATACATCAGACATCCCACCACTTCACAATAAGGAGCTTTGGCTCTGATCTTCTTCTTTATATCACTTTCTTCACGTCCAATTGGAGTAGAAACTCCATTAGCTACATCCATTCCAAATGTCTTCAGAATTTCCATTATATAGTCCTCTTGATTAATTGCTATTGACCCCTCTTAATTTTGCTGTATTTTCATGCCTACAATGTTGTTGAGAGATCCTCTACTTGTCTAAAACTCCAACGTCAACATTTCCATGAACTCTGCTTTATTGTTGCCCACAACTAAACCGTCATCAACACAGATTGCAATGTATAAACAATTTTTGTTGTTCCGATGGTAGAAGAGACTGTTTTTATATCCAACCTTTTTCATGAAGTCTATGAAACGCTTGTTCCAACAATGTAGTGCCTGCTTGAGGCCATACAGACTTTTCTTCAGTAAACATACACGACCAGTATCATCTTAAAAACCTTCAGGTTGTTCCATGTATACATCTTCTTCTAGTACACCATTGAGAAAGCTGTTTTGATGTCACACTGGTAGAGTTTCATTTTCTGTGCAGCAGCTACTGCCAACAGGGTTCGAATCGTATCATAGCGAGCAACAGGGCTGAATGTTTCTTCATAGTCAATTCCCCACCTTTGTACATGTCCTTTGGCCACAAGTCGACCCTTGAAACATACATTCCCATTTTCTGCAGTTGATCAGTCTTCATGATTCAGATAAGTAGACGAATGGATTAGTACATAAGGTAGAAAACAGATGAAAGTTTGAACAAGACAGACAAGAGGGATTAAATAAGAAGGAATGATGGCCACATGGGCTAATATAACAAAAAAATCAATTACTGACAAAATTATTTAATTGGATAGATAAAAAGTCTACCGAACCGCAAGTCAGGGGAGATTTACCATTTGGGATGAAATGGAAAGACTGATTGGTGGGGATTGCATTGGACAATATATGGAAACCTGAGAGCTTAAAGGTGGAAGAGAGGGTAATATGCAGACAGAGATTACTGCTTAAACATCACGCATGAGCTAATAAGAGAGAAAAGCTAAGTGCATGCACATAACAGAGGTGGGAGAGAAGTGATCAAAAGTAGATGGGAAAGAAAATGAAAGACATAGAAAACTAAAACAGAGTGAAGCAAAGAGTAGTTACAATGAAGAAATACTGAAACAGAAGAAATTAACATGAATTAAGGCCAGGTGGGTGGCGAGAATCCAAGGACGTTTGTAGTGCTAGTTCCCACCTGCGCAGTTCTGCGAAACTGGTGTCTGGAGGAAGAGTCCAGATGGCGTGTGTGGTGCAACAGGTGCCAATGTCACGAATGTGATGTTGTAGAGCATAATCTGCAACAGGATATTGTGAGTTGCCAGTATACGCCCTCTGCATATGCCCATTCATCCTAATTGATAATTTGGTGGTAGTGATGTTGATGTAAAAGGCAGAACAGTGTTTACATAATAGCTGGTATATGACATGTGTCATTTTGCAGGTGGCTCTCCCTTTGACAGTATGTGTTCTGCCAGTTACAGGGCTATTATAGGTAGTGGCAGGAGAGGGTGCGTAGAGCAAGTCTTGCAGTGGGGATGGTCATAGGGGAAGGACCCATAGGGTAGACAGATGGGTGCAGAAGGAAAGTAGGGTCTGACAAGAATATTGCGAAGATTGGAAGGGTGATGGAAAGCTATTCTAGGTGTGGTGGGCAAAATTTTGGACAGAATGGATCTCATTTTAGGGCATGATTTTAGGAAGTCATGGTCCTGTCGAAGTAGCTGCTTAACACATTCCAGACAAGGATAATACTGAGTCACCAATGGCGTGCCCAAAGGTGTTTTGTGGAGGGATCAGCAGTAGCAGGATTGGATGTGATGGTCTGGAAAATTTGCTTTTTAAGTAGGCTGGTGGGGTAATTATGTGCAGTGAAGGCTGAGGTGAGAATGGTGGTGTATTGGTGTAAAGAGTCTGCTTCTGAACAAATACGTTTGCCTTGGATGCCAAGGCTGTATCACAGGGAACATTTGACATGGAATCTGGCAACACTGAACACCTTCTCCCAATTAAATTTCACATTGTCCTATTTCGAATCCCACACCACTTCCCTTGATGTTGATCTTGTCCTCACTGAAGGCCAGCAACACACTCCCATCCACATCAAACCTACCAACAAACAACAGGACTTACATTTTGACAGTTTCATCCTTTCCATGTTTCGAAGAAGTCGGCAGGTGAGAACTAGCACTGCAACATGTCCTTGTTTCTCACCATCCCCCTGGCCTTAATTTACATTTATTTCTTCCATCTCAGTATTATTCACTGTATCTACTCTTTGCTTTGCTCCATTTTAGTTTTCTACATCTTTCATTGTCTTTCCCATCTATTTTTCGCCACCCCGCCTCCCACTTCTTTTATGTACAATGCTCTTATCTTTTCACTGTTATTAACTCACGCATGATGTTTAAGCAGTAATCTCTGTCTGCAGTAATCTTTAAGCTCTCAGGTTTTCAAATTTGTTTCTTTTCCTTCACCCTTCTCTCACCTTTAACCCTTCTGCCTGAAGAAGGAGCCACTGGCTCTGAAAGCTTGCCAGTTACAACCATCTTTCATGTGTGTGTTCTCCCACCGCTTGGTGAGTAGATTTTTTATCTATCCAATTAAATACTCCTATTGTTTGGTGTTTCTCTAATGTTAAGTCTTAAATAACAATTTTAAACTTCTTTGGATTTACTATATGCAGATTATTTTTCCTGTTGCTTCGCTCATGAGGGATCAAAAAGATAAGTCAGTTTTTTTTTTATGGTGCGCATTGTATTAGAGATACACACATTCACAGTTGCTTGGAAATGCCCACATCATATCACATGAACGTGCTCTCACTTAATCATAGTCTTGTGTCGTAGGTTAGCCGTTCCTATCTGAGACAGTAATGCTATCTACAATAGTTGGTGTCCTAAAGTTCAATGTTTAACATTTGCCATCGCATATTATTATTATTATTTTAAATAATTTCAAAATCAGTATGGGATGTACATGCTATAAAAGATTGTAGTTTCTTTATTGGAACATTCTTTAATGGCTGGAGGGAGTACTACATACAGCAGTTCTCAACAGAAAGAAATCGGCTGACACACATATTTTTTTAAACATAGATTCCAACACAAACCCATATAGTAAGTACATTAAACTTGAGAAAATATTTTGCTCAATCCACGACATTCTTCTCCTTAATACTGGCAACTATATATCCAAGATTCGCTCATCATGGAGGACGATGCAATTAAACTGTATGCAAAATGATTAAGGTTCAATTCACATTATAAAATAGAACAGCGGAAGGATAATTATGGATCAGAATGTTCTTAAACATTGAAGTATCATATGCACACAGGTTATTGACAATGAGAGAGTGGTTCCCGTTATGTGTGGATAATTTCAGTGCTAGCAAAGTAAGAATATGTTAGTAGCTAATGTAGCTGTGCTAGACAGCCCAATGTGGACCATAGCCAGAAGCAAAATGTCTGTACAGCTGCAACGTATTTCTTCCTTCCACATAGGTCTCGCAACCTGGAAATCTGGGAAACTGGAGGTGCTATGTTGGTTTACTGACAATTTCTCTTTAGGTTTGTTGCCAAGTATTTGAAAACCTGTGAAATAATGAAATTCGATGAGAATTTTTGTTTAGTAGGCTGTTAAAATACGTGGAAATTGATTTCAATCAATTATTGACAAAATTATTTAATTGGATAGATAAAAAATCTGCTCACCAAGCAGCAGCAGAACACACAAATAAAAGACAGTTGTACGTGACAACCTTTCAGAGCCAATGTATCCTTCTTCAGGCAGAAGGGCTGAAGTGAAAGGAAGAGGGGTGAATGAAAAGGGCTTTTCCTTGCCAGTTACAACTGTCTTTTATGTGTGTGTTATGCTGTCACTTGGTGAGTAGATTTTTTATCTATCCAATTAAATAATTTTGTGGGAATTCATCTGATAGCCAACACACTGGGGCTGGGCCGGGATCCACATCACTGTTGAATGCTAAAGAAACTTTGTAGGGTAAGCAGTAAGTGTATAAATATTTCTGTACATTTACAAATTGAATATGGATTAAAATATGGAATATATACAAAAAATGTGTATAATATCAGATAAATACAAAAATAAAATACAGGATGTATTTATACAGAAGGGGTAATTGAAATTTGCAATATAAACACTAGATACATAGCAGAGGAATGGCAGCACACATACAGTCAGTACAAACAAAAATATTATAAAGAGGTAGTAACCAGAGTTTGCGGTAGGACTTTTAACTTAAGCATTAGTAAGATATAGGAGAACGTAAAGTGGGTATATTCTAGAGACAAAACTGTCATATCCTCCTACATATGGGCCATGCTGCATCAGAAGTAGGCATATCAGAAAAAAGACATTTTGGTAGGGAATCACTGGAAGTCATTTAGAGGGAATAAAAAAAAAGGATTTGGCTATGGCATATAAAGTGGAGTTGGCCAGTATTGTAACGCAAGACTTCATTGGGATTTTAAAAAAATGGAGGTGTATGACTACCTAATATCAAACCACACCTTGTGTGTGCAAGAAGAAGTCTACCATATCAATACCACATGTGTTCTTGTAGTGTCTATTAAGAGTTGTCTTTGGCAGTCAGCACTGTGTTGATGGAAGTTTTTTCTAGATGGACATTTCATTCAGTGTTACTAGGGGAAACCTAAATAAAATGGCCACCCTAAGAAAAATGTTTTGTTTCATTTACCTTATTTGACATATAAGCATATAGAATGTATCTTATTAAACTATGTACATTTTAGAACAATAAAAAAGTTGTATTATTACACAATACCTTGTTCTGTAGTAGAGAAGTTGGCTTAAATAAATGTCTGCAAAATAGCCACTTTGCCCAGTAGGTAGGGCAAGGTGGCCACAGGTGGATAAAAGGTAAAAAAGACTCAAAGAACAAGTTTAGGACACTGTGAATAGAAAGGAATTGCAAAATGAAGAACGTAGCCTACACATTCACAGAGTAAAATTTATTTAAATTTGAGGAAAAATTACCAAATTATACAAAACGTGTTTTACTTTCCAAGTTACAGTGCATCATTTGTCATGAGGCCATAAGTCACTTATCTCTACAATATTCACACACAAACACGTCATTATCTTCATCACATCCTGCACATTCTTCATGAGCTCACAGCTTGCAATCAGAGCATCTAATCCAGCCTTCATTGTCTTTGGATTTAGAGAAAGCCTCATTACAATACAAACATTCAGTGTCCTTCTCTTCCTCACTGTATTGTTCTTCACTGTATTCTCTAAAAAATTACTTTTTGCACTTTACTCCTAGCTTTCCTATTTACACTTTCACTTTGTTATTAGGCCCTTTTATTTCAACAGCTGGTTTAGATGTGTTGGTCATTTCTTCTTTTTCTATGGGGTTTGTTCTTATTTTCTTGATCTGCTTTTTCTTCTTCGTCTTATCTTCTAATAGCTCAGTTTTGTAAGGGCTAAAGTTTATTACCGTTTCCTGACCCCTTCTTTGCCCTTTCTTTCTTTGTTGTTGCTGCTGGCCTAATTTTAATTTTGGTAAAGGTAGGCCTATAATATCTTTTGGGCTTACTGCAAAAGATGTTGACTGTGTTACCTTCTCATTTGTGTCAGCCATGAAAGTGTCCTCGTTATTGTTATTGCCACTCACTTCTCCTTCCTGCACAGCCTCATTTTCATTCGTAGGACTATCAACTGCTTCTTTGCTATTTGCTGATACAACATCAAATTCATCTTCTTCAATTTGCATAGGCCTATTAAGTAGATCTTTATAACCTTCAGTTCCTTTGTTTGTCTCATTTACTGTGTCCCTTCTATTATCATTTAAGTTTTCTCCACAGATTATGCCTATGTCCGATATGCACACCTCTGCAGCAATGAAATCTGCATCTGAAAACATAGACAGGTTCGAAGGAACAATCCCACATTTAAGAAATCCATTTATCGCTGTAGACGGTACTACTACCAGCAGAAATGCCTCTCCAAGAAGCTTACTGATTTGGAATTGTGTTATTACCTTTCCTGGGTTGTTTGATGAACTTTTCATAAGCTCTGGCATAGAATTTTTTGAAAGATGCCATAAATGATGCATCTAGAGGTTGTAGTTTGTGGCTACAATGTGGTGGCAGACACACTACGGTTATATTATTTTCTCTGAATAAGTAGGACTGGATTGACAGCTGTAGGTTTTGTGTAATTCAAGAAATGATCAAACCATTTCATGAAAACATCCGTCTGTATACATCCACTGTGATGGCAGGAAAATGCGGTTCCTGGAGGAGCACCATCCTGAAGTTCAACTTTCATTCTTTGTCTGGGAAATATCACGAAGGGTGGAATAAATGTCCCCCCTGCAGACACGCATATGGCTACTGTTGAAAGCAAAACTTTTTCTGCTGACGTAATAGCACCAACTTGGCGTCTGCCTTTACAAGAGAAAACTTTGAAATTTCTAGACTGAACTGTCGTTAGACCAGTTTCGTCAAGATTGTATATTCCATGAGCAGGGTAAAAGTGTTTTTCTTGCACTTCCTGGAGAATGTTGAAAAATCTTTGCACATTAGCTTTATTAAAGCCCTGAGACCTGGCCATTGAAGTGGATTCTGGTTTCCTAAGGCTTATGTTTGGATGTCTCTTCCAAAACTGTGCCACCCAGTCCTAGCCGCCCACATATTTTATTTTATTTTATTTTTTTTTTCATTATTAAATGGGTGTGGTAGAATATTCCACTCAGCAAGTTGAAACGCCAAGTGTCATAAATCAGTTACTGATATGCCATAATATCTTCATTCCATGTCAAAAATATGGCTAATAAGTTCTTCTTCTTGCTTTTCATTGAAAACACTTCTAAAGTTTCCAAGAATATTCTTATTTTCAATAATATCACGGTTTTTCTTCTGAAATCTTCGTTTAAGTGTTTCTTGGAACACTGAACTGCTTGGCTGCTGTTTCAAAGGGCATCTTTTCTTTTCTTACTGCTTCCAGTGCCTGTTGTGTAGCCTGGGAATCCCACAATTGTTGCAGTGATTTTCTCAAATAATTTGACAGCATCTTAGCACATTCCTGTAATAATAGAATATACGTTTCAAATATCAGTTAATATATTAATACTTTAGTATACCTACATTTTTTCAGACAGACTGTTTCCTTATTATCAATCCGTTGTTTTAAAATAGATAGCCTAAGCAAGTTATTGAGAGTATGTTCGGGCAAAGTGGCCATTTGGCCGCATTGCCCTGTCAGACGACTGGCCACTTCGCCCGATTGGACGAAATTACACTGATTGTTGTCTGTAAATGACAATACATAACTACCAAATACATCAATATATAGTTCCCAAGGTTAAAATATAACATTTTACCAGCACTATAGCAATTAAATGTTGCAATACATACATTGTAAATGTACGCAATTGAATTGGTCACTTACTTTCCAGCAGATGTATAGAAAACAGAAAATATGTCACTGCAGAGTGCGCCCATCTATCTCCATGATACTTGTTGGCAATACCAAAAAAGTCTCTTTGAATAGTTTTAAGTGTTCTCCACTAGGCTGCAGCACTCTCGAAGGGAATAAAAGCAAGTGGCTACTTTACCCACCCTGGCCACTATAGCTGCCCATACCTTATATGCATGTTAATTTTCACGATACTTCAGAGATGGAGGACAAGTTGATATTTTGGACCTTTTTATAGTTAACATTGCTTTAGAGCCATACATTCGCAGTTTGTTGGAGATTGCTGTAGCACATCACTTGTTACTGTGCCCACCAAACCACAGCATGGTCTGCTGCCATAGCAAACACTCACCTTCCAAAAGTGTGACTGCTTCGTGCTGTCTTCATCAGTATGCCAGAGACCGCAGTGCTCTAAAGATATAAACAAACATCGTTGTATGTGGAATTTTTCTATACACTATAGCAAATAGGCCACTGGAAATAGTAGCAGCTGTAAAATACCTAAACCAGAATTACACATCACCCTCATGTTTTGGGAAAGGAATTTGATTTTCAATTACGTTTTTTCAGTGTGTTAGGTGCTGTCTACCCCATATGCCAGTGTCCTTTGTAATATTACCGTAATTTCTGGATGACTTTAGAAAAGTAGTCATACTTGCAAAGTGTTCAGGTGTTTTGGGTAAAAATTAATTTCTCTGGTTATGTGGGAATACTGTAGGTCATGAGAATTTATCAGAAAGCAAGCACACTCAAAATAATGGGTATATAATACCATGCAGTTAGAAATGTAAGCATGAAAATGTACAGATGCCTCAGGGTTTTCTTGTGCTTCCAATTGGAAACCACCTTTATTTAACATGTTGAGAACTGTCTAAACAAGGGAGTTTCACTATGGATCACCCTATCCATATGCATAAGAAATGAAAATTGAAAAAAGTGACACAAGCAGTCATAATATTATTGAGGAACCATTAAAAATTTTATTATTTATTTCATCTTTCTTAAGTAACAGGATTTGTTGTAGGAACAAACTTTGGGGAGGGGTGTGGGACTGTTTTGCAAGATAATATGTGATTCAATGATCATAGTTTACTTCTGCATACATAAGTGATACAAAAAATTTTCTAATGATTCCACCATGGTGGCCAACCTATCAACATGAAAGAGCTCATTTTACAGTTACCTTCAATGTGTCAGAATGTCTTTCATTTAGTGCACTCAACTTGAAAAAATGTTTACTGCACAGGAGTACTTTGCTAGCAGTTGTAGCATACTAAAAACGTTATATTTATGAAAATGTCCTCAAGAATTAGGGAGATGTGTAATTTAAAAAATCTGAGTGTTTAATGCAACCTGCTTCTACTCTGCTATTGATCACTTTGACTGGTGGCATATGTCTTTCTTATCCCGCCTCTACTTCCAGCTGCTAGCATCTGATATGTAATCGCAGGTACTGCCTTCACAGGGTGTTATTGGTCTTTTCCATTTTATATATACAAAGGTTGTTCAATAAGTAACGCCCCACATTTCTTTAAAAAGCCATTAATATACATAGACAAACATCTTGTTGGTGTTTCACATTTGTTCTGCGTGCCAGTGAAGTTTCAAACCATTCTGGCAGATGGTAGAGCCATAGTACCACATCAAAATGGCGTCTACATACAACTCACATAAAAGCAGTGGGCTGTTATTGAATTCTTGTGTGCAGACAAAGAAACTGTGGTGAATATCCATAAAAGTTTGGCTGCAATGTATGGCGATGCTGATAGGAGTACAGTTGGGTGATGGGTAAAGAAAGTTACAGCCTCAGGAAATGCAGAAACAGAGCTCCATGGTCAGTCACGCTCAGGATGTCCTGTCACAGCCACTGCTCCAGACATGCCGAATCGTGCAGATGCCATTATTCATGCCGATCGGAACATCACAACTCGACAATTGGTTCTACAGCTATCAGTCAGCATTGGAAGTGCATCTGCACTAATCAAGACTCTTGGATATTCAAAATGATACTCATGATGGGTTCCACAAATGCTCACAGCGGACCACAAGATTCAAATAAAGGCCATTTCACCTGAATTGTAGAGCATTTTGAGACCAATAGAGAGGCCTTTCTGTAATGGACCGTTATGGGGTATGAAAACTGGGTACACCACCTTGCGCTGGAAACAAAAAGGCAGTCCATGGAGTGGCATCATCCTCATTCACCACAAAAGAAGAAATTCAGGACAACCCCCTCTGCCACTTAAAGATTCTCAATGGCGAACACACTTAGAAGATGACAAGAGTGTCAGTCATGCGATGAAAACATGGCTATGTATACAGGACAAGGGCTTTTACCAGCAGGGAATACATGCTCTTCCACAACATTGGTGTATGGCCATAGAACGTGAATGGAGACTACGTAGAAAAATAGGACATGGACAAGACATGTTGATGTATTTTGTCACCAAATTTCAACTCTTAACAATGAATATGTTCTGAGGAGAAAAAAAAAGTGTGGAATTACGTATTGAATGACCCCCATAGTTCTAATGGTAACAGAGCAAGCTTTCTTCCTCTTTGCGGGTGATCGAGATGGGTCATAACAGCACATTAAGTCCTGTCGACTACTGATACTGGCATGGTGGTCTGCACCAGATCTGCTAGGTGTGATGAGGCAGCATCTGGTTGAGGCAGGGGCAGAGGGCATTGGAGACTCATGCAGAGACAATTACTTGTATATATTTTTTAGAACATTTTCAATAACATGTTTTTTTCTTCCATTCCTATCCACTGTTGGGGAAACTACATACTGTACAGTTTAGCGATTTGCAGGTATGCTCCTGCTCTGATTTTCCATCATTTATTTATAAGTAGTGACCGGATTATATGCATTGCAAAACCTTCAAATATGCATGAAAAATGCCTAAAAATGCACGAAAAGTGCCAAAATACACAAGATCAAACAATAAACAGTGCGTGCATTATATCTCAAAGTTGAACCTGTGCATATCAGTAGTGGGGCTAGGAGAGAAGGGCAACACTCTTCATTGTTGCCAGATGTATCCAAGATGGCAGGGTGTCGTGGTTCCAGATTGTGTTGATTAGGTACGAACCCTAATTTAGTAGTTAACCTTTCCTCCAAACCTCTCTCCCAATCCAAAACCTCTGTCCTACCCAAAGGCCTCACCTTCAGCCCTACTCCCAGGTTCAACCAAACAGCCCTCGTCAAAGATTTACTGTCCTACACTTGTACTCTCTGCTGGAAATATCACTTTGCCACAAAGAAAAATGATCCTAATCCTACTCCTAATGATCCAACTCCCCAAGACACTATCCAAATTGAACCCTGCCTGGAACAGTTCCGTCCTCCGTCACAGCGGGACCCACCTCCTCTTCCTCAAAATCACCCTCTCCAAACCTTCCAGGAATTTCTCACTTCCAGCCTTGCCTCTCAATCCTTCTTAAAAAAACCTTAATCCTACTCCCAACATCACCACTGCTGAAGCCCAGGCTATCCGTGATCTGAAGGCTGACCGATCCATCGTCATTCTTCTGGCAGACAAGGGTTCCACGACCATGGTACTTGATCGTCGGGAGTATGTGGCTGAGGGACTGCGTCAGCTTTCAGACAACACTACATACAAAGTTTGCCAGGGTAATCCCATTCCTGATGTTTAGGCGAAGCTTCAAGGAATCCTCAGAACGTTAGGCCCCCTACAAAACCTTTCACCTGACTCCATCAACCTCCTGAGCCCACCGACACCCCACACCACTACCTTCTAGCTACTTCCTAAAATTCACAAACCCATTCATCCTGGCCACCCCATTGTAGCTGGTTACCAAGCCCCCACAGAACGTATCTCTGCCTACGTAGATCAACACCTTCAACCCATTACATGCAGTCTTCCATCCTTCATCAAAGACACCAACCACTTTCTCGAACGCCTGGAATCCCTACCCAGTCTGTTACCCCCAGAAACCATCCTTGTAACCATTGATGCCACTTCCTTATACACAAATATTCTGCACGTCCAGGGCCTCACTGCGATGGAGCACTTCCTTTCACACCGATCACCTGCCACGCTACCTAAAACCTCTTTCCTCATTACCTTAGCCAGCTTCATTCTGACTCACAACTTCTTCACTTTCGAAGGTCAGACATACCAACAATTAAAGGGAACAGCCATGGGTACCAGGATGGCCCCCTCATACGCCAACCTATTTATGGGTCGCTTAGAGGAAGCCTTCTTGGTTACATAGGCCTGCCAACCCAAAGTTGGTACAGATTTATTGATGACATCTTCATGATCTGGACTCAAAGTGAAGAAGAACTCCAGAATTTCCTCTCCAACCTCAACCCCTTTGGTTCCATCAGATTCACCTGGTCTTACTCCAAATCCCATCTCACTTTCCTTGACGTTGACTTCAATCTGTCCAATGGCCAGCTTCACACATCTGTCCACATCAAACCCACCAACAAGCAACAGTACCTACATTATGACAGCTGCCACCCATTCCACATCAAACAGTCCCTTCCCTACAGCCTAGGTCTTCGTGGCAAACAAATCTGCTCCATTCCAGAATCCCTGAACCATTACACCAACAACCTGAAAACAGCTTTCGCATCCCGCAACTACCCTCCCGACCTGGTACAGAGGCAAATTACCAGAGCCACTTCCTCATCCCCTCAAACCAAGAACCTCACACAGAAGAACCCCAAAAGTGCCCCACTTGTGACAGGATACTTTCCGGGACTGGATGAGACTCTGAATGTGGCTCTCCAGCAGGGATCTGACTTCCTCAAATCCTGCCCTGAAATGAGATCCATCCTTCATGAAATCCTCCCCACTCCACCAAGAGTGTCTTTCTGCCGTCCACCTAACCTTCGTAACCTCTTGGTTCATTCCTATGAAATCCCCAAACTACCTTCCCTACCCTCTGGCTCCCACCCTTATAACTGCCCACAGTGTAAAACCTGTCCCATGCACCCTCCCACCACCACCTACTCCAGTCCTGTAATCCAGAAGGTGTACACGATCAAAGGCAGAGCCACGTGTGAAAGCACCAATGTGATTTACCAACTGACCTGCCTACACTGTGAAGCTTTCTATTTGGGAATGACCAGCAACAAACTGTCCATTCGCATGAATGGACACAGGCAGACAGTGTTTGTTGGTAATGAGGATCACCCTGTGGCAAAACATGCCTTGGTGCACGGCCAGCACATCTTGGCACAGTGTTACACCGTCCGGGTTATATGGATACTTCCCACTAACATCAGCCTGTCAGAACTCCGGAGATAGGAACTTGCCCTTCAGTATATCCTCTCTTCCCGTTATCCACCAGGCCTCAACCTCTGCTAATTTCGAGTTGCTGCTGCTCATACCTCACCTGTCATTCAACAACATCTTTGCCTCTGTACTTCCACCTCGACTGACGTCTCTGCCCAAACTCTTTACTTTACAAATGTCTGCTTGTGTCTGCGTATGTGCAGATGGATATGTGTGTGTGTGTGTGTGTGTGTGTGTGTGCGCGAGTGTGTACCTATACTTTTTCCCCCCTAAGATAAGTCTTTCCACTCCCGGGATTGGAATGACTCCATACCCTCTCCCTTTAAACCCACATCCTTTCGTCTTTCCCTCTCCTTCCCTCTTTCCTGATGAAGCAACCGTTGGTTGCGAAAGCTTGAATTTTGTGTGTATGTTTGTATTTGTTTGTGTGTCTATCAACATGCCAGCACTTTCGTTTGGTAAAGCAGAACTTACATACAAAAAGACCACTCATCACACAATAAACAGCTATGTTACAAGACAAAAATTGGATGTACATGTTCAAAGCACCAACACAAAGTTATTTCAAAAAGGTCTTATCCATCCTAGAATCAAACTATACAATGCCTTACCAGATACCATTAAATACATACAAAACATTGGTCACTTCAAATCTAAAATGAAGTTGTACTTGGTTGATCACTCCTTTTATACAGTAAATGAATACCTACAAAAATAAATTTTTCGAAGTTAATCCAATGTAGTCTTATACAGAAGAACATTTGTATATTATCTCTCTGTATATAGTGTAACAACAGTATAAAACAATTCCGTCATATGTTCCAGGATGGTCAGTAATTCATGAAACAACATTTCTAATCTTTTTTCGGGCAGCATGGCACACAACATGTTACACACTACACATAAACACATTCAGCTGGTACAAGTAAATGGAAAACTAAACTGAAACTATGGACATGTGACTAAAAGCTTGCGTAGTTTAATTTAATTGTTGCTGGCGCATTCTGTATGACAAAGGGGGGGGGGGGGATTAACTGGAGGGCATGGGTGCAGGAGCATCGACTCTGTCTGCCTGTTCCTCTTCCTCTTCTGTAATGATTTCGTTAGGCATTGGCTTCTCTGTTAGCGATTGCTCGCACTTCTAGGTCATGGTCAGTCTGTGAGACATCAAAACTATATCTAATTAGAGACCGCCTGTCTAAATTTTTAAAATATTGTAAACAGAGAGCGAAATTACGCATCGGCACTAGTTTTTAGTTAAAATATGCAATAACCAGTGAAAAGGAGCCAAATATGCAAATGCATAAGCAACATGCAAATGCATATTATCCAGAACGCGCTGGCAACACTATCCTCACTATCCTCTGTGCCCGCGGTGGCTCAGATGGATAGAGCGTCTGCCATGTAAGCAGGAGATCCCGGGTTCGAGTCCCGGTCGGGGCACACATTTTCAACATGTCCCCAATGAAGTACATCAACGCCTGTTTGCAGCTAGGGTGTCTATTTAATTATCATTTCATTTCTAGCAAAGCTGCATGGTCATCCACGGTAACTGTTCTTTCGGGAACAGATACTACCATCATATATAGTTAAAATATGGCCTCCCGGCCATTGACCTTCTTGTGTGAACGCACACGCTATGCGCGAACTCGTACGGGACTTGGTAGATTAATCTGCCACGAGTAATGAGTATGATGAGCAAACATCTATTAGACGAATGTAGTGGTGTGGACATGTTGGGAATGTGGACCTCACAGGGAGCGTGCAAGGGATAAGTCCCTGCAGACGCACTATCCTCTGTGCCCGCGGTGGCTCAGATGGATAGAGCGTCTGCCATGTAAGCAGGAGATCCCGGGTTCGAGTCCCAGTCGGGGCACACATTTTCAACATGTCCCCAATGAAGTACATCAACGCCTGTTTGCAGCTAGGGTGTCTATTTAATTATCATTTCATTTCTAGCAAAGCTGCATGGTCATACACGGTAACTGTTCTTTCGGGAATAGATACTACCGTCATATATGGCTAGATTAGTATTTTCCACTTTTTTGCAGAATATGCTATCATACCATTAAATCATAATAGTTGAGCCACATACTAAAATGTCAAAGTATTTTACCTCTTAAATTACATTAATATTAGCAACCATTCTGCAGAATCAATTCAGTCACACAGTGTAATGTGGAAGTGTCTTACCTCATAAATTTGCTAGTATTTCTTAAGTAATATGATGCACAAACCTCAGATGACAAGGACCATGCAATTACTTTACATTAAAAGGGGGAAGGGAAGGGTAACTTGATTCCTATTAGCCCAGAGGAGGGCAGGGGACCTACCATCCTATTGGTCGATATAATTGGGAGAGGGTGATCTTGAATATACCATAAACAATCACTTGAGATTTGGGGATCTACCAAGGAGAGAGGGCTGGTGGACATGGATTCACATGACCATGAACATATCTCCTGCTATTGCCTCATGTGCAAACTGACAACATCGCTGCAAGTACAACCTGATGTCGGAAGTGATCTTGAGAAAAGATTGTTATCTCTCTTAGAATGTCCGCTATTCTTCTACACACAAGGTCCATACTGATTTCCATCCTGGTGAACAGATGATTGAAGCCTGCACAGTGCCACAGATGCAGACCATTGTGGGCAGAGTATTGTGTTATAGAGGCATTCACATGAGATTCTGTGGGAGCTGTGGCAGTAATGACAGCTGCAGACTAATTGAATTAACTGCATCCGTTCACACTCTATATCCTCCTTATCGTGATGGAATCTTCCAGCAGAATAACTGTCTGTGTCACAAGGTCAGAATTGAGGTGTTTGAGAAGCATAAAAGTGATGTAACATTGATTTCTTAGTCACCAAATTTGCCTGAGATGAATGTGATGGACCATACTGTGACAAAAGTCGCGGGATAATGATATGCACTTTATAGATGACAGCAGTATCCCATACACAAGGTATAAAAGGGCAGTGCATTGTCAGAGCTGTCATTTGGACTCAGGTGATTCATGTGAAAAGATTTCTGATATGATTATGGCTGCACAATTGGAACTGACAGACTTTAAATACAGAATAGTAATTGGAGCTAGATGCTTGGGACGTTCCATTTTGGAAAATGTTACAGAATTCAATATTCTGAGAACCACAGCGTCAAGAGTTGCTGACAATACCAAATTTCAGGCATTAACTCTCACCATGGACAATGCAGTGGCCCAAGCCTTCATTTAACGACTGAGAGCAGCATTGTTTGTGTAGAGTTGTCAATGTTAACAGAAACGCGACACTGCATGAAATAACAGAAATCAGTGTGGGACATATGACAAACATATACGTTAGGGCAGTGCAATGAAATTTGGCATTAACGGACTATGGCAGCAGATGACCAACTTGAGGGCCTTTGCCAACAGGATGACAATTGCTGCAGCACCTCTCCTGGGCTCGTGACCATATCAGATGGATCGTAAATGACTGGAAAGCTGTTTCAGTTGGTAAGAGCTGATAATATGTTTCAAGTGTGCTGCAGATACTATGGGCCCAATTTGTCAACAATGCGCTGTGCAAGCTGGTGGTGGCTCCATAATGTGTGGGCTGTGTTTGCACGGAATGGACTGGGGCTATAGTCTGGCATTTGCAGTCATTCATGGACTTCATCTTCCCAAACATTGATGAAATATTCATCATGTCACTGGGCCACAGCTGTTTGTAATTCATCTGTAGAACATTGTAGACAGTTCAGGTGAGTGATTTGACTTCCCAGATTGCTCAACATGAATCCTATTGAACATTTATGGGACACAATGGAGAGGTCAGTTTGTGCACAAACCCCTGCAATGGCAACACTTTTGCAGTTGTGGACAGCTATAGAGGCACCATTTTTACACAGGCTTCAAAAAACTTGTTGAGTCCATGTCACATTGAGTTGTTGCACTATGCCAGCCAAAAGGAGGTCTGATGTATTTGAAGGTATACCATGACATGTCATATCAGAGCTGGGATGCTACTGGCGACCAGCTCTGTGCCCGTAAATCAGTGGCTGGTATTTTATGGGAATTGTGTGATCTGTCTGTAGATATCTGGTGCCACATATCTCCAGAAACCAACCGAGGATCTGTCAAACCCATATCAAGCACAATTTCTGTTGTATTGTATTCCTAGGGTGAACCGACTGCTGTTAAGTGGTGGTCACAATGTTTTGGCTCATCATGGTAAGTTACACCAGCACACAGTTTCATGGACTCCACTCTTTCATTACAGATCTGACATCTGTGAATGCACGATATTACTCAATTCAGTGGGTCTGTGGGACACTAATACATGCTGATCTATTCCACACTGCTGTGTTGGTCATGGCACACAGACAAATGGAAGCATATCCCAAGGAAGTGAAATTAGGCAATTTGACAACAAAATGAAATGTTTGTACTTCATTTTTTCCTTTTTAAAAGCGCTCTGATGCTCAAAAAATGCGCTTTAAAAATTTGTAAGTGTTCTGGGCTGAAGCATAAAAAAGACTGTAGTTCAAATGTCTGCAGCCATTGTCTATCTCCCAAGGAGTTATGAGCACTCAATGCTCATTCAGCAGTAACAGAATGACAATGAGCTACTGTAGTCATAGTTAATAGATAAGTTCTGATACAGAACTCTGTTTGCAAACGTTCTGTTTTGATTTAAAATAAGTTTGAAATTATGATGTTTTTCAAATCTTTTGCTTAAATACAGCGACTGGAGGGTATGTAAATCTTGAGGAAATTTTTGTGGAACAAAATTTTTGGTACCGGGCAAGTGGGGGAAATATTTTATCTGCCTAGCTTTTCTTCTAAGGTCTACATCCTGTGTTCACATGGTTACTCTGCAATTCACACTTAAGTGCCTGGCAGAGGGTTCATCAAACCATTTTCACTCTAGTTCTCAATCATTCGACTCTCGAATGGCGCATGGGAAAATGGAACACCTAAATCTTTCCGTTTGAACATTTACATGTTTTATGAAAAGTTTGTTGTTATCATTCAAAAGAAACTTTTTAGTTACATAGTACTTTATTAAGCTCATGAGAGAGTTTCATCAAGTGATCATATCTCATTTGATAGAGAATAACTTGCATTTCTTTGTGGCTTAGTAACAATTTCTTCCCTGTATAAAAGTTGACTCAGCCTGTTTTATATCCCATAACTAAACTACAGGGATAACTTTTCCAATATAGATGTAGATGCACATGAAATTCATTATTGTCACTTTCAAATAATTCTACATTGCAGCTTCTGTCAAAATATTCTCAGGGACCACCTCAGATTCTTTGATAATTTAATGAGGGTATGCTGAAGTTGATTTACATCCTGAAATGAGTCATACTATGAGAATTGTAGTTTTTAGACTTATATACCATCGATAATGACATGAGATGCCTTCAAGTTGCACCATCACAAATTTATTTCTCACAAATTAATCACATGAGAACTGTGTACCTCCTTGCAACCGTACACATTTTTCACAATGTTCATGCTATTACTCCATGGTTGCTGCAAAAGCTTGTTTCAGAGTCTGGTTTGACCACTGGAAAATTACAGATCCCCCCAGGGGCCCCAGAGCCCCTTTTGTGGGTAGGTGTGTGGCATGCACAGGGCCCCTAGCTATTGCAGTCTCCTTCCTTTTTCCAGACTGCGTTACCATCCCTCTTCCTCTCCTTCTGTGTTCTTGCTCCTTTCTCCCTGCCCTCCTCCTTTCCCTCTTTGTGGACTTCTTTGTATCTACCTGGCTATCCTCTTGGCTTTGTTTTGGTATGTGCTATTGTTTAGTTTGCTGTCTCCATCTCCTTTTCGGCATTTTTGGTCCCCTTGCGGTTCAACCCCCATTTCCAATGTTTTCCTTTCAATGTGAGCTGACTTCCATTTCCAAAATTTTCCATTCAGTGTGAGCCATTTGGGGATGAACACGGTACCTAGTTTCCATGGTGCAGGCTCCTCTCCCCCTCCCCTCCCTTTTCCCCTTGCACCCTGGCCCCCATCCTGCTAGGTTACCAGCACAGTAGCCAGTCTGTGGGGTGGGGCTGTTAAGTACCCACTCAGCTGAGCTACAGGGATCACACTGCTAGAACCTGAACTGTTAACGCGTCGTGTATGCCAAGGAGTTGATGCTCATCAAATTGGGGCATCAGAACTCCCGGCAATGGCCGCCGTGCCTGACAGCCCTTGCTGTGGCTGGCTGGTGCAGGGTGGATGTCTTGCACATGAAGCGACAAAAGCTTCAACATCCTGGCCATTCTGTGGCCGTCTCTAAGACTGATTATAGACATGGCACTCCTTCTTCTGATCCTTCAGCCATCCCCTCTCTGGCCACCCTCTGAGAAGTGGCTCAAGCTCACCGGCTTGGGTTGAAACCTTTCCCTCGGTACCTGTTCTGTACCAGGACAGATGGCTAGAGTTTTGCCACGACCAAGCCTTTGTTTTTCGTGGAGCCGATTGAAGATAAGTATTGCAAAGTACGGTCCGGTTCTTTGGTGATAAACACATCTTCTGCAGCCCTGAGTGCTTGTGACCATCTCGGTGACATCCCAGTCCCCGCCCCACCCCACCAATCTTAGGACTCGGTACAGGGTATCAGGGTATCTTCTCCAAACTGATGAGGAGCTCCATGAAAACCTAGAGCAGGGAGGAGTCCGATTTATCCGCCATGTAGAGAGAGGCCCTAAAAACAATCGCACTGATCGGGTGCCTTTATCCTGGCCTTCAAGGGAGATACCCTCCCAGAGAAGATAAAGGTGATGGTGTATCACTGTGATGTAAAACCTTACATTCCACTACCAATGAGATGCTTTAAATGCTTACGGTTTGGACATATGTCTTCCTGCTGCACCAATTATCCTCTCTGCGATGACTGTGGGCACCCCCTGAGGGAAGTCCCTGTGCTCCCCCGCCACTGTGCATCAATTGTAATGTGCAGCATCCTCCACGCTCACCAGAATGCCCGGTGTATGTGAAAGAACAATGGATTCATGAGTACAAGACTTTAGATCGATTTACCTACACTGAGACCTGCTGGAAGTATGACTGCGTCAATCCTGTGCCTCTAACTTCTACTTTTGCTTCAGTTACATCCATTCCCCCTCCTAACCCCTCCTCTTCCAAGCCCCGCCAAATTCACCCCACACCTTCCCCCTCACCCTCACTCTCCCACTCCTCCTCCCCATCAGTACCCATACCCACACCTTAGGGTGCTGCTCCCCCTCCGCCGCCGGAGAAGCACTCCCCTTCTTCGGCAGCTGCTGGTACTCGAGCTCCCTCCTGGGACTCCTCTTCCCTGCACCCCCCTGAAAGGCAATCTCCAGGTCCACATCAGCCGCGTGATCTGCAGTCGGTGGGCACCAAGATTACCAGGTATAATTCCGTGCCCGACCTCGCTGCAGTCTGCCCTTCTCTTCCTTCACAAGAGAAGAAGCAGAAACACAAGAACAAGGACAAGGACCCTCCAGTACCCCTGAGGTGCTGCCTTCCTTGAGAATCCTCCAGTGGAACTGTAATGGCTATTTGCGTCACCTCCCAGAGTTGCAGCCCCTACTTTTCTTCTACTCTGCTGCTTGTATTGATCTCCAGAAGACCAATTTTGTCAACTCTTACTCAGCCACACTTTGTGGGTTCCACACTTTCTGTCGAAACCAAATTGGCCCCTGGCAGGCTTCTGGTGGTGTTTGCACCTTGGTCCTCAAGGACATTATTAGTAAATCGGTTCCCCTCTATACCAATCTGGAAGCAATTGCTTTCAGGGTCCATTTGACCACTTCAATCACAATCTGTAATCTCTACCTCCTGCCTGACAGGTCACCCACACCCCTTGCCCTAACCACCCTTCTTCCACAACTCCCTTCTCCCTTCCTGCTTCTAGGGAACTTTAATGCCCACAACCCTCATTGGGGTAGTCACATAACTACTGCCCTGGGCAGGACAGTTGAAGCTGTTCTGGCAGGGCTTGACCTCAGTCTCCTAAACACCAGCACTCCCACAGACTTTAGTGTGGCACACAGCACATTCTCTACCATTGACCTCTCCATCTGCAGTCCCGGCCTTCTTCCCTCCATTCAAAGGGGTGTCCACGATGACTTATGTGACAGCAATCATTACCTGATTGTTTTGACCTTCCTTCAGTGTATCTCGGTCCGTCACCCTCCCAGGTGGGCCTTCTCTAAAGCTGATTGGGGTGCCTTCTCCTCTGCTACCATCCCCCCTGTACTACCATACAGCAGTATTGATGAGTCTATGCAGACTCTGACTGCCACTATTCTTTCCACAACTGCTTCAGCCATCCCTTCTTCCTTGGATTCCCCTCCCCCCCTCCCGCCCTCCTCTCCTCCCCCCCCCCCCCCTCCCGTTGGAAATTGCTGCAGCCATAAAAGATGCCGCCATGCTCTTCAACACTTCAAGCAACACCCTTCTACTGCTCACCTTCTGGTCTTTCAACGATTCCATACCTGGGGCCCGTTACCTAATCAAATTTCAGAAACTGATTTGCTGGGAACGATTTGTGGCTCCCATAGGACCGCACACACCCTCTTCACAAGTCTGGGCTAAACTTAGGAGAAGTTTTGGCCATCATCCTCCTACAGGCGTTGCAGAAATTTCTGTGGATGGTGTTGTCCTTACTCATCCAGACTTTGCTGCAGAACATTTCGCTCAACGCTTTGCCCAAGCCTCTGCATCGACTCAGTATCCACCCACATTCCTCCTCCTTAAAGAGCGCTTGGAATGACTGCCTTTGTCTTTTATTTCTCACTGCTTGGAGCCCTATAATGCCCATTTAGCGAGTGGGAATTCACCAGTGCCCTTGCCCTTGTCCTGACACGCCTCCTGGACCAGATCAGATACATAACCAAATGCTCCAACGCTTATCAGCGGCTGGCCACCATTGTATACTGACCCTTTTCAACCATCTGTGGAGTGAGGGAGTATTTCCTACCCAGTGGCAGGAAACCATTGTTATTCTGGTGTTGAAGCCTGGAAAGCCACCTCTTCAGCTGGATAGCTAGCGTCCAATTAGCCTTACCAACACCCTCTGCAATCTCATCGAATGCCTGGTGAGTTAAGAGGCTGTTTTGGATCCTTGAATCCCGCGACCTTTTGTCATTGACTCAATGTGGTTTCTGCAGAGGCTGTTCTACAGTGGATAACTTAGTCCACCAGGAGTCTGCTATCCTGTCGGCTTTCGCCCATCAGCATCACCTCATTGCAGTCTTCTCTGACCTGTTTAAAGCCTACGTCACCACCACATCCTCACCACCCTCCACGACTGGTGGCTTCATGGCACTCTGCCCTTTTCTTATCAGTAACGTTCTTTCTTGTTTCTCTTTCTGGGTCCAAGTTGGTTCCTCCTACAGCACTTCCCATCGGCAAGAAAATGGGGTTCCACAGGGTTCCGTGCTGAGCGTACCTCTCTTTCTCGTCGCCACTAATGGACTGGTGGTGGCTGCTGGGCCGACAGTGTCCCCCTCTTTTCATGCTGAAGATTTTTGTATCTACATCGCTTCCTCCATCATAGGTGCTGCAGAACGACGTCTGCAGGGTCTAATCTACTGGGCACAATCTTGGGCTCTCTCCCATGGCTTTCAGTTTTTGGTGGCCAAGTCATGTGTCACACATTTCTGCCATCACCCACAGTCCATCACCATCCGGACCTGTTCCTCGATGACCAATCCATCCAGGTGGTGGACACTGATCGCTTCTTGGGTGTGGTCTTCGATGTCCAGTTGACATGGCTCCCTCATCTTTGCCAGCTGAAGAGGACATGCTGGTCACATCTAGAATGTTCTTAAATGTCTGTGCAATACCACCTGGGCTGCAGACCGCTCTATTCTCCTGCAATTGTACAAAGCACTGGTCCAGTCTCGTTTAGACTATGGGAGTCCTGTCTATGGTTCCGCGTCATCTTCGACATTGTAGATACTAGATCCTATCCACCATTGTGGGGTCCAACTTGGTGCCTTCTGGACTAGCTGCATGATTAGCCTGCTCGCAGAGGCAGGGTTTCCACTGCTGTGAGTTTTGCGCCAACAACAGCTGATATCTTATGTGCTCCACATTTGCTGCACCCCAAAGCACCCTAATTATGATCTCCTTTATCCAGACATGGAGATCAACCTCCCACGGCAGTGGTGGCCACGATGTGTGCTTAGCATGGCTGCCCGCATTCCATCGCTCTTTTCTGAGCTCCAGCACTTCCCTTTACCACCTCTTTTCTCCGCCCATTCACGTACCCCTCTGTGGTGCGTCTCTCGACCACAGCTGTCTTGATCTCTCCATCAATTCAAAGAATTCTATATCTCCAGAGGCCCTTCACCACCGATTCTAATGTCTCCTCAGTTCATCCCAGGGTTCAGAAGTGATTTATACTGATGGCTCCTTCGTTCCTGGTCACATCGGTTATGCTTACACCTATGCGAGACACACAGAACTTTGTTCCTTGCCAGATGGCTGTAGTGTTTTTACTGCAGAATTGGTAGCCATCTTGTGCACATTGGACCATTTCCACTTCTGCTCAGGACTGTCCTTCACTATCTGTACTGACTCCTTGAGCAGTTTGCACGCTATCGGCCAGTGCTTCCCTTGCAACCCGTTGGTTGTAGCTATCCAGGACTCCCTTTCTCTCCTTGATGGCCACTGTAGTTCCCTCATATAGTGTGAGGTTTTATTGGTTTTGGTTATTCCAATGTCAGAGGGACTGATGACAGTGTAGTTTGGACCCTTTCTCCAATCTAATGAACCAAAATTACAGATGCAATAGGATCATGGCTGGTGGATGTGCAACCACAGAGTGTTTCTTTCATTATTGGAAACAGCCAGAAATCACTAGGAGCCAGGCCAAGTAAGTACAGAACACAAGAAATCACTTCAAAGCTGTTGTCACAAAGAAACAGTACTGCTGCATTTGGCAGATGCACTGTTGTGTTCTCTTGATGAAAAAGCACACATATATCATTTTCTGCCATTTTTCACAATGCTGTAAGGAACTCGTTCTTCAAAACATCTTGGTGGAATGCATCTATCCCAGAAATGCCCTTTTGAATGCAATGGGTAAGGATTAACACCTTCACTGGCCCCGAAAAATTGCCACTAGCGACTACAATTTCTTCAGCACAGGCACTGACTTCCATCAAACTTACTAATGCTTTATTTCAGTATTGAAAAACGTCATCCTTTATCTGATGCACTGTCACAATCAATAAAAATAAATTCTCATTCATGCCATTATCACATGTCAACATTGCCTTGAAAAATGCCATACACATTGTCTTGTAGTTGTCCTGTCTCCGTCAGCATTTGTGGCACTCATGTGGAAGGTACTTTTCTAACGTTCAGGTCTTTGTGCATGATTTTGTACATATATCCCACAGAAATGCCAGCTTTGGAGGCAATGTGTTCCACATTCATTTGGTGATCCTCCAAAACAACTTTCACCACTCATTCGACCATGTCATCCGACCATATGGTGTGACCTGTCATGCACTAACAATAGGTGCATACATATTTTAAAACAAACAAACTGCATGTTTCTGTTTCCCATCCTCAGAAAAATAGGAGGCGTCATGATGAATGCACCTCATATTTCTGGTGTTAGGAATTAGAATTCAGACTTCCCATAAACATGAATAACCATTAAAAAATAAAATTCCTACTTATTGCTGATACATCAAGCACTGGAATCACAAACACTGCATCAGATATTATGTTTACATTCTTCTCTGGTAACATTCACAACACCTTCCATCACTAGTGGAATCAAGATGTGAAGAAAGGTAAGTCGAGACTGTCTTCGTTTGTTGTCACACGACATTCTGCCTTCTTGAACTCTGCACCCACAGACAGATATTAGACTTATCCATGACACCTTCACCACATCTTGCTGAACCGGTGATGAATGTCAGTTGATATCACATTAAGCAAATGGAGAAAATGGATGGTTATACAGTGTACTTGTAAAGAGAACATCACCATGAAAAACAGTTCTCACTCTTGAGTCCTATGTGCTACAGAGTGCCATTCTCTGTCATGCACTAACAATAGGTGCATACATATTTTAAAACAAACAAACTGCATGTTTCTGTTTCCCGTCCTCAGAAAAATAGGAGGCGTCATGACGAATGCACCTCATATTTCTGGTGTTAGGAATTAGAATTCAGACTTCCCATAAACATGAATAACCATTAAAAAATAAAATTCCTACTTATTGCTGATACATCAAGCACTGGAATCACAAACACTGCATCAGATATTATGTTTACATTCTTCTATGGTAACATTCACAACAACTTCCATCACTAGTGGAATCAAGATGTGAAGAAAGGTAAGTCGAGACTGTCTTCGTTTGTTGTCACACGACATTCTGCCTTCTTGAACTCTGCACCCACAGACAGATATTAGACTTATCCATGACACCTTCACCACATCTTGCTGAACCGGTGATGAATGTCAGTTGATATCACATTAAGCAAATGGAGAAAATGGATGGTTATACAGTGTACTTGTAAAGAGAACATCACCATGAAAAACAGTTCTCACTCTTGAGTCCTATGTGCTACAGAGTGCCATTCTCTGTCATGCACTAACAATAGGTGCATACATATTTTAAAACAAACAAACTGCATGTTTCTGTTTCCCGTCCTCAGAAAAATAGGAGGTGTCATGACGAATGCACCTCATATTTCTGGCATTAGGAATTAGAATTCAGACTTTCCATAAACATGAATAACCATTAAAAAATAAAATTCCTGCTTATTGCTGATACATCAAGCACTGGAATCACAAACACTGCATCAGATATTATGTTTACATTCTTCTCTGGTAACATTCACAACAACTTCCATCACTAGTGGAATCAAGATGTGAAGAAAGGTAATTATTAATAATCTAGATATCATCAGGAAATGTCACCAGCACTTGCGGTGGACCTAAAATATTAACTATTCTATAACTGGACCAGAATGAAAAAGTGATTGACAGACAGCTGTTAACAGGATAGCTGCCATAGTGACAACCCAAGAAATAGCTCAATCAAACCTTCTGCTCTGTTCACCATTGTCTTGTTGCTCTCCTACTCCAGGTGCTGGTTGCCATTGTCAGCTGCAGATGACACTTGTGGTAACACACTGTGATCATTTTTCATTGTTTGCAATGTTTCTCCGTGTGGTATGTTCATGTGATAAGGGACCTACACTAGTTGCAAAAATGCCCAAAAAAGTGATTAGACTATTACTACCTAGCTAAACAAACTGCAGTGTGTGAATTTATTCAGATTGAAAATGCCCAGCCAAAGCTGCTGCAGACAAATGTGAACCAAAAACATCCCCACTACAATGCTTGACTGTCAGTAACTGAGGTATAGCTCCATTGTGTCAGTTGCACAGCTCAGAAATTTTCAAAACAGTCTGACCATCTACCGGGCAGCAGATGTCTTTGGCATGGGGGTATTTAATGTGTAGAGTAATTCTTCCCCCATGAAACAGATTATTTGATGTTATACCATAACAAGATAATATCAAAATATTATTTAGCATAGCACACATTAAATCATGTTCTCTTATTCGCATAACCCACTTTAATGAACTGCTTCAAGACTTTTGCATGTCACCCTGTACTCCAAGGTCCCTTCCACCAAGAGGAGCTGAAATCTAAAAATATTTTTCACTTACACTGTTTTTTGCTCAAACTATAGGCACTGTTACCTGGGAATAATCATATATTTATTATCTTTTGTTGGTTAGATTAGAACTGATTTTGTCTTTCGATATATTTGTATTGACAGTATTTGACATTTTACTATCATTCCCTGATGTTCTCCTCTTCATGGGATCTGTAGTAGGATATTTGACTTTTCTGGAAACAATGTTAAATGGCCAATTATGTCATTTTATGCTCATAACATTTTGTTTTCCTTTGTGAATTTCAGTATTATTGTATATAAACGGAAATAAAACTAAAATAACTTGAAAGCCCACCAAACTGCTCCATTTGAGTCATGTGATGCCTGTTATGTCGCTGATTTAGCTCGCTGCTCCTACTGTCATAAAGCTAATTCAAAGTGATGAGTCTGGCTTCCGCTGCCAGAGGCTGTGTCATATGTGTGTGTGTTTATTTTTGACAATGTCTAGTTTCTCGAAAGCTCATTTTGACTATGTGATTCAGCATCTCCACTATATGGTGAGTAGCAACTATCCTTTCCATAATAATATTATAGTTCACAGTGATGTCTTGTTTAGGAATTTATATTTTGGAAAATGGATTACAAATAGTGTGTGGTATAACACTGTATGAATACATCCATTAAAACTCTTGAAAAATTGTTTTTGAGTGTTTCAAGAGAATGAGAAGATACGTAAAAATTGTTTGCACTGCATCAGCAAAACACCACCATGTCTATGCCAAAGTTTCCTTGCTTAATTAAGAATGCCTTTCACTCTGAAGTTAACATTAATTTACCTCCAACATGTGCTTGCTCACTGTTGCAAAGGATAGTCATCAACAGAGTTAAACTCTTTGTAAAAATCATTGTTATACCTGTTTCCTTGCACACCATTGGTAGCTCAGATAGTAGAGCGATGAACTGTTGAATATTAAAAGTTGATATCCATAGGTTGCTGGTTAAAATCTAGTCTGCAACAATATTTTAACTTATTTATAAAACAAATTGACAGTCCTATCATATGAAAACCAAGTCACTATTACAAAACTTCACCACACCGATTAGAAACAGGGTATTACTGTGTTTTCCTTGCCATTTACAAGTGCTTACGTTTGCAATAGCTGTTCACAAAAGTTACTTTCAAAAAGATATTTTCTAGTTAATGTGACCACACAGTTTTTACTTTATCAGAGACAATGTTTCCCTTTTTTTTCTTTTTTTTTAAAAAAAAAATCTTTGTTCAGTCTAGCTTAGATCCTTATTGGTTAAGCTTTGAAGTTTCATCACCTTACATAAGATGAAGTTAAGTCTGCTTCAGACACTGATGTTAGTTTGCATGCCCAAACAGCACACCCCTTCCATTTGTGTTACCTTCTATGCTTTATATCTCACTGCGAACAACACTTTATCGTCCTACACCTCATTGTACTGTAGTGGCATGATGTTCTCTTCACTACTAGCAATGCTTTCAAAACAGTTAATTGTTTGTAAGCAAAGTAGATGTATTGATCCTCAGTTGTCCACTTCTCAGTCTAAGATTAATGTAAAGCTATATACAATAGATCCCACCATTGAAACAACTGCGACATTGAAATCTTGCTAATGCTATTTTCATATAAAACTTAAAAAAATTATGACCCTCCTAGGTTTCAAACCTGGGTTCTCCTTATCTGTAGTCATATGCGCTATCCTTTTTGCCAAAAGGCCCATGCTTCTTTTGAGTAGTGGAAATCAGCATGAAGTTTTACCAAGAATAATTCTATTGTGCTTTGGGTCATATTTCATGACTGATAGTCAACACACTAGATATAATATAGGGACCCATTTGCAAAAGTTTCACAATTCCTTAGTTTTCAGGGGGTTTAATGATGTTGCAGGGATCAGGAAAAAGAATGTCCGTCCTTGAACATGTCACTGCTATAAATGAGTGGAGCATAAATACATCAAATTTCGGTCCGCTTCCACTATCTGCATTCACAAAATTCATTTCCATTGTTACTTAAAAGTTGTAAATGCGTTTTCCATAATTAAATAACTAAACTATTTCAAGAAAAAGTGTGTAAAAACATAGTAACTTAGGCTACCCCTCCTGTAACATACTTATAACTTTGTATTACTCCTAGTCTGTGAAGTCACCAGAGATTCAGCCAATAACAAGAGTATTTTCAATCACATGACCAAAGCTTGATATTTAATGATTTTAACCTTTAATTACATAAAAATAAAAGACATTTTGTGAGAATATTGACAGTAACTGTGATTTGAATATTATAATCACTCCGAATAACAACAATCTAAATCATATTTTTAACATAGGAAAATAGCCTATTCCTCCTTCTCTTTCACAAATAATCAAGTGTTATTTGCCTTATGCTATTCGCAACAAAAGAAACCGGTACTATCCCAACACTGGGAATGACAGTGAAGTATGCACAATCAATGACTGTTGCTCTGTTAAGAAAACAGAGTGATGTTTGACCATGATAGAAATACGAATCTTTCTTGCTTTGCATAGCAATTTTTCTTTTAAGAGAATCAGACTTCCTGAAATGAATATTGAATAAAAGCAGGTTCTTTCATTGAATACAATATGTATTTAAGGCAGCAGGAATGGTAGCCAATCAGTAGCATCACCATACTAGAAACATCCAACTTCATTAGGTACTCATCATTGTAAGGCTGTGAAAAAAATGAAAACAATGTTAGGAGAGGAAATATTAACAATATTAAACAAAAATAATACTGCTTTGAATAGTATTTAATTAATCTGAGTTGTACAACATCACTTTCTGCTTTCTCAGCAGACAGAAATGGAGCAAAGAAGTAAGTGATATAGGAAGAATTAAGCTAAACCTATCAGTTATTTTTTTAAAACAAAACCATAGCTCATAAATTTAATCATTTGTCACATCAGCATGGTATTTATGTAACTGATACATGCAAACAACTGTTCAGTTTCCTTTGATGATGGCTAAATAATGACATTATTGTTTATTTACAAAGACTCTGAAATAATCTCGTTAACATACTCTTGTTGGCAGATGGTGCCAATCAGGATAGACCCAGGCAATGTGGTACATGGCTGGATTGGGATGAGGCATCAATAATCAACCAGGTTGTCACTTGCACAGCCTTGTGCTCAATTTCTTGTTAATCCGGTTGAGGACATCCTCCTCAGCAGACAAGTAGCAACTCATGGGATTGAATAAGCTAAGTGCTGCTCTTATCTCTTTGCAGCACATGCATCAATGAAACTGTTTAGTTGCACTATGCAAGACACATCAGACACAAGATTTCATTCACACATTATCCAGTATGTTAATACTCTTATTACAATCACAAACATCCAAGTGTTGTTTAGGCACACAAACAAATTTCACAATAGCTTCGACACTGATATTCAATTTAGAGTTCTATCATTTATGTTATAAGAACATACTTCAAATTAGTCCCCATGGATCTTAATGGGACTCAAAAGTCTTATTACATTTAACCGTAGTTTCACATCTATAATTACTTTTTCTTTTTATTTACAAAAGAACATACATCACATATTACCCTTTTGTCAGTGAATTACTGATTACAACGAGTTGATTCTGCTTTACAGATTTGCTATTACATAGACTCAACATGACTTAAATCTTGGACAACAGATCTTTACCTATTTTGCAAAAACATCTCATCTGCTCAAAGCAGAATAATGACCACATGTGTTGCAAAATACATACAAATCCTCAAGTTATACTCATTCAGAGGAGCATCATATGTTACTCCCCATACAATTCCACACTAATATGTTCACCCATCACTTGATTGATTGATTGATTGTTTTATTGATCCATTTCAACATTTTTGTGCATAGTTACAAACTGATATTGGACACATCTATTTTGTGATGATGAGATGATACAAAGTGAATTTATGTGATATCTCCAACATGAATAATTTCACATACATAAAACAATAAGCAAATGTAAACATACAGGTTGATGTCTTCATGCTCTTCTCAATAACTCAGATCAGTTTTAGAAAGCAAGAGGATTTTTACATTGTTGTGTTTATCATTACTTATAATTTTTGTACAAGGAAACAAATTTACATTATATCATGACACTTTTCTTATGAGTTAACAACAATTACTCTTAATAAAGAAAGTGGAGTAATATTAGCAGCTTTTGCTGTTGTACATATGGCACAAATTCAAAGATTAGAAAGTATTTACAATTTATATGACATACACTAACACTGATTGTGTTACTGAAGTATTCTATATGAATTCATCCAGATTTTAAAAAGCAGCTAGCTTCACTAGCTTTTATATGGTTTAAGATTGTGAAGATTCATAAAACTTATTATAAGTTTATTTAAAAAATACGTTTTTAGAGCCCTTTTAAAATTCTTTAAATTTTTTTGTCCTAATTGTGGTGTGGTAACTTGTAAAGTTTTTTCCCTAGTAGGGGCCCATCTTGTCTAAATCATTTTTTCATATTCACTGTGCAGTTCCATTTTCTGTCATGTATTGTACGTATTAATTGTTTAATTTTTTTGTACTAGTTGTTCTTCAGTGTATGCTATTTTCTAAATGAAATATGCAACTTCTAAAATGTATAAACAAAACCGTGGAAAAATTTTTAGTGGCCTGCACGAGCTTCTTGTAGTTGCATCTTATTTTTTGGACAATAAAGCAACTTCTGCTGGCAGATGAGCGCCCCAAAAAATTATGCCGTATCTCAACAGTGATTCCACCTGTGTGTAATATATATTTTTTATCATTTGTTGTGTCATGCAGCCTGTAAGAATTCGTGCAATAGCCGGTGGTACTTAATTTCTTATTGATGAAGCTTACATATTTGTCCCACTTTAGGTTTTCTTCAGGGGTGTATCCTTTGTGTTGTATGTAAATGCATAGTTACTGACTTTTCTGCATTTACGACAAGACTGTTTCTGGAGAACCAATCACTATATGTAACGTGCATACTTTGATTTCATTCTCCAGTCAACTACAGTCTTCACTTTTATCAGAATGTTGGTGCCGCCTGCAAATATTATACATGTCTGGGGACAGGTTGGTGACTGTAAGTCATTTATAAACAACAGGAACTAGATTGAACCTAAAATTGAACCTTGGGCACACCATATTTAACATTTTGTTTTCCTGACTGATACATATGCATGTTGCTTCCTTCTTGATATTTAAGTTCCACAAATTGTTGTCTGTTATTCAGGTATGATTGTATTCATTTGTGTCCCAGTCCCGACACCTACATATTCCAATTTTGAGAGTACTGCGGAAAAAGGGGGTGAATAGGATTACTTTTCATGTTCAGAGATGTGCAGGTCCTCAACCAATAGATGTAAAGTAATGGAACAAAAGATATTTTATGTGTCTTCATCTGTAGTTTTGAATCCAATATATGGCATTCTCTTTATTGTTTCTGACAAATTTTAATATTTTTTTAAAAATTCTTTGAGCCTATTGTTCTGAAGTTCGGGGAGAATTGGATCTGTCATAGTATTTTCCCAAATTATTCCATTAAGATGCTTGTTTTATGATTAGGATCACTGGCTTATTTTTTTAAAAAAGTAAAAGATGATTGCAAAATAGAAAAAAAGAAGTATACATACGATTATAATTATTTTATTGCAAAAAAGAAAACATTTTAGGTAGAAAACTTAAAATAATGCTACAACTTATTCTAAAAACATGGGATCCACAAAAAAGGTGTGTTGACCCCCTTGAATGTTAATGATTTTTATCTTTCTCTCCACTTGTATTGGGCTCACCTCACATATATTGTCCATGTTTGGGAAAACAAAGACAGTGTTCTTTTTCCCAACCCTTTTTCGAAGGCACTTAACAGTCATTGCTTACTCAGTTACAGTGACAATTGTGCCTAAGAACATCCTGTGTCCCTTTTTTGTGTCAAATCTAACAATGACAAAGTCGTTAAGGCTTTCGTGGCCACTTGTTGACAAACTGCCTATTGGCTTCTGTATCGGGTTCTTCGGCTGACATTCAGCTAATGATTTTACTGACGTTTTGCCAGCAGGAGTGGCTGTCATTGTCAAAGCTTCACCACCGGCAATGGAGGGTGAAGCTTTGACAATGCCAGCCACTTGTGCTGGTGAAATGTTAGTAAAATCATTAGATGAACGTCGGCCAAATAACCCGATACAGAAGCCAATAGGAAGTTTGTCAATGACAATGTCATCAGGCTGAAGTTCATAAGGCAAAAAGACTTCAGATCCACTGGTTGCACATGTGCCCTCACGTGGGTTCTCGCGTTCATTGGTGGAGAGAGTTGGTGAGCCGTTATCTCCAGAAACATCATCACTTTTGTGTGAGGTATCACTCTTTTCATCATTAAGGAAATCATGTGCTGACACACTTTTCCCAGCCTCCACTGGAACCCTAGCTCACCATTGTCCCACAGGCCTTTCATCGCTCCCTTGAAATTCTTGCAGCAGTTCTATGAGGGCTCCCATCAACATCCTGTTGATTTGCAGGCCTTCACCATCATCTTCAACACCAGGAACTCTGCTAATTACTCTCTCGGGATTGAACGGCAGAATCGCAAATTTCTCAAAACCACCCTGCATGTTTCTTTCGGCATTTGCTTCCAGAGTTCTCATAAGCTGGTTTAGTAATCAGGGGAACATATTCTTTGGAATGATGGTCTCCTTATGACCGGAACCCAACTTCCAGTTTTGGATAATGCTTCGCCGGCTGGTCTTCAGTGGACGAAAAAATGCCACATCAAGAGGCTGAGTGAGATGCATATAGTTTTTGGGAAGAAAAATCATTCTTACACCATTCTCTGCACAAGCCTTGACTGAAGCCACCGAAAGATGAGTGGAAAGGTTGTCACCAGTTAAAATTTGGGGCCTTCTAACTTCCTATAATAAGGCAAAATGATTGTGGTAACCCTGTCATCAAAACTCTGAGCATCAAACCACCCACTTTCACTTCTATTAAATCCAGTGTCTTAGGGAGCACCAGCCACCCATCAAGCATACAAGTGCTTTGAGCGATAACAACATACAAAGGCAGCAGTTTTCCATTTGCTGCAGCAGCAAACATAATTGACATTGCTGCTTTGGAGGTATTCATGACTCCCTCAGGATATTTTGATCCTCTTTTCGTAATCACTTTTGCATGTCCCAGGTCATCTGCTAAGTTCATTTCATTGAAATTCGCAATATTACTTGGGGGAACAGCTTTAATTTCCTTATAAAATATTCCCGCAGGACAGCTCTTGACACAGAAGCATGTGCTCTTTTTATGTTCTGGCACAGTCTTAGACTCAATTTTTCTTTGTGCCTCTTCAAAAAGCTAACAGTGAATTCATGACCAGGTAAATTATTTTTCAATTTTCTAGCAACTTCACCTCTCTGGTCCAAGAATCCTTTGACAAACAATTGCAGAGTCAACTGGTTCAAGGGGCAGTGCCACTCAGCACAAATAGCGAGCCTGTCCACAATCAACACCTCTTCATCTGCGGAGAGTGCAGTTTGTCCCCCTTGGTGGCGCACATTCTTATTCCTCAAATGTCGGTGGAGAACTGTGAACAGAATGCTGAAATTTCTGGCATCTTGCCTAATCCTTGCTTCTCTTTTTGTAGGATTTCCCACGAGGATCAGGAATGTAATTTCTGGGCATTTTAATCAGTCTGGAAATTAAATAGAATGAAACATTCAAAACGCAAGCAGGTATTATCCCATAATAAAATGTAAGCCCAATAATAGTGTTATTTTATGCTGATCCTATTCACCCCATTTTTTTTAAAAAAAGTGCATTTGTTCTAGTGAAATAAAATGAAATCAAGAAATATATTTAATACTCACCAAAAATGAAGGAGGACCTGAATTCGGAACACAATTCTTGGTAGAAGCACTGATTTTGATGATACACAACTCCCTACTACACACCACTGTATACCAAGTTTTCGGAACATACATAAATGTGGGAATCCCCACTCACATGTTTACAGTGCTCTAGAAGCCATGGCAGCCAAAATTGAAACACAAAATGTTTGTGAATGTGTTCCTTCAGGGCACTGGTTTCCATATTTTATTACAATCCTGTGTAGTTTCTATTGTTTTAAAGTTTTTCCATTAGAATTAATCCTATTCACCCCTATGATCCTATTCACCCCATTTTACGGTAGTTGTTTATGGCTGATGACGTCATCAAAAGTTTTGGTGAGGTCCAAAAATATAGCAGATAAGTGTTGTTTATGGTCTACTGAGGCCAGGGATTCATTTTTAAAATCAAATATTGCAGTATCTATGGACCTACATTCACGGAAACCACAATGTGATTTTGAGAAGACATTTTCTTCTGTACAATACACCAGCCTCCTATAAAGAAAAGCCAGACAGTAGAGAGATTGGTCTATAATTTGTTACCTCTGTTCTTTGACCCCTTTTAAACAAAGGCCTCACTTTTGCTATTGATAGCTTTTTAGGAAAAATCCCAGTAGCCACTGAGGGATTACAAACACCTGCTGAGCTTTTTGATTTTTGTTCTTAAGTGACATTTGATACTTCTTTCTCATCTGTTAGATATTAAAAAAAGGACACTTATTTAAACTTTTTGGAACTTTTTCTGTCCTAGCATTTGGTGGATGCATTTTGATAAGATTTTTGCTAATTCTGTAAAGTAGGAGTTAACTTTATTTGCAACTTTTTTGGGTCTGACATTTTGGTTGAGATTTCCAGTAAGTCCATATTGTAGTGTTCTTCATACTGTTTTCCTGTTTCTTTTCTTACTATGTTCCATACAGCCTTCGTTTTGCTTGGGGAACTTTTGACAAAATTGTTATTTGTCCATTTCTTAGACATTTTAATGACTTTGTTTAGAATATGCTTTTATCTCCCAAGCATCAAAATCTGGTGGTTTTTCTGGTTGGTTTGATACTTCATATAGAAAGTGCATCGATATGCCTGGTGTGAGCCAATTACTTTTCTTGTTTTTCTGCATTATCTTTTCTTTTTTTGGGTTAGGAGAGGGGGGGGGGAAGGGGGGAGGGAGGACATAGTTCAAAGTAGTAGCAGAAGATGTTACTGACAGCATCAAATTTTCTATTTGTGCCTGTAATGTTCTAAACTTTTTCCCATTTTTCCCTGGTTCGGAAATACAGAAAGGAATTTATATTTTGTTCACTGTAACTCCTAACAACACCTGAAACAGACTGTTTGGAAGTTGACCACGATTTTTTAGTTCTACAGGAATTATTTGAGCATTGTGATCCCCAAAGTCTGTATTGAAAGTTTCTGTATTGTAGTTACATGTCATATTGGTAAATATTTGGTCAATGGTTGACACTGATGCTGTTATCCATGTTGATGCTTCTATTTTAGGCTTTAAATTAAAATTTAAAGGAGGTTCAGAAGATCAGTTTTTTGTTTTGATTGTTTCAGGAGGTTAATATTAAAATCCCTACACATAATGAGATTTTGCACCTTTCTGTTAATATGTGGAGGTATGATCCAAACCTGTTAACATGATAGGTATGTTGCCCGCTGAAGCCCTATGCAAGCAAATAATAGCTACATTCTCAGCTACTAATTAAACTACAGATATCTCTAAAATTCCTTCTTTAGGTATATCTTTTGGAAAATGAATAGATGCAAATTTTATACCACTTTTTACATATATACAGCTTCCTCCATGGGTTTGTATAGTTCTACAGAAATAGCTACCTAACACAAAATTTTGCAGACTCAGCATTTTTAGTTTTTGTTCTTCAAGCCAATGTTCAGTTATGCAAAGTACAGTATCAAATTTTAGTTCAGTCTGTAAACTTCAACTTTAATTACGTATACTTATTATAGATAGATAATGGACTAGAAATTTGCTCCACTCAGGCTACATCTACATCTATGTGATTACTCTGCTATTCCCAATGAAGTGCCCGGCAGAGGATTCAAGGTGTCTCTCTTCCGTTCCGCTCTCGAACGGCATGCAGGAATAATGAGCACTTAAATTTTTCTGTGTGAGGCCTCATTTCTCTTATTTTATCATGATGATCATTTCTCCCTATGTAGGTGGGTGCCAACAGAATGTTTTTGCAATCGGAGGAGAAAACTGGTGATGGAAATTTTATGAGAAGATCCCGTCACAACGAAAAATGTCTTTGTTTTAATGATTACCACTCCAAATCATGTATCATGTCTGTGACACTATCTGCCCTATTTCGCAGTAATACAACATGAGCTGTCCTTCTTTGTACTTCGATGTCATCCGTCAGTCCCACCTGATGCAGACCCCACACCACACAGCAATACTCCAGAATAGGGCGGACAAGCGTGGTGTAAGCAGTCTCTTTAGTAGAGCTGTTGCACCTTCTAAGTGTTCTGCCAATGAATCACAGTCTTTGGGATCGTTCTAATTTAGGTTATTTGTAATTGTAGTCCCTAAGTATTTAGTTGAATTTACAGCCTTCAGATTTGTGTGACTTATCGCGTAATCGAAATTTAGCTGATTTCATTTGGTACTCATGTGAATAACTTCACACTTTTTCTTATTCAGGGTCACTGTCATGGTCAAATAACCATTTATTGCTCACAAAATATCTTAACGACCAACACATATACATACAAGTACTCTCATGCTATTAGAAAAATAGTGATTACTTACAAAATCTACTCCTTCAGTTTACATCATAGAAAATAAAGTGTCTCTTTTCTGAGAATAGTCTACTTTCATATTACTCTGCTTCTTTTTCTTTAGTATGCATCACACCACATGTGGGCAAACAATACACAAAGTACATTTGTATGTGTGTTTTTCTTCTTCCTGGTACATATATTCACACAGGGAAAATTTGTTTCTAAATTTCAGGCAAAAATAGTTCATGGTTTTATGCAGCATACACTGCGGTTAAATTGGTACAATACAATAAAACCATTCAAATATGTACTTGCTTAGAGCATATGTTACGCGAGTCACTAATTAAAGAGTTATACCATTTACATTTTCGGAATAAAAAGGAACGTAATCATCAGCACTATCCACACAGGTAACTTTTCACATCAAGGTAACTGTGAAGTCCTTTAATTTGGTTTTGTTTTTGGAAAAGCAAAAAGATAATTCCCTGGATGTGGAATCTGGATAATCTTATATGAACCTGTATAAAGTAGCCACTATTTGATATTTCTTTTCTACAAGGCTGAAAATTATGGATGTGATTTTAACAACGTGGTTTCTCCTAATGAATATTCTTCTATATGCCCCAATCTTTTGTCACAGGGATTCTTTTATGTTCTGATCTGTTCAGCGAGTGTAATTAGTGTATACCTTACCTTTTCTTCTCGTGTTAATTCTTTTTTAGGCAGGTGTGGCAGTGGATACATACACTTGTTAACTTCTTTACTGTACAAATGGCTCTGAGCACTATAAGACTTAACATCTGAGGTCATCAGTCCCATAGACTTAAAACCACTTAAACCTAACTAACCTAAGGACATCACACACATCCATGCCTGAGGCAGGATTCGAACCTGCGACCGTAGCAGCAGCGCAGTTCTGGACTGAAGTGCCTAGAACTGCTCGGCCACAGCGGCTGGCGCTTTACTGTACATTGAGAGATCTGAGGCTATGTAAGGGGCTGTGTATGTTGGCAGGTTGTTTACTACATGCTCAAATGATTCAGTAAATTCTATTCCACATGTATGTTGCATTCTTGTACACATTTATAAAAAAGTGATTACATTCTGTGAAAGCACATGCATTGAGTTTATTTTGTGGCTGACATTTTGATATCAAAATGTGTTTGATGTTACAATTCATTTTTTGCATGTAAAGTTTGAAGCATTATTCTTTAGAAATGTGACATGCTTACCAACTGTCAGTATGTAGTCACTAAGAAGGGGCTGGCATGAGCCTTGTAAATACTTGTTCTTGCTTCAAAAAAGTCTGATTTCTTGTTAGAAGAAAACAAAATTCTTCAAATTTAGAATGTTAACAGGCTCCATTCATGCTAGTCCCACTGTCAAGAGCACCTTCACTGTTGATTCTATTTTTTCTTAAACCAGACAGCTTTGATAAATACCATGGCAGTTCTGCCAGTGAATCGCCAAAAACAGAGATTTCCATTTCTGTCCCAGTTGGTCACCAGCCTGTGCGGAAATACCGGAAACGTTTTATGTTGCTGTGTGGCACAGTATGCCTTGCCAGCTGAACTAAGTGCGCAGTGTAGGCCAGCAGTCAGTTTGGGATTTCCAGTGCTAATCCACTAATCCAAGGATGGGCGCATTTGAGTAAAAGGCGCTAATGTTTCTGGTATCTTGGTTCAGCAACTCAGTCAGGTGTGAAGTACAAAAGCCGTCTGTGGTCTGTGTCTGATGGTATCGAAGCCTGTGACTTGTTTTATGCTAGAGTGTAAATACCTTTTGGGTGCCAAAATAAAGAAAATGTTGGTGTGACATCCCAAAAGAGCAGTTGTAAAAAAAGGGTTCATTAAATAAATTTTCAAGCCAAACTGACAGTGTTTCAGTGAAAGTACAATGTGGTGTGAAAGACTGTAGCATTTCTAAAGCTTCATCAGTTGCTACTGCCAGTGAATTATATGTTTTGTGCAAGCAAGAACTATTAGCTGATGAAATTGTTCCACTAGTGGAAATAGCTAATAATAATGTTACTGCAGAAGAAATGAGAGCAGGCCAAGATCTCCACAATGAAAGAAAATAATCTATAAGGAAGGTAATGGATTTAAAGTTGCTGATGAGATTAGCAATCGGGGAACCTGGCTAGATGTTACAAATGGTAATTTTTAGGGTAAGAGCAACTAAGGAAGGTCTGGAAGACATCAGTGGGGGGAAAAAAACATTTCCTGTGGATAGTGAGACAAAAAGATGTTTTACTATTTTATTCTTTAGACATGATTTATGGATTGTACCCAAGGACACAGACATCCCTCCCAAAGACAAGGCAAATGTGTGTGCAATGCAGGATGGGACCTTCGACAAGGACAAGGGTGACGGGGCAGTGAAGTTGTTGGTCAGCTACCTGATGGAATTGGTAAGTTACTGATAAATAAATCTTTATTTAAAACTCAAATGCAATACCATTGATCACCTAATGTAAATGCATAAGTCAAATTGCGTCATTGCTGGTCTTTTGTCATCATTTCCTATCTCTCACCACTTACAAAGACTTTTGACATACAATTCAATTTGCAGCTGACAATCCTGATCCAGGAGTTGTGGATGACTCACAAGATGGCGTCAAGATAGCGGATGGTGCACTTGATGGAGCGATGAGAGATGGACATGATTGCGGTACACTGCGTGCCAGACACGGTGCAGCAGCTCATCGTGGACGAGAAAGAGTAAGCGCCGTGCGGCTTACGGTGCCTCAGGTGGAAGTGGAGAGTTCCAGTGACACCAAGTGGACACAAATTTAGCCAGGCGACACAGCAGGTAGATGCAGTACCCAGAATGTGGTGCAGGAGATACCAGGGCTGATGGGACATGCCAAACAACATGTTGTAGATGACTTGTCACTCTGTGTTGCAGCTGCATGTCAGTGACCCAATTCTGAAACTGATAAAAAAAAGAACACTGAAGCAAAGGTTCACAACACAGTTGGTAATAATGAGTGGTCTCTAAGCCTGGAAGAACTAGTTGCTTTCATTGGATTACTCTATGCACATGGAGCATATGGCGCTCGGGATATTTCTTAAGAAGACTTATGGAGCGATAAGTAGGAACCTCCTTTCCTTCAAAGCACCATATCAAGGAAGAGATTTGCTGAAATATGCAGGCATCTTAAGTTTGATTCTGTCATCAAGAAGACAGATAATGTAAGGAAACGGATAAATTTGGCCTTGCTCCGGAAGTATGGAATTTACTGAAAATTGCATTGCCTGCTACAAGCTAGGTGAGAATATGACTGTCAATAAGAAACTGCATTCTTGCAAGTGTAAGTGTCCATTTATACAGTACATTCCAAGTACACCTGATGTGTATGGGACAAGGTACTGCCTTTCCTGCGATGCTGACAAGCGCTACATCCTTAATGGATTCCCTTAGCGTGGTGAATGTGGGACTTGTGATCCAAGCAAGGGTCTTGGTCACCATGTTGTTGTGAAGCTGGTACAACCATTCCTCAACTGTGGTTGTAACATCATGATTGACATCTTCTTCACCTCCATGAAATCAGCAGGTGAGCTGAAACAATGAGGAACAATTTTAGTTGTCACTCTTCAGAGGTCACTCAAAAAAGCCCTCCAGTAATGCGAAGTGGTGATGATGCATTGTACACGTCAAGCAACAATCTTCTCACAGTATACCAAGTGAGAAAGAAAAAAGAATATCCTTATTCTGAGTAACATGCATGCAGGATATCGTGTGAATGAGAATACTGAGGATAAACTTCTAGAAACTGTGAAGTTTTATAATGAAACTAAGGCTAGAGTGAATATAGTTGACCAAATGGCTAGACACTACAATGTCTGAGCTGGCACCCATTGATGGCCTCTGCATGTCTTTCACAATATTCATGCCCTTGCCATAACTAGTGCTCACACAATTTTCAGGTTACTTACCTCTAAGATTTTATGCTGACACTTTATCCTTAGAGTAGCAGACAAACTTGCTGCCCATTACAAACTGTACAGAAAAACCAATCTCCCCTTGCAAGCACTTGGTACCAGCGATGGTAAATATGGAAATATAAGGTGTTGTCAAATTCAGGTTTCCTGCAACGACAAAAGGGGAAGAAAACATGAAATGTATGCCTCAAGTACAACAAGTGTGTGTGTGCAGAAGCTGCCAAGCCAAAACTCTTGCTGAATATATAAACTGTGAGCCCATCTCACTTTAGCTAACTCTGTCAACTCTTTGTTCCTACATATTTCCAAATATTTATAATAATATGACCCAAGTTGTCTGTATTTATGTTTTAGTTCCTTCATTGCAATATGCAAGAAAACATGCAGACCATTTTAATCATCTGCTGTGTTTTAGAATCTTTCACAAATATTTGGTACTTACCTTGTTTGTATGTGAAAGTAAGGATACTATTAGTACTAACATAAACGGTTATGTTTTGACTCTGATTCAAATCTTTTTATAAAGAAAAATGTTGTGACATGGTTTTACTTACTTGTTTTAATGACGATTGATGAAAAACTGTGGAATTCCTTGTGTAAAATTTAAAATGAAAGAAAAGTTTACTTCTGAAAATTTAAGTCTGACAGACCAATTTATGTTTTATAGACCAAATTATTCTTTGGTTACACTTTAGTCTTCCTGAACAAACTGTCAACATGATGACACTCAAAAGACACTCTAAATACCACCCAAATACAAATAAAACAGTGGTTTCCTACTATGGATCAGGAATGACTTGGGGTATGGCAGTCCAGTTCTTCTAGTGTTCTTCTTGTGTTAAGAGGCACCCGTGAAATGTTGGGAAATCCAGGTAATGGAAACTTTTTAGGGCAAGTAGGCTCGATGGCCAAGTTTGAGCCTGTATTAAATGACCATATTAATCATATGGCAAAACCTGGAAGGTTGGTTACTTATTTAAATTAGGACACACAGAATGAAATAATTACCATAATTTCTGATGAGACTGCATGTGTCATGAAGGATTTACCTGTCATGAAGGACACCATATTCAGAAATAAATATTAATCAATAACACCAAACAGTACACCAGATTTAAGTCACAAGAACAATTAAAGTGTGGTTTTAAGAGTGGTAGATGTGTTTTCCAAACCAACTGCAATTTAACACGGCAAAGTTGACTGGTGACCTGGCTGGGGCAACAGCACCATCTGCTTACATTTTAAAAAAGCTGACGGGAGATATTGTGGAGTCTTCACTTCCTAGTAGTCTTACAACTTGAGGTTAACATTCTACACTCCATATAAAAAATAACTGAAAGTATTTTTGCCATCAAGTACTAGCTTCCAGAACAAAAGTTTCACTCTGCAGCAGTGTGTGTGCTGCTATGAAACTTCCTCTCAGATTAAAACTGTGTGCTAGACCAAGACTTGAACCCTGGACCCATGCCTCCTGTGGGCAAGTGCTCTGCCGACTCAGCTACTCTAGTATGACTCATGATCCATCCTCACAGCTTACTTCAGCCAGTATCTCATCTCCTACCTTCCAAACTTCACAGAAACTCTCTTGTGAAATTTATGGAAGAAAAGATCTTGTGGAGACAAGGCTTAGCCACAGCCTGGGGGATGTTTCCAGAATAAATTCCTGGAGGAGTTTTGATCCACCAAGATGTTTCGTTTCAGCACATACTCCACTGCTGAGTGAAAATTTCTTTCTGGAAAAAACCCCCATGCTGCGGCTAAGCTACGTCTCCGCAATATTCTTGCTTCCATGAATGCTAGTCTTGCAAGTTTCGCAGAAATGCTCTGAAGTTTGGAAGGCAGGAGACAAGGTACTCGCAGAAGTTAAGATTCCTTAATAGAATAAAATTTGAGATATTTTAAAAAAAGATCATAAAGGTCTACTAAGTACTCCACCTTGGACAGAGGGTACTGGACCAGCTACATACAGATATTAACTGCAAAGGTTGATAGGCAATATAGGGTGAAGTTCTATGTAGCGCCATTTGTTTGTGGGTTTTGTTCTCTGACAGATCTGACAAGTTTTTGACAACTATTCTGCATATCTTCGCATATCAGGAAAATAGCAATAATGGTTTAGCTTTCATAGAAATTCTGACATATTGTAGTGCCTTCAAACGTAATGTGTGTGCCAAACTAAAGTATTACTGCAAGCATCAGGTACACACACACACCAGTTATTATTTTGAGTGTTACACCTGTAAAACAATGTTATTTTGCATTTTGTACTATTGTATGAGTTTCTCAGATGGATTTTCTGTGAGTACTGTCATTATGTTGTACCATATAGGACCTGAAGCTTGTAGTGTGGCCACATTAGTATGCATATCTTAACAGTATAGCCTATAACATGTGTCTTTCATTAAGAGAAATCAGTAATTTGTTCAGATAATCTACCAAGAATAGTCAGACTTCATGGTAGATGTGACAAGGCATTTAAAAACTATATTCTTGAAGAAAGGCTTTTCATCTTGCGATACAAGCATGAAGTAACTTTCATGTTAATAGAAAGCTCAATGGTTTATCTACTAGTAATAATTGACTAAAGTATGGTGAGTGAGAAGGTTCAATGGCATTCCAACAAAGCACTGATTTTATTTCTCGGGCAGCACACCATCCTTTCACCCACAGGATGGAGTGGGATTTTTGGCAAAACATGTCATGTGGTATCACATCCACATGGTATATAGACACAGTTATTAACTTGGTTTATCATCTAATACATGTAAGTACTTCATAAATATGATTCTTAATTTTCGTTGTTGTTCTGAACTGGGACAGACATTACTTTTTAATGGATATATGCTTTGTTGTTCTCATTCTAACAAAAGAGACTTGAAGAATTGTTTACAGCTGCACTCTTTGTTTTCATGAATTTTATCTTAATACCCTGGTAATATTTGTCATGTGCTATTGAGGTTTGCATCAAATCAATTACAGTATCCAGAATGAAATTTTCACTTTGCAGCAGAGTGTGTGCTGATATGAAACTTCCTGGCAGATTAAAACTGTGTGCCAGACCGAGACCCAAACTTGGGGCCTTTGCCTTTCATGGACAAGTGCTCTACTGACTGAGCTACCCAAGCATGACTCACAACCCATCCTCACAGATTTACTTCCACCAATACCTCATTTCCTACCTACCAAACTTCTACCTTCCAAGCTCCCCTGTAAAACTTGCAGAACTAGCACTCCTGGAAGAAAGGATATTTTGGAGACATGGCTTAGCCACAGCTTTGGGATGTTCCAGAATCAAACTTTCACTCTGCACTAGAGCACTTGCCCACAAAAGGCAAAGGTCCCAAGTTCGAGTCTTGGTCTGGCACACAGTTTTAATCTGCCAGAAAGTTTCAATTACAGTATCTTTGCCTTTGGTGCACAAATAGCATTTACTTGAAGACTAATCTAATTTTACGTACTTTTCTCAGAAAAACTCCATGCCAAAGAAGCATTCAACTAAAAGAATCAGGATAGGTATAACATACCTCCATTTGCTACTTATGTCTGGCACTTGACAGGTTGCGACTTTGCACCTAAAGCTCTATTTACACGGCAGTTTTGTTTATCTTTGACCTTATTAAGTTCTGTGACATAACATTATGAGAGGCATCTGTGACTAGAACAATTAAAGTAGAAATTTTTCCTACCTAGTCTTGACTGAACTAATACCTGTTAGTTATTAGAACATGTGTTGATCCTTCATTGATTCATCTCTTCAATACCTGCCTTCATCATAACTTAATAGGTTAGTGTGACGCCTTCATTGGCCCTCCCCCATGAAATGCTCATCATCAGAGGACTTAGTGAGACTGGAATTAGTTTGATGAAGCTTCATTATTGATAGCCAGTAGTGGCTCATTCTTCACTTTAATGATATTTATCAACAGGATTTGATTCTGCAAGCTGGTATCAGGTGGACCATTGTGCATCGGATTATTTCGCACCTGTGTACTATTCACATTTCCTTTGTTTCAATAGTTTCAAAATACTAGGAGTAAGATAGATACTGCCTACAGGAAAATTAAAGAGATCTTTGGAGATAAGAGAACCACTTGTATGAATATCAAGGGCACAGATGGAAACCCAGTTCTAAGCAAAGAAGGGAAAGCAGAAAGGTGGAAGGAGTATATAGAGGGTCTATACAAGGGCGATGTACTTGAGAACAATATATTGTGGAAATGGAAGAGGATGTAGATGAAGATGAAACGAGAGATATGATACTGTGTGAAGAGTTTGACAGAGCACTGAAAGACCTGAGTCGAAACAAGGCCCCGGGAGTAGACAACATTCCATTAGAACTACTGACAGCCTTGGGAGAGCCAGTCCTGACAAAACTCTACCATCTGGTGAGCAAGATGTATGAGACAGGTGAAATACCCTCAGACTTCAAGAAGAATATAATAATTCCAATCCCAAAGAAAGCAGGTGTTGACAGATGTGAAAATTACCGAACTATCAGTTTAATAAGTCACAGCTGCAAAATACTAACACGATTTCTTTACAGACGAATGGAAAAACTAGTATAAGCTGACCTTGGGGAAAAGCAGTTTGGATTCCTTAGAAATATTGGAACACATGAGGCAATACTGACGCTACGGCTTATCTTAGAAGCTAGATTAAGGAAAGGCAAACCTACGTTTTTAGCATTTGTAGACTTAGAGAAAGCTTTTGACAATGTTGACTGGAATACTCTCTTTCAAATTTTGAAGGTGGCAGGGGTAAAATATAGGGAGCGAAAGGCTATTTACAATTTGTATAGAAACCAGATGGCAGTTATAAGAGTTGAAAGGCATGAAAGGGAAGCAGTGGTTGGGAAGGGAGTGAGACAGGGTTGTAGCCTCTCCCCGATGTTATTCAATCTGTATATTGAGCATGCAGTGAAGGAAACAAAAGAAAAATTTGAAGTAGGTATTAAAATCCATGGAGAAGAAATAAAAACTTTGAGGTTCGCAGATGACATTGTAATTCTGTCAGAGACAGCAAAGGACTTGGAAGAGCAGTTGAACGGAATGGATAGTATCTTGAAGGGAGGATATAAGATGAACATCAACAAAAGCAAAACGAGGATAATGGAATGTAGTCGAATTAAGTCGGGTAATGCTGAGGAAATTAGATTAGGAAATGAGACACTTAAAGTAGTAAAGGAGTTTTGCTATCTGGGGAGCAAAATAACTGATGATGGTCGAAGTAAGAGGGTATAAACTGTAGATTGGCAATGGCATGGAAAGTGTTTCTGAAGAAGAGAAATTTGTTAACATCAAGTATAGAATTAAATGTCAGGAAGTCGTTTCTGAAAGTATTTGTGTGGAGTGTAGCCATGTATGGAAGTGAAACATGGACGATAAATAGTTTAGATAAGAAGAGAATAGAGGTTTTCAAAATATGGTGCTACAGAAGAATGCTGAAGATTAGATAGGTAGATCACATAACTAATGAGGAGGTGTTGAATAGGATTGGGGAGAAGAGAAGTTTGAGGCACAACTTGACTAGAAGAAGGGATCAGTTGTTAGGACATGTTCCGAGGCATCAAGGGGTCACCAATTTAGTATTGGAGGGCAGCGTGGAGGGTAAAAATCGTAGAGGGAGACCAAGAGATGAATACACCAAGCAGATTCAGAAGGATGTAGGTTGCAGTCGGTACTGGGAGATGAATAAGCTTGCACAGGATAGAGTAGCATGGAGAGCTGCATCAAACCAGTCTCAGGACTGAAGACCACAACAACAACATTGTTTCAATTTTCAGTATGTGAGTTCCACAAGTTGTTGCCATTATTCTTTTAAAACTGTTTTCTCCTGTTGCCTTGGTGATGAGGATGATACAGATTACTGTATTTTCTCCTGCAAGTGACAGTCATTACATGGCGTGGCATACACGTGTGCCACTGGAGGTGACATCACATTGGCAATGTGAAATGCATTTGGCCAAGCTGAGCTGTGGCTTTGAAAACACAGCTGATTTGGCAGTGGCACATTATTGTAGTTGTTACTATTATCATTACTGACTGTCTTCTTGTATCAGGTGTATGGAGTCTAGTATTGACGTAAAATATAAGTAGTTCATCATCTGGTGCCTGTACTAATTTCTTGTGAATAACTAAAGGTAACTTCGCCTTCAGAATTCTTAACACATCTTTACTAGAAATTGGGTTGTCTCAATAGTGAGTTTTGTTTAAATATTCCTGTTCAGCATGAAAGAGCACAAGGTTGAATATCTGTTTTCTAAGCCTTTTCTGACGGCATCTTGACCAGTACTTAGGCAGAAATCCTTTTACAAATTGTTCACATGTTTGGTACAATTCTGCCTTGTCTGTGATGCAAAGGGTGCCATCACCCTGCACATATCCTATTATGAAATGGACCTTTTGTTAATTGGTCCAGAATAGGGGTAGGACACCTTTTAAAGCCTCTATGAACACAACGGGATGTTGTGTAAATTTATCTGGCAAAAGGACTTAGAATTGTCTGTGTTCAAGTAAACTTTCTTCAAGTAGTACTGAAGATAGTAATGGAACTACTACTCCCTCGTATGGTACACGGTTTGGAGATAAATCACCGGAATTCATTTTGTTACCATACATTGTGGAATATGCAGCAGGACTGCAGTAATTATTCCATATTTTATTAGCAGATAATGGGGTGCTTTGAACTATGCCCTTAACAACAGACAATTCGTGTTGCATGATTGTAATTTGCACTGTAACTTGGCCTTGCCATTCTGGAAAATCTTTATTTAAAGTAGATTTTTATCTACGCTAATTGTAATTTTACTGATTCACCAGAATTCTCACACTTGGACACAGTGTCATTGACCTGTTTAATTTGCCACACATTCTACTTATGAATTTAATCTATCATTAATTTCTATATCCTTGTGTATAAGCCATTCTGGAAAGTCATCAAGAATGTGCTTGAAGTGGTCATTGAATTGCGTTTGTACTTTAGCACCCTGTTCTTTCACAAAAGTGTTGACTATTTCCTAACTTCACAGTTGCATTTAACTGTTTTTGTTCTTTTGACAAGGTATTTAAGGCTTCTGGAAGACCATGATAGCCTTTTTTAATTGTGAAATGCCATCTGTAAAACATCATCTATTTAAGTGTTATACTTCACAGACATAGAGCTAAAATTAGCAGTGAACTTCACTAAACCACTGGATTGTAATTGTGCTGATACTCTTTTTCATTACTTTAAAACTCGTTTTTTGTTCTGTCTGAAGTCTTTTTATGCTCTCTTCCACTGCCTGAAAACTTAGTAACAGTTACATAAATGGATTTATGCACCGGTCATTTATCTACATGTTTGTTTTATGTCAAGTATCATCGGTTGAAACACTTATTTCACTTGAATTATAACCGGGCTGAACAGTTACATTACATGAAGGATTTTCTAAGTTAGCATCAACTCCACATTCCAGATTATCAGGTAAAATATTTGCATTTCTTTCAAAGTGCAGTGTTAGATCATGTTCTGAACTATGTGAATTTTCAATTTCTTCATTAGTGAATTTGCTTTGCTCAAGGTCAGGCTCCACATTACTACTTTCTCACATAGCCCTTTTTGTGTTCTTTCCTATTTTTAACATAACGTGAAAATCAAAAAAATCTAAAAAAGTTCTGAATAAGTTAAGACCTAAATATGTATCTATGTAGTAATAGTCCTTAACACTCACTATTGTCAGAATCAAGAATTAAAGATTGTGTGTAAACAACGTGGCATCATTTTATGAAGTATGTTACTAGATCGCTCATCTTGTGATCAGAAAAAATTGTTACACAATGTAGTTTATCTCACGCTGTTAACTTCTTTTAATTTGCAATGGACAAATATCTTAATGTCAAAAGCCATATGCACATTAGAAATAAGGAAAATAAATGTCATTTTTACCTTAAGTAGTGATGTCTTGTTAATTTCAGAATGACAATTCTCTTTTTTCCTTCTTCTTGATTTTCTTCTGTAATTTATTATCAGTCTTTCTTTTAATTAATTTTCCAGTCTGTGGCTTCGTTTAGAACTTGTCACAATATTTTTTTCTTACTAGGATGTATCAAACATGAAATGTAAAATCGGCAATGTGAGATATTTGTTGCTGTTATAATTCCTCCTCATCTTTCATGAATAATCAGATGTTATTTCTCATATGTGATCAGGAAGAAGAGAAACTGGAATTATCTTAATGATGGAAGTGGCAGTAAAATTGGCACAGTCAATGACTGTTGGTCCATTACTAACAAAGATATGAGTGACCATAAAAGAAATATGAATATTTCAATGCTAGTATTTGTGTTGTATAGCGATGGTTCCTTTAAAAGGACTGAACTTCATGAAATGAATTCTGAATAATTGCAGGTTCTTTTATTGCTCACGTAATGTGCATCTAAGTCAGCAGCAATCATGGCCGATCAATAGCATCATCATATAATGACAACCAACTTCAAATTCATTAGTCTCCACTGTAAGGCTGTGAAAACATTAAAAGCAGTGCTAGGACAGGAAGTATTAGTAATACTAATCAAAAGTAATACAGCTTTGAATCTTGAGAAATTAATCTAAGTTGTACAACATTACCACCTTCTGCTTTCCAGTACACAGGAAAGGCATCAAGAAGTAATGATACAAGAACAACTGAGTTAGACCTATCAGCTGTTCTTTGAAAACAAAAACAAAACAAAAATATTGCACAGAGATTATAATTTGTACTTCTTATGAGATCTTATGTGGTTGTGAATTGTTTTTCATAATGTTCTATTATAGACCTACAGAACATGATGAATAAATGAATTAATGCTTTTAATTATTTTGCTGTCAGAATTTGGGAACTAGCACTTTAATTAAACATTTACAAAGTGTAAGTCCTAAAGTTATACTCTTACTCTTACCCCCTCTCTCTTTACACACACAACCATATGATGTTTTTTTCATTGTGGACAAACATTTTCACACAGTCAGTAAAATTTTTATTTATTTATTTATTTTCTGTCCATATAGCAAGAAAGTTTTCGGACATTGTCAGGAAAGTTTAGATTACATTACACATATACAGTAAAATATTTACATTCTTTCATAACAACATATGGATCAGACACATGTCTGTGCACAATATTTTTCAAAAGGGCACCACAAGTAGATTCTTCTATAGTGTAACACAGTTTACCTTATATTTATAATAGTACAGTACACATAATACAGTGTATAATTACATTCTTTCATACCACTGATAGATCGGAGACATTGTCTACATACATTGTTTTCCAAGATGGCACTACAAGTTAAAGTCCTCTATAGAGTAACAACACTTCTCTATTAATAATTGCTTCAGTCTACTCTTTAGCATATTTAGATTTACTTTCTTGAGCTCACAGGGTAGTGCACTGTAGAAAATTGCTCCCATTCTGTGTGGGTTGTGGTCCGTTGCCTTTTTATTAGTCACAATTATATGACAATTTTCCCTTTCCCGTGTATCATAGTTGTGTATATTACTGTTTCTCACATTTAATTCAGGATTTTGTTTCACGGACATGACTATCTGCAGTATATACATGGAGTACACCGTAAGAATTTTATATATTCTAAAGATGTCTCTACAAGGCTCTCTCTTCTTTACCTTGGCTACCATTCTTACTGCCTTTTTTGTAATCTAAAAAGTCTATCTATATGAACTGCTGATGCCCCACCCCATATCTCAATACCATACTGAAGGTGCGGATGAATTAACCCAAGATATTTTTGTCTTAAAGTATCATGGTCCAAGAGGCTGAGACCTGTTTCAGTAGATACATATTTCTACCGATTTCTTGCAAATATTATCTACATGTTCTTTCCATGATAAGTGTTCATCAACAATGATGCCCAAAAATTTATGTGAATTTGCATATGGAAAACCCAATGGGGATGTAAATACAATATCAGTTACGGCAGCATTATAATTGTGGATGAACTTCATTATTACCGTTTTGTCTTTATTTACAAGAAGCTTGTTTGCTGTAAGGTGTGCAGACAGAGTATTGAAACTGATCTCGGTGCTGTTAGCTGCAGACTGCATATCACTGCCACAGCTGATGAAGGATATGTCATCGGCATAGCTTACAACCATGCAATTTTGGGGTTCAAATAAGTTATTTACGTACACAAGGAACAGAAAAGGCCCTAGTATGCTTCCTTGAGGCATGCAACACTGAAGTGTCCTGAAGTTTGATTTGGTTGTTAGGAGCCGCTCATTATTTTGATAAGTTAGTTTTACACACTGTTTCCTGTCTTTCAAATAGGAGGTAAGTAGTTTCAAGGCTAGTCCTCTCAACCCATACTCTTCTTCCTTACACAGAAGAATGCTATGATTCACAGTATCAAAGGCTTTACTCATATCTAGGAAAGTGCCTTGTCACTTTTGTCCAGCTGCTTATTTAATATTTCATGTATAAAAGATGCTACTGCTGTTGTAGTAGATCTCCCTTTTCTAAATCCATGTTGTAGGATGTTTAACAGATTGTGTTTGGTGAAACATGATTCAATTTTATTTAGTATTACTCTCTCTAACAATTTGCCTAGTTCTGAGGTTAATGCTATTGGCCTGTAGTTTTCAGTGTCAGTTTTTAATCCCTTTTTATGCACTGGTATAATTTCAGTAATTTTCAAAAGGTCAGGGAATACTCCATTTCTGAGGGAGGCATTTATCAAGTGAGTCAGGGATTTCACTAATTCATCCCTGCATTCCTTTAGCAGTTTAGGTGAAATGTCATCCCAGCCACAAGACATTTTTGGTTGAAGTGCTGATACGATTGGTAGGACGTCCCTCTCAGTAATGCCGTGGATATCAAAGGACAGGCTAAATTTTCCAAGACTAAAATTTTGTGGCTTGGCATGAACTTCATTTGTACCAACTGTACTGAAATTTTGTATAAATTTCTCGCACACTTCTTTTGGGTCATTTATTTCTTCGCCATTTTCTTTTAATGTTATGTTGCTGTGTTCATAGGAATTCTGTTTCCCACTTTCTTTATGCATTATTTTCCAGGCAGTTTTACTGATACAGCCGGAGTTCCTTATTTCAGGGGTACATTTCTGTGCTTTTAGGTTAGTCAATTTAAAATAATTAAATTTTCTTTTATATATAACTGTATCACTTTCACATCTATGTTCCCTACATCAATTTCCATAGTAAGGGTTCTGTGATCACAAATGTAGTTTTCTAAGGTGTTTACATTTACTTTTTCTTTTCCTACATTTGTGAGAACATGGTCAATACATGTATTCATATCTGCAGTGACTCTTGTAGGTTCTGAGTTCATTTGTTTAAAGTTATAACACTGTAATACATCCATATAGTGCAAATAGTTAACACTATTATTTAATGAGTCTATGTTGTCTCCAACAAGCAACAAGTGTTTTTTATACACTGCTGTCCCCTCCAACAAGTCCTCTAGGCAATTTAGAAACTCTTCTGTGTTACTTACAGGTGACCTATACAGTGCTGCTATAATAAGGCTGTTGTTTCCATACTTCAGGTTTACTGCTGCAACCTCAGATACCATTTCAGTACTGAGATCATCTATCCATTTAACTTTTTCACAATTTACATCATTTCTGCTATAAATGCCTACCCCACCACTTTCGTGTGTCTTTCTGCAGTACAAGTTCATCAGTTTGTAATTTTTTAGCCTGTAATCATATGCTTCCTCTGCCTCGCATCCCAATTCACTCGCTAGGAAGAGGTGTGGCTTGGTTTCATTTAGGTAAACACCCAGCTGCTCTGTTTTATTAGTTACATACTGGACATTCTGATATACAAGGGTTAATTTATTATGCTCTCCTCTAAAAAAACATCACTGTCTACTTTGTGACTGAGAATTCTGTTAAAATCGTCTTTTTCTTTGATAATGTCCCATATTTTGTCACACAAGGATTTTATGCCTTCAAAATTTAGGTGCATACCATGTCTGGTATGTAGGCTTCTTTTCAGTTTGCCTATATCTAATATTTCACATTTGCCAAAACGAGCACACATTTGTTTCATTTTAAAATGTTTGTTTTTCGAATCAACTTATTTACACACGAATTGTACATGACATCATACCTGTGAGGCATCATTGTAATAATGGTGTTTCGTGATTTATTTGCTTCTAGGACGTTTTCCAGGCTTGCTAGGCAACTTCGTTCTTCATTTCTTGCAATGTCATTGGCACCAGCTATACACACTACATATTCATTCTCTTATTTCTTGTTTCCCTGCAGGTCGACATCAGTAACAAATTTTGTACTTGCACCTGGTTTCACTATTCCTAGTGCTTGGATATCTTTGTAATTGTCCTGTAAAACACTTGCCAAATTTCTGCCATGGCTGTCTGTTAATAAGAGTATGTTGTACCTTTTTTCGACAGTTTGACGACAGTATTTTTTACCGTTTTTTTTTTTTGTTTGTTTCTCCACTGCATAGTTTACGAAATTCGTTGTCGGCACATTTCACACTTTCACATTTATCACTATTGGTTTCTGGTAAGAGCTCAGGCACAGGTAGGGCAAATCTAACTGTTTTGCATTTTAATTTAAAGGAGAGTCTTAAGAATGAGGAAAATGAGACCTGTTACATATTAACACTAGGGTGCTACTGCAAAGTATACTAACACTAATATCTACTGCTAATCTACTCACACATATAAATGTGGTGATTACTTCTGCCTGAGCATATGTATATTAGGAGAAAAGTAGCTATATCCTTTTTTTTTTAAATTTCAGAATCAATGACTCTTCTTCTCAGATTACTCAACTCCTGCCTAATATTTTAAACAAAAAATTTATGTAACTTACACAAAACACTATAAGCTGTTTATGTATGAGCAAAGTCAAAACCTGTTTAATATAAACATCTTAAGTCCAAATATTATAATAAATTGTAGAAAAATAGCTAGTAATGTACTTATTGATTGGTGACTCCATGGAGTTCAGTTATTGTGATCACTTCTCAGTTTTGGTTACCGATAACTTGATACCAGTGTCTGAGTTTAATTTGTAAACCACAGCACTGAAGATGATCACTATGTGATTGAAAATCGATTTTTCTATCAATAAAACATCAATATTACAGCCAATGCTGACTTTCCTTTTAATTTTAAGTAATATACTTTACTTTGTTTTTGAATATTTGGGTATTTCTAATTTACTAGCTGATACCTACTGGCAACTGGTGGTAGATTTTTGGACCAATACATGCCAGATCTAGATAGGAATTTACTGTCTATATGAAAATCATTTTTATTCTTGTATTGGCCATTTCCATGCTGCACATTTCATTTCACAGTTCATTCTAAATTTACTTTTGTTATTAACCAAAATATCAATAGGGAGTAAATGTATTAGTATGTATGTGTAAGAATCCTGTTTGCTGTGGTCTTCAGTCCAAAGACTGGTTTGATGCAAGAATCGCCTATGTCTTTGCAAACATTTCTGCTTTCACAGTGTAGCACACTTCCATATAACAAATATTTCTTTGACCTTACTGACAGTAAAAACTTTTCTGTGTAGTACCAATAAGGTAGTTAGTGCTTAATATGTTTACATTGTAAAAAAAAAGATGGTAAATGGTGACTATAGTATATAATAATGCTTTAAGTACGAATGTGATTTTTTAACTACCACAGCAGAATATAACTAAAAGATCTTTCACAACATACTTAAATGATCTTGGTGGCACCAAAGTTAGCGCCCTGACACTAAAAGATGACACATGACTTGAAAATCTTTCACAACATACTTAAATGATCTTGGTGGCACCAAAGTTAGCGCCCTGACACTGAAAGATGACACATGACTTGAAACTGAAGGTAGCAAAGCAAAAGCAGAAGTGGTGAACTCAAAGAATGTTCCTGTAGAGAGGAAGATACAGGAGAACTGCCCCAGTTTATTCTCAGAGATGACTGACTGAAACATTGATGATTGTGCGAGCTACACAATTAATCCTGAAAGCTAGCAGAGTTTTCATACCCTTTTGTGTATCCCTGTCAATTACTCAATGCTTTTGCAATTACATGAGTGGTCTCCTGTACTCCTAAATGATTTACAATCTGTCAGAACTTCCTTACTATACAGGGTATCACAATAAGAATGGTCAATATTCAGGGATATGACATGAATTCTCATTTGAAGCAAAAAACTTCATATGGACATATGCCCTATTCTGAACGGTTTCTGGGACATAACACATTTTTAAAGAAAATGAGTGGATGCAAAAGTTAACCCCATTGATCTCCCTTTGTGATTTCTCCACAGTGCAATTAACTGGTAACCAGGATTGATAGACCTTACACCATTCAGTTTTTGTTTATGGGGTTGAATTAAGTCTGAGGTGTACAAACAAAAGGTGAAATGGGATGAACTGCTTGGTTGCATCATGGACACTGCTGACCTCATTAGGAAATGTGTCAACACATTCAGACAAGCAACACATTTTCTCCCAAGACTGTACAAATGCATTGAAGTAGACAGTGGAGTATTCAAACATTTACTGTGAACTGTAGTGCGTCACGTCTGATAATGCTTAAGAGGTGAATGAGTTAAAAATATGTTTATTTTGATTGATGCTTTGTAAAACACACATTGTGATGTCTGCTAAATGTTGTACATGTGTAAATCTGGCAATGTATTGAATAATACAAAAAATATTAATAATATACATTAAATATGTTCTATTTCGGAAACCATTCAGAATAGGGCATATGTCCATACAAAGCTTTTGCATAAAATGATTGTTCCTGTCACATCCCTCAGTGTTGACTGTTCCTCCTGGGATACCCCATGTAGAAGAGATTTAAATATTAGCATCAGGAGTAATAAGAAACAACTGCAATCTCTAAAACTGCAAAAGACCTAAAGCCAAATGGAACCCCTATCCGATTCGATATAGAATTAACCATAATACACTTAGACCTATTGAACAAAATACTGAGCTCAGTTGTCGGAAGAAAACACAGGGCACATCTGTCTTGTGTAACAACATTTGATCCACAGAAGTATCATCAAACATCACTGACATTCATCTATTATAGAATCTTACAACACATTCTCAACTCAAACATAATGAAGTATACATGCCAATCACAAAGGGTCCTGAAAAACATGGGTCAAGCAAAGTTGAACTGCTTTTCTCACATGTGATTCTAAAAGTAATGGACTGGGACAATCGGATGGATGCAGTGTTTGTTGACTTCTGCAGATCATTTCACTATCACATCAACACTCACTGAAAGCGGAATCATATGAGGTATCAAATGAAATATGTGGCCATGCTTCAGGAAAGTGTGTTGGGACGCAACTTTATCATGTTTCAGGGAACTGTGTTGGGACCTTGATGTTCAAACTGTATATTAATTACATGGAAGACAATATTAACAACAACAGTAATAAGATTTCAAAGTCATGCTAAGATTGTGATTGTTTTAAATGTTCATAGGAGTACAACTGTTCACTTCATACAACAAAACCTCAGTATCCTATGACTAGAATATCCATGCTTCACAACTCATTCAAATGCCTTGGTGACATAATTTGTGTGGATGTAAAATGAAAAGATTATGGAGGTCCAGTACTAGGTAAAGTATTTGGCAAACTTCATTTCGCTGATAGGATATTTGGTAAATACAGCCAGTTATCTACAAAATATTTATTTCATCAAACCTAGAATACTGCTTTAGTGTGTAGGACCTATAACCCACTTGTGCCTCCAGGCACTGTGGCCTGACTGCAGTATCTGCATACAACATTGGCCATTTATGTTCGTTGTGCATGGGGACCTTGTGGTGTCACCGCCAGACACCACACTTGCTAGGTGGTAGCCTTTAAATCGGCCGCGGTCCATTAGTATACGTCGGACCCGCGTGTCACCACTATCAGTGATTGCACACCAAGCGCAGGTCTAGAGAGACTTCCTAGCACTCGCCCCAGTTGTACAGCCAACTTTGCTAGCGATGGTTCACTGACAAAATACGCTCTCATTTGCCGAGACGATAGTTAGCATAGCCTTCAGCTACGTCATTTGCTATGACCTAGCAAGGCGCCATTATCAGTTGCTATTGATCTTGTGATGCATGTACCATCAGACCGACATTCACCATTAATGGATTAAAGTTAAGTATTCCACCAGCTATGTCCGTTTTTTCTAAAGTCTAATTTCCTTGTCCTGTTCCAGACCTCACACCAGCCTGCATGAGCTAAAACACGTGCCTTTCAGCTTCCTCTATTATTAAGGTGTTGGCTCTCCTGCCAACCCACAACATTTGGCGACGAGGCCAATCCGCGTTCTTATCGATATTGCCCTGATTTACTTGTGTAATGGCTTCGCCACAATCTCCAGATGTACTGTCCGAATTTTATCGCTTACAGAATCAGCAGACGCAGGCCTTACTGGATACCTTGGACAGCTCGTCCAGGGTCAACGGGCAATGCAAAACGATGCGGCAGCCGCCGCTCCACCGCTAATGCAGCCACAACACGCAGTTGCACCACCTTTTCGACCTTTTGGTGCTGCACTGGAAAGCTGGACGGAGTGGTCACGCCAATTTGGATTCCATCTCGCCGCCTACAGAATTCAAGGTAATGAGCGGCAGCCTTTTCTCCTTTCCTCCGTCGGGGTACATACGTACCGTGTGATAGTCAAATTATTTTCCCGATGCGACGTAGCAACTATGTCCTATGACGAAATTTTGTCTGCATTAGATGCATATTTCAAAGAATCAGTCAATGTAGTTGCGAAAAGTATACCTTCTTTCGTACAAAACGTACAGCAGGTCAGACTAATCGGGAGTGGGTTGCAACTTTGCAAGGCCTTACTAGGGATTGTGCTTTTGAGTGTCAATGTGGACTCCCTTATTCAGATACTATGGTACGTGATGTAATTGCACAGAACGTTTCAGATGTTCGTATTAGGGAACAGATTTTGAAAATAGTCAATCCCTCCCTTCAACAAGTGATGGACATATTGGATCGGCAGGACACACTTGACTTTGCTCAGGAATCATTTAAAACTTCACCAGCCGTGTGTCAGGTTACCCGGCCCGCCGGGCGAGCTGCACGGAACAGTAAACAGTCCTCGCGCCCGGCCGCGACGATGCCGCCAGGCTCTGAGCCATGTGTGCCGCGCAGGCAAGCAAATGCAGTGCTAAAATCATGCCCGCGGTGTGCTACTAGATATTCGCATGAGTATTGCCCGTCACATCAGGCTATTTGCTTTTTCTGTAATAAAAAAGGACATGTTCAGAATGTTTGCAAGAAAAAGCTCAGATCGGACACTCACAACCATTCCAGGCCCTTTGCTTCTCGTCAAATTCGAACCAAGGATACTCAGGCACGTGAAACTTCGACCATGGAAATTCATGTAGTTCATTCCACTCTGTCCAGTGCCACTCTCTCTAACAGTGACTGTGTTCATCCCACAAATAGTGTGCGTCGACATCGCCGGAAATCCCGTCAAGTCGCAAGTGATTATGTACCAGTGTCAGTTCATGTTGCACAAGACAGCCGCTCTTGTCGTCAGTAGGACAATAAACTTTTTGTAGATTTGGACATTAACGGCAAAGTGATACCATTCCAGCTCGATACCGGAGATGCAGCTTCCCTGATCAATCAAGACACGTACAAACGGCTGGGCACACCTCCGTTGCGTACTGCAAATGTTATGTTAACTACCTATTCCAGTCAAGAAATCCCTGTATTAGGACAGTGCAGCCTTCTTGCAACATAAAAAGGACAAACAAAACTTGTGTCATTTTACGTCCATCGTTCTTCTTCTGCAGTGAACTTGTTTGGTTTCAATTTATTTCAGTTGTTTCACTTGTCTATAGTGAATCGGGTCCTATCAGTGAACCAGACTGTGCCTTCAGACAGTGTTTCTCGTCTATGTGAAGAATTTGCAGACATTTTTGCACCGGGCCTTGGTTGCGCTACGAACTATAAAGCACATTTGGAACTGAAAGTCAACGCGCAACCAAAATTTTCCAGAGCGCGTAATGTTCCCCACGCATTGCGTGATGAGGTCGCAAAAACATTACACGACTTGGAATCACAAGGTGCAATTGAACGTGTGCAAGCTTCTCTCTGGGCATCACCCTTAGTAATTTTGGCAAAACCCTCGGGAAAATTGAGACTTTGTGTGGACTTCAAGGCAACAGTGAATCCACAACTAGTGATTGCAACTTTTCCTTTACCCCGCCAGGAAGATCTTTTTGACAAACTGTGCCCGGGTAAATATTTTTCGAAGTTGGACCTATCAGATGCGTACTTGCAAATACTGGTGGACAAAGAATCACAGCGCATTTTGGTGGTTAACACGCATCTTGGTTTGTATCGATTCAAACAACTGCCATTCGGGTGTGCATCTGCCCCTGCATTGTTTCAGCAATATCTACAAACTGTTTGTGCGTCGGTTCCTACTGCAGCAAACTATCTAGATGATATTGTGATCTCTGGAAAGATGGAAGAAGAACATTTAGCCAATCTCAGAACATTATTTCAGGTCTTGTGACAAAATGGTCTTCGCTTGCGGAAGGACAAATGTGTGTTTTTTGCTCGTGACTTGCCCTACCTGGGACATGTACTCAATGCCCTAGGCATACATCCCAGTCCCGAGCACCTACGTGCCATTCGCGGCAGAATTTGAAGCAGCTGCAGTGTGTGCTGGGAAAAATCAACTATTATCATAAGTATGTGCCACACAACTCTTCCATTTCAGCTCCGCTTCATTGCTTACGCTGTAAAGGTGTTCTGTTCGTCTGGACGACGGAATGCGAACGCGCCTTTCACCAGTTGAAATCGGCGTTGCTTTCCAATACTTGCCTTATGCCATTCGATCCCCAGAAGCCCCTTTTGTTGATGGTGGATGCGTCGGATTTCGGGATCGGTGCTGTGCTTGTGCACAGAGATGGATCGCACGATCGCCCTATTGCCTTTGCGTCCAAATTGCTCTCGTCTGCGCAAAGAAATTATTCACAGATCGAGAAAGAAGCATTGGCTCTCGTATTTGGTGTTGCAAAGTTTCATGATTTCTTGTATGGTCGTCACTTTACCATCATCAGAGACCACAAACCTTTGACCTCACTTTTTCATCCGAACAAGCCTGTACCTCCACGTACAGCGCAGAAATTCATTCGCTGGTCTATTTTCCTCTCGCAGTACCGCTACGATATCTTGTATTGGTCCACTGCTAAGCATGGAAACGCTGATGCGTTGTCCCATTTGCCTGTTGCTGAGGATACGGCATTAGATTCCTCGGAACTTGCTTGCATGTTCATTGATGCGGAAACCAATGATGTGGTCGAACCATTTCCGATTGATTTTCGTCGCGTAGCTACAGCCACAGCTGCCGACCCTGTCCTTGCTACCGTTCTGCGTTTTTTTGCTACGCAATGGCCCTTGTCAAAGTCACAGATCAGGGATCCGTTGGTTCGCCGATTTTTTGCTCACAAGGAGAGACTTTTTGTAGGACGTGGTGTTTTGCTGTTGCATTCTGATAATGATCAGTCCAGGGTCGTGGTCCCATGTTCGTTACAGTCCTCTGTCTTACGGCTTCTCCACCAAGGACATTGGGGTATAGTGAGAATGTAACAACTTGCTCGTCAGCACTGTACTTGTTTCGGAATCGATGCCGCGATTAGGAATATGTGCTCTTCTTGCATGGTGTGTGCCGAACAACAATCAGCACCACCGCGGACATTCTTTGCATGGCCAAAAGCCACTTCCCCTTGGCAACGCTTACACATCGATTTTGCTGGTCCCTTCTGGAATGCTCGATGGTTGGTTGTGGTAGAGTCATTCAGTAATTTTCCTTCCACGACGTCATCTGCCACCATCCAAGCGTTATCTGCTATCTTTTGCATTGAAGGTCTTCCACAGACTATTGTTTCCGACAATGGCCCACAATTCATGTCCGCAGAATTTCAGTCATTCTGCAGGGCCAATGGTATTCAACATCTGACGTCCGCGGCGTTTTCGCCACAGTCAAATGGTGCTGCGGTGCTGCTGAACGATTGGTCAGGATTTTCAAGTCACAGATGTTGTAGTTGAAAGAGTCGCATTCTCGGGAGGACGCATTGTTGCTCTTTTTGTCCTCGTATCGCTCTCAGCTCCGAGATGGTCACTCGCCGGCTGAGTTGCTCCACGGTCATCATCATCGAACCTTTGCTACATCCGCCACATCAGGTTCCTGTTTAGCGGCAGACACCTGCTTTTGCTCCAGGCGACATTGTCTTCTATCGTCACTACCAAGGTTCATGGCGTTGGCTCGAAGGGCGCATTCTTTGCTGCCTCAGACACGCTATGTATCTAGTTTTGGGGGCCTCCGGTGAGGTGCGCCGGCATCTCAACCAGCTGCGCCTCTGTCGTCGCATGGGATCTGCTGCTCGCCGTCTGCTTTCAGCGACAGTGCCGTCCGGTCAGTGCCCTGGGGACCCATCTACTGGCTCGCCTCAGCCCCAGGTGTTACCGACGCTGCCTTCCATTTTGCCCCATGGCGACGCGCTGCCGCCGCCGGCAACGCCCGCAGTGGACGCGTCGCTGCAACTGCCGGGCGCCTCCCTGGGTCACGCGCTGCCGATCGCTTCCCGTGACCGGATGTCCTCCGACATGGAACTCTTGCCCGCTCTGGGCCATATGTTGCCTTCGCCCGTCGGGTGTTCCGACCCGATGGAGGTCGACCCTTCGACCCCTCCTGTCTCTCTGTGGGCGCATACATTGCATGTTGGCGTGCACCCTGGAGCAGGTTTTCAGTCGTTTCCTAGCTTCCCACGGTCCGAATGGCAGGGTGTGAGTGGCACAGCCTTGCCTGTTGTTAGGCTCCCCACCTCGTTGCATACGTCAACATGGTGTCCTGCCCATGGCAGGCGGAAGCCTTATGCCACAACTGTCCGCCAATTTGCGGGGGAGGAATGTGGTGTCACCGCCAGTCACCACACTTGCTAGGTGGTAGCCTTTAAATCGGCCGCGGTCCGTTAGTATACGTCGGACCCACATGTCGCCACTATCATTGATTGCAGACCGAGCGCCACCACACGGCAGGTCTAGAGAGACTTCCTAGCACTCGCCCCAGTTGTACAGCCAACTTTGCTAGCGATGGTTCACTGACAAAATACGTTCTCATTTGCCGAGACGATAGTTAGCATAGTCTTCAGCTACGTCATTCGCTACGACCTAGCAAGGCGCCATTATCAGTTGCTATTGATCTTGTGATGCATGTACCGTCAGACCGACGTTCACCATTAATGGATTAAAGTTAAGTATTCCACCAGCTACGCCCATTTTTTCTAAAGTCTAATTTCCTTGTCCTGTTCCAGACCTCACGCCAGCCTGCGTGAGCTAAAACGCGTGCCTTTCGGCTTCCTCTATTATTAAGGTGTTGGCTCTCCTGCCAACCCACAACAGACCTTGCTACTCAAACTGTATATTAATTACCTGGAAGACAATATTAAGAGCAAAATAAGATTTCAGAGTGATGTTTGTCTATATCTGCTGAAGGATTTGTACATTCGCTTAGTAATATCTCACAATTTATTTAAATGTGGCTGTCTGCCACTCAGTGTATGATGAGTAGCCTTTTATCTCAATTCATATTCGCGTGTTGCTGAACACAGTGAGTGCATGTGGCAATAAGCCGCATAATGTCCTCATCCATGTCTGGTCAGTACTCATGTTGGCGTGCCACAACTTTGGTGTGAGAGGTCCCCCAATGACTGACACGAAGAAGCCACAGCACGTTATGGTGTAAAGAATCACAACCAGGGGAGAGCATCATCTGTAGCTAACAAAACCATGTCAAACACGAAAAGGCAGAGCTGGCAGGAGAAGTAATTATGCAAGGGATCTGAGGCATCTGTGCTGCTCTAACGAGTGGACCTGACCAAGTACATCATTTGTGGTGATAGTCAATGCTATAACGAGACTTGTGAAGGGAAAAACCATGAATCACATCCTGGTTCTAAATACCGAAACAGGAACGAATCAACTTATCCTGATCAAATGCCGGGTCTGGCCTAATCGGAAAATGAGATAAGGCATCAGCGTTGGAGTGTTGTGCCATTGGCCAGAAACGGATCTGATAATGATATCAAGAGAGAAAGTGAGCTCACTACTGCAAATGATGCACTACTGTCTCTGGCACGAAAGCTAAAGGGTTGAAAAGAGCAACCAAAAGCCTCTGATCTGTGACTAAATGGAACTTAGGACCATACAAGAAAATGTTAAATTTTTTGAGGGCGAACACAATTGATAAAGCCTCCTTTTCTATCTGAGAGAACCGCTGCTTAGCAGACGTTAAGTCTTAGAAGCAATGGGTTGTTCAGATCTGTCTGCGTATTTGTGCACAAACACTGCGCCAAGACTGCTGAGAGGCAGCTGGAGCCCATACAAGATACTGAACTGGTTAAAAAGTGGCCATAAAGGGGGCTGATTGAAGCTTGTTGTTGTTGTGGTCTTCAGTCCTGAGACTGGTTTGAGGCAGCTCTCCATGCTACTCTATCCTGTGCAAGCTTCTTCATCTCCCAGTACTTACTGCAACCTACTTACTTCTGAATCTGCTTAGTGTATTCATCTCTTGGTCTCCCTCTATGATTTTTACCCTCCGTGCTGCCCTCCAATGCTACATTTGTGATCTCTTGATGCCTCAGAACATGTCCTACCAACCGGTCCCTTCTTCTTGTCAAGTTGTGCCACAAACTCTTCTCTCCAATTCTATTCAATACCTCCTCATTAGTTACGTGATTTACCCATCTAATCTTCAGCATTCTTCTGTAGCACCACATTTCGAAAGCTTCTATTCTCTTCTTGTCCAAACTATTTATCGTCCATGTTTAACTTCCATACATGGCTACACTCCATACAAATACTTTCAGAAACGACTTCCTGACACTTAAATCTATACTCGATGTTAACAAATTTCTCTTCTTGAGAAACGCTTTCCTTGCCATTGCCAGTCTACATTTTATATCTTCTCTACTTCGAGCATCATCAGTTATTTTGCTCCCCAAATAGCAAACCTCCTTTACTACTTCAAATGTCTCATTTCCTAATCTAATTCTCTCAGCATCACCTGACTTAATTCGACTACATTCCATTATCCTCGTTTTGCTTTTGTTGATGTTCATCTTATATCCTCCTTTCAAGACACTGTCCATTCCGTTCAGCTGATCTTCCAGGTCCTTTGCTGTCTCTGACAGAATTACAATGTCACTGGTGAACCTCAAAGTTTTTATTTCTTCTCAATGGATTTTAATACCTACTCTGAATTTTTCTTTTGTTTCCTTTACTGCTTGCTCAATATACAGATTGAATAACAACGGGGAGAGGCTACAACCCTGTCTCACTCCCTTCCCAACCACTGCTTCCCTTTCATGCCCCTCCACTCTTATAACTGCCCTCTGATTTCTGTACAAGTTGTAAATAGCTTTTCATTCCCTGTATTTGACCCCTGCCACCTTAAGAGAGAGAGTATTCCAGTCAACATTGTCAAAAGCTTGCTCTAAGTCTACAAATGCTAGAAACATAGGTTTGCCTTTCCTTAATCTTTCTTCTAAGATTTTATTTTTATTTATTTTATTTTTTATTTTGCGTATGGCAATACAGTGACAATATTTTATATAAGTACAACAATATGTAAATGAAATGCATAAAACAAAACAATGTGTAAATAGTACGTGTGTAAAAAACAAGCAATAGCACAAAAGGATAAAGTACAAACACTCAAGACAAAATAACTACACGTTAAAAGCTTGGCAAGCCTGACTAGAAACTCATTCATATATTTAAAGCTCAATATCTAGATTGCACAGCCAATCCAAAGCAGAGGGTTTCACATATATAACCTCAGAGACAGGTCCGGCATATCTTCTTGAGGGTCATTCCTCAATAATATGGCGGACGTTCTGTTCTGGTGCTCGTCACAGGCTGGTGAGTCGCATAGACCCCAATTGTACTTACATGCATTGCATCTTGCATGGCCCGTTCTGATATGGTTTAATTTAGTCCAGGTACATCTCTTCAGGTCAAAGCCCAGTAATTCCAGAGTAGGATCTTGGATACCTTATTTATTAATTCCAGAATCATTCCAAAAGTGCCGCCATTGCTCCTTGATGTCAGGTTGATGTTCTTGTGTATTAACCCATATAGGCTTCCGTGACTTCAAGTGGGTTGATGGTATTTCATTCAAAACATCATGGATTGGTAGATTCTGAGGGTAATCTGAGTCATCAATTTTTGAGCACTCTCTTGCTGCTGCTTCTTGCCTTCTCAATTGTGGAGGTGGAATATTGCTTAGAGTATGCAACCAAGGGACTGGGGTGGATTTAATAGTACCAGTTGTTATCCTCATACACTCGTTCAACTGGACACCGATTTTCTTAGTATGAGTGCTCGTATGCCAGACAGCAGAGAAATATTCGGCAACAGGATATACCAGGGCTACTGCGGCAGTACGTAATGTGGATGCTTGAGCTCCCCAAGTCGAGCCAGCCAATTTTCTCAGGATGCTATTGCGACTCTTTAGCTTTTGGCTTACGTTTTCTGGTGTTTTTTGTAAGTCAGGGAATGATATAGTGTTTGCCAAGGTATTTGTGGTTCAAGTTGTGTTTGACTCTTTGTTCACAGAAGTTCACATTCAGTTCCTGGTGGGCCATTTTATTGATTAAGTGGAAAGCACCCACCTCAGTCCTGGTTGGATTAGGGCAGGGTTGCCATTTTTTATGATAGGAATTCAAGGACTCCAGATCTTCTGTGAGTACGTTTGCTCCTTCCCCAAGTGTTTTAGATTGTACAACTTGTGCCAACTCATTGCCGCAGCAAAATTTCCTGCTGACTGTATTTGGCAAGTCGTTAATATACAAATTAAAAAGGGTTGGAGCCAACACAGATCCTTGAGGAAGGCGATTTTTTATTTTATACGATCTGCTGGTGTTGTGGCCGATCCTCACTTTGAAAGGCCTGTTCGTCAGCATGTTGTTCATTAAGGTTGCCAGTTTTAAACTAGGTATGCGTCTCTTGAACTTAAGTGTAAGACCCTGGAGCCACACAGTGTCATATGCCGACGACAGACCAACAAAAGCTACACTTGACTTCATCCTGTTCTGGAATCTGCTTTCTATATGTGATGTTAGGGCTAGAAGTGGTTCGCAACAGCTGCACTTGTTTCTGAAACCTGACTGATATGGAGGGGTTATTCCATCCACCGATGTCCTTAATTCTATTAAGTATTAGGCATTCCAACAACTTGCATACACTCAAGAGGGCGATGGGGCGGTAGCTAGTTGGATCTTCTGATAGCCTTCCAGGTTTAAGGATTGCTAGCGTGTGGACTATTTTAAATTGTGGTCAGACTATTTCAGTGTTTAAAATGTTGGCGTAAAAGTATCTTAGCCACGTTTTTCCATTAGGTCCGAGGTGTTTTACAAATTCTGGGAATATACCGTCGAATCCCGCCACTTTGCGTATTTATAAGGTCTTTATTGCACCCTTGATTTCCTCTTCACTAAATGGTGACAAAAGCGATGTATCGTCATTTAGAGTTTTTTCAAGTTCTTGCAGTTCTTCTTTAGTTTCTGCTTCAGTTGTTGGATCAAGAGGGGTTTTCTCAGCACACGCCTTTATGTGCAATGCCATCTCCAACAGTTTTATTTTATGTTCCTGGTGGCATGCTGAAGAGGAGTTACCAACTTTCTTCAATAATGACCTGGCTTTTCTGCTGGAATGTGTAAAATTCAGCTGGGACGTGAGTTCCTGCCACTTGTGTTTTCTGTGTGTGTTTAGTCCCTCTAATATCTGTCCACTGATTTCAGGGTTTCCTGTTTCTTGGTATTTATCATAAAGTTTGTTAATATTATTGTCCCAGCAAAGAATATACTGTTGTCTAAGTCCGCATAGTATATTCCTTTTGGCTGCAGTGATGACGACTCCAGTGAATCGTTTATAGTTTTGTTTTGGAGCAATCCAGCGCAAATTTTGATCAACTTCTTGAGCATATTTTGCCCAATTAGCTTTCTTAAAGTTCCATTGCAGTTTATGGACAGATTTTACTACTGGGATTTGCAGGCCTATGTTAAGTATGGTGGGATGTTGGCTCTTTGGAAAGTGTTTCAGGACTCTTTTTTATATGGTATAGTGGGACTCTATTCTGATCAGTGGACACAATGCAGAGATCAGGATTGGTATCTGTTTGCCATCTGGCCAATTGGAATGTCTTAGGGTCCTTGGCATCATATATCACGTACATGTCTTGTGCTTCAATCCACTCAGACAGAGTTTCTCCGTTTTCGTCGAAGTTGCCATACCTCCCAGAGAGTGTGACGGCTATTAAAATCCCCCACGTACACGCAGGGGTTGGGCAGTACTGGTAAAGCTGGTGTTGGCCATTTACTTTGTGGGGGCTTATAAACGGCTGCTATGGTCATTCCATTAAGTTCAATAGCAATGATTTCTATGTCATTAATTTCTTGGCATATCACTTCTTTGTACCCAGCAATGTTGTTACCAAGATACAGAGCGGATCCATGAATGTACAATGACAGTGCTGTGACCATCCTGTAGCCTGGAATGGTGCATGCTGTTATGCGCTCCTGCACTTGATGAGTTTCTTGGAGTGCTATGATGTCGATTTTATGATTGTTAGCCAGCTTGCTTGAGTAGTCACATTTATCCCTTGTCAGGCCTTCTACATTAATCTGCAGAACATGGACGATGGGTTCAATATCTTTAGTCTGTTGGCTCTCAGACGAGCCTTTCTCAATGACAGCATTCTTCTTTTTCTTGTTTTGTCGCAGTGTGTGGCAGTGAGATATCAATGATCTAGTTCGGCCACCATTTGTGTAGAATTTCTGCCATCCTGCTATCGCAGTCTGTTGCCTGGGGTGCACCATCTTGAAGGTTGTCTACACATCATCTTCTAAGATAAGTCGTAAGGTCAGTATTGCCTCATGTGTTCCAATATTTCTACAGAATCCAAACTGATCTTCCCCGAGGTCGGCTTCTAACAGTTTTTCCATTCGTCTGTAAAGAATTCATGTTAGTATTTTGCAGCTGTGACTTATTAAACTGATAGTTCAGTAATTTTCACATCTGCCAACACCTGCTTTCTTTGCGATTGGAATTATTATATTCTTCTTTAAGTCTGAGGGTATTTCACCTGTCTCATAAATCTTGCTCACCAGATGGTAGAGTTTTGTAAGGACTGACTCTCCCAAGGCCGTCAGTAGTTATAATGGAATGTTATCTACTCCTGGGGTCTTGTTCCGACTTGGGTCTTTCAGTGCTCTGTGAAACTCTTCACGCAGTATCATATCTCCCATTTCATCTATATCCTCTTCCATTTCCATAATATTGTCCTTAAGTACATCACCCCTGTATAGACCCTCTATATACTCCTTCCACCTTTCTGCTTTCCCTTCTTTGCTTAGAACTGGGTTTCCATTTGAGCTCTTGATATTCATACTAGAGGTTCTCTTTTCTACAAAGGTCTCTTTAATTTTCCTGTAGGCAGTATTTATCTTACCCCTAGTGAGATGAGCTTCTGCATCCTTACATTTGTCCTCTAGCCATCCCTGCTTAGCGATTTTGCACTTCCTGTCGATCTCATTTTTGAGACGTTTGTATTCCTTTTTGCCTGCTTTATTTACTGCATTTTTATATTTTCTCCTTTCATCAATTAAATTCAATATTTCTTTTGTTACCCAAGGATTCCTACTAGCCGTCTTTTTACCTACTTGATCCCCTGATGCCTTCACTACTTCATCTCTGAGAGCTACCCATTCTTCTTCTACTGTATTTCTTTCCCCTTTCCTGTCAATTGTTCCCATATGTTCTCTCTGAAACTCTGTACAACCTCTGGTTTAGTCAGTTTATCCAGGTCCCATCTCCTTAAATTCCCCCCTTCTGCAGTTTCTTCAGTTTTAATCTACAGTTCATAACCAATAGATTGTGGTCAGAGTCCACATTGGCCCCTGGTTCCTAAATCTCTGTCTTACCATTATGTAATCTATCTGATACCTTTTAGTATCTTCAGGATTCTTCCATGTATACAACCTTCTTTTATGATTCTTGAACCAAGTGTTAGCTATGATTAAGTTATGCTCTGTGCAAAATTGTACCAGACAGCTTCCTCTTTCATTTCTTACCCCCAATCCCTATTCACCCACTATGTTTCCTTCTCTCCCTTTTCCTACTCTCGAATTCCAGTCACCCATGACTATTAAATTTTTGTCTCCCTTCACTATCTGAATAATTTTTGTTCTCTCATCATACATTTCATCAATTTCTTCATCATCTGCAGAGCTAGTTGGCACATAAACTTGTATTACTGTAGTAGGCGTGGGCTTTGTCTATCTTGGCCACAATAATGCGTTCACTATGCTGTTTGTAGTAGCTTGCCCGCACTCCTATTTTTTTATTCATTATTAAACCTAATCCTGCATTACCACTATTTGATTTTGAATTTATAACCCTGTATTCACCTGACCAAAAGTCTTGTTCCTCCTGCCACCGAACTTTACTAATTCCCACTTTATCTAACTTTAACCTATCCATTTCCCTTTTTAAATTTTCTAACCTACCAGCCCAATTAAGGGATCTGACATTCCATGCTCCAATCCGTAGAACACCAGTTTTCTTTCTCCTGATAACGACGTCCTCATGTGTAGTCCCCGCCCGGAGATCCGAATCGGGAACTATTTTACTTCCGGAATATTTTACCCAAGAGGACGCAATAATCATTTAACCATACAGTAAAGCTGCATTCCCACGGGAAAAATTATGGTTGTAGTTTCTCCTTGCTTTCAGCAGTTCACAGTACCAGTACAGCAAGGCTGTTTTGGTTAGTGTTACAAGGTCAGATCAGTCAATCATCCAGACTGTTGCCCCTGCAACTACTGAAAAGGCTGCTGCCCCTCTTAAGGAACCACACGTTTGCATAGCCTCTCAACAGATACCCCTCTGTTGTGGTTGCACCTACAGTACGGCCATCTGTATCACTGAGGCATGCAAGCCTCCCCACCAATGGCAAGGTCTATGGTTCATGGGGGGGGGATTGAAGCTTACATGTAAGCAAAGCAACCACTTATCATAAACTGGGGACCAGAAAAAGACATTTTTATGCAAATGCACTTGCAGGGGCTGAGCAGCAGTGGATGTGTCTCATAAAAACTTACAGTAGTACACAATTTTACTGCAGTTCCTTAACAGAGGTTGGCCGCGGCAAAGCTGCAATTGCATCAACATGGTGCCACAATGGCTTGACCCCTGTACAAGAAACCTCAAAACTTAGATATTCAACTGACGGCTGAAAAAACTGAGATTTAACAAGATGGCGCGAGACATGCAGACTGCAAAACAGAAAACAATGATCAGAGATTTCTGATTTGGTCTTCCGTGGAAGAACCTGAAACGAGAATATTGTTGAGGTGACTGATGCATCTGGGCACAGAGACTGTCAGCTGTTCTACAAGTGTTGAAAAATTGCAGGCACACTAATAATGCCAAAAGTTGAGGATGGGGCGAAGGGTATGTATCTACTACAGCCTGTGCATTATTTGTGACACTGAAGTCGCCACAGAGCAAAGCTTACCCATTGGCTTCTTAACAATGACCAGTGCTGTATCTCATTCACTTGGGCTGAATGACATTGAATGGTCTAATGTGGCCTTAATAGATTGTGCAATGCAACAGTCACAACGGGGCAGGCAGGCTTTTTCATGGTAATGTGGGTCTGAAAACCGGTAGCACAACCAAGCCCAAGGAAAAACAGAGACAAAATCTCAGGGCAGTGGGACTCCAGTTGCAGATACGGAGCTTAATCTGGCACTAAAAGTGTTAAACGCATCTAGCCTGAACAGGTCTGAGGTATAGGATGGATCCACAACAAGGAAGGTGAGAGGGTGAACAACAGATTTGTAATAGACAAGAGCGGAGAACTGACCTTGGATTGGAAAATGCTGTTTATTGTTGCCAACCATCTTCTGTGAAACCTGTGTGGAGCCCAAATCCATGTACTTTTGTATATTTACAAGTCACTGTAGATCCTGTGTTCCCTTGCATTTTTAGCAGTTTATTAGACACAGCCAAGTTAATAAACAATTTGTTTGGGGAGACAGTCATTGTAGATACAGTTTGTGTCCATTGGTACTACTGTGTCCACCATGTATGAGGAGCAGTTATGCCTAACAGGAGTTGATGGAGCAACTTTCAATACCTTCCCCAATGCAGCAATCTGATCGCCTGTGGCTCATGACACTTCAAAGGACTGTGCCATATTGAGCACATTCGTAACTGTTGGTTTCTTACACTGAAGTGCTTGTTAGCAGTCTTCCCTGTTTGGGGCTATATGAATAATAACATTCTGTACCACGTGAAATGCACAGGATTCATGATGGGAGCTAGTGACAAACTTACGATGATAACTCAACCCATGTAACTCTACACGCCAGGCTTTGTAAGATTGATTTGGACATCTCTGATAATGGTAAAATTCTACACACATTGCAATGACATGCATTCTGTCACAGTAAGAGGTTGAGAGAAGCTTGCACATTTCATCAAATGACAAGATGTTTGTCGGCTGACTTAACACAGACACTAACTCATGGAGAAAATGTAGCCTTCACTCATAGCCAAGTCTGTTATAGTAAGCCAACGTAAGATGCAATAAAGTAAAGGTTCTGTGTAGCACTGAACACACTGACAGACAACTGTAATGCAGGTTACGGAATAGGCCAAGCACTCGTTTGCAACCAGAGGGTGCCTGGGGTTGACCCAGATAGCCTCTTTATGTGGGCTTGTGAATTGTATGGATGTGCGACCTCTGAAATCATGCACATCATGAGTGAAGGTACATCAGCTTTGTAAAGGATCAGCTACACTGAATTGATGTTACAGACTTACAGTATTTGAAGATACACACATGCACAATGCTTCTTAACATGCTGCAATAGAGTACCCAAAGCTCACATGGAGAGAAATTCAATACATTGTGGAAAACATCTGTGCCACTATGGTCGCACAGTGACACACGTCACATCTTGTGACATATTGAGAATAGTTTCTTCTACCTAATCTAGTTTTAAAGTCATCAAGGTCTAAGATTGTAAAGATATAAATGGGCATCCTGTACTCTCCGCCCTCATTTTCTTTCTCCCACAGAAACTATGAAAATAATTAAATGGTTTAAGGTAAGGGGCATAAAACTATACTTACAGAACAATGGTTGTGCATCATTTGTGCTATGTGTGTGAATGTAAAACTGCTAGTAGTAGGACCAAGGCATGGAGTGTTTTCAAAGCACAATATATCAGTAGTATGAGATATTAATGAGGCTAGAAGTAGTTTGTGATTAAGAGAAACAAAGTTCATTGTGTAAAATGAAGTACCATATGTAACAACAGCAAAACACGAGAGCATTCATGCAAAGGAGAGTGTGGAAGTCATGAAGAAAGAAGGTGCACACAAACTGTTAGTGCAATTGCTACATGGATTAGAACAGAATATGAACTAAGTATTTTCAAGCATTAACGAGATATGGGCTAAAAGTTACAGTTTTAAGAAATAATCAATGGCTGGATAAACTTGCTAGCCAAGGTAGGGAGGGAAACAGAGAACTTAGAAAGAACCATTTCATTTCAATGTGTTAAACGTGGTTGTAACAAAGATATGAGGCTGGCAAACAATGCTCATCATAACAGCTACCGTTATCTCAAAATGGGTAAGCAAGCAAGCAGAGATAAAAGTGTAAAAGGAAAATGTGCAAAATGTTGGAAGCTATTTGTTGGTCTAACTCAAGATGACTGAGGAAGAAAGTAACAATACTACTCACTTGTTGTGTAAATAGATAGAAGAGCATGTGAAAGAGTGTGTGAATATAGAGTTGTGATGCAGAGCCTTAAAGAAACATTTTCTAGTAATAGCTGTAAGAGGGCATGAATAGTGTACAGATACAGAGTAGTGATTCAGAGCCTTCAAAAACAAACACTTTGCATGAAAAACTGTTCCAGTGGGTAAAATTTTATTTAACTATGATAAGGTTTGTAAGTTTGACTCACTTGGTTCAGTTCATTGTGCAAATGTTTTTAGGATTTCAATGATATGACTGTAATGAGAAACAAGAGACAACATTTTAAGAGTAACTTGGAAGTAGATGGTTCTAGATGGAGGACAAGAGCTTTCTTATACACAAGACAGTGAATGATGTTGAAATCAAATTATTAAAAAGAGTACTGGTGCAAGGAAAGGCAAGCAGCAGGCCATCCTGAATAAATTCAAGAAAAATCTGCAAGAGAGCATCACTGTTGATTCTGAATGATCAATAAAAACAGCTGCATTGTGTACAGACACTGAGCAACCATTAAAAGCATTTGGAACTACAATCCATGACAGTATTAGGATGCCAGTAATAAACATTTTGTCTAAGTATAAGAGATGTAATATGCTTCACTACTGATTAGGATTACACTTGTGAGTAAATACATTAAACAGGAAAGGAATAAAATTAACTTAATAAAAATATCTTCAGCTTAAAGTAGAAATAGCTGATTCTTTGCAGATTATCATCATTCTCCACTCGAGTGAGTGGCTGCTGCTAAACTAGGGCAAAGAGTATAGTAGACGACCAGCAGGTACATTATGGGTCAACACAACAATCTTCAACATCTAGCCGCCACCATCCGCCACTCCCTGCACAACTGATACTTCCTCTAACTTGTATATACTAAAACTTCTTACAAAACATCATATGACATCATAATCCTCTGGTCCATAATCTCCTTTAGTCACTTTCCTATATCCATATTCACACACCCTCCATTTCACCCCAGTTGTATTGATCTATCAGTTAATCTACACCCACATGATTTTCTCCATAGTCTCAAACGTACTCTTATGTTGCATGCTCCCCTCCCCCACATCTGACTCACTACAACACATGCATCCTATTCCATCATAAGGTGCATGAAACTTCCATTGCCTCCAACAGGACAAGCTTGTTCATGCCACATTCCTAACCTGTTCACTTGTTACCCCTTATAACTTAGCTGTTACCATCCCTTCTCTTCCCCATCTCCACCCAACACAACCCTTTAATCAGGTCAAAACAATGGGATAATGTACCACAGCATGTCTCTATGTCTCTTCTTGTCAGTCTTCTGGCTTTTACACAGGACACTGATGCAAGCTTAACAATCTGTTCAGTTAGTTTATGATGCTATGAGTGGTTATTTTCACTCCTTCCATTGTTTGTATTTCACCTATGGCTTTGCATTATCATTAATAATTAATATTCACATTCCTTGAGAAAATGTGTTAGTAACACAGCATGCAGCAGTTACGCTAATCATCATCATGCACCAACACTGTACCATTACTGGAGTTCGACATCAAAATTATCTCCACCAAACTTCTGAATAATCAATGTGAATCTTTTGAAGCCAATGAGACAACATTTTATCGCTTGTGTGACTATTCATACAAGTAGGGTAAGGTGGGGTAAATACGAACAGGTGGGTAAACCCAACTGTCCTCTATTTGTGAGAAACGGCAAGCAGAGCGATTTCACATTAGTGTTACCACATAGAGTATTCGAAATAACGAAAATGTCACCTTGAAAACTTTGCCACATTTGACATTTAGACACTCAAAAGTACATTTAGTACTCTAAACATTGTTATTTTTTGAATACATTATGTTCATTTATGGAAAAAACATAATTGCTTATAATTATTTCCCAAAAAAACTATTCATTTAAAACTATTTCTGTGCAAAATCAGCCAAACAAATAGGGGGTTGGATTTACCCCACCATTTTCGCAAATGGCAAAAATGGACAGTTCTTAAAATACGGATATCTCAAAAACTATTGATTGTAAAACAAAAATATTTTGCAAATAGTTGCTCCTTTATATTACCTACAATTTAACATATATATAATGTTAAGATCTGCCCTAGCATAAGTGCTTTATAGTCACAAGAAATTACTAGGTCGGATTTACCCCACCTTACCCTATATTTCTAATTCATTGATTTCAGAAATTTGCCGTCTTCTTGAGAGAACAACAGTCTCTCAGGAACTGATCCAACCACCACAGTCTCTGTAGCTCACCAGCACGAAAAAGAGAATCAGAAAAAGCCTCACTATTACAATGGCTCCTACATCACAGTGAAACATAAGTGTCGTTAACACCTTGATGGTTATGTGTTCAAGAGACATGTTTACATCTAGTGTCAGGCTAAGGCAATCAAGAATCTTAATTTCTCATTACCTGAGCTGCAATGGTACATATTACTATGGCCAAGTGCATATAGTAAAATCTTAAAGCTAATGTCACTGTTATGTTGCAATATAGGACATCTTGACAGCCTCTTGTACAGTTTAAAAAAAAAAATTAAGAACACAACTTAACCGACACAATTAGCTGAAGTTTTTAGTGGATTCACATGTTAGAAATTTCTACTTCTTGTTGAATCCTGTCTTGGTATATCTTTTATTTGCATTAACTCAACACTCATGTGGTGGACCTCTCTGACGAGGCTTCTCCATGACAAGACCTACCGTAAGGCAGAACACGAAGTTTTTTGTGTATCCCTCCCAGAAAACAAGTTCTAAGGTATTTTTTACATTTGACAGTCAAATATGGATGTATAATTGGACCACTGGAAGTGCTCTGTGACATGGAGGCGGGGGGGGGGGGGGGGGGGGGGGATTTATTATGACAAATTACGCCCCCCTACTGCCTTCAATAGTGAATCACAATATCGAAACAATAATTCACTGTCCGCATAGAAGGTGAGAAGTTCTAGAAGCTAAGGCTTGCTAACTGGTGTCTGCAGCTACATAGTTTGTTGGTAAGCATATTGATTAAAGTATCCTTAGAAATATCAGTAATTTTTTCAGATCACACAAATATTATAATCAGTCCTGTCAGACATAACAGCAGCAGAGGAACTTGTGAATAATGTATTAAGAGGCGCTGGAACATGCATGAAATGCATGCTCTCATGCTATCAAATGGTGTGTGAAAAATAATACAAACGAACAAGTAAAATTTTATGTGGTGTTTGGTAATAGCATAATGCAACTTTAAATTTAGTTTTCAAAACTTTTCTTAGAATTTAGAAATCAGTATAAAATTATCAATTTTAATACATCTATAATTATTAATGTTCCTTTTCCCCATAATCTGTAAAACTAATCACCGCCAAAGTTGAACTTTGTTATGTCCACATCCAATTAAACAATTATACATTCCCAGTTTTTAATATATTTGATAAAAAAATACTTTAAAATGTTGTGCATATTTCTAGTAGGAATCAGTATCGGAATTTCAGCACCATTATCTACTTACACCATCTAAAATAAGAGACTTGAAAATTCAGCTGTATGTGTTGTTTGTTGCACTGTGAGAAATGTATGGGCTCAACATCAAATCATTATATTACAGATGACCTGAGAAAAAGCTGACAGAAAATGTTGTTTCCAGGAAAATCAATTTAAAGGTTAAACTTATATTTTCTTCAATTATTATACCATCACATCATCAAGAATTATGCTCAAGATCTTTGTTGTCTTCAAGACTTGTGTTACGACTTTTCTTTTGTCCTGTTTTCTTTGCTAGGTGCCAAATAGATATTTCAGCTTTAGAAACATGACAATGGCCAATTTTCTCAAGAATTGTTAGTTATTGCACTGGCTCTGAAGTCCAAATGCTGTAACTCATTTTCCCTATGTTTTCATGATTAAAGCAATTACAGCATCTCATGTTGCAAATTTTACAGTTTTAGATGATGAAAATGGTGTCTTGGGGTAACATTTCCAGGTGAGCACATACAGACACTCATTCAGATTTTGAGTTTTGCCACTAAGAGGATTTTGAGTTTTGCCACCAAGACACTTCCTTAGTAGGTGAGGATTTGCCTGAGACCTAGATGTGGGCATGAAGTATTCATTACACACTGAGGAATACATTTCTTGTCAGTGTAGAAACTGTTATTCCACAGACAGTTATGAAAGGTGTTATGACATCAAACAGCACAGATTATTTATTTTTCGATCACTTCTCATGTGATTACAAAAATGAAACTCTGAGAAATAATTTTAATAAATTTTGTATCTGAATGGAAACAAAATAAGAAAATGAAATATTTAGCCACATTTGCATGTCTCCCCTTAAAATCAGTTCTTGACTGCTTCCACAAGTGTTCTCTTCATATATTTTTTTTCCCGTTGTACACGGTAGATACACAGTTATTAGTGGAGTATACAGGGTGGTTAGAAACAGTGTAAAATGTTGTAAGGGTGTTGCATGGTAGGTTGTACAGAGAAATAATTTTTAAGAAAAAAGTTGAATATGTAGCATTGTTTACGAGTTAATTAGCATTGACGTTAGCCAATCAGGACAATGCGCACAGAAATTCAAGCAGCCCACTAGGGACAGTGTCACTAAAAGCATTCTTCATTTGGTTTCCTAAAACCAAAGACCCCCTCCCCCCCATGAACCATGGACCTTGCCGTTGGTGGGGAGGCTTGTGTACCTCAGCGATACAGATGGCCGTACTGTAGGTGCAACCACAACGGAGGGGTATCTGTTGAGAGGCCAGACAAACTTGTGGTTCCTTAAGAAGGGCAGCAGCCTTTTCAGTAGTTGCAGGGGCAACAGTCTGGATGATTGACTGATCTGGCATTGTAACCCTAACCAAAACGGCCTTGCTGTGCTGGTACTGCGAACGGCTGAAAGCAAGGGGAAACTACAACCGTAATTTTTCCCGAGGGCATGCAGCTTTACTATATGGTTAAATGATGATGGCATCCTCTTGAGTAAAATATTACGGAGGTAAAATAGTCCCCCATCCGGATCTCCAGGCGGGGATTACTCAAGACGACGTCATTATCAGGAGAAAGAAAATGCGTTCTGCAGATTGGAGCGTGGAATGTCAGATCCCTTAATCGGGCAGGTAGGTTAGAAAACTTAAAAAGGGAAATGGATAGGTTAAAGTTAGAGAAAGTGGGAATCAGTGAAGTTCGGTGGCAGGAGGAACAAGACTTTTGGTCACGTGAATACAGGGTTATAAATACAAAATCAATTAGGGGTAATGCAGGAGTAGGTTTAATAATGAATAAAAAAATAGGAGTGCGGGTAAGCTACTACAAACAGCATAGTGAGACACGAAGCCCATGCCTGCTACAGTAGTACAAGTTTATATGCCAACTAGCTCTGCAGATGATGAAGAAATTGATGAAATGTATGATGAGATAAAAGAAATTATTCAGGTAGTGAAGGGAGATGAAAATTTAGTCATGGGTGACTGGAATTCGAGAGTAGGAAAAGGGAGAGAAGGAAACATAGTAGGAGAATATGGATTGGGGGAAAGAAATGAAAGAGGAAGCCGTCTGGTAGAGTTTTGCACAGAGCATAACGTAAACATAGCTAATACTTGGTTCATGAACCATAAAAGAAGGTTGTACACATGGAAGAATCCTGGAAATACTAGAAGGTATCATATAGATTATATAATGGTAAGACAGAGAATTAGGAACCAGGTTTTAAATTGTAAGACATTTCCAGGGGCAGATGTGGACTCTGACCACAATCTATTGGTTATGAGTTGTAGATTAAAACTGAAGAAACTGCAAAAAGGTGGGAATTTAAGGAGATGGGATCTGGACAAACTGATTAAACCAGAGGTTGTACAGAGTTTCAGGGAGAGCATAAGGGAACAATTGTCACAAATGGACGAAAGAAATACAGTAGAAGAAGAATGGGTAGCTCTGAGGGATGAAGTAGTGAAGGCAGCAGAGGATCAAGTAGGTAAAAAGACAAGTGCTAGTAGAAATCCTTGGGAAACAGAAGAAATATTGAATTTAATTGATGAAAGGAGAAAATATAAAAATGTGGTAAATGAAGCAGGCAAAAAGGAATACAAACGTCTCAAAAATGAGATCGACAGGAAGTGCAAAATGGCAAAGCAGGGATGGCTAGAGGACAAATGTAAGGATGTAGAGGCTTGTCTCACTAGGGGTAAGATAGATACCGCCTACAGGAAAATTAAAGAGGCCTTTGGAGAAAAGAGATCCACTCATATGAATACCAAGAGCTCAGATGGAAACCCAGTTCTAAGCAAAGAAGGGAAAGCAGAAAGGTGGAAGGAGTATATAGAGGGTCTATACAAGGGCGACGTACTTGAGGACAATATTCTGGAAATGGAAGAGAATGTAGATGAAGACGAAATGGGAGATACAATACTGTGTGAAGCGTTTGACAGAGCACTGAAAGACCTGAGTCGAAACAAGGTCCCAGGAGTAGACAACATTCCATTAGAACTACTGACAGCCTTTGGAGAACCAGTCTTGACAAAACTCTACCATCTGGTGAGGAAGATATATGAGACAGGCAAAATACCCTCAGACTTCAAGAAGAATATAATAATTCCAATCCCAAAGAATGCAGGTGTTGACAGATGTGAAAATTACTGAACAATCAGTTTAATAAGCCACAGCTGCAAAATACTAATGCGAATTCTTTACAGACGATTTAAAAAACTAGTAGAAGCCAACCTCGGGGAAGATCAGTTTGGATTCCGTAGAAATATTGGAGGCAATACTGAGTTTCTAGAGGTGGCAGGGGTAAAACACAGGGAGCGAAAGGCTATTTACAATTTGTACAGAAGCCAGATGGCAGTTATAAGAGTCGAGGGGCATGAAAGGGAAGCAGCAGTTGGGAAGGGAGTGAGAGAGGGTTGTAGCCTCTCCCTGATGTTATTCAGTCTGTATATTGGGCAAGCAGTAAAGGAAACAAAAGAAAAATTCGGAGTATGTATTAAAATCCATAGAGAAGAAATAAAAACTTTGAGGTTCGCCGATGACATTGTAATTCTATCAGAGCCAGCAAAGGACTTGGAAGAGCAGTCAGTTGAATGGAATGGACAGTGTCTTGAAAGGAGGATATAAGGTGAACATCAACAAAAGCAAAACGAGGATAATGGAATGTAGTCGAATTAAGTCGGGTGATGCTGAGGAAATTAGATTAGGAAATGAGACACTTAAAGTAGTAAAGGAGTTTTGCTATTTGGGGAGCAAAATAACTGATGATGGTTGAAGTAGAGAGGATATAAAATGTAGACTGGCAATGGCGAGAAAAGCGTTTCTGAAGAAGAGAAATTTGTTAACATCGAGTATAGATTTAAGTGTCAGGAAGTCGTTTCTGAAAGTATTTGTATGGAGTGTAGCCATGTATGGAAGTTAAACATGGATGATAAATAGTTTGGACAAGAAGAGAATAGAAGCTTTCGAAATGTGGTGCTACAGAAGAATGCTGAAGATTAGATGGGTAGATCACATAACTAATGAGGAGGTATTGAATATAATTGGGGAGAAGAGGAGTTTGTGGCACAACTTGACTAGAAGAAGGGACCAGTTGGTAGGACATGTTCTGAGGCATCAAGGGATCACAAATTTAGCATTGGAGGGCAGTGTGGAGGGTAAAAATCATATAGGGAGGCCAAGAATGAATACACTAAGCAGATTCAGAAGGACGTAGGTTGCAGTAAGTACTGGGAGATGAAGAAGCTTGCACAGGATATAGTAGCATGGACAGCTGCATCAAACCAGTCTCAGGACCAAAGACCACAACAACAACAACAAAACCAAAGAAGAGAGCAAAACAAAAATTGGACATGGAATGGCAGAAGGGACTGAACCTGAGCCAAAGGCTGAACAGTCTCATGGGCTTCCATCTTAGCTATGAGAATTGATCAAGTAGTATCTGGTGGACTGCTTGAATTTGCGTGCCCAATGGTCTGAATAATTAAATGGTCTGAATAACTAACTTCAATGCTGATTAAGTCAGAAATGGTGCAACATATCAATTTTTTTAACAATTATTTCTCAGCAGAACCTATCCTGCAATGCACTTACAGGCTTCTCAGACTGTTTCTGACTGACCTGTATAAGTAGATGAAGAGGGACATCATTTTTCTGTGCAAATGTCAAGTGATATATAATATATTTTTGCATGTAGAAGCTGTATTCCACATTTTTGATGCTCTGTAAATGGTGCAAACAAATATATCTACCTACTTACTGTCCCCTCCCATGTCTACACAACAACTTGAAATGAGATACTTTCTCATATCCTCTCCACACCATCTACTGTCATCTTTGTCATCATTTTAAGCTCTGTAACATTCTAGTCAAACTATATGACAGTGCCAACATCCATACCCCAATATTTTCCCATGCACCCACACGCTACCACCTAGTCCAGTCACACCACAGGTAAATGCTCCAATACTTTCTTCTCCAGCCCCACCACTGATACATCCTACAATATTGAAGGCAGAGTAACTTGGGAAATCACACATGTTGATGATCAATTAACTTATTACAGTGTTAGATGTAGTACATATGTAGATCTGAATCAATCAGCACATGAAAGGAAGACTTATCATATACGATTAGTGATAAAATTGATATCAAAATTAGATACCACAAAGAAAACAAAGTGAAGGTATTCTACTTTAGAAGCAATATGATGCCTAATGGATGAAATAAAGGATGTATGAAAAGCATACTAGCACAGACAAAGATGACATTCCTTGCTAACAGAATTATACTAGTATCAAAGACAGGTCTTAAATTGAGAAATATAGTTGTGAGGACGTGTGTGCGGTGCACAGCATTGTATGGAAAATGAATCATGCACAGTAGGAATACCAAAAATATAGGAAACAGAACCATGCCGTAAAAGGGTTTTGAAAATTAGCTTAAGATATGAGGTGGTTCTCCACAGAATAGGCAAGTCTCCACAGAATAGGCAAGGAAAGGCAAAACAATGATAAGAAGGAGCAACAAGATGATTTACATGTGTTAAGACACCAGGGAATAACTTCCATCATACTAGAGGGAGTTAGAGAGGATGACAGAAAATGAAATACATCCCACAAATAATAATTTGAGGACATTAGGTATAAGGGCTACTCTGAGATGAAGAGGTTGGCAGAGGAGAGGAAATTGTTGCATGTCACATCAAATATCACAGAAGGGATGGGTGGATGTGGGAAGGGGGGTGGAATCAAAATCAGTAGAGGTTTACACGAACGTAGTTAAAAGAATGATGACGTAAAAGCACGAGACAACAAATGGATATCAATAAAGGTATAGAAAATACATACAAAATTTTTATTGCCTGATTTCTTGTTCTGTCTGAAATCAGCATGATGTACTCATTTAACTTACTTTCACAATATTACTTGTTATTTCAGCAGAAATGAATTTGTTTTTAAAACCGTTAAAAAATAGAAAAATGCATTCCCAAATTTATTTGTGAAACTCAATTAAAGCGTCACACAATTGGTGCTGTTAACAAAATATTCAATATGACAGCCAGAGTACTGTGAAAAGGAACAATAAATAATAGAAAAGCAAAATTCTTACCAGAGTGATGAGATGGGACACAATGCTAACTAAAATGAGGTGAGCTGAATGTTTATTGCTATAAAGGAAGTAAATAGGTGCATATTTACACATTACATGATAATCTTTTATTTCACAATAAGCAACAAAGCCCAATGCTTTGAGATAGAAATTTATTTTACACTTTTCAAAGCCGATTAACTATACACTATTTAAATCTTTGGGTAAGAGCAACAATTCATAAATCTAAATTGTCATGATAAGTTTGTAATCTCTGTTCAAAAAACAATCATCTTACAAGTTTTGTTATTATTAATTACTGTAGTACTTCATTACAACAACCAAATCAAGATTCAATATTTTCAATGAATTAAAGAGAGTTAATTTTCCAACTATATGTCACACATTTGTAGCATTAGTTAATTTTCCTAACATAACCATATGTGTCATTACAAGAAACAACAAACACTATTTAAAACCAGAGGAATAACTAATCCAGTATCTATGTAATTTACTCATTCATTAATTTACAGATACTGAATCAGTTTTTTCCTTGCTGCAATAATACATAATTTCCACACAGATTGCATAAAAAAATTCTTAACAAAATATACAAAAGTTGTGAGATAGATACTGCAAGAAGTGAAAAACTCACACAATTTCTTAAACAATTGACACCAAAGTATTTTAACATATAATATTATTATTATTAGTATTCTCTGCATATTAAGAGAATGAAAATAAAATACACATAATCAGTTGGTTTCAGTTCTGCACTACGTTCATTAGAATTACATATTTAAGAACACACTATTACTTACACATGTTGTATATGAACTGTTACAGAATAACAGTGATTTGTGAATTTCACTTCCTTGACAAAGTTTACTTTTAATTATGTACACTTTCTTCACATATTGTTTTTTTGGTGATTATAGACAGCACAACTACAACTGATGAAGGAAACAATGAAAGCTTGTATCAGAAGCACCATTTTCAGCATTGCACCTCAAAAACAATTATATGTGATTTAATTTTTTTGCCTCTAAGGAGGAAAAACTCCTTCTGTTAATAGGTACATGATAATAGAATCATCATGTTTCATCAGCCTGAAAATTAACAAACATGGAAGAAAATTTAAAGGACCTTCTTAGCACAAATTCCAGGAATTTCAACAATATACAGGGTGTTTCAATAAGAATGACATGATTATGGACAGTAATAATTATGAAACATGGGACGTGTCAGCAAGGAAATGTGTGCTGTTTCAATGGTGACAGCCTAGAATTTCACAAAATTGCCATTATATGCCAGTCAATGCATCTTCTCAGTTTGCTTGTCAGTCACATGTACGATGGCATCCGCTCAACAGACGTCTTTTGTGTGCTGTAGTTTGCAAATAGTGATTCAGTGATTTTGATACCGTGTGCTTTTTGTCACTCCACCCAAAAACATTCATCATTGGTATCACCAATTTGAAGAGACAGGATGCTTGTGCAAAGGTCAAGAGTCCAGGTCTACCACCCAGTTCCTGTCAGAACATGGTGGAAAGAATTCAGCAAATGTTTGAGAGGAGCCCATAAAAAGTCTACTCGTCGCACAAGCATCCCTCGTACAACTGTGTGGTGAGTTCTAAGGCACTGTATGGTCTATAAACCATACAGACTACAATTAGTGCAAGCTATTGGGTTGGTGATAAAAGGAATGGTCTGACTTTAGCAATGCTCTGCTAGAAGACATGAAAGATGATACATTTTTACCACAGTTAATTTTCAGTGATCAAGCAACTTTTCATGTTAACGGTAAAGTAAACCAACATAATTTGCTCATATAGGTACTCCAGAACCTTCATGACATTATGTAGCATGGAGAGACACACATTTCTTGTGAAAAAGCGTACAGTCCACTCGTTTTTGAGGAACATACAGTGACTGGAATGAGTTATTTTCAAAAACTGCAGAGTTGGTTTCTACCACCACTTCAGGAGGACTCCAATGACTTCATTTTCCAACAAGGTTGAAGCTCCACCACACTGCCACATCAACATATGCCAGTTCCTCACTGGCACTCTGCCTAAATTCTGGGTAGAGCGCACAGGACTCTGAAACACTGCTCTGCATTCTTGGCCTCCAAGATCACCTTACATTTTTTCTTGTGGGGAAGTGTGTTTACTCCCCTTTATCTTGTGACATAGAAGAAGTGAAGAACAGAATAATAGCCAACATAACTTTTGTAAAAGCACATAGATACACTGTGTAAAGTTTATGACGAATTAAACCAACTGTCTAGTTGTTGATCAGCTGCTGCTGATGGACATGTAAGTCATTTGTAAGAGCATAGCTAAAACTTTAAAATTTTGTAAGTATTTTGCAATTCAGCCCATGACTGTAGTGTGCTTTTATCAATAAATACAAAGTTTTGAAATCAGATGATTCTTTTTGAAACACCATGTAGTATAAAATTTAGATGCAACACAGTACAGTGCCACAAAAAAATTCTCATTGGTGCTATTCTGTTCTATTTATTTCTGATATGGGATCGTCAATACGCATCTTTACTTTACACTATAGATAAAGAGGTGATAAAAATTTCAAATCCTAACAACAGAACACTGCCAATTATTTGTACTGTTGCAGACTGTAGCTTTCTGTGCTCTTATAGTTACTTCAAGCTTTCTGATCAAGAAAACATTACATCCCTTCGAGAATTCTGAAATTAAACTGGACATTGACTTCACTGATGAAGATGAGGATTTTTTACTAGAGAGCAGTGAAGATGAAGGTGTGGACACTGTGAATTAGGAATGGTTAGTGGAAGAGAATGCAGATGCTGATGCACACCACATCTCGCCTCATCAATCATAGCATGCCCATTTGAATGCATCTACTCAGATGGTCACTAGGAATGCAACCAAGTGGAATATTATCTATTTCTGGTCAATAATCTTCTGCAAGGAGATTGGCTGTTAATGTTGTAAAGTAAGGAGGTCCCACTACTTGCACATACCAATGAATAGACAACTCTGTCATCAATGCTTTCCTTCTAATTTTTAATAAAGTAATGGTACATCTCTTGAACAAATGCACAGAATCAAATAATCAAAAAGTACTAAAGAGCAATGATTGGACTATATCACTTAAAGAACTGAAAGAACTGAAAAATATGATAGCATCATAAATGCTTTGAGTGTCATCTGTACGAAAGATGTGTTTCAGATTATCTGTGGTTGCCTCCTTGGGGCCTGCTTTCATCACGGATATTTGGCCACAAGTTGGATTTCAGTAATTTCTAAGATTTCACCATTTTGAAGAAAACTCCAGGCTGAATGCATGCCAGCCAACGAATTTGATCTTGTATCTGAAATTTTGGGAAAGTTAATATCAAACAGTATTTGTTCTTACAGTCCTGGAAGAAACATAACCACAATGAAGCAGTTATTACCAAGCAAAATAAAATGCAGGTCCATGAGTCATGGCCCACAAAGCCAACAAATATGGTGCCGAATTTTGAACTGTTGCCCTGTAGCAAAATACCTTATGTATCTTAAACTTTCCGAAATCAAGGAAAAAACCTGACAAAAAACAACTTCCCCATGTCTTCTCAGCTTGCTAAAATGTTTAAAGAAAACTTCGTAAGCTGGTACAATGAAGAAGATTGTGAGATTGCTTACGAGGTAAAGCACCATCATGCACCAGGTGCATGATGGACTACATTGTGACAGTTTACTAATGAAAGAAGAAAAAAATGTTATTCTTCTGGGAACACTGCATTTCCAAGTACCAACAGGTAAAAAAGGGAAGAAGAAACCTGAAACCATAACATTCTACAATTCAACAAATTTCAGGTTGCATGTGGTTGGTCAAATGAACCTTAAATAAGATGGCCAATGCATGCTTTCTATATCATATACATGGTAGCAACAAATGCATGTCTTATACGGAACAGTAATGAGCACAAGAAAATGGAAAGTAGTAGTTCATACTTCAGCTGGTGAATGAACTCAAGGGAACAAAAGAGCAGGAATAACATACAAAAGAAGAGGACATGGGACCAAAATAATGTAGAAAGTGGAAGTAGTACCTAATCAGTTTCTCAAAAGACCACAAGTATCTTTAAGTGGCACAATGCCATGTGCAGAAAACGTTTATCCTGAACAAAAATTACCAGAACTACATCATCCATTCGATTCCAATGACTTGAGCAGAAAGTACAACAAAGCCATATGTAGAACACATGTAACTGTAATATGGATCATATCTAGTAAATTTGTCTAGAAGGATCAAGAAATAGTAAACATATGAAAATGTACACTTCAGAAAATTTCTTAGCATGAGTAATGATAAATCAGTATGATATTTTTTGCTGAAATATGTAAGTACTCTATTAATTATTTTCTTATATAATTATTGTTACAACTTTCAAAAAGGAAGAGATTAACAGACAATAAAATAAGGTACTTAAGTCAGGTATAAAAATATTTTTCTGCCATTTCGGGAATGTCAGAAACACTGTCTTTCTAGTGTTAGTACAATTTGTCAAGGGAAAGCTGTATCACTCCTGTGAAACACAATTCTTCAGTTAAATAAATGACATCTACTGTCAGGGGGACTCAAGTTGATTCAATATTTTTTTGATTTCCAGAATACTTTTGAAACTGTTCCTCACAAGTAACTTCTAATTAATTTCCATGCCTATGGAGTTTCATCTCAGCTGTTGTGGTGTAATAAGCATGAGATGTGTTCTGAATTCTTCAGTACAGACAGATATCACTAATTTCAGTTCATAAATCAGAAAGTTTGTATAACACTGTACTCAATAAAATTCAGTATTTTGTGCATAAATACAATGGTGTCTAAAATAAAAGCAACAAACTACTACCGTATTTACTCAAATCTAAGCCGCACTTTTTTTCTGGTTTTTGTAATGCAAATAACCGCCTGCGGCTTAGAATCAAGTGCAAAGCATGCAGAAGTTCTGAAAAATGTTGGTAGGTGCCGCCACAACTAACTTCTGCCATCGAATATATGTAGCGCTACACAGGCATGCTTTGTAGGCACAAAGATAAATACTGGCGCCAAAACCTCTGCATCAGTAAATAATTTTTTTAAAAAAAGGTGGAAGACAAGCTTTTTTCTCCGCCCCAAGTTTCGACCACTGCATTTTCATACATTATACAACGAAGTAAATACAAATTCCGTATTGTTCATCTTCGAATGTAGCAGAATTTCAATGTACTACGAAAATCCGACTGGCAAGACTGTTCGGGCTGTTTGTCAATATGGCCAAATCTACAATCTGAATTTTTTCCTACCTGTGAGAAGAGATGGTTGCTAATAGGAACCTGATGAAATGTGAATCACATGCAGTATTCTCTTCACCATAAGACTAATATGAATATAAACATTTTGCCATGTATTCTTTCGTGTTTGCTGTTATCTCATTTAAATCCTGTCTGCCTAATAAACTACAAAACTAGAGTCAGACAACAGCAAAGGAGGAAGAATATACTTATCGTGTCATGTTTATATTTGTATTATTCTTATGCCTAATAGTGATACGGTCAGAAATGAAGCACAGCAACTGACTAGATTTTTGAATCTAAGATAACTAATTTCTGTGCAGAATTTGATGTACTAAAGAAGCGGCCGCAAAGAGTTTCAAATGGAGAAAAATTTTTGCCTAACTCTCGTTCAGAACATGTTCTATCATACGCAGTCTATTATTTGGTTCTGGTTGATCATTATCAAAGAAAACAGCAGTGTAAGTAACAACAAATAGCAGTCTCTTGCCATTGTTTCAAGCAAGCCATGCCGCGAGTGACTACAGGCCGTAAACACGCACTATCAGAATGCAACAAACAATGCATGACACAGTACAGTAATGCATTTTCAGCTTAGAGTGACGTAAACACCTATAACAAAGAAAACGGCGCTTATCAGAACTAAGCAAAATAAGCAATCGATTGAAACCACACAAAGCGCGTGAAAAAGGAAGGGTACCCATAGAAATATGGACGGAGCGCCTGATGCGTAACAATGGCTACCTGGTAAAGCTTAACTGCTAAGATTACGACTCGAACTAAACTACTGTAGCTGTATCGTCATTCATTTGACCTAAGTTGTGTCTCATATTACAATGGACCAACCTTGTTTCGATTTGGAGGTGCGGTCTAAAACTTTTCTCTCCCCTTGAATTTCGAGTCTCAAATTTCAGGTGTGGCTTAGATTTGAGAACTTTTTTTCCCCTTTATTTCGAGTCTCATTTTTCAGGTGCGGCTTAGATTCGAGTGCGGCTTAAATTCAAGTAAATACGGTATTTCCCCATCCTGCGCCTAATTCAGGGTATAATCATACAAACTGTCAACAAATGTCATTATGATTGTGTTCTGCATGGGAGATGGCATTCCAATTAATGGACAACCACACAGCAATGACATCAGGGCACCTATCAAGTGGGGTCATGTTTGCAGGATAGGCTCACACCCACAACTGCTGTGTACACAGTCACAGACGGTGCAGTACGGCACAGAGAAGATGCCTACAGACACTCTGCTGTGGAGGGCCATAGGAAGAATGGAAGCAGGAGAGTCACAAACTGATGTGGCCTGATGGCTTAATGTGAATTTTCCTGTTGTTCCTTGGATGAGGCGACAGTTTATGGAGACTGAAACCGTATTCCAGAGACCAGGACAGGGCTGACCACATGTGACATCAGAAAGAGTGGACCATTATTTGGCTGTAAGGACATGACGGTACCACCTCATTACATGACTGCAGCTGGCACCTGACCTCATAGCATCCACTGGATGTGTTGTATTGAGCCAAACGGTGTACAGAAGGCTTCAGCAAACCGGCCTTTATTGTTGGAGACCTGCTGTCAGTTTATCTCTGGCGTTTCTTCACAGAAGGGCACGTCTTGGATTGTAACTGTCAACATGCCACACGGATGGTCAAACAGTGGGCCAATGTTCTCACAAATGAGTCCCAATTTGATGTGGAGGGTGATTCTTGACAGATTTGCATCTGGAGGGTACATGGAACACGATTTCAGAATCCAAACACTGTGGAAAGAGACTAATATCGAGGAGGATCCCTAATGATGTGGGCAGGGATTGTGTTGGCCGCTCGAAAACCTCTTCATGAAATTGTATAGGTGAATCAGTAAGATTTAACTGATGTCAGGTATCGTGAGGAGATCTTGGGATCTCATGCATAGTTGTTGGCGCTGTGGGCCCAGACTTAGTATTAATGGAAGATAATGCTTGACCTCATAGAAAACAGATGGTTTATGTTTTTTTGGAAATGGAAGATATTGCATGCATGGCATGGCCTGCTCACTCTTTCAATTTGAATCCATCAGAGCATGTCTGGGATACACTAGGTAGACATGCTGCATCACATCAGCACCCACCAACCACTCTCCAAGACTTGTGAGCAGCTCTGCAGGGAGAATGGGCATTATTGCCTCAACATGAGATTGATGACATCATTCACAGCATGTCCTGCTGTTGTCACGTCTGCACTGGTGCCAGAAGAAAATGAAGCCAACTTCAAGACAATCAGCTAAGTAAGAAGTTATATTTTAATAAAAAGAATATAACCTTCAATAAAACTCCATCCATAATAATGAGCAGCATCCATACTGAGCACATTAACCAGTTGTCAGAATGTGTGGGCAAATCTGTTAAGCTGGAGAACAAATAAATTGTCTACTGTTACGCATGTTGCAGTTGATTATGTTCTGTATTCTTTACACTGTTTCTACTTTACTATCACCTGTTTATACTGTTTTGTGGCAAATAAATGCAACCTTCCAAAATTTCCATTTGTTGCTTTAATTTTGGACACCAATGTATTTATGGCTTATGTGTTCAGTATAAATTTGGAAGTTTTAACATAAAAATCTGCAAATTTAAATCTACCAAGTTTCGATAAGTATATCTTTGCTTCAGATGTTTTCTTTGTACTGTGTACATTTGGCAAGGAGTTTTGCAATAATGGAGGCAAATCATGTTTATGATGTGGCAGAAAGTAGACATTGTAGTTGTAATTGATAGCTTAATAAAAAGAATATAACTTTCAATATAACTCCATCCATAATAATTAGCAGCATCCATTACATGGACAAGACATTGTACAGACAGTACTGAATTGGTATATTACATCACTGTCAAAAATGTTCAAATGTGTGTGAAATCTTATGGGACTTAACTGCTAAGGTCATCAGTCCCTAAGCTTACACACTACTTAACCTAAATTATCCTAAGGACAAGCACACACCCCCATGCCCGAGGGAGGACTCGAACCTCCGCCGGGACCAGCTGCGCAGTCCATGACTGCAGCGCCTTAGACCGCTCGGCTAATCCCACGCAACTATCTTACAGCACTGAATTCGTATATTGCACATATTAATATTAATACTGTACAAAAAATATATAATGACAGATGTATTTTTTTTTTTTCAGATTAACTAAAGTGAAGAAAATTGTAATGAATGCAATGGTCAACACAATGGAGATGAAATGGAAAAGCAATTAAGATCTGTGAACAATAGGACTAGAGATCAAAACGGATACAACTGGACACACTACAGTTTTAAAGTTAAGTACATAACTTCAGCTTTCTTCTTTAGCTGTATCTTCAGAGTAAGAGACAAAAAGAGAGATGTTTGGTTTAGTTTGGGGCATGTTTGAGGAGGAAAATTCAGGGATAGGATTTCAAAACCAGAGTACAGAAGATTCAGTAGACTCAGTTACAACAATTTGTGACAGACAAGACAAAGGCCATAAAATTCCCCTGAATGGCGGGAAAAAAAATTAATGAAATTTATGAATCAAGTAAGAAAAAGGTTGGTTTGATGATGATGTAATTGTGTTTCTGGGTAACTTGTGTAATGACCAGAACACTATAAACAGCAATGACATTTCTGGCTTAAATATTAATTGTATGAAGAAAGTAAGTAACTTAACTAGAGCAAGGAAAAAAGTATTCAAAACAGCAAGGACATGGAATGCAGAGAAGTCGAAAAAGATGTTCTAGATGAAGACACTGATACAAAGACAGATGAAGAAACAGGAAATGCTTATGACTATGTGAAAATAGGGAATTGGTAAGGGAAAAGCACTGCTTGCATTCAATGTTACAGACTTGAAGGGAGACATAACCGAAACTAAATTTACACTGGAGGAAAAGGAAAATGCTTGTGAAAACATGAATAGGTTGCTGTTTATGAAAGAAGAAAGTTATGTAACAGGGGACAATACAGAATTAGAAGCTGAAGGAGTTAATGAAAACAACTGAGAAGTGCCTGAAACTATGGGGTAGAGTGAGGAATAGAAGAATGGGCTGAAAGGTAGCTAAGACTATTTGTAATGGCATTTGCAGAAACGACAATCATGATGATAATTTGAAACTGGTGAAAAGTTTCTGTGTTAAATAGAGCTTTGAGAAAGTTGATAAATATTACAAAATGTAAAAGGGAATTCTATTTAGAATACCCAATTTAGATGACTGGAAACTGTGTTGGCCAGAACAGCATACTGAAGAACTTATTATGTATATTTATGCAACATTAAACTCTTGCCCATCAGGAACTAAAGCAATATGCACAACACCATCTCAAAAAAAATTTCCAACATGCTCACTTCCTATTCTCGCCTTGGACTACCACTGTCCACTACCTCTACAACAACCTCCAAATCTCCCCCATGTCCCCTCAAAGCTGACAAACCCTGTCTTGCAGACCTACTACATTTACCCCACTCTCCAAAACTGCCCCCCATCACCCCACGGAAACCAGAACCTAAACAGACCCATAACACAGTCATGAACCTTACCTCCAAAATCCTTAGCCTAACAGAAGTATCAGTCCTTTCCCAAATTCAATCATGCAGGACTTGTTAAAGACATTCTCTGCTTCTCCCAGTCCCTATGTGGAAACACTTTTTTTCCACCAACCCTTCTAATCAGATTCAACCTAAGAGCAATGTTGAACCCTGCCCAAATCAGTTTACTCCTCCATCCAACTGTGATCCACTCCCACTGCCCCCAAACCACTCCCTGTTAACTTTCCAGAATTTCTTAGCCTTGAACCTTGTCTCATCATCATTCCCCAAATCCCTCAACATGCAAACTAGCCTTACATCCCCAGAAAGATCTGCACTCCACCACCTAAAAACTGATCCTGACCTTATAATCCTACCTGCTGACATAGGCTCCACCACTGTTGTTTGAACCACAAGGATTACCTGGCAGGACTCCACCAGCTGTCAGATTCATCCACCTACAAACCCTGCCACAATGACGCCATTCCCCAAATCCAGCAGGATCTCCAGCCTCTCTGCAAATCCTTAGGCCCATCCCAGAATCTCTCACAGCAGTCCACCTCTCTCTTCACCCCTACCATTCCCCACACTCCTACCTTCTAGATGCTTTCAAAAGTCCACAAACACAACCACACAGGATGCCCCATTGTGGCCAGTTACTGTGCCCCCACTGAGAGGATCTCTGCTCTTGTAGGACAACACCTTCAGCCTATTAGTTGCAACCTACCCTCTTACATAAAAGATACAGTTTCCTCCACTGACTCTCCACAGTTCTTGTTCCTTTACCACATTGTGCCTTCTCATCACTATCGATGTCACCTCCCTTTACATTAACATCCCTAATGCCCATGGCCTTAATGCTATTGAACACTGCCTTCCCAACGGATTCTATACCAACCACCTCCTTCCCAGCTGCCAACGCCAACTATATCCTCACCCAAAATTACTTCTCCTTTGAAGGCAATACATACAAACAAGTCCGGAGTACAGGTGCGGGCACCAACATGGCACCATCCTATGCCAACCTATTTGTGCGTCATCTAGTGGAATCCTTCCTAAATGCGCAGAATCCGAAACCCCTCACATGGCTCAAATGCACTGATGACATCTTTGTGATCTGGATCAAGAGTGAGGACACCTTATCCACATTCCTCCAGAACCTCCTCAACACTGTCTCCCCCACTTGCTTCACATGGCCCTATTCAACCCATCAAAGCCACCTTCCTTTGTGTGGACCTCCACCTCAAACAAAGATGGCTATATATGTACTTCTGTCCATATCAAACCTACCAACCATTGGCAATACCTCCACTTCGACAGCTCCCACCCATTTCATACCAAGAAGTTCCTTCCATACAGCCTAGCCACCCAGGGCCATCGAATCTGTAGTGATGAGCGGCCCCTGTTGAAATATACTGAGGGTCTCACTGAGGCTTTTACAAATTGTAATTACCTTGGTACAAAAGCAGATCTCTCGCAAAGCCCCACTGTCCAGCCACAGAGGAGCATTCCCCTCGTGACTTAGTACCACCCAGGACTGGAGCAACTGAATTACATTCTCTGCCAGGGTTTTCAGAGGACGATTTCCCTCATGACTCAGTACCACCCAGGACTAGGGCAACTGAATTACATTCTCTGCCAGGGTTTCAACTACCTGTCACGCCCTAAAACGAGAAATGTCCTACGATCTATCCTTCCAACTCCTTTGACAGTGATATTCTGCTGCCCACTGAACCTACACAATATTCTCATCCATCCCTACACAACCACTGCCCCTAACCCCTTCCCTCATGGCCCATATCCATGTAATAGACATAAATGCAAGGCCTGTCCCATACATCCTCCCAACACTATCTGCTCTAATCCGATTACAAACATCATCTATCCCACCAGTGGCAGGGCTACCTGTGAAAACAGTCATGTGATCTACAAGCTAAGCTGCAACCACTGTGCTGCATTTTAGTTGGGCATGACAACCAACAAGCTGTCTGTCTGCATGAATGACCACTGACAAACTGTGGCCAAGAAACAACTGGACCACCTTGTTGAGGAGCACACTTCCCAACACAATGCCCTTCATTTCAGTGACTGCTTCACAGCCTGTGCCATCTGGATTCTTCCCATCAACAACAGCTTTTCTGAACTGGGCAGGTGGGAACTCTTCCTGCAATATATCCTGCATTCCCGTAACCCTCCTGGCCTCAGCTTTTGTTAGCCATCTAGCCGCTACCCTATTGGCATTCCAGCACTACACAGCTCCCATTCCATAAATGCACCCAGTCTTTTTACTTCTCTCCTTTTCCACTAATCCCCATCACCACAACTCTCTGTCTAACCTCCTGATTGCACCTAGCTGCTCCACTCTCCACCTCGCCCTTCCACACTCCCCCCACTACTACCCTGCTCCCTTTCCCCATTCCAGCCTCCTCCTTACCCCCTCCCGGTTGCCTCTCCCATAATGCACTGCTACTCACAGTCTGGCTCCAGCTGCCAGAGACAGTGATTATTTGTGAGTGTTGCCTTTGGGCATACCAAGAACTACCATGGTAAACATATTTCCAAAATATATCAAATTCTCTCTTGCTAGAAAAGCAAACACTGATTTGAAAATAGATAAGGACTACTTGCGTATGTAGGTACACCTCAAGCAATGATGTTTAGTAATGGATCACATTTGGCCTCAAATTCATGGAAGACAAATGAAAGGTCATTTATCATCCAGGCAGTCATCCTGCCATAAGGTGTTTGAGGGAAATCAGTAGGATACTGCTTACTGCAGTTACAAACACCCATTCTGGACTGAACATGTGGCCAACTTTGAAGACATGATGAACAGTTTGCAACGTAGTTCTACTTGAGGTATTGGCAAACCAAACCCCAATGCTTACCTTCTGATTTATCTCAAACCTTGAAAGTTTTTTGGACTAGGAATTTTACTGAACTGAAACCTCTTCTGGAATTTTGCTGTATGGTATGGGATCCTTACCTCGCAGAATTGATAGAGGACACTGAAGATCCTTACCACACAGAATTGACAGAGGACACTGAAGACATTCAATAATGGACTGCCCATATTGAATTATCATTACACTGACGACAGGAGAAGAAAGTGGGAATGACAGTTATTAAAACAGAGGCATTTATTGTTGTGTTGAGATCTTTTCATGAAATTTCAACCAATGAACTTTCTCCTCCAATTGTCAAAACAAACTGTTGACCTGATCAACTTTCTCCTCCAACTGTCAAAACAAACTGTTGATCCCCACCTCTGTTGGGACAGATGGCCATTGCAATAAAATAAAACAGAGTTCGTACTTAAAGATACAGGTGCTCATTTTTCACCACATGCTATTTGACAGTGGAAAGGTCAAGGCTGAGCCCAGGCTCCGTGCCACTAATGAAGTGATTGCTTTTGCTGACATCTTTTGCAATAACGACTGCGCCAATCAGTGGTATCTCGTACAGAAAGAAAGAGCAGTTGGTGCTACTGAGGACTCGCTCATGAGCATTTCAGACGACTTCATGAGCTCTTATTCATGATGGAAGTCAGACGATCAAAGGTGTTGTCGATTGTTGCAGACAAATGCGAAATACACTCATTGTGTGTTTATGCAAAGTGATCTTTTATTAACAGCTTACTACTGACTTTTTTGCACTGAAATTATATCTACTTTTATTATATAACACTACCACTTGTCATGCAGTTTTACAATCAACTGCTACTTCCAGTCCTTTAATCGACTTTCAACACCACAAAGTACTAAAGCTATAGGGATTCTCAATCTACATGTATGATGTTGATGTTGCGATCCTCATTCCAAAGACTGATTTGACGCAGCTCTCCGTGATGTTCTATCCTGTGCAAGTTTCCTCATCTCCAAATACTACTGCAATCTACATCCTTCTGAATCTGCTTACTATGTTCATCTTTTGGTCTCCCACTACGATTCTGGCTGATGTCTCAGAATGTTTCCAATCAACTGATCCCTTCTTTTAGTCAAGCTGTGCCACAAATTCCTTTTCCTCCCAATTCTGTTCAGTAGCTCCACATTAGTTACACAATCCACCCATGTAATTTTCAGCATTCTTCTGTGGCACCACATTCCAAAAGTTTCTATTCTATTCTTGTCTAAACTGTTTATCATTAAAAAAAAAAATGGCTCTGAGCACTATGGGACTCAACTGCTGAGGTCATTAGTCCCCTAGAACTTAGAACTAGTTAAACCTAACTAACCTAAGGATATCACAAACATCCATGCCCGAGGCAGGATTCGAACCTGCGACCGTAGCGGTCTTGCGGTTCCAGACTGCAGCGCCTTTAACCGCACGGCCACTTCGGCCGGCTGTTTATCATCCAGGTTTCACTTCCATCCATGGGCACAATCAAAAAAGAAAAAAAAAAACTTCAGAAAGGACTTCCAAACACTTAAATTTATATTTGATGTTAACAAATTTCTCTTCTTCAGATATGCTTTTCTTACCATTGCCAGTCTATATTTTATATCCTCTCACTTTGAACATCATGAGTTATTTTGCTGCCCAATTAGCAAAACCTATCTATAACTATAGATGTTGCATTTCCTAATACAATTCCCTCAGAATCATGTGATTTAATTTGACTACATTCCATTATCCTTGTTGACTTTTGTTGATGTTTATCTTATATCGTGTTCCAAGACACCGTTCATTCTGTTCAACTGATTTTCCAAGCCTTTTGCTGTCTCTGAGAGATTTATAATGTCATCGCAAATAATTCTATGGTTTCCTTCACTGCTTGCTCACTGTACCTTGAATAGCATTGGGGATATGCTACAAACCTGCCTCACTCCCTTTTCAACCACAGCTTCACTTTCATGGCCCTCCAACCACAGCTTCACTTTCATGGCCCTCAACTCTTACAAGTGGCGTACAGTTTCTGTACAAGTTAGAAATAGTCTTTTGCTCCCTGTATTTTAATGCTGTTTCCTTATGCTGTTACTTTCAGAATTTCAAAGAGAGTATTCCAGTCAACACTGTCAAAGCTTTCTCTAAGTCTACAAATGTAGGTTTGCCTTTTCTTGACATAGCTTCTAACAGAAGGCGTAGGGTCACTTCTGCTTCACATGTTCCTACATCTCTCTGGAATCCAAAATGATCTTCCCCAAGGTTGGCTCCTACCAGTTTTTCCATTCTTCTGTAAAGAACTCATGTTAGTACTTTGCAACTACAACCAAGCCATTAATTTGGTAATATACAGTAATTTTCACATCTGTCGACACCTGCTTTCTTTGGAATTGCAATTATTATATTCTTCTTGAAGTCTGAGGATATATCGCCTGTCTCATACATCTTGCTCACCAGGTGGTAGAGGTTTGTCAGGGCTGGCTCTCCCAAGGCTATCAGTAATTCTGATGGAATGTTGTCTACTCCCAGGGCCTTCTTTTGACTTAAGTCTGTCAGCGCTCTGTCAAATTCTTCTCATAGTATCATATCTCCCACCTCATCTATGTGCTCTTCAATTTCTATAATATTACCTGCCAGTTCATCTCCTTATATAGACCCTTATGTAATCCTTCCACCTTCCCCTTCCTTGCTTAGTACTGGTTTTCTACCTGAGCTCTTGATTTTCATACAGCTGCTCTCTTTTCTCCAAAGGCCTCTTTACTTTTCCTGTAGGCGCTATCTATCTTGTTCATAGTGAAATATGCTTCTAAACCCTTACATGTCTCATCTAGTCATTCCTGCTTAGAATTTTGCACTTCCTATCAGACTCATTTTTAGAAGTTTCTATTCAGTTTCACCTGCTTCATTTGCTGCATTTTTATATCTTCTACTTTCATCAGTTAAACTTAGTATATCCTATGATATCCAAGGATTTCTACTAGGCTGTCTTTTTACCTATTTGATCCTCTGCTGCCTTTACTTTTTTATTTCTCAAAGCTACCCATTCATCAACTACTGTAATGCTTTCTCCTGTTGCAGTCATGAACTGCCTAATGCTCCCTCTGAAACTCTCAACAACCTCTGGTTCTTTCAACTTATCCAGGTCCTATCTCCTTAATTTCCTACCTTTTTGCAATTTATTCGGTTCTAATCTATAGTACATAACCAAGAAATAGTGGTCAGAGTCCACATCAGCCCCAGGAAATGTCTTGCTACTTAAAATATGGTTCTGAAATCTCTGTGGTACTATTATACTATCAGTCTTAAACCTTCTGGTGTCCAGAGGTCTCTTCCATGTGTACAACCTTCTTTTGTGATCCTCAAACCAAGTGTTAGCAATGATTACAGTATGCTCTGTATAAAATTCTACCAGGTAGCTTCTCCTTTCACTCTTTGTCCCCAATCTATATTCCCCTAATATTTTTCCTTCTCTTCCTCTTCCTACTAGTGAATGCCAGTCTCCCATCACATTAAAATTTTTGTCTCCCTTAACTATATGATTAATGTCTTTTATCTTGTCATACATTTTTCAGTGTCTGCAGCATCATATGCAGTGCTAACTGGCTCATAAACTTGTAATACTGTTCATAGTAGCTTACTTGCATTCTTATTTTCTTATTAATTATTAAATCTATACTTGCATTACCCCTATTTGATTTTGCCAGTATTCAACTGACCACAAGTCTTGTTTCTCCTGCCATCGAACTTCACACTAATTCCTACGATATCTAGATTCTGTCTATCCATTTCCCTAAATGTTCTACTCTATTTGTCCGATTAAGGGTCTACCATCCCATGCTCTGACCCACAGAATACCAGTTTTGTTTCTCCCGCTGACGCATCCTCCTGAGTAGTCCTCACCTGGAAATCCGAGGGGGACAATCTTACCAATGGAATATTTTACCCAAGAGGATGCCATCATCATTTAACCACACAGTAGAACTGCATGCCTTCACGAAAAATAATGGCTATAGTTTCCCCTTGCTGTCAGCCATATGCAGTACTGACACAGGAAGGCTGTGTTGGCTGATGTTATAAAGCCAGATCAGTCAATCACCCAGTCTGTTGCACCTACAACTACTGGAAAGGTTGCTGCCCCTCTTCAGGAAATACAGGTTAGGATTGTTAATGAAGAATGTTTTTAATTTTCTTTTGAACTGGTAGGAAATCCCAATTTGTTGTTTTATGTTAGATGAGAGCATGCTTAATATCTTACCACCACAGTACATAACTTTATTCTGAACCATGAACAAAGTCTACATGAAAATTACTTTTGTGTCTTGTATTATGACTGTGTATATCACATCTGATATGAAACTAGTTTCCATTATAAGCAGCAAAAATCATTAAGGAATAAGTGTACTCAAACATGAGTAGTAAATAACTGCAAGACCTATAAAAAGACTTTTGCAAGATGTCAGTTTATCTACTTTACACAATGTTCTTATTGCTTGCTTATACTCAAAACATTCAAGGGTGGTCTGAAAAGTTCTCGGCCTAATAGTGAAAATGACAAGTAATGCTCTCAGAGAAGATTTTATTTTTCAATGTTATCTCCAATGCCACTATCTCCTCTATTTAGTGTTGTTCCAGAAGTGCTGCAAAGTACACATCTACAGCCACAATGACTTCTTCACTGGAAGAAAAGCTCTATCCAACAAGGAATTTCTTCAGCTTTGGGAACAGACTGAAATCCATGGGAGATAAACCTGTGGAATAGGGTGGATGTTCCAGCACTTCACTGTGCAAATCTTTCAATGTCCCCACTGCTAAGACACTTTAGGGCCAAGGGCGTTGTCGTGATGGAAGATTTTATCTTCTTCTTTAAGCAGGGCCTGTTTTCAAGAATGCTTGCATCCAGTTTTCACATCCCAAAACACTGACACCATGATCTATCCCATCAGAGCACGTTCAGTTTATTTCTTTATGTAGATAACCACCCTTTTCGACTGAACAGATTCGGCAAATTCATATTCTGAAGATTGTTTACGAGGTGGTAAACTCACTCATCTTCCTTTCATGACTTCTTTGCCTAGACAGCCGGCCACTATGGCTTCAGTCTTTCCCATGGTGCTCAGAGCCATTTGAATCACTATATGGAAAGGTTCAGTTTGGGAAAATCCTCTTTGTAGCAATAAGGAGGAAGATACTGTCACAGAAACAGGAAATATAATTCAAACTGCCATAAACTTATATCTAGACTTGTATGTAGCGGCATACTGTTAATGTACAGAAGGTCAATATGTGGAAAGCATACAAAGAGGATAATTTGTAATACTGGAGAACAGGATCGGTATTCATAGATCCTGATGATCTTTTTAGTCACAAATGTCTGGGAACTGCCCTTAAGTAGGTTTGGCTCTAAGATGTTTATCAGATTTGCCAGATCTTAAAAAGTAGGGAAAGCTGATACTGCATAACTGAAATGAAGAATCACTCAAGGTCATAAAAACCAAAGACTAAAATTCCTTCCAGAGCAAAAGTGCAGTGACATGGTCTAATTGCTGACTGTTTGAATAATAGAAAATTTTTCTGTCAGAATGCAAAAACGTTAAAGTTATGTGTCTGTATGAGCACTGGTTGACGTAAGATACTTAAAAAAAAAAAAAAAAAAAAAAAAAAAAAAAAAAAAAAAAAAAAAAAAAAAATCGGAAATTTCAAAGTACCTTCCAGCAATGTAGGAATTTAGCACTCTTGCGTACTTGTTCATTCTAATACCAATTAGAAATTAAGAAATGATTTTAACTATTTAAATGAAGATTATAACTTTGAAAGCTGATGTGTAGAGTTGTAATCTGATTTAAAGTAGTTGGCATTTGACAGATAGCCTGATGGACTACACACACAATCCATACACCAGTGGGAGTCTAGCATTGTTGGTCACCACTCTGTTGCTCTGTGTAGTGTCTAATTTTGAATGCATTATGAGGTTTGATGACACTAAATGAAAGAGGAGCACACAGGAGATGCTATACAGATTTATTCCATATGTCAAATTCAACGTTTTTACAGACAACAGATCTGTAACTTCATACTTGTAAGAATTGAATGTTGAAAAAATGTAATGCAATTTTCCAAAGCTTAACACATCAAGTACAATGTGATATACAGCTTTGGACACACCCACTACCGAGCAAGATATTTTGGTAATCAAGGGGGAGGAATCTACTTCACTGAGTTCAATAATTTTCGAGATATGACTTAATATGATTGAATCTGCTTCCCAGATGAGAAATGTTTACCCATGAACTCTCTTGTGTCAATCTGTTCAGCTCACAATGATCACTTGCACCCTACATCCTCAAATATTTGATGGATACAGACTCCATTCAGTCTTCCCCTATAGTATTTACCTTTTATAACTCCCAATAGTACCATGGAGGTTATCCCCTGATGATTTACCACATGTCCTATCATCCTCACCCTTCTTATAGTTGGTGATCTCCAAGTTCCTTTCTTTGCTAATTCTGTGGAGAACCCTTTCATTCCTTATCTTAAGAGTCCACCTAATTTTCAACATCCTTGTATAGCAATACATCTCAAGGCACCACCATACAATGCTGAGTTCCACATGCATGTTCTCAGAGACTTCTTTCTCAAATTCATAGAGCCACTTTCAAATTATTTCTTGGCTGTTGCACTCTCACAGAGCATGTGGGTAAAATGAATCCCTAAACCATTCCCGGTGAGTTGTTATTTCTCTAATTTTATTACCATCTCCTTATACAGGTGGGAGTCAACAAAATATTCTGGCATTAGGAGAAGAGAGTTGGTGGCTGAAATTTCATGAAAATATCTAGACATTTGAAAAGCACATTTGTTTTAATGAGTACCGCCTCAAGTCACTTAACATATTCATAACACTCACTCCCCCAGTCCAAGACTCAGCTATGGTAGAGCCCTGTTCTAAAGTGATTCCCTAGTGAGTATGGTCACTGTTGACCAAAATGCATAATCTGGTAACAATATTTCGTGATCATGCATTGGAAATATATAAGCAAAGGTTTCTATACTTTTTAGATCACCATTTGTATACACATATCTATGATGCCTGTCTACAATGTTTACAGAGATGGTGCATAAGAGATTACTGATGCCATTCTTTCAACAGGAGAAAAATACTAATGTGAGGTATGCATTTACCATGATTTGGTAGAAGAAATATATTTACCAGCAGCAAGTTCCATACTCTCCTGCATTTCCACAGTCATCTTCACAACAGAAGCACACAACTACATAACACAATTATGTAGTACACAGTTAGTGACACAGAAAACTTAAATTTGATACACAATCCATACATCAGAGAAAGACCAATTACAATTCGACTGCACAACAATTTTGCCATACACACAATGTTGAGTGTTCTACACTGTCACTGAACTCATTAACTGTTTTAGCAATGTATAAATAATTTTTACTTTGGATTATGCACAAAGTAGCTTAGTGCTTTTATGTGCTTAAATATAATGTAGTTTTGGGGAAAAAGTATAAACGTACAAATATAAGATAACAAATAACACAATCTAACATCTCACTTTACTTATGGACAGTACAATATATGGAACGATCTCCCACAAATGGATCAGCTGTGTTAAAACATATGAAACTATAAAATACTTACAGTCATACTCACTATCAAGATTCCCATCAAAATACCAAATTCTCTACAGGAAATACAGAAAATCCTCTAATGCATTGCTTGGTCGAGTGTGGAGAGATTGTCCTACCAAGAATGCCAACTTGTGAGCATATTGAACTGGTGCCGGTACTCTCACTGTGCCCTGTGAAGTTTAGAGCATTTGTGTTTTTAGAAATTAAAATAAGCCTTCTTCAGAAATTCTGTAAGCAAAACCAGATTACACACTCAAAAATACCTATAAATGAATAAATTAGTTTTTTTATTCTCATAAAGCAATGTTTTGTAGAAGAGAGGTGTGTGTGTGTGTGTGTGTGTGTGTGTGTGTGTGTGTGTGTGTTACTATCATGAGAGAGAGAGAGAGAGGGGGGGGGGGGGGGGGGAGCTGTTAACCATATATGGTGCAGAATTTTAAGTGATTGTACAAGTACTAATAGCCCCTAAGAGCTACAACACATGCAATTACTGATAACAGCTTACATTTTCCCTCTGAATTTAAGTAAACTATGAAGTGAAAGTCTGTTGAATTATCCATTCTTTGTGTCAGACGAAGACTGCTTCCAAATAACTGATCTATATCTAACTGATTGCTTCAAGCAGAAGGTTTTTGTTCAAGTAGTCTACATTTTTGCACAGTAAAAGTTTGTTCAGAAGTAAGTTACAGCTATAAAACTGAGTGAAATGTTGTCTCTCTTTTCATAGCAATCTTTCGATCTACATTTACTTTATCTGCTTTCATCTAGTGATTCAAGTTTTCATATTGGGTTTATTTTTTAGAAATAATCCACAACATTACTAACATTTATTGAAGTCAGAATCATGTTTTATTTCCAGTGCCATAACAAGTTTTATGGGGAATAGCTTGAATGACCTACTCTCACACAGCTTCATAGAAGAGCATTAATCAGCTTACTTTTTGACACTTGGTTTGAAAAGCATTCTGGAGCAATTGAGGTACCATAGTCAAAGCATAAGGTAAAAATATCTTGACACCTTTTTGTTCCACCTAAAGAACAATTTTCTATTGAAATTACTTAATACAATGATAAAATGCATCAACAACTTATTTTGCTACAGCAGAATATAACTCCATATATGTATTCGACACATTAAATACATTTCCTTGATATGCATATCAGCCACATCATGTTTTGTTTTTATTTTGACATTTTTTAGCAATTTTTGCAGCCCTTCTGTCTACATGTATATCCAGTTTAGTCAGTGAGTTAAAACATGATTTGTATGTGAACAGAACTGGTAATCTATATGTCTTCATTTTTTATTTTGCTACAATGAATCTTCCTTACAATTAACAAACAATGTCATTTGAAATTTTGAAAGTGACAATTTGATCTAAAAGTAATTCTGATGCAGTGCTTGGTTCATCTCATTAGAATGACACAGAAAGCAAAATAGTAACAGTTAATTTCCAGCAAGAGTTAATTTTGGCAGTTGCTAGCACAGTGATGGGAGCAACAGATTATGGTTTGGTTTGATAGCTACAGGTGATACTGTGTTCATTTGAATCTGGTAAACAGTATGTTGCCACCACTGAGGATGGCCATACTCCAGTGGAGCAAATACACATCTTAATTTGGGCTGGGAAAAAAAAAAAAAAAAAAAAAAAAAAATCCATTACTCAAAATTTTTGTTTGTATTTAAATCCTTAGTATCGTCTCAAACATCAAATAAAGCCATGGTTCTGCAGCACTGGACAAAGCTATGACCACACAATAAGTATGTAATTGTGGATCTGAGAAGCTACTAAATGGGGCTAGATTATACGCTAAACAGGTAGACCTTAACTAGGGACTCTTGATCTGGGATTCATCTAAAGCAATTTTGAGCGGTTTCTTTTTCTTTTTTTATCCCCCTGTCCCTGAAGTGTTCTAGGTTTGGAATACTCGCACAAAAAAACATAAGTTCCACCTCTATTTATTAATATTTTTATAAACATAACACAAATGGCCTCCTCTGATCAAAACTGAAGCTCAAATAGACAAAGTGCAAAAATGTCAGTAACCTGGACAAAAATCTTAGAATAAACCTACAGTTTACTGAATGCTTAACAACACAATCATTCTCTTTCTGGAACACCTGAATATTCTTTATGATATGATACAGCCCTCCCACTTGACTAAATACTCGGAAATCTCTGACAAACCAGGTATAATTTCAAGTCCCTTCAATCTCATCATCAGAAGAGTCTGACAGTAACATGTGATACCAGCAGCTCCTGTGAGCACATTGCCAAACTTAGCGCTGTCCACTGGCAATGACGGTGGTGTGCAGCTGGAAGAAGTGATGGGTCTGTAGATGAAGACATCAGTTAACTGGCTGTAGCAGAACTGCCTGGACTGGGGCTGATGAAGTCCTAAATACTCACATGGCACAAGTATATTTGCATTCAATTGCCCACACAAGACACAGTGGATGCAGTAGAAGGTTGACAGCAGGAGAGACCACTGTCGCAGTTGTGTGCCCCATCTGTTCCCATGTCTGGTGTAGGTGAAGGCACTCTGTGGACTGAACTGAAAATGTCTTGTCTTGATGGGCCGTGCAACTGAGTCACAGTGGCTGTGCTTGCTGCAGCCTGCCTGACAGAGGTGTGTTGCTAGGTGGCTTCAGCAGCGGATATTTTCTGCCACATGTCACCCCCACACAAAGAACAACTCCCACAATACAAAATAGCGCGCATAAATAAGAATGAAACCTGCCCGAATAAAATGTTTGCACACTGATATCTGAAAGATGACACCAAAATTTTTCATCCAGGACATGACAGGATAAGAAATATTTGTTTGTTTGTTTGAAAGTGAATTATTCTGTCATTGGAAAATGGCTAACATGGAATTAAAAGTCAATCTGAGGCTAGTGGAGAACAGGCACTTTGTGGTGTAAGTTTAAGTGGCCAATGTATTATTGTTCATGCAACACCAGCAAACCTTCCTGGTGCCTTAATTCAGATTACAGTTTCCCTCAATTAATTACAAACTGGTAATGAAGGTCTGCCAGACACATCAAGCTGGAGGAACAGATGTATGACCAAGAAAACAGAAAAGAAGAAATTGCTTTTTGAAATGCAAATTTGAAGGTAGAGATTTGTGAGAAAGTTGATAGTTAAGCAATAAAAGTGTAAAGGTTAGAGAACAACATGGCTGAGGTAAAAACGTGTCTGAAAGCTAATATTGATGCTGTGAGAAAGGAATTCTCTTCTGAACAGGTCAATAGTGAACATAAATTAAAAAGAACTCAAGCTCTCATTGAGTCAAAGACCACAAACCAAAACTCTCATCACTAGATGCATTTAGTCACATAATGCTAACCAGTGCCAGTACACATCCCAACTGGGTGATGTACTTAAGTTGAGACCACGAGTGACTCTGTGGGACAAAAATTAATACATTAAATAGAATAGAATCTGAAACCAACTGACAACTGGCAAACGCTGATATCAAAGAACCTTCAGGAAATAGATTTTATGAGACTTCTTCACAGTAGCGTTACTGAGGCAGTGCACCAGTGAAATGTTTTTTTGGCACATGGTAATACCACTCAGTATATTTTATTTACTAGTCGAGAGGCAACTGTGTACCTGACATGATAGGACCCAGAAAATTAAATTTGTCAATAGACTTTTAGAGGGATATGCTGTAACATTGGGAAGCCAAAGTAGACTACAATATTTAAGTTATGAGAAGCTTGAACATTTTTTTCTTAATGCTTCCTGGTCTGAGACTAAACAAGTTACAATCCATAATGAATTTCTGAATGGACCACATTATCAGGAAAGAAAAGTTTGGTTAAAAAAAAAGTCAAGAGAAGTTTTTGTTTGTTTTTCAATCATTTTAAACATCCTATGAAGATGTAACTTGCAGTCCTGGACCAAATCATCAAAAGATGAACACAGGGCTACTGTGAATTAATTGATATATTCCAGTGTATTGCATGTAGAAATCTAACTGTCATGAATAGAACTGTAAACTCGCCGAGTTTGCATTTTCCACTCTAGAAATTCCCAACATAAGTCCTTTGGTCAAACAACACATGTCCAAAATTTTGTCATACCACATGTAACAACATCCTGTAAATGGTTCATCACAGCAGCACCGATGATCTTGGCAGCGGGGCTATGTAAACATGGTTCTTACTGTACTGCAAAAGAAAAAAGTCACATGACGTTAGGTCAGGTAACCTGGAGCCAAGGGAACACAGCCGCATCATCTTCACCACCACAGCCAACACAGTGATGTGGACATTTGTTGTTTATGGAGCCACAAACATCAATGCTCCAATGAGGAGGTGCCTCATCTTGTTGGAAGATGAAATTTGTGGAAGCAGCAGTCATTTTGAGACAACCACAACTGCAACATACCAGGAGGTAACTGTCACAGTCTTCTCACAAAAGAAAAACAGCCCATACAGCTTTGTCTGTGATACCACACAGAATATACCAACCCTTGGTGAATTCCATTCATGCATCACAATTTCATGAGGATTTTCAGTGCCCCATACTCTCACATTGTGCTGATAACCTTTCCAGAAAAATGTAAGGTTGATTCCTCCTCAAATAATATCAGCTTGGAAGCAAAATGTTTATCCTCAAGTGCTTCCCGCATTGCGATGAAAAACTGAAGGCACCAGCCATATCTTTCAGTTTAATTATTGCATGAGGTGCAGATGGTACAGTTTGAAATGTAAACACCATTACAAAACTTCTACAGTGTGATTCAGTATTCCAAGTGCATGGCTTCCACAAACTGTCGATTATTTTTTTGGTCTGTGTATGAAACTTTCCCTCACCCTGTCCATGGTGGCATCTAGACACTTGGTTAACAAATATTTTTTCTGTTTACAGATATAGCCAGTATCCCTAAATTGTCAATACCAATAAACAAGGTTCTGTTCACATGGCAATTCTTTCCATATTTCCTCCTGAATGCACTATTGCAACAGATAAACATCTCATATATTACAACACACAAAACCCTTATCTTGCTTTATCACCATTTTGTCAAGGCACTGCACTCATAATGGCAACTGGTGGACACAATTCAAACTTGGTGTTTGTGGTACTGTTCATGCATCATTCATATTTCTACATGTAATACTTTCGAAAATATAGTACTTAGAAATGAATGAATCATTTATAGTAGCCCTGTACAACCATGGCAGTTGAGAATATACTGACGAGTGCCAAAAAATAGATATAGGTAGATTTTATCAAGACCTGTAAAAATTGCATCACGATCGATGCATGTAACTGCAATAGACTGTATATCCCAGACTAGGTACATGACAGTATACCGATGATTTGAAATATTTAACTGTACACAATATCTGATCCTGAGACTGTAGTAGTATTGTGTTAGTTTCCAAAGTGCTGCAAATCGAAGAGGGTTTGTAAGCCTACAAATGAACAACACAGGTTACTGGTTGACAGTGACAAACACATTGCTAAGCATACACATAACCTTACAATTCCAATGGGTGGTAGCATGCCAAGCAAACATGCAGGCCAGGGAAGCTGTGTTGCACCATGTCTTCAAAGAAGTACTGTACATTATTTGGCAGATGCAGGCAGGTTTTATCCTACTGAAATATGATGAAATGGTTTTTCAGATAGTTTTCCATACTTACTGGTCAAGACAAATGAAGGAATAATGACTGTCTTTATGCCTTTGTACAGGCCCTATTTTCCCTTACCTAATCTTTGTGATCCTTATGCAGAATGTATGTCGACAGTAGTGGAATTGTCAGCCACAAATGCCAGTGCTCTAAATTTTCTCAAATGTTTTTTTTTGTGAAATAAATGTTCTGTTCCCTGCAGGGATTTCCATTTTAGTTCATGAAGCACCTCCATAATACTCATGTTGACTGAACCTACTGGGAACAAACTGAGCAGCACACCTCTGAATTACTTTAATGTCTTTCTTTAATACAAACTGGCATGGAGCCCAAACACTGAAGCAGTGCTTAAGAGTGTGCCATGTCAGTATTCTGTATGCTGTCTCCTTTATGGATGACCTACATTTTTGTAGAAATCTCCCAATAAAATGAAATCGACCATTCACCTTCCCTGCTACAGACCTTACATGCTCCTTCCATTTTATATAGCTTTGCAACATTGCATCTACATATTTAATCAATGTGACTGTCAAGCAACACATTGCTAATGCAACATTTGAACGTTAAAGGATTCTTTTTTTTTACTCAGCTGCATCAACTTAATGTTTTTCTACATTTAGAGCAGCTGCTTTTCATCACACCAAATAAATATTCTGTCTTAAGTCATCCCATATGATTCTAGAATCACTCATCGTCAACACTTTCTCGTACAGTACAGCGTCATCAACAAACAGTCAAAGATTGTTATTCACACTATCCATCAAGTATCAAAAATGAAACACTGACACATTCTCTAACAGGCTTCACAACCTGTGGCTGTCAGTAAAATTCTGACATGTGGGCAGGAAAAGTGCTGATGTGACATGACATACACCACCAACCTGGTGCAGTTGAGCACCAGGTTACCTCATGCTGTGCTGTCTTGGACAATCTACATGTTGAGAAGTGACAGCTCATCATAGTAGAATGCAGTCAAGTAAGTATAAATACTGCCCGTCCAAGTCTAACATTATCTGTTGTTGGCTGCTGCCTAGGCTGAGAACTATGATCATCCAGTCTCATCTAGAATGGGTCACTGCCTCTGCTAACCATTGTTCTGTAGGCCACACCACCAGAACTTGAATTGGCACCTTCTAGCTACAGCCTTCTGTGGGCTGCCATCAACTGACTCCTCGACATCACTAGGGAGTCTCACACCTGACTTACTATGAGCTGATGGCTGGTCACTGCAATTCATGCCTAATGGTGTGACTGATCTACACATAAGCATGCTGTTGTTACAAATCTGACATCAACAGGCATGTGCCAGCACATGCAGCTCCACTGCATCAGCATTCTGCTGCACTTGGATCCAACACTTGACGCATCTCAGGCATACACCCGGGTGCCCTGCTGTGGAACACTGCTGCCTGGAGTCAAAGCTTCCTATCAAGATACCATGTTTGTATTCTCCTGAATAAACTATGTTGTTATTGCAACTGAGTTTATGATTCCACAACAGCTACAAAACTCGTTCCTCATGCCTTACTGTCTGGCCTATCATTCTGAGACATCATCTGGGCATTCGTCTCAGACAATACTGGGGCTATAATAACTAGTGTCAGAAGTGAGCAGTGACATTGAAGAAAGCCATAGATAAGCATATAGTGTCATTGGAGCAATGTGGTGAGGTGAAACAAAATGTATTTTCTCTGGTTGTTCTCTCTTCAAACATTGTACAATGTTGTACCAATCAAACTGGCAGGCTGGTTTTACAAAGAAGTTTGTAAAATTTGGTGCAGGAAGAGAATTGAGGGAGTTCAAGAGAAGTACAAACTGGCAGGCTGGTTTTAAAAGGAAGTTTGTAAAATTTGGTGCAGGAAGAGAATTGAGGGAGTTCAAGAGAAGTACAAGGGAGACACATGCCTATACTTGTACAGGTGGATGTACGATTTTTAATTTTCTGGGGCATAATGCCCCATGTGCTCATCTACACTTGTTACATGCTTTAGGTGTACAAGGTTTGGGCTTTAGGGCAGGAGTGCAAAGAGAGCATAGAGCTGGCAGTTGAGTGTATAAATGGGGTAGTGTTAAGGAACTGTTACAGTAGTGCTAAGTTCCATTGTCCCCCTGTGTCTGTCCTACCATGTTTTGTCCTGGTGCATTGACAAAGGCTTTACAACTGAGTGAATCAAAGGCACAGATGGTTAGCACTCAGGAAGTGACTCAAACGTTACTAGAATGAGTAGCTCAAATGAAGGCAATTAATATAGACTTCAACAGGCAGTTATATGCTTTGAAGAAGAGCAGACCCTCGTTCAGTTTATCACTACCCATCCTGGATGCTAGTGCTGCTAGCCTAGTTGGTCTTTTTTGAGCAAGGCACGAGAAGATGTGTTAGCATTTGTGAATAACCTGTTGAAAGTACAAGCTGAGTCGTCTGTTGGGAGGAAAAGTTGTTGCAAATGACCAAATTACATAGGGGTTGCAAAGGCATAAGCAATGTACCAAGAGGACCCGAGAAATGACTGACAACTTGAACTACTGAGAAAAGGCTTAGTACACTGGTATAGAAGACAGCGGAGTTGTAGACAGTGGAGAGTTTTGTACTTTGTACACTTTTCAGAATTTTGCCTCTACCATTACAATACAAGTTTAATACTTTTCTTATTTCATTTTTAAATGACACTCACTTCTTATGGGATGCAGTCTTTTTCTGAAATTTCAAAAATTATTCCAGAACATTAAACTTTTGCCAAGTGTGAAAACGTGTTCCAAGGTACAACATTGTCACCTAGCTATGAACAAATATTCTGTTGAAATCTAAAAGCATTGCAATCAAGAAAATAATTTCAGTACCGTATTTAATAGTCTATGTGTGGTTGTTGTTGTTGTCTTCAGTCCAGAGACTGGTTTGATGCAGCTCTCCATGCTACTCTATCCTGTGCAAAGTTCTTCATCTCCAAGTACCTACTGTAACCTACATCCTTCTGAATCTGCTTAGTGTATTCACCTTTTGGTCTCTCTCTACAATTTTTACCCTCCACACTGCCCTCCAACACAAAATTGGTGATCCCTAGATGCTTCATAAAATGTCCTACCCACCGATCCCTTCTTCTAGTCAAGTTGTGCCACAAATTCACCTTCTCATCAATTCTATTCAGTACCTCCTCATTAGTTACATGATCTACCCATCTAATCTTCAGCATTCTTTTGTAGCACCACATATCAAAATCTTCTGTTCTCATCATCCATGTTTCACTTCCATACATGGCTACACTCCACACAAATACTTTCAGAAATGACTTCCTCACACTTAAATCAATGTTTGATGTTAACAGATTTCTCTTCTTCAGAGATGCTTTCCTTGCTACTGCCAGTCTACATTTTACATTCTCTCTATGTTGACCATCATCACTTATTTTGCACCCCAAATAGCACAATTCTACTCATTTTCTAATCTCATTCTCTCAGAATCACCCAGTTTAATTTGATTACATTCCATTATCCTCATTTTGCGTTTGTTGATGTTCATCTTATATCCTCCTTTCAAGACACTCTCCATTCTGTTCAACTGCTTTTCCAGGTCCTTTGCTGTCTCTGACAGAATTACAATGTCATTGGCAAGCCTCAAAGTTTCTATTTCTTCTCCATAGATATTAATTCCTACTCCAAATTTTTCTTTTGTTTCCTTTACTGCTTGCTCAATATACAGAGTGAATACCATCAAGGATAGGCTACAACCCTGTCTCACTCCCTACCTAACCACTGCTACCCTTTCATGCCCCTCAGTTCTGACAACTGCCATCTGGTTTATGTACAAATTGTAAATAGCTTTTCATTCCCTGTATTTGACCCCTGCCACCATCAGAAAAAGAGTATTCCAGTCAACATTGTCAAAAGCTTTCTAAGTCTAAAAATGCTAGAAACATAGTTTTGCCTTTCCTTAATCTATATTCTAAGATAAGTTGTAGGGTTAGTATCGCCTCACATGTTCCAACATTTCTATGGAATCCAAACTGATCTTCCCCAAGGTCAGTTCCTACCAGTTTTTCCATTTGTTTGTAAAGAATTCGTGTCAGTAGTTTGCACCCGTGACTTATTAAATTGATAGTTCAGTAATTTTCACACCTGTCAACACCTGCTTTTTTGGGATTAGAATTATTATTTTCTTCTTGAAGTCTGAGGATATATCACCTGCCTCATACATCTTGCTCACTAGGAGGTAGATTTTGTCGGGGCTGGCTCTCTCAAGACTACCGTATTTACTCGAATCTAAGCCGCACTCGAATCTAAGCCGCACCTGAAAAATGAGACTCGAAATCAAGGAAAAAAAATTTTCCGAATCTAAGCCGCACCTGAAGTTTGAGACTCGAAGCAGAGAGAAAAGTTTTAGGCCACACCTCCAAATCGAAACAAAGTTGGTCCATTGTAATATGAGACAAAATTTACGTTGAATAAATGACGATACAGCTACAGTAGTTTGGTTGTCGTAAGCTTAGCAGTTAAGCTTAACCAGGTAGTCATTGCTATGCGTCAGGCACTACGTCCGTATTTATACGGGTACCCTTCCTTTTCAACGTGCTTCGTCTGGTTTGAATTGATTGCTTATTTTTCTTTCATCTGATAAGTGCCGTTCTCTTTGTTATACGTGTTAACGTCACTCTAAGCTGAAATGCATTACTGTACTGTGTCACGCATTGTTCGTCACATTCTGATAATGAGTGTTTACGGCCTGTCGCCGCTCGAGGCATGGGTTGCTTTTGTGCGAGCTACCGCCGCTTACGATTTAAAAAAAAGAAGAGAGAGGAATCGTCTCATTAGTGAAACAATGGCAAGAGACTGCTGTTTGTTGTTACTTACACTGTTGCTTACTTTGATAATGATCAACAAGAACCAAATAATAGGCTGCGTATGATGGAAAATGTTCAGAACGAGAGTTTAGCGAAAACTTTTCTCCGTTTGAAAATCTTTGCAGACGCCTCTTTAGTAATTATATTCTGCTCAGAAATTAGAGTCACCTTAGATTTAAAAATCTAATTCCCGTCCTTCAATTCTGACTGTATCACTATTAGGCATAAGAATAATACGAATATAAACATGACATGATATGTATATTCTTCCGCGTTTGCTGTTGTCGCACTCTAGTTTCGTAGTTTATTGGGCAGAAAGGATTTAAGTGAGAAAGCAGCAAACAGGAAAGAATACATGGCAAAATGTTTATATTCGTATTATTCTTATGGTGAAGAGAATACTGCGTGTGATTCACAATTCATAAAAGTTCCTATTAGCAACCATCTCTTCTCACAGGTAGGAAAAAATTCAGAACGTAGAGTTGGCCATGTTGACAAACATCCCAAACGGTCTTGCCAGTCGGATTTTCGTAGTACATTGAAATTCTGCTACATTCGAAAATGAACAATACGGAATTTGTATTTACTTCGTTGGATAATGTATGAAAATGAAGTGGTTGAAACTCGGGGCGGAGAAAAAAGCTCGTCTTCCATCTTTTTTTTTAATTTTTTTACTGATGCAGAGGTTTTGGCGCCAGTATTTATCTTTGTGCCTGCAAAGCATGCCAGTGTAGTGCAACATATATTCGACAGCAGAAGTTAGTTGTGGCGGCACCTACCAACATTTTTCAGAACTTCCGCTTACTTTGCGCTCGATTCTAAGCCGCAGGTGGTTTTTTTGGTTGCAAAAACCAGAAAAAAAGTGCGGCTTCGATTCGAGTAAATAAGGTATCAGTAGTTCTAATGGAATATTTTCTACTCCCAGAGCCTTCTACATCTACATGACATCTACATGACTACTCTGCAATTCACATTTAAGTGCTTGGCAGAGGGTTCATCGAACCACAATCATACTATCTCTCTACCATTCCACTCCCGAACAGCGCGCAGGAAAAACGAACACCTAAACCTTTCTGTTCGAGCTCTGATTTCTCTTATTTTATTTTGATGATCATTCCTACCTATGTAGGTTGGGCTCAACAAAATATTTTCACATTCGGAAGAGAAAGTTGGTGACTGAAATTTCGTAAATAGATCTTGCCGCGACGAAAAACATCTTTGCTTTAATGACTTCCATCCCAACTCATGTATCATATCTGCCACACTCTCTCCCCTATTACGTGATAATACAAAACGAGCTGCCCTTTTTTGCACCCTTTCAATGTCCTCCGTCAATCCTACCTGGTAAGGATTCCACACCGCACAGCAATATTCTAACAGAGGACGAACGAGTGTAGTGTAAGCTGTCTCTTGTTTCGACTTAGGTCTTTCAGTGCTCTGTCAAACTCTTCACGCAGTATCATATTTCCCATTTCATGTTCATCTACATCCTCTTCCATTTCCATAATACTGCCTTCTAGTACATCGCCCTTGTACAGACCCTCTATATACTCCTTCCAGCTTTCTGTTTTCCCTTCATTGCTTAGAACTGGTTTTCCACCTGAGCTCTTGATATTCATGCAAGTGGTTCTCTTTTCTCCAAAGGTCTCCTTTAATTTACCCTGAGGCAGCATCTATCTCACCCCTTGTGATATATGCCTCTACATACTTACATTTGTCCTCTAGCCATCCCCGTATAGCCATCTTGCACTTCCTGTCAATCTCATTTTTGAGATGTTTGCATTCCTTTTTGCTGGCTTCATTTACTACATTTTTATATTTTGTTCTTTCATCAATTAAATTCAATATCTCTTATGTTACCCCAGGATTTCTACTAGCCCTCATCTTTTTACCTATTTGATCCTCTGCTGCCTTCACTATTTCATCTCTTAAAGCTACCCATTCTTCTTCTACTGTATTTCTTTCCTCTGTTCTTGTTAATCGTTCCCTAATGCTCTCCCTGAAACTATCTACAACCTCTGGTTCTTTCAGTTTATCCAGGTTCCATCTCCTTAAATTCCCATCTTTTTTCAGTTTCTTCAGTTTTAATCTACAGTTCATAACCACTTCATTGTGGTCAGAGTCCACATCTGCCCCTGGAAACGTCTTACAGTTTAAAACTTGGTTCCTAAATCTCTGTCTTACCATTATCTAATATTATCTGAAACCTTCCAGTGTCTCCAGGCCTCTTCCATGTGCACAACCTTCTTTCACGATTCTTGAATCAAGTGTTAGCAATAAGTAAGTTATGCTCTGCTCAAAATTCTACCAGGCAGCTTCCTCTTTCATTCCTTGCCCCCATTCCATATTCACCTACTATTCCTTTTGCTACTATCGAATTCCAGTCCCCCATGACTATTAAATTTTCATCTTCCTTCTCTATCTGAATAGTTTCTGTATCGCTGAGGCATGCAAGGCCCCCCCCCCCCCCCCCCCCCCCATCAATGGCAAGTTCCATGGTTCATGGTGCAAGTTTATGTGTTATTAATGACTGGGATGTGACACAGTTTATTAAGCTTTCATTGGTCAACAGAATACCATAGCTGATAATGACTAAGTATTCAACTTTCTACGGAAGGCCACTCCAGTGCCAGAAAAAAATAATGTGCATGGGCAAGGCCAAAATTTGAATCCTAATGCAAATAGTAGCATGTTACCATCAGTATGTTATGTTCTGGTTTGAGAACAAAAGACTGTTACCCACAGCAACTGAGTTGCCTTTTTGTACAACAACATAGGATCATCAACCTGCCTTGGAAATTTGTTCCCTATAAGTTTTAATAAATCATGCCAATAGACGAATCGCACATCTTTTGATAATCTAAATAGTTCTTTTGCAATACATACGATTTCACAAATTTGATGCGCTGTCTCTGTAATGAGACTGGAAACTTTATGGTTAGTAATTCCTTATTAGCTTCCAACTACTAGAATAGTCTATATGTTACATTATTACTCTACTACACACCAATAATTGGCAAGTGAAATTAAATCAAGCAGAAGATTTATCAAAAACCATTACAAGTTAAACACATTTTTCAATAGCAACCATTGCACCCCAAAGGAAAAAATGAAAGAAAGTAAAAAAGCAGCTATCGTCGAAAATTTTAGATATTGAGCTATTGTAATTTTTACATTCAGCTATTTTAAAAATTTTAATAATCTGGAGGGAAAACATTCTAGTTCTAAATCTAAATGAGTTATGGCAGGTTGAATACTGGTGGTGGAAAATAGGTGTTTTGAGATAATGTGTCTTGATGTTTCACTTTATTACCACTATTTAATTTGACATATTTAAGAAACACGAAACAGCATAAAAAAACAAAGATGATGTGACTTACCAAACGAAAGCGCTGGCATGTTGATAGACACACAAACAAACACAAACATACACACAAAATTCAAGCTTTCGCAACCAACCGTTTCTTCATCAGGAAAGAGGGAAGGAGAGGGAAAGACGAAAGGATATGGGTTTCAAGGGAGAGGGTAAGGAGTCATTCCAATCCCGGGAGCGGAAAGACTTACCTTATGGGGAAAAAAGGACAGGTATACACTCGCACACACACACACACACACACACACACACACACACACACACACACACACACACACACACCCATCCGCACATACACAGACAGACATTTTTCTGGCATGTTTGCGGAGGGAATGTAAATAAAACTTAATGGGGTCATCGTGGGGATGTTGTGAGTGTGACATGGTATTAGAAGGTGGAAAGTGTAACATGAGGCTGAAATGAAAATGAAAACAAAAATATATGGGGAGAGATAAAGGTGTACTAGAAAGCAACTGGAGATCTGGTGTGAAAAAAGTAAAAAAAGTGTTGGTTAAAGCTGAGCTATATTGATCCTGTGGTGAACTTGAGTTGGTAAACAACGATGTGCACAAAGGTTAGGTGGTTGTGTTGCCGTCAAAACACGTTAAAGGATGGAGAAATTTGGGAAAATTTCGAAAAAACTGCGTGTAAATGTATTAAAAGGAGTGGTTTTGTGGTGGCAGATTATGAAAGTGAGGCTAACAATTGTCTGACGAAGAAATAATGACGTTAAAACCTGTGGGAAGTGGCTAAAAATGATCAGTGAAGTGGGAAAAACGAAAATGGAAATAAATTGAAAGTTATTATAACTAGCCGAAATGGTTGTTTAATAGGTGAAAGGAACTGCTTGTGAACTGGAAAAGGTGGATTTTATAGCAGCGGTAGTGATGAAAGCGGAAAAAAAAATTTTTTTGGTTATGGTTTGGTAGTGGGTTATGTATTAATGAGTATATATAGGCGGGATAAAATTGTATGGCAGATTATGGTAAAAAGGAGAAGGTGAATACAAAGTGAAACTACTTGCAAAAACAGAAAGAGAAAGTAAGATGACAGAAAAGATTTCAAAATGCAACAGTGACAATAGCAAACGTAATTGTTGGGTTCAAATTAATGATATGAATATAATAGAGGGAAACATTCCACATGGGAAAAATATATCTAAAAACAAAGATGATGTGACTTACCAAACGAAAGCGCTGGCATGTTGACAGACACACAAACAAACACAAACATACACACAAAATTCAAGCTTTCGCAACCAACCGTTTCTTCATCAGGAAAGAGGGAAGGAGAGGGAAAGACGAAAGGATGTGGTTTTTAAGGGAGAGGGTAAGGAGTCATTCCAATCCCGGGAGCGGAAAGACTTACCTTAGGGGGAAAAAAGGACAGGTATACACTCACACACACACACATATCCATCCGCACAAAACACAGACACAAGCAGACATTTGGGCTTACAGGTTTTACACTGGGGGCGGTTACAAGGGTAGGAGCCAGTGGGTAGAGAAGATGGTTTGGGGATTTCATAGGGATGAACCAAGAGGTTACGAAGGTTAGATGGATGGCGGAAAGACACTCTTGGTGGAGTGGGGAGGAATTCATGAAGGATGGATCTCATTTCAGGGCAGGATTTGAGGAAGTCGTATCCCTGCTGGTGGGCCACATTCAGAGTCTGATCCAGACCTGGAAAGTATCCTGTCACAAATGGGGCACTTTTGGGGTTCTTCTGTGGGAGGTTCTGGGTTTGAGAGGATGAGGAAGTGGCTCTGGTTATTTGCTTCTCTACCAGGTCGGGAGGGTAGTTGGGGGATGCGAAAGCTGTTTTCAGGTTGTTGGTGTAATGGTTCAGGGATTCAGGACTGGAGCAGATTCATTTGCCACGAAGACCTAAGCTGTAGGGAAGGGACCGTTTGATGTGGAATGGGTGGCAGCTGTCATAATGGAGGTACTGTTGCTTGTTGTTGGGTTTGATGTGGACGGATGTGTGAAGCTGGCCATTGGACAGATAGAGGTCAACGTCGAGGAAAGGTCCTTTGGCAAGCAGTAAAGACTGTTTTTAAGTTAACATTACATGTGACATGGTTACCCATTACAGACCTATAACACATTATAGTGTACAAAATTTAAAACCGAATACATTAGCCCCAAAGTGAGAAAAATTAGTGTGTGCTGCACAGCTTTCTTTTTGACAAAATATGGTTATTTTTAATGTGTTACGGCATCTTTTAGATTAAATTTTGTTTCTGAAGCCATTAATGGGATTCACAAAATCCCCCAAGGTAGGTTACTGATATCCCATCTTTTATGGTGTCCAAAGGATTTAATTTTCTATTTCTAAAATAACTGTGTCTGAAAGGGCTCAAGAGCATTCACAACTGATTGAAGGGGTTCAAGGTCATTCTATACAGCATTTTTCTCTCTTCTTTTTTGGTTCTGGAGTATCTGGCTGGTAAGGATCTTCCTTGTGATCCTCACTGTCACTGACTCGAGGTTTTGGTTCAAGTTATGATTCTACTTCGGGACACAAAATGTCTTTTTAGTCCTCTTTGCAACAAAGCCTGATGTTTTCAAAAAGATAATCCTTTCGTTGTTTCATCATCCCTGCTGGAATTTCTGTTTCAAAGGAGTGTTCACTATTTTTGTCCAGTTTGTTTGTGGTGGTGCATATTGATTTAGCTTCAGTATCTTTTGCTTTGCCATGGCATCACCACTCTGCAAGCACTGTGTATGCCTACTTTGCACTTAGTGACACCACTATTGAATGCACCTTTGGCACCAACACTACATCTAGCACAGCTTCTTCAGTTACAGGTGTAACAAATGATTCAGCTTACTGATATGATGGGGGAATTCTTTCAAATGCAGACGGCAGCCAGTGAGACTCACAATCAGGAACAGAGGACTAAGAGGACTGGGCTGAGTACTTAGCCCAGTGTGAAGTGCATCTATCTGAACACCAAATACCAGGTAAATTAAACAATCTTTTTTCTTATCAACAGCTAGTGTGCAAGTGGATAGTGTTCCCTACTTTATCGCCAGAACTTTTAACTTATGAAGATTTTATCCAGCCTTTGAATAGATACTATGATGAGAAAGTCCACGTGGCAGCTGCCAGGTTAAATTTTTCAGACTAAAGAAGCTGCCACCTTCCAGCCATTTATCATCAGCAATGAGGATGTAATACTTGGTTCCTTGGAACATAATGGTTACCAACATGCATCATAACAAATGGAGTTTTTTTGGGGGGAGCATATAATGTGTAGGGAGTGTAGTTATAAATATTCTTAGATTTTAGATTTAGGCAGAGGAGGAGAGAGTGAATTACACGCTCTCCTGCATTTTTTAAGATTTCTGATTGGTAACTAGTGATGCCAGTGGTTAGGCATATAAGAAAATGTAAATTACTGGAATGCATTTCTGAGATAGAGTAAATACTCATGAGGATTGTGTTATAATTACTCTGTTCTTGTTGTGATCAGTTATGGTGGAGAACTTAGAAGTGTTTCTCAGGAATTAAGTGCTACGTTTGCTTGCTTTTAAAACTCTGACATGATACAAAAGATGACTTTATATTGCCTAAAGTATCAAAGAGATGGATTCTTACACTCTGGTGTAAGTGGAATATTCATGTGGGTAGTGAACTGTTGGTCTAAGTAAGGATTTTTATCAGATTAATGGTATTTATCGCTGAGTGATGAATGATTTATTCAGTGTAGTGAGCTGGGGATTTCTTTTGTATTCATACAGTGTATCTATGATGATGTTTGTTTTGTTGTATATAGTGTGGGAGTAGTACAGCAAAAGGCATTTTATGGTGGAATGATTGTGGTCACAGCTGTGGTAACAGCAGCTTTGTTTTTGAAAGTAGCAACTGCAGGGGAAAGAAGATTCCTTATAAGGTTTACGGAGAAATGAGTCAAGCATTGCTTTACCCTTAATTCAGATATTAGAAAAATTTGAAAAGTCATTAGGCCACAATATTGGCACTAAATTTGAATTTTAGCAGCAGGAGTATAATATTAAATTGATTGACTGATTGGATCCCTGCAGTATAGGTTTTATGGTGTACACAACTGGCCTAATCCACAGTACTTGTGCTGCGTGTATTAACATCAAACAATGGAAAATCCAGAATGGAATGTAACAATATTAGAGAAGGAAAGTTGCTATTGAACATACTGCGGAGATGCTGAGTTTTGAAAGGCACAACAAAAAGATTCACACAATTATATCTTTCAACCATTAAGGCCTTTGTCAGCAATACACACACACAAACACACACACACACACACACACACACACACACACACACACACACACACACTCATGCAAACGCAACTAGCATACACTTCTGCAGTCTCAGACAACTGAAACCACACTGCAAGCAGCAGCACCAGTGGAGGTCCGCCACCACCACCTTGCTATCCCTCCCCCTCCCCACCCCAGCCTCCTCCTCACCCCCACCCAGTCGCCACTCCCATCACTGCTGCTCGCAGTGTGGTTTCAGTTGCCTGAGACTGCAGATGTGTGTGCAAGTTGTGTTTGTGTGAGTGTGTGTGTGCATGTGTGTGTATATCTGTTGCTGACAAAGGCCTTAATGGCCGATAGCTATAATTCTGTGAATCTTTTTGTTGTGCCTATCGCGACTCAGCATCTCCACTATATGGTGAGTGTGTTAACATGTTATACATGCCAAGACCACAGACGCAGCCTTGTGTTGATGCACCAAGCATATCGTGAACACATACAAAAGTCATTGCAAAATAGCCTACTTCTTACCCCTCTGCTTCCGCTGAGAGCACACAAGCAGGACACATACTGGTCCCAGCGAGACAGGTATGCCTTCTTACCTCTTCCCAGCCATCATGCTGCATGATGTCACAGGCCACATCCCCTGCTCGCATGTCGCAAAGGCCACATGACCCCCATGTTTATCAAAGTGTGCAGCAACTAGCTGTATTCTGCCCCCACGCCACTAACTGCAACCATTGTCAGAGCTATAATGTCACACTTATTTCGCATTCTTGCTCCACAACATTAACTTGCAGCACTTACTATTCAACAGATCACAGTGTGACATATAACACCTACTATCAAACTCCCCACTCAGATGGAGCACATACCTTTAATATATGCTATAAGCCTTTTCTTCTACTCCTCAAGATAACTCTGCATGACAACTGCTCAGTAGATATCCACACTGTACGGGATGGTAACCAGTCAAGGAATATTTTAGGGAATTAGTTTAAGAAATTTATTTCAAAGGCCCCGTGGAATCTTTACAAGTTTTCTCCCAGAGTAATTCACGCCGTGTCTATGTGACACAAGTTGCTTGCCTTTCAAAACCAAGGCAGTTCTGTCCAGTTAAAGCTGCTGACAGGAGACGCCCTGAGCCCTCTGCTGCCACTGCTAGCGAATTTACGCCATTGATTTTAGCCAATAGCGTGCACAGGATACCAATGACACTTGTGAACGCCAGAGCGTCCTGTGGAGCAGAACACACTTGCTTCGCTCTCTTGTGATCCAGACCTCGAGCAGAACAGACATATTTTTGGAAGGCCTTTCACGACCAGCCACCACCGTTAGTTAACATGAACCACTTCCCCTTCCGTTGCCCATTTTAATTTATTATTCAACCTCCTAGACTGGCCTAAACCTGCTAACTTCTGACCCTAGGCACACCCTTTGTACTCCGTATATTGAAATATATCCTGTTCATTGTACTTAATTTCCTGTTTTGTCATTTAACGGCAGCCCTGGATGCCCACTATCAAATCCTGACCGCTTGACCTCCTGCACACTGCCGCCACGAGGCATATTTAACAGCCTTCTTCCCCCTTCCCTGCCAAGCTATACATTAACATCGGTTGCAGAAGTCGCTCGTAAACTTCCCCTAACTTTACAATGCTCTCTAGTTGAGGTACTGGCATTTGAAAATGCACAGATCAGTTTAGATCATGCTGTTTCACATAAAACTGACTTACACCATCCAAAGACCCAGTTCACTGTAATGCCTCTGATTTCTGTTTCCTCCCTCTTGGTCATATTTCTATTATGGATGACTAAGGGCTTTGCAACTTTCCATGGGACGTTCTTCCTGAACCTCATCCCAACGGTACCTATCGTGAATAGAGGTTGCATGGATGTTGAATATGCAATCTAAAACATGTCCTTAGCACATAAGGCATTATCAGGACCCTACACGTGTCTAATTTCATAGTTGCTTTTGCTATTATATCATTTGATGTCACTCAACTGTCCTATGTTGTGGAGAGTCAACACAAGTGAAATGAGTGTTCCTGAGCCATGGTGTAAACAGAATTTTGCATGAAGGCAAATTTAATTTCTGAAGATCACTGCATTAACTATGATGTTTTATGTGCCTACTGGAATTATGCCTATTAATTTAATGTAGCCCTGCAGGAATACTAGAATTGTAAATGCGAGAAACTTTAAGAAAAAGTATAATACAGATTTTTGTATTAATTTAGTAAAACAATTTTGCACTGACTCAAGTTTTTGTTACCAGTATACTATGAGATTTTCAACGTGGGGCAAATGATGAAGAAGCTTTTATATCGGGATGGTACTTCTCCGATTTCCAAACATGCATGTGCCTCAACTATTTTAGGATTTATCTGTGCCTTGCACTATGGGACAAAAGTTTTTGTTCACCTGTCATAACTATGGATTTGTGGTTAAAACAGGGATTTGAAATATTCTGTCACATCCTCATGGGACAAAAGTTTTGTTCACCTATCATAACTATGGATTTGTGGTTAAAACGGGGATTTGAAATATTCTGTCACATCCTCATTCTGATAGTAAAACACATGAAGACTAAGCACTTCTGTTGTGAATTTGACTGGATGTTCCCACAGACTGGTGCTGCTGAGTATCCCAACAACAGTGACATGCCTTTACCTAAGAGGGTTTATTGGAATAAGCCTCATTCCTTCAGCTGCCTGTGTAGCTATCAGTTCGCATTAGTTTACAGTAAAATGTGTGCATCTAGCAGTGTGTATACCTGATCAGCTTCATAGCATGTTATCTCCTAATGGGACAGAAGAAGGAGATTGGAAACAAAAACATACTGGCATTGTAGTTCTGTATCAGGAAGGCTATTGAAGTAGAACAGCAGCAGCAAAAGTTGGTGTAGCCCAATCTACAAAGCTGTATACATTGCAGTGGTTCAAGCAAACTTGTGCCAGTGTGAGTATTTCAAGACCTGGAAGACCAAGAGTAACATCACATTTGAAGATCAGTTCATATGTGTACAGAGTAAACAACAGAGGACTCATAATGCGGCTGAAATTTGTGAGAAAATTAATACTATGAGAGCAGCTCCAATCTTTGTATCAACAGTGAGCCATCTTTGTGAAGAAGGTCTAAAGGGCTGCATAGTGGCTAAAAAACCTCCACTACTCAAACAAAATAAGATGGAAAGATTGCAAGTAGCACAGCATCATAAGAATTGGAGCATGCAGCAATGGTCCAAGGTACTATTCAAATTTTTTTGGAAGCCTATACTGAATGCTTGTTCATCGACCTTGTGGTGAACGTACGAACAGTCGGTGTGAGATGCCAACAGCAAAGCATGGTGGAGGTCAGTTATGGTATTGGCATGTTTTGTGGGTAATCTAGTATCACAGAAGGAAGGGAACCACATGGGATTGATTAGGCAATCTTCATGGACAATTTTGAAAACAATTTTTGGAAAATAATCCCCTCTCTCCTCAGCTTGACTGTGTGGAAGAAGTACTGTGTTTATGAACAGGCAGTACCAGACAACTTAAAAGATTCTTCAACCAACTAAATTTTAAACACAACAGTATACAATTCACAATGGAGTTTGGGGTAATTGTGTAAATTATTTAGTTCAGTGATCATATTTGTACTTTCATAATTTGTAGGAAATCTACCACCACAAATATTGTAATATCTGCCAATTCTCAACACCCAGCAACCCATGAACATGCTGCTTTTCATTGAATGATACAGTGCACTATATCAATTGCCCTGAGTGAAGACAACTTCCAAATTGAATTAAATATGATCAGACAAGTAACATCAAACAATGACTAGCCTCCTACATTGGTGGAACCAATAATTCACAAAAAACAGAAACAATAGGTGTGTTCTCATCTTTACCCCATTCTTGAGCTACCATCTCAAGAATGCAATAAATGGTGCAAAATTCTATACTTCCTGTCTCACTGGATGTAGCCAGAAAGCTTAAATCCCGGAATGTGAAAACATCGTTTTATGTGTACCACACTGCTGGATGTTTTCTGCTCAATGGGAAGACAGCACTCAAACTTTGGAAAGAAACAATAGGTGTGTTCTCATCTTTACCCCATTCTTGAGCTACCATCTCAAGAATGCAATAAATGGTGCAAAATTCTATACTTCCTGTCTCACTGGATGTAGCCAGAAAGCTTAAATCCCGGAATGTGAAAACATCGTTTTATGTGTACCACACTGCTGGATGTTTTCTGCTCAATGGGAAGACAGCACTCAAACTTTGGAAAAGCATGGAATATATAAAATTACTTCTAATTATGGCAAATTCTATATAGGTCAGCCTGGCAGGGCAATATGCACTCACTTGAAGGAACACCATTGAAGTTGGAAACTTGGAAAAGTAGACTCTAATTTTGCACACCTCCTGCTTAAAGGAGGCCACAGTTACAAGGTGTCCCATGAAGTATTACATTACATCCATAGAGGAAGGAAGATGAATTGCCTTTAAATAATGGACATTAATAATCAAATGTCCATTTGCTCAAGCTTAGTACTAAACGACCAGACACAGTTCCTTCTCATCATTCCTAACTGTAGATACTTCTCATAATCCATCCAGGGTATGTTGTAAATTACCCCTCTTACTCACATGCCACATTTTTTTCCTTTATTTCAGTTACTATCATTTCAATTTCCCAGTTAAAAATTTTTTGTACAATTACAGCTGCCCCTCTTACTTGCTTGATCGCACTGGTATAAACGTTTCACTATCCATCCTGGATTTTCCATTGTTTGATTAGTATATATATATATATATATATATATATATATATATATATATATATGTTTGTAATTTAGGACCTGTTAATGACAATGTCATTTTGTTCAGCCCCTCCTTTGGAAAATGTTACCAAAGTTTAGTATTCAATTTATTTTCTTCTCAGAGCTACTGTTTCAATTTGTTGTTTAGTTCATTAGTTAATGTGTCACTTATTTTATTTTAGTTAAATAATCTTACATCACATTTTCACTGAAATAAATCCTCTCAATTTATTTCTAAATCCAACATTAACAATTTTCCTATTTGGAAATTGAAATACTCTGAATGTGCACTAGTTTAAAAGCTTTCACCCTGCTAAAATTTCACTGCTCTACATATTTATCTCCGTACCTGATGATGACGTAACAGCTGAAAACTGGTTTGTGAAATAAAAACTATGGTTTGTCTCATAACATACCTAATCTAAATCATTTGATTCAGGTACAAGAGGCACCAAAATTGCAGTAGAATTTCACCATGAACACAGAACACCTGATGTTAACAGAATGCATCATCACAATAATAATACAATTTTTGTTATATATACATACAATAAAATCTGTATACTTAATTACCCCTTGCTCAAATTATCATTTCATCCTCTATGAATTCTTCTATTGAAAAGTAGCATTACTCCCACAGAACTGTTGTACACTAGTTTTTAAATTTCTGGCTCCATATTAAATATATTTAGCCCATTAACTTGTTACATATTGTCATCCTTATATACTGTGGAGTCTGTGCATTTCAACTGGTGTGTGGGCATCATAAAATTGTTTTTTTTTTTTTTTTTTTTTTTTTTTTTTTTTTTTTTTTTTTTTTTTTTTTTTTTACAGCCGTATTTTTCCCGAGGACATGCAGCTTTACTGTATGATTAAATTATGATGGCGTCCTCTTGGGTAAAATATTCCGGAGGTAAAATAGTCCCCCATTTGGATCTCCGGGCGGGGACTACTCAGGAGGACGTCGTTATCAGGAGAAAGAAAACTGGTGTTCTACAGATCGGAGCGTGGAATATCAGATCCCTTAATCGGGCAGGTAGGTTAGAAAATTTAAAAAGGGAAATGGATAGGTTAAAGTTAGATATAGTGGGAATTAGTGAAGTTTGGTGGCAGGAGGAACAAGACATTTGGTCTGGTGATTACAGGGTTATAAATACAAAATCAAATAGGGGTAATACAGGAGTAGGTTTAATAATGAATAAAAAAATAGGAGTGCGGGTTAGCTACTACAAACAGCATAGTGAACGCATTATTGTGGCCAAGATAGACACAAAGCCCATGCCTACTACAGTAGTACAAGTTTATATGCCAACTAGCTCTGCAGATGATGAAGAAATAGATGAAATGTATGACGAGATAAAAGAAATTATTCAGGTAGTGAAGGGAGACGAAAATTTAACAGTCATGGGTGACTGGAATTCGTCAGAAGGAAAGGGAGAGTAGGAAACATAGTAGGTGAATACGGATTGGGGGGAAGAAATGAAAGAGGAAGCCGCCTTCTAGAATTTTGCACAGAGCATAACTTAATCATAACTAACACTTGGTTCAAGAATCATAAAAGAAGGTTGTATACCTGGAAGAATCCTGAAGATACTAAAAGGTATCAGATAGATTATATAATGGTAAGACAGAGATTTAGGAACCAGGTTTTAAATTGTAAGACATTTCCAGGGGCAGATGTGGATTCTGACCACAATCTATTGGTTATGAACTGCAGATTGAAACTGAAGAAACTGCAAAAAGATGGGAATTTAAGGAGATGGGGCCTGGATAAACTGAAAGAACCAGAGGTTGTAGAGAGTTTCAGGGAGAGCATAAGGGAACAATTGACAGGAATGGGGGAAAGAAATACAGTAGAAGAAGAATGGGTAGCTCTGAGGGAAGCTCTGAGGGATGAAGTAGTGAAGGCAGCAGACGATCAATTAGTAAAACGACGAGGGCTAATAGAAATCATTGGGTAACAGAAGAAATATTGAATTTAATTGATGAAAGGAGAAAATATAAAAATGCAGTAAATGAAGCAGGCAAAAAGGAATACAAACGTCTCAAATATGAGATCGACAGGAAGTGCAAAATGGCTAAGCAGGGATGGCTACAGGACAAATGTAAGGATGTAGAGGCTTGTATCACTAGGGGTAAGATAGATACTGCCTACAGGAAAATTAAAGAGACCTTTGGAGAGAAGAGAACCACTTGTATGAATATCAAGAGCTCAGATGGCAACCCAGTTCTAAGCAAAGGAGGGAAGGCAGAAAGGTGGAAGGAGTATAGGAGTATATAGAGGATTTATACAAGGGCGATCTACTTGAGGACAATATTATGGAAATGGAAGAGGATGTAGATGAAGACCAAATGGGAGATAAGATACTGCGTGAAGAGTTTGACAGAGCACTGAAAGACCTGAGTCAAAACAAGGCCCCGGGAGTAGACAACATTCCATTAGAACTACTGATGACCTTGGGAGAGCCAGTCATGACAAAACTCTACCATCTGGTGAGCAAGATGTATGAGACAGGCGAAATACCCTCAGACTTCAAGAAGAATGTAATAATTCCAATCCCAAAGAAAGCAGGTTTTGACAGATGTGAAAATTATCGAACCATCAGTTTAATAAGTCACAGCTGCAATATACTAACGCGAATTCTTTACAGACGAATGGAAAAACTGGTAGAAGCGGACCTCGGGGAAGATCAGTTTGGATTCCGTAGAAATGTTGGAACACGTGAGGCAATACTAACCTTACGACTTATCTAAGAAGAAAGATTAAGAAAAGGCAAACCTACATTTCTAGCATTTGTAGACTTAGAGAAAGCTTTTGACAATGTTAACTGGAATACTCTCTTTCAAATTCTGAAGGTGGCAGGGGTAAAATACAGGGAGCAAAAGGCTATTTACAATTTGTACAGCAACCAGATGGCAGTTATAAGAGTCGAGGGGCATGAAAGGGCAGCAGTGGTTGCGAAAGGAGTGAGACAGGGTTGTAGCCTCTCCCCGATGTTGTTCAATCTGTATATTGAGCAAGCAATAAAGGAAACAAAAGAAAAATTTGGAGTAGGTATTAAAATTCATGGAGAAGAAGTAAAAATTTTGAGGTTTGCCGATGACATTGTAATTCTGTCAGAGACAGCAAAGGACTTGGAAGAGCTGTTGAACGGAATGGACAGTGTCTTGAAAGGAGGATATAAGATGAACATCAACAAAAGCAAAACGAGGATAATGGAATGTAGTCAAATTAAATCGGGTGATGCTGAGGGAATTAGATTAGGAAACGAGACACTTAAAGTAGTAAAGGAGTTTTGCTATTTAGGGAGTAAAATAACTGATGATGGTCGAAGTAGAGAGGATATAAAATGTAGACTGGCAATGGCAAGGAAATCGTTTCTGAAGAAGAGAAATTTGTTAACACTGAGTATAGATTTAAGTGTCAGGAAGTCGTTTCTGAAAGTATTTGTATGGAGTGTAGCCATGTATGGAAGTGAAACATGGACGATAACTAGTTTGGACAAGAAGAGAATAGAAGCTTTCGAAATGTGGTGCTACAGAAGAATGCTGAAGATAAGGTGGGTAGATGATGTAACTAATGAGGAGGTATTGAATAGGATTGGGGAGAAGAGGAGTTTGTGGCACAACTTGACTAGAAGAAGGGATCGGTTGGTAGGACAAGTTTTGAGGCATCAAGGAATCACAAATTTAGCATTGGAGGGCAGCACGGAGGGCAAAAATCGTAGAGGGAGACCAAGAGATGAATACACTAAGCAGATTCAGAAGGATGTAGGTTGCAGTAAGTACTGGGAGATGAATAAGCTTGCACAGGATAGAGTAGCATGGAGAGCTGCATCAAACCAGTCTCAGGACTGAAGACCACAACAACAACAACATGTTATAAGTGTGGTTAAAATAATTCTCCTCAAATAATTTTTGTCCGCTGTGTAGGAAGACTATAATTTCATCACTGTATATGGGGGGGAACCGAAAGAATTTGTAGTTTCTGAAATAATGGACGACAAGACTGTCTGCTTTGCAGTACACGTGTATCAGACAATTCCCTTTTGCAGTTTCAGCATTCAAGATATACTACTTGAACTTCCACAGAAAATTATTCCCTATGTAGTAGCACATTCAAAATAACTATATAAGCAATTTTTCATGTACTCAAGCCAGTGGAATTTGCTAGTATTTGCATTGCAAATGCAAAACTGCATAGTTTATTTGATAGGAAGTCAATATGTGTATTCCAGCTTTCTTGTGCACATTTATTCCTAGGAATTTGATCGTGTCAATTCCTTCCATAAGTTGATATGTTGTATTTTAAGTTCAATACACATTGAATATTTGGTTTCAAAAAGAACGGTACGGGTTTTTGCAATGTTCAGTATCAACCCATTTAACTGGAACCTGTTTGTTCAGGTATCCAGTGTGCTTATGAAGGAGCTCAAAATTTTTTCTGCATCATATTCTTCAATTAAAACAGAAGTATCATCTGCAAGCAGAAATGATGGGGAATTTATATTTATAGGTAAGATAGGAACAGGGCTGGTTCCAAAATGGAGCCTTGAGGTACTCCTTGTAATACTTTACTCCATTTAGAATAATTATTCACTGCACCTGAAGTGACAGTAACCCTATGTTTTCTGTTGTGTAAATATGATGTGTGACAGTTTGCACCATCTAATTTGTAGACAAGCAAGTCATGGCTCACGGAGTTGAATGCTTTTGTGAGATCACAGAAGAGAAGATACCTGCAACTTTACACCTCTGATACAATGATTTGCATATCTTTCTAATGCAGTTATTCACTACGTCCAGAGTGTTTTCCCTGGTTGAAATGCAAATTGGTTACTTATAATATTTTTTACAATAAAATTTTTGATCTGGTTTGCAAGTACTTTCTCTGACACTTTTGAGAGGACTGGAAGAACAGAAATAGGGCAATAGTTTCCCAAATCTTCTCTCAACCCTTTCTTGCACAGAGGTCTGACTTTGGCATACTTCAAAACATAAGGAAAGCATCCCTGTACAAAAGATTTGTTGAATATTTTAGCTAGGAGAGGCTTCTTATGTCACACGCTGTTTTAATTGCTTTAGTGGGTATCCCATCCCACCCAGCAGTGTTTTTATTTTGTAATGACAATATAACAATTTCCATATCCTTTCTGTGACTTTTTTAAAATCTGTAAGAGACTCAGCTTCTTGGTGGAGTCCAAAGGGATTTACTTTACTCTGATACTCTGCTACATCAAGATCTGACTTCGCCGCATTTATTAAGGATTCATTTACAATCCTATCATCTACTCTAATCCTAGATATTTCATTACTATTAACTAACACCTGACTCTGATTTGACAACAGACCACATTGCTTTTGTCTTACTATTATGTTGTACAATGAACTTCTTTTTGCATTTGTTTGGCTGTCTTCACAACTTTTTTAAATACAGCTTTACAAGTAAAGCACCTGTTTTTATTATATTTCAGTTCATTTTGGAGTTGCCTCTTTCTGGCAATAGAAATTTTTATGCCATGAGTTATCCATATAAGTTTGTTAGTGGTTTTGTTACATGTGGTTCTAAGTCAAAAAGTTTCATTACATATTTCAAGAAAGATACTTAAAAATTGTTAAAATTACTATTACTCTATTAATCGAAATACGGCAGTTGTAAGGCCATTCAACCTCTCATAACTTATATCTAAAAGTAACTGAATTTTTTTCATTAAAGTTCCTTTTCACATGGCTTTCAATGCATGAAATTTCTGTCTTAATTTGTGGTAGTTCAATGAAAAATGCAGAGTGGTCAGAGATTCCTAATTCTATGCAAAATTTATAAACATCTTGAAATACATAATTTGTTAGAATATTATCATTACATGTGTGCACTTTTTTACTCAACAGTTATTACCATCTTTTCCTTTTTATGTACTTAGATCTTCAAACAGGCAGTGAAATTTTACCAGAGAAGCTTCAATTGCAGCTTTCTATGGTACTCTATAAATAGAAAATACTATGACATTTAGGTCCCTCAATTTGAACAGCAGCTTCCAATATACACCCTTCATTTTTCTTATTTTATATCAGCAGCCTCCATGTGATTTCTCTTGTCTGCAAAAGATGTTGGCTTCTTCAAAATTTTCAATTGTTTTACAAATTTTAACATTGTCAGATGCTAGCCAATGTTTCCTGGTACAAATAACTCTGATATTTCTAGATTCAGACAGAATGATTTGTAATTTGACCATTTATATTCAAATGCATTACGTAGGGACATTCATTCCTATTTATGGTCTCAAGCATACTCTTTCTTGGTCTTGCCATTTTTCTAACCAAACTGTTTCTCATCCCCATCAGTTCTTATAAGTTTCTCCCATTTTTCAGAATTTTATATGTATCAGTGAAAGTTTCACTAAGGATTTTGGAACCTGACCGATTTAAATAAAGATCGTTTTTGCCCAAACATTTATTGCTTAAGAACTTATTCAGATTTACGAACGCAGCTTCTAGATTGTTACAGTTTTCATTTAAATCATGGTTTATTGTCTCTTTATATCGATCACTGACTGATCTTCTGTACATAATACACTCACCATGATTCTAGGTGTTTTGTAGAGGTTACTGGTAGATTGAATTAAATTGCTTGTTTCATTTACAATTTCCTCTTCAGTGTTGTTTATAAGAGAATTTGTGCCTTACTGGTCATGGGTTTGTTCTGCACCAGGACAATAAACCCAAATATGCTTCTATATCATGCACAAGTTATGTCAATAGAAAAGAGAAATGTGAGGAACTGAAGAATATGATTTGGCCATGTCAGTCAGCTGATTTAAATTCCATTTAACTCTTATGGGAAGAAGTTGACAGGGAGGTCAGAAAACTGAAGTTATCTAATGTTGAAGATCTATGGAATAATTTACACATGTGTTGGACTGCAGTACAGTGGAACATCACATAGCGAGCCTAATTCATTCCAAAATCTTACTTGTAGTGCGAAACACTCATTAAGTGAAACAATTTATCCCATATAAATTAATGTGGAATAAGATATACACTCCATGCAGAAAAAGTACTAAAAGCTCTATCTTACTGTTGCCATTTATTCAAAGAAAATTATACACATATTATTATGTACTTTATTATTTGTGATACATAAATAATTCTTTTTTACTAGGAAGCTAGCTATAGTCATTTGTTTCTGCTGACACTTCAACACTTGACAAAAATGCAACACAGCATTATCATCAAATAAATTTGTAGTGAGCATAGCCACTGCTTTATTGGGGTGATGATTTTTAGTGCATGATGCAACCGATTCCCACACTTTCTGCTGCCTCTGTGTTGGAGCTGGCTGCTTGACTGCTTCTCACAACGCTGTGGATGTCAGTTTTTCTCTTAAACTTCTCGAACCACACACAGCTCAACTTAAACACTTCATCAACCACTGATGACCCTGGTGTCTCCTTAGTGAGGTCAGTGAAAATCATTCTCACCTTCTCACAAATCATGTTCTCATTGCATTTCATTTACCCATGTAAGGAGCAACATTTCAACATTGTCCAGAATATGAAACAGTTGTTTAGCTAGTCTTGTCACTCCCTTTTCAGCATCTACCTCCTTAATCTTGTCCTTGTTCTTGAGAACAGTACAAAAAGTTGATGTAGACCAATTGTATGTGCATGCTAAATCAGCAAGGCTCACCCACGTTCATGTTTTTCAATGATTTTACATTTCATTTCGATGGTCATTTCGTTTCTCTTGTGGTTATCTTCTTGTGGTTTTATCTTCAGGGACACATACACAAAAGAATGTTGTGTGAACATAAGTTTAGAAAAAATGTACAATCACCTGACTGTATTACATGCACTGGAATAGATTGAGAGTACCGAATTTTAACCCTCCCATCCTTTTTAAAACTCACTTTGGATGCCCACAATCCTGGAAACCCCTCCAGACACCATTTTAACCTGTAAACTACTCACTGCTTGTAGGAGGCATCAAGCAGCAGAAAGTGTCCTTCTTGAGATTTAGGAAAACACATTCACAAACAATTTAGCCACATAAATTCAGGACTCTAAAGTGAATAGTGATCTCCGTGGAGGTGGGTTGTGGAAAGAGATGGAGATAGGGGGACCAATAGCAGGGTATGTATGGGGAAAGATGCTGTGGGGGTGTGCAAGGATGTGGCAGGTACAGAAAGATGGGCCTAGACACAGCACTGGGAGGCTGTGCTGGGCAGTGATAGAGGGGAGGGTGCACGGTAGAGGAAGCAGAGAAGGGAAAAGGAACTAAGTAAGGTTAAGTGGGATGGCAGAAAACTTGTGTGAAACAGGTGTGGGAGCAGGGAAGGGCACAGAGACAGGTGTAGGACAAGGACTTGTGATGGTCGATTGGGGGGTTATGGGAACAAAGGATATGTTGCAGGAAGAATTCCCACCTACTCATGTCTTAAAAGCTGGTGCTGGTGGGAAGATTCTAAGGAGTAGAAGCTCTTAGTAAGTCAAGCAGACCCTATTGGATGTAATGCTTGGCAACTGGATAGTCCAGCTAACTCTTGGCCACAGTCTGGTAGTGGACATTCATGTATACAGATTGTTTTTAGTGGTCATGCCTGAATAGGATTCTGTACAGTAGCTGCAACTATGTTGGTAAACCAAGTGGCTGCTTCCACAAATGGCCACGCCATTTATGGGGTAAGTTAGCTTTTACTATAGGACTTCATTCTACACTAATGTGAGGCTCATTTGCAGTTACCTGAGGCTGCATGTCAAATTTATTTTCCACGTTACTGAGAAAACTGTTGAAGAAAGTGCTAAGGCTATTTCATCTCTTGCTTGATGCCACTTCCAAACTCTAATTTCTGTTCTACTTTCTTAGGGTGGGTGGGCACGGTCATATAGATGAGCCTGAAGGGCAGCAACCTCTACCCCTTAGCCCATTCCATTCCAATATTTTACTGTCATCACTACTGCATACCTTATGAAACCAATTAGCACTGTGATGTACTGCTCCAAATAAGTTAGAGGGAGAAGAGGAAAGGGAGAGGGTAATGCAAAAGCGACAGTCACGCAGCAGCTTGAGTGCTTCTTGCATACAATAAATTACAATAATACGATAAAAATATAGTGATACCTTATTGAATAAGCATGAGGAGCTGGATTATACAAAATTAGATGTAAACTTGAAATTATTTCAAAGTTCAAAATTTCTTGGTTTTTCAATATTTTTATTAAAAATAATAATTTGTGAAGTGAAATCCTTTACTTTAGGCAAAGCTAATTGAATGCATAATTGCTAATAATGTACGTCACATCACATCACAGACATGCTGAACTGTTTTTAGTTTCATTTAACCATGTTTCAATAAAGAACTCTTGGGCATTCATCTGTATTTACTATAGTTCAATTCTTTTATCTTGGCAGCTCACGCATGCCCGCCCAGACGCGGGAGATTGCTGCGTTGCTAGTTGCACGCGACGCACGTGCCAAGAGAAGCAGCGCCATAGTAAAGCATAGTTCACAAGCTTACGTTCAGGGGGGAGCGTGCAGTTCATGAAGTAAAGCCACCACGGCCGCATTAACCCTTTCGCTGCTACAAAGATGTGCTCCCTGCATTCCGCGCTGCGCGTGATTTTGTCACTGCACTGCTCGTCTGTGCGGACACATGGTGTTCCAACTGCTTTGACACTCTTATCATTCGATTCCACAAAAACTATTTGGCCCAAAAATTTGATTTTTACACATCTTCTTGACTGATACCTTCCCTCCATAAATGACTTAATTTTGTTCCGATGTTCAATACAGTTATTATGCAGCATTAAATATAGTAAACCACTGCACGAAATTTTGAAGATTTTGCAGAGGTAAAAGTCCATAGAGTATACTTTCCGTATGGTCGATTTTAGTTTCCACAATGTTGAGAATGAAATGTGGACAAGATACCTAAATTTCATATAAAATTTACTGTATAACAATACCTCATTTAATTTAAGTACCACATAGGTGTCGTATGTGTCGTAATGATTGAAGTGCTTTAAAATAAAGCCAAACGCGCCTGGTGTAAATAAAACTTTTATTACAGTCGCGAAAGACGGAATATTTCTCAATATTACATACAACACCTATGTGGTACTTAAATTAAATGAGATATTGATATACAGTAAATTTTATATGAAATTTAGGTATCTTGTCCACATTTCATTCTCAACATTGTGGCAACTAAAATCGACCATAAGGAAAGTATACGCTATGGAGTTTTACCTCTGCAATCTCTTCAAAATTTTTTGCAATGGTTTACTACATTTAATGCTGCACCATAACTGCGTTGAACATTGAAACAAAATTAAGTCATTTGTGGGGGGAAGGTATCAGTCAAGAAGATGTGTAAAAATCAAATTTTTGTGCCAAATAGTTTTTGTGATATCGAATGATAAGTGTGTCAAAGCAGTGGGAACACCGTGTGTCTGCACAGGTGAGCAGCGCAGTGATGACAAAATTGCGCACAGCGCGGAATGCAGGGATCACGTGTCTGCAGCAGCGAAAGGGTTAATGAAGAGACAAAGCACTAGAAATTTAAAAAAAATTGCATTCAAACAAATAAAATTCATGAAGTAAGACATTTCGATATTGTTTTTAAATAAAGAAAATATTAAGCACTGCACAAGGTTTGAACTCATAACCTTTCACTCAGCAGCCCAACACCTTGACCGTTACACTAACGCAGCTCGTCTCACAGTGTAACTTCATGAGGGTCTCACAATGTAACTTCATGAGGACTCTAACACGTGACGCAAAATACTGACAAACACTGTTGGTATGACTATGAATTACTCACACTTTGTCGAAGTACAATAGGAAGTAAACAATCACCGCTTTTCTTTATTGCGAAAAAGCGGTTCGTGGGACTGATACAAACACCTTTCCTTGCTATCGCCTGAATTAGGAGTCTTATTACATGTTTGGTTTAATTAATTAATAGAATATGAAGCAGTTGGTATAAAGAATGCTTTTTCCAAACTTTCTATAAAAGAAAGTCTGCTATCAAGACATTGCTTTTGTTCTATTACTTTATTTATGACTGAACGTTTCTAAAACTGAAGACACTCGTCCGTGCTCTGCACTGCAGACAAGATCTGGCAACGTCGTTCTCTGTTCATTGGCTGACTGTGTTTTGTGACGTCAGATGCGCAGAACAAACCTAAACTCGGCCGCCAACATAGATGACGCGCACTTTAGTAATATGAATTTACAATACTCCTCTCGGTTGCCATTATGTAGTATTCACCTTCTAAGTCATTTAACTTCATTTTCAGGTACAATATTCAAATGATTGTTCAGATATTTATCAACCATGGATAGAGACAGATGGTTTAATGAGTCACTAGTAGTAGTTCTACTGATTCAGAAACACACATATATGTCAAACACAAAACACAAACCTCTCTTCATTCCCCCTCAACCCTTCTGCCAGAAGAAGGAACCATTGTCTCCAAATGCTTGCATAAACATAACCTTTTTTTATAATACTTACACTCCAGTTGAAGTACATGTGAGTCAATTTGTATGTAAGACGCTGTATTTTATCCGGATCCAAGCCAAGGTGGTCATAAATAATATTGTAAGATGTTGGACTCACTGTCCCTTGGCGCACTGATTGTGATACAAGAAAGAAGTCATATCTGCAAAGCGAAGAACAACTGGATATTCAAAGACTGAACTTTGCAACATTGTTTAGCACATGGATAAGATAATTTTAATACACTCTGCTAAAAGTAATGAATATTTAATACTGAGAAGTTAATACAACAGAAAGCACTAAACTGTTATTATACTGTTATAATTATTTATCACAACAATTAATGCTTCCCACAGTCAAAATATAACTTTATATGCAGATTTATAACAGAGGGCATGCTATCTTCATCAACTCTCATACAGTATTCCTTAAGCCTCAGCTGTCATCTAGATTTCATTTTACTGTACAACTTTACTTTTACTTATGGCCTCAGAAGTACCATTTTCCTTTTGTTTACAATGTTCTCTATCAGTCTATTCAAAATTTATACTTTCACAATATCGATTCAATAATGTTTACAAACACTACATTAAGGTCAACTGTCTTGAGTCCTGGGCTCTTTAATTTTGATCAGAATTGTAAGAAGAAAAAACAAGTTCTGAAGCTAGCAAAAGCCATTATTTGTAGCACTGTACACAGACATTACTTACGTGAATATAGAACTGTGCTGCGTGTTTTAAGTCTTTTCTGTTGTTCTTTCATAATGGTAAAGTTACAGAAAGAGATGGGAAGGCTCTTTCAGTAGTCTTCTCTTTGGACAGAACAAAGAGTAAAAAATGCTCTAAAGAGTTTAAGTTAATCAAAGAACAGATGTAGCTGCACGAAGTTAGGAGTAAAACTAAATATAGTGAACAAAATAGTGAAAATTTGGAAACTGTTAATTGAACAGCTGAGTGGTAGATTATAAGAACTTTTAAGCAGTACTAAGAACCTAAGGACATATTTAATTTGATGAAACTACTTTTCTTCAGTATTCTAAATAAGACACTTGCCAATAAGTGCAAAATTTGCCACAGAGGGGAACACAGGGAAACTTATCACAAAAGAATTTTAAGCATCAATGCTGATGGCTCTGAAAAATTAAGTTGCATGTGAGTTGTTAATTGAAGATACCATATTGTTTAAAATGTGCAAAAAATTGACTTCTAACTACAGTACCAACCACAAAGCATAAATTATTTCAGGTCTTTCTGGAAACAGTTGCGTAGCCCTGGTGCAAAAATGTTTTAGACTCTCAACAACCATTACAAAGAGAAAACATTAAAATCTCGAAACCAAGATAATACCTTGGCAGTGGTGACAAAGAAAGTTCAATGAAGTACTAATAGATTTAGAGAAAATGGGAATATAGTCATGTTAGAGAAAATGGGAATATAGTCATAAGTACAATGTGTAATTACACAATATATTACCTGTGGATATAAGCAAGGGCAAAATACACAATATGGGTACATAAAGGTCACAACAATATGATAAGTCCATGCATAATCCAGCTTAAGACAGGTGAAACAAGGTGATGTTCAGCTCTAAGGTAAAGTGATATGTCAAGTACCCAACATATCTATAGCTCATGGTCTTCTTGTGGTGACACTTGAACACCAAAACAGCCAGTAAGCTAGCTATGGTATTTAATTACACACTTTTAAAAAATATTATTTTTGAAGCCTAACAAAGAAACTGCAGTCTCGCAGATGATGCTGTGTTTTTATGTTTGCCAGCATGTTCTCTATATCTGGCAAAATAAAAGATCACCTGTTTTGACCTACATATAATAACACAGAATTTGGCAATCATCTGCGAGACTCAAAGCACAAAATTCTTCACAACTACAAAATTCTTCACTATGTTGCTGAAGGCAAATAGTTAAGATAGTCTGGAAAATTTAAAATATATATTCATAAGAAGTGACACAGTATAACGTTCTTAATGGCCTCTTAGATTTTACAGAAACCTTCCTTAAAATATTTCATAGTACACTGCAACTAATTTCTTTGGCTTTAGCTCCTTTTGTTAGGCTTCACAGACAATAATCTTTAAAAATGCATAATTAATGCTGTAGCCTAGTTATTGGATTTTTGGTTTTCAAGTTTCACCACACATAGACCATAAGCAAAGGATCACATTATATACTTGATTTTTTGTGTTCCCTTAGAGCTGAATGTCGCCTCATTTCAACTGCCTTAGGCTGGATTGGTCATGGACTAAACATTCTACTATGACCTTTATCCACTTACATCACATATTTTGTCCTTGCTTATATCCACAGACAACATACACATCATACTATTTACCTAAATCTTTTAGTGTCTCAGTGAATTTTCTTAATCACTGCTTCCATATTATTATCTTGGATTTGAGATTTTAATGTTTTCCCTTTGTAGAGGTTGTTGAGAGTCCAAAATTATATGCCTTTCCTTCCCATCTCGTAAGTCTCTCCTGACCTTGCATTCTGAGTTTTCCGAACTCTGTCTCTTTTCCTAAACTTGTCAAGTCCTTTTACTTCACCCCTCTTTCTTAACCCTTCAACCTTTCTGCCAGAAGGAGCCACTGCTGCGAAAGCTTGCATACGTGATACCTTTTATATGTGTTCTTCTGGAGCTGCTTGGTGAGCAGATTTTTTTATCCATCCAATTATAGTGTACATGGATAGGATTCTGAAATATGACTCAGGCTGCAGCCTTAATGACATGTTGTCTTTTTCAACTTATTGTTGTCACAACAAAAATCTATACTATATATAATTGTACATAAGTTACGGCATTATTAAAATTACATATTTATATTTGCAACTGACAGTAACATGAATACACATGTAACCCCTAGTGGCACTAAATGTCAACATGTTCTCTAGTAACTTTTCTCATGTGTCAGTTCAGAGGTGCTATTGCGTCAGTGATGTACTGTGTGAATTGTAACATCGGATGATGCACTTGGCAAAATATACTGTAAATACTGGTTTTAACACTGACATGCAAATGCATCTTACATAACTCTCTGAATAATTAAAATATGGAGTACATTTATAGCTCTCATTGGACACTTGTTATTAATGTTTACCAAGATATGTGCAATAATAACTCGCTCCATGTTTTATAGCTATGACATTGCATGCTATTTTCATAAATTAATGTGCTTTAAATCTAATGTACACTGTTTACAGATCAGATGATGGTAACTCTCTTTTACTGAAACCAATTACCATAAAGATTTTAGAAATGCAATCTTGACTGAGAAATTGTCTTCCTTCAAGATGAACACAGTATTTAGAGATTGCCCCTTATTTCTCAGTATGAGCAAGTTAATAATTCATTTGCTTCTTAAAAATGTTTCACATATATTTTAAAATAGAGTTAAGTAATAGTATGTAGTTCCACATGTGGTTTTCACACTACTTAATCTATTTCTTAAATAGTAGTATATCTGCTTCATTTTCCCAGAATATTTCTTGACAGGATCTCACTGTGTCAGTTTTCAGGAATAGATTGCATGATTTTTCTTCTGAATTTCATTTTGAGGTTTCCAAAGTACATGATCCTGCACAACGTTTGTGGTAAACCAATAATATTAGGATGCGATGCAATCACTGTTTTTAGTTATTTATTCGCCCATCATACAGGAGACCAAATTTGGTGCAACATACTTGTCAGATACAATCATGAACAGAAGTGTGCATGATGGGTGAGATGCAACTCAAGATAAAAAGTTTGAATAAACAGAAACAACATCTAATGCCTTAAAATGAACAACATAAGAGGAAAACAGACAAGTTTTACAAGATTAAATGTTCTGGCCATTTAAATTCCAGAAAACTTGTTATTAGAAGAGCTCTGTGAATGAATTCTTTTTCCGCTTCCTAATAATTTAACCAATGAAGCATATTATCACAGGAAGCTATCATTTTATTCATCCAATACTCACTAGCTTCTTCTGGAAAATCTGTATTTTACACTGTTGTGACACGCCGATCATTCAAAGTGCCGCCGCGCAATTACGCGCGTCCTCTACGTGCGGCGCTGTCTGCCAGCTAGGCAGCAGCTGCGCCACCTAAGTGGCCAGCCAAGCAGCGGCCGCTAGACTGGGACTCAGTGCTCATTCGAATGCTAACGTGTACACATGTCTTGCTTGTCAACTTACTCTGTGACTTATATGTGTTGTTGTGTAATTCCGAAATATATGTGTTAAACTTGAAGTTCTAACAATTGGCGATGAGGTAGTGGATTTTTCCTTTTCACCGTTGACTCACAGGGTTCCGTGGCTACTGTCGAGTAACTATTGCAAAATCTCCTTGAACAGCAAACGCTTCTCACAGCGGCGATTCGCAATTTCGTTGCGGCGTCAAATACGGGGCGTTTCTCGTCGTTGGCTATACCTCCTTTTCCTCCTTACGACGAGACGGCAGAAGACTGGTCTGATTATGAAAAATGTCTTCGACAGCACTTCTTGGCATTTCATGTCACGGACGAACAACCATGTAAGTCTCTGTTCCTTTCCTGGATTTCACCTCAAATGTACCGGTTGTTGTCGCAATTGGCTCCTTTGAAGGATCCTGCGTCTTTGTCCTTTGCTGAAATGTGCTCACTTCTGTCTGTCTATTTTCAAATGCAAACGCATGTGGTAGCCTCTCGTGTTGCCTTTTATCGTTGTCAAAAACAACCGAATCAATCCTATCGCGCTTGGGCTGCTGAACTTCACGGCCTAAGTGTCAATTTGTTACTGACGTTTACAAAGAATCCTATGCCGATTCCATGGTACGGGATGCTATTATCCGGTCGGCGCCCGACAAAGAAGTTCGGCAACGTGCCCTTCAGTTGGCGAATCAGACTCTAGATGAAGTTCTCTCCATTGTGCAGTCTTTTGAAATTTCTCGCGCCGCTGGGGCGCAAATAGAGGCGTGGGGTGATGTCGGGGAAATACAACCTCTGTGCGCTGTTGACGACGTGTGCGTCGCGTCCCCGCCGGCCGACGTGGCCGCAGTGCGCTCCCACGTGCAGCCTCGGCATAGCCATAAACAACCTGCTAAGAAACTGCAGCAAAACCCCCGGCAACTTCCTTCATGTCCGCGGTGTTTTACGAAACATTCACGCGAGGATTGTCCCCAACGTTGGGCTGTGTGTCACAACTGCAAAAAGAAAGGTCATGTGACTTCCGTTTGCAAATCCAACCACATACACGATGTTCATGAACATGACGCTGAGTCTGATTCTGTGTTGTCTGTCAATTGCACTTCTTCCCTTTCAGGGAAGTTATTCCTCACTGTCCAAATCCTTGGGCGAGATGTTCGCATGCAAGTGGATACCGGTTCTGCTGCCACTATAATTAATTCTCAGACGTATCTTCAGCTGGGTTCTCCACTCCTGTCCCCTGTCACTCGGCAATTACGGACGTACAATAAACAGAAGATTTCTCTCTTGGGACCGTTTAATGCTGAGGTATCTTACAAATCCGTCGTTTGCACTGTTGCCATATTTGTGGTCGACCAGAGCAACGCAGAAAATCTTTTTGGTTTCAATGCCTTTTGCGTTTTTGCGTTCTCCATAGATGACTCTGTCAATATTGTCTCCGATGCTATTCCTTATGCTCAACTGGATTCCTTGTCGACGACATTTTCGTCCCTTTTTTCTCCTGGGTTAGGCCGTGCAAATGACTTTGAAGCCCACTTTGAAACCCACTGCTCGGCCTAAGTTTTTTCGGGCTTGGCCCATTCCTGTGGCCCTTCGAGATCGGGTAAAATGGGAGTTGGATCGTCTCACTGCTTCAGGGGTCTTGCTTCCTGTCACTTCCAGTGAGTGGTCCTCTCCTGTCATTGTAGTTGCTAAGCCAAATGGTGATATTTGTCTCTGTGGCGATTTCAAAGCCACTGTAAATGCTCAATGCCTCATCGACACTTACCCTGTGCCCCGTCCTGAAGAACTGTTCACTAAACTTGCTGGAGGCCAGTATTTTTCTAAAATTGACCTGTCAGAAGCTTATCATCAACTTCCTCTCGACGCTGCTTCCCGGCAGTTTCTGGTCCTTAACACGCCTTTTGGTCTCTATCAATACCAACGCTTGCCATTCGGGGTTGCTAACGCCCCTGCTCTCTTTCAGCGATTCTTGGAACAATTATTGCTCCCTGTCCCTGGGTGTGAAGATTAGATGGGTAGATCACATAACTAATGAGGAAGTATTGAACAGGATTGGGGAGAAGAGAAGTTTTTGGCACAACTTGACCAGAAGAAGGGATCGGTTGGTAGGACATGTTCTGAGGCATCAAGGGATCACCAATTTAGTATTGGAGGGCAGCGTGGAGGGTAAAAATCGTAGAGGGAGACCAAGAGATGAATACACTAAACAGATTCAGAAGGATGTAGTTTGCAATAGGTACTGGGAGATGAAAAAGCTTGCACAGGATAGAGTAGCATGGAGAGCTGCATCAAACCAGTCTCAGGACTGAAGACCACAACAACAACAACAGTCCCTGGGTGTATCAATTACATGGACGATATTGTTGTCACTGGCTCCACCACTGAAGAACATCTTCAAAATCTCCGCACACTTTTTCATGTCTTACAGACTGCCGGTCTTAAGTGTAACCTTCAGAAATCACAATTTTTTCAGGCATCTATCACGTACTTGGGGTTTCAACTCTCTCGGGATGGTATTCGTCCGCTTCAACAAACTGTCGCTGCGATCGATGCCCTTCCTCGCCCTACATCTGTTAAGGAACTGCAGGCCTTCTTGGGGAAAATAGCATACTATCACAAGTTTTTACCGTCTGCGGCTTCAGTGGCTCAGCCGTTGCATCGCCTGTTGCATAAAAACGTGCTTTTTCACTGGTCCGCGTCATGTGAAGCGGCTTTCCAGAAGTTGAAGACTATGCTGAAACAGGCCCTGTGCCTGGCTACTTATCGACCTGGCCAACATCTTGTTCTTGCCACAGACGCCTCTCAATATGGGGTTGGTGCAGTCCTTGCGCAACGTTTTTCTGACAGTTCGGAGCAACCCATTGCTTATGCCTCCAAAACGCTCACGGATGCCCAACAAAAGTATTCTCAAATTGAGAAAGAAGCTTTGGTCATCATTTATGCTCGTCATAAGTTTGGTGTTTTTCTCTATGGCTCAAAATTTCATCTTGTTACGGATCACAAACTACTTGTTTCCTTGTTTCATCCATCCACGTCACTTCCCGACAAGGCTGCACACTGCCTCCAGTGTTGGGCTCTTTACTTGTCCCATTTCAATTATGAGATTCATTTCCGGCCAACGGCTCAACACGCGAATGCTGATGCACTGTCTCGCCTTCCCATGGGTTCTGATCAGGCATTCGATAGGGCCGAACTTTTGTGTTTCCACCTGGATGTTGCCGAGCAGCGGGTTGTGGATGGGTTCCCCATCACTGGGGACAGGCCGGCGGCTGCTACGGGTTCTGACCCTACCCTCTCCCAGGTTTTACACTGTATTCAGAAGGGTTGGCTAGATCACCCGTCCGCTAAGACTTCTGATCCGTTGCGGAACTACTACACTTCGCGCTACCGCCTCACGGCTAGGGATGGTGTTATCCTCCTCTCCACTGACAATGCTTCGCCGCGTGTTGTGGTACCTGCGTCTTTGCGTGCTTTGGTCTTGCGCCTCCTTCACCAAGGGCACTGGGGTGTGTCTCGCACAAAATCTCTGGCGTGCCGTCATGTGTACTGGCCTGGCATCGACTCTGAAATAGCACACATGGTCGCTGCCTGCGGCCCTTGTGCGTCACAGGCCGCTGCCCCGAAGTAATCTTTGTCACCGTGGCCTTCGCCTGAGAAGCCCTGGGAGCGCATTCATGCTGACTTTGCGGGACCCTTTTTAGGTACTTATTGGCTCCTCGTAATTGACGCCTACTCTAACTTTCCTTTCATTGTCCACTGCACGTCGCCTACCACCGCAGCAACCACCAGTGCTCTTGCCCGCATTTTTTCCTTGGAAGGCCTCCCCTCTACTCTTGATACTGATAATAGTCCGCAATTTGCCTCTTCCAAATTTGCGGATTTTTGTGCTCATCACAACGTTATGCATGTCACGGCCCTGCCGTTCCATCCACAATCCAACGGTGAGGCTGAATGACTGGTCCGCACAATTAAGGCTCAGATGCGGAAACTTCTGACTTCTTCTGCTGCTGATGATGCGCTTCTCCAGTTTCTGGCGTCTTACCGTTTCACCGTCATGGGGACCACAGCCCGGCTGAGCTCTTACATGGCCGACAGCCCCGCACGCTACTTCATCTTCTGCGGCCTTCCACCTCACGGCCGCGGGTGCCTTCACTTGGCCGGTTCACCGCCGACGACCTCATCTGGGTACGGGGATATGGCAGGCGGCCAAAATGGAGCCTGGGCCGCATTTTACAACACCGTGGCAGATGCCTGTATGAAATCCAGATGGAGACGGGTGTTGCAGTGCGTCATTTGGGCCAGCTTCGGCCTCGGGTGCCAGCAACGCCTGTTCCGAATGCCGCCACACCACCTTTGGCTCTACCTGACCCTCGGGATCTTGGCATCTCTCAATACTCACAATGCAGCCCTCTCACCGTCATTGCGATGCCAGCACCAGAACGGACGCAACCAGGAGACATGCCCATGCAGGAACCGGAGGACCGTCCTCTGTCAGAGCAAATCTACTCGCCTCCTCCACCAATGGACGCCGACACATTTCCCATGTCTCCTGTCATATCAACTGGACTTGCTGCAACGGGCAGATTGGTGCATGGGTCCCCAGCAGATTCGACCCCTACGTCTCCTGTCATCTCGACCGGTTATCATCAGGGACACTTCCGTCCGTAGGGGAAGCCTCCTCCTCGAGACTTTACGGCGAGTCAACCAAAGCCTATGGACGTTAGCCATCTCCAGGACACCTCCATCAAGACCAGTGCAACAATTTCAAAGCGGGGAAAAGTGTTGTGACTCGCCGATCATTCAAAGTGCCGTCGCGCAATTACGCGCGTCCTCTACGTGCAGCGCTGTCTGCCAGCTATGCAGCAGCTGTGCCACCTAAGCGGCCAGCCGAGCAGCGGCCGCTAGACTGGGACTCAGTGTTCATTCGAATGCTAACGTGTACACGTCTTGCTTGTCAACTTACTCTGTGACTTATATGTGTTGTTGTGTCATTCCAAAATATATGTGTTGAACTTGAAGTTTTAACATACACACCTGATGAAACACCTTAGACTAGGATCAGAATGCCTAGTTCATCAAGAAATGATGATTGTATTTTTGAATTTCAACAACTTTCACATTTTGAAAAATAAAAAACCTGAAGCTAATGTTTTGGGGCAACTGAGCTGGTGGGCATTGGCTTTAAGTTTTAGACATCTAGACAATTCTCCTTTTTCTCTTAATGGTAGCAACCTATCCTTTTCATACTGCTGATTTTTAAGCCAAAAGTTTTCAAATTAAATGACAGTACAGTTACTCAAAAGGCTTATTAACACTTTACCCCTGGAATATTCCAAAATGTGAGTTACTGTATTTCATATGGCTCATACTATATGAATAAACAATTTAATGTTCTGACAGTATTTTATTCTATGAATGTAGGTGACTGTGTACTGTCTTGAAGCAAGCTACGTTGATGTATAGAATGACATTAACTTTTACTTTTTAACAGAAAAAGCTGTTACTTGAATAATTCTGTGAACTTAGTAAAATAATCTAAAATATCCAGTGAAGGAATTTCTACCAGAAAAATCCTGTTTAATAAATCCTGTAAGCCTCTCTGGAGCAGTCTATGGTAACTTTTTGTTCCAAAACAAGAACTGGAGTCTGGAAACATCATAACAAAATGTTCTCGTTTCGCAGAAAATCCTATAGTGAATGGTAATCATCAGTCATCAGAATTAAGGCAACTACTGAAAATCTACATGTAATATAAGCTATGGATACCTAGTCGGACACATGCTGAGCAACATTTCTTCCACATAAATTTGTTTTGGAGAGCCCTTGGCCTAGTGACCATTTGTATAACTATTGAAGGACAGGCATACTCTAGCTATCCTACAGCACTGGATCAAAATTTAAGCATCACACACTTCCTCCAGCCCATGAAAATTGAGCAATTGGGTTGGTTCTGTTGCATTACATGTGGTCTACAGTGAACATTAGATGGATCATAAAAGCACCATTTGTTTATGGACAGTTCCTGGGTAAACACTGAAAATCATGATTTTCGGATGTGAACAGTTCCAATACTGGGAATGGCCACATCTGTAATTTCTGTTCATGATATTTGATCGAAATTTTTAATGTATGTTCTTAAAAATGGTATTCTAAGGAAACTAAAAACTTATTTTGATATCATTTTGTGTTACTGAGATTCAGAGGTTTAAAGTGCCCTATTTATGCAGAAAACCATAAAAACTGGTTTTAAGTCACTTTTGCACAGTGGGTCACAATTATATAAATAACTAACCATAACAAATGATTCAAATTTTAAGTGCACGTTCTTCAGACATTCATCTAGAAAGGCCATTTTCCCATTTTTGAATATCTGTATCCATTATCAAGATACACCTGAAAAACCATGATTTTTGAGTACCATAAGTAGTAATTGTAATTTCTGTTAATGGTAAATTGTTGAAATTTTTACCATGTGTTCTTAAGATCGTATTCCTGGAGAATCTCGAAACTTGTTGAATATCATTATGCATTACAGAGACCCAGAGGCTCAAAGTTACTGTACTTATGCATGTAAAATATGCACGTAATATTCAGTCTGAGGTGTAAATATAGGTTTAAGTGATGTAATGAACAAATGGTGATCATTAGGGTTCTTAAGTCATCAAACTATGCTTTTAGTCAGTATTTTCTCAAAAACAAAACATTATGGCTTGATGTTTATGTATAATACGCAATTCAATCCTATACAAATATGCCCAAAGTGGTACTTCCGTGGCAAAAAATAGGCTAGAAAGGGTCTTACCATGCCTGACAAGAATTTAAAATGACTGCCAAAACTTCCATTAAACTGGGAAGACTGCAAATACAGTAAAATATTTCTACTAATATTTTTACTCTTTTAAGACACAAATCATAACCTCAACATTTTCAGTGAACTGCCATCAATGGGCAAGTAGCCAGAAAAAATGTACAACGAACGATTTTGTGTTAACATTGTATTATGTGTACTTACTTGTTGTTTATATGTGTTGAAGTATATAAATAAACTGTCAAAACTTTACTGGCCAATAGAATTCATTTTATGTAATGAGCACACCCTGCTGTAGCCTGTCAGAGCACAGAGAGAAAGAAAAAAGTTTTCCAAGCAATTATTTTTCTCTTTATAAGGCTCACAGAAAAGTGGGGAACCAGCTGGCTCAATCCTCATTCTGCCTTCCTCACCAAAAATGTTGGCATGCGAACAGATTTGTGCTTTTTCTGTTGAAGGAGACAGGAGACAGTATTTGCGGGAGACAAAAAGTGGCAGTGAAAGAGAAAGAGATATAGGTGAAGACAAAATAGCAGTGGGAGTCAAAGAAAGACGTAGCTGGCCATATATGAGCAGATTTCTGCAATGACCCACAGATGTTTCAGGTGGATTCTTGAATGCCTGGGGACCCACCTGTGCATGAGTGAAGACACAACCTTCAGACCATTACCCACAGTTCCCAGAATGAGCAATATAGCCTCTTAGCAGGCACACAATGTGGGTGGATTTCTGTGACAGGCCTTGTTCAGTCAGTGGCTGATGTGCTACTCTGACAGAATGACATCCTGATGTCAGCTATCCTGCAAATCTTTCTCAAACGTATTTAAAGAAACTATTTGGGGAAAGGAGGGGGGAGGGTAATAAAACTGGTTTATATGTCAGTTGAAATAATTGCAAAAAGCTAGGAAATTAAAGAGGTGGGACCTGGATAAACTGAAAGAACCATAGATTGTTGACAAGTTTCAGAATTAGGGAATTAGGGAATGACAGACGATAATGGGGAAGAAATACAGTAGAAGAAGAATGGATAACTTTGAGAGCTGAAATAGTGAAGGCAGCAGAGGCCTAGCAGAAGCACAAGAAATATTGAATTTATTTGATGAAAGGATAAAATACAAAAACGTAGTGAATGAAGCAGGTGAAATGGAATAGAAACATCTAAAGATGAGACTGACAGAAAATGTAATATGGCTAAAGGACAAATGTAAGGATTTAGAAGCATATTTAATTGGGGGAAAGATAAGACACCACCTGTAAGTGTTTCATTTCCTAATCTAATTCTCTCAGCATCACATGATTTAATTCAACTACATTCCATTATCCTTGTTTTGCTTTTTCTGATGTTCATTTTATATCCTTTTTTCAAGACAATGTCTATTCCATTCAACTACATTTGATATCCTCTCTACTTCAGCATCATCTACTGCCCAAATTGTAAAACAAATGTACTAGTTTAAGTGTCTTGTTTCCTAATTCCCTCAGCATCGTATGATTTAATTTGACTACATTCCATTGCACTTGTTTTGCATTTTTCAGTGTTCATCTTACATCCTTCTTTCAAGACAATGTCTATTCCATTCAACTACTCTTCCAGTTCCTTTGCTGTCTCTGACAAATTACTATGTCAACCACAAACCTCAAAGTTTCTATTTCTTCTCCCTGGACTTTAATTCCTACTCCAAATGTTCCTTTTGTGTCCTTTATCTCTTGCTCAATGCACAGACTGAATAACATAGGGGATAGGGTACAATCCTGTCTCACTCCCTTCTCAATCATTGCTTCCTTTTCATGCTCCTCAACTCTTATAACCGCTGTCTGGTTTCTGTACAAGTTGCAAATAGCCTTTCAGTCCCTCAGAATTTCAAAGAGAGTAGTCCAGTCAACATTATCAAAAGCTTTCTCTTAGTCTACATATGATATAAACATAGGTTCACCTTTCCTTAACCGATCTTCTATGAGGAGTTGTAGGGTGGAAAATTAAAGAGGGCTTTGGGGAAACGAGAAGCAGCTATATGAATACCAAGAGCTCAGATGGAAAACCAGTCTTAAGCAAAGAAAGGAAAGCTGAAAGGTGGAAGGAGTATACAGGGGGTCTATACAAGGGAGATATACTTGAGGGCAGTATTATAGAACTGGAAGACAATATACACTCCTGGAAATGGAAAAAAGAACACATTGACACCGGTGTGTCAGACCCACCTTACTTGCTCCGGACACTGTGAGAGGGCTGTACAAGCAATGATCACACCCACGGCACAGCGGACACACCAGGAACCGCGGTGTTGGCCGTCGAATGGCGCTAGCTGCGCAGCATTTGTGCACCGCCGCCGTCAGTGTCAGCCAGTTTGCCGTGGCATACGGAGCTCCATCGCAGTCTTTAACACTGGTAGCATGCCGCGACAGCGTGGACGTGAACCGTATGTGCAGTTGACGGACTTTGAGTGAGGGCATATAGTGGGCATGCGGGAGGCCGGGTGGATGAACCGCCGAATTGCTCAATACGTGGGGCGTGAGGTCTCCACAGTACATCGATGTTGTCGCCAGTGGACGGCGGAAGGTGCACGTGCCCGTCGACCTGGGACCGGACCGCAACGACGCACGGATGCACGCCAAGACCGTAGGATCCTACGCAGTGCCGTAGGGGACCGCACCGCCACTTCCCAGCAAATTAGGGACTATCGGCGAGGACCATTCGCAACCGTCTCCATGAATCTGGGCTACGGCCCGCACACCGTTAGGCCGTCTTCCGCTCACGCCCCAACATCGTGCAGCCTGCCTCCAGTGGTGTCGCGACAGGCGTGAATGGAGGGACGAATGGAGACGTGTCGTCTTCAGCGATGAGAGTCGCTTCTGCCTTGGTGCCAATGATGGTCGTATGCGTGTTTGGCGCCGTGCAGGTGAGCGCCACAATCAGGACTGCATACGACCAAGGCACACAGGGCCAACACCCGGCATCATGGTGTGGGGAGCGATCTCCTACACTGGCCGTACACCACTGGTGATCGACGAGGGGACACTGAATAGTGCACGGTACATCCAAACCGTTATCGAACCCATCGTTCTACCATTCCTAGACCGGCAAGGGATCTTGCTGTTCCAACAGGACAATGCACGTCCGCATGTATCCTGTGCCACCCAACGTGCTCTAGAAGGTGTAAGTCAACTACCCTGGCCAGCAAGATCTCCGGATCTGTCCCCCATTGAGCATGTTTGGGACTGGATGAAGCGTCGTCTCACGCGGTCTGCACATCCAGCACGAACGCTGGTCCAACTGAGGCGCCAGGTGGAAATGGCATGGCAAGCCGTTCCACAGGACTACATCCAGCATCTCTACGATCGTCTCCATGGGAGAATAGCAGCCTGCATTGCTGCGAAAGGTGGATATACACTGTACTAGTGCCGACATTGTGCATGCTCTGTTGCCTGTGTCTATGTGCCTGTGGTTCTGTCAGTGTGATCATGTGATGTATCTGACCCCAGGAATGTGTCAATAAAGTTTCCCCTTCCTGGGACAATGAATTCACGGTGTTCTTATTTCAATTTCCAGGAGTGTAGATGAAGATGAGATGGGAGATATGATGCTGTGAGAATAATTTGGCAGAGCACCAAAAATCTTAAGTTAAAACAAGGCCCTGGGAGTAGAAACATTGTGTTAGAACTGTTGATAGCCTTGAGAGAGTCAAGCCATTGCAAACTCTTCCATATGGTGAGTAAGACATATGAGACAGGCAAAATACTGTCAGACTTCAAGGACAATGTAATAATTGCAATTACAAAGAAAGCTGTTGCTGACAGATGTGGAAACTATGGAGCTATCAGTTTAATAAGTCACAGTTGCAAAATACTAACATGAACAGTTTACAGAAGAATGGAAAAACTGGTAGAAGCTGATCTCTGTGAAGATCAGTTTGGATTCTGCAGAAATGTAGCAACATGTGAGGCAATACTGATCCTACAACTTCTCATAGAAGATAGGTTAAGGAAAGACAAACATAAGTTTATAGCATTTGTAGACTTTGAGAAAGCTTTTAAATATATTGACTGGGATAATCTCTTTGAAATTCTGAGGGTAGCAGGGGTAAGATAGAGGAAGTGAAAGGCTTCTTACAACTTGTACAGAAACCAGATGGCAGTTGAAAGAGTCGAGGGGCATGAAAAGGAAGCAATGATTGAGAAGGGAGTGAGACAGGTTTGTAGCCTATCCCCTTATGCTATTCAGTCTGTATATTTAGCAAGCAAAGGAAACAGAAGAAATATTTGGAGTAGGAATTAAAGTCCAGGGAGAAGAAATGAAAACTTTGATGTTTGTCCTTGACACTGTAATTCTGTGAGAGACAGCAAAGGAATTGGAAGAGTAGTTGAATGGAATAGACATTGCCTTGAAAGAAGGATATAAGATAACACCAAAAAATGCAAAACAAGGACAATGGAATGTAGTCAAATTATATCATATGATGCTGAGGAAATTAGGAAACAAGACAAAGTGGTACATGAGTTTTGCAATTTGGGCAGCAGGTGATGGCTGAAGTACAGAGGATATAAAATGTAGACTAGGAATAGAAAGAAAAGCATTTCTAAAGGAAGATAAATTTGTTAACATCTAGTATACATCTAAGTGTCAGGAAGTCTTTTCTGAAAGTCTTTGTATGGAGCATAGCCATATATATGAAATGATAAATAGTTTAGACAAGATGAGAACAGAAGCTTTTGAAATGTGGTGCTACAGAAGAATGCTGATTAGATGGGTGGATCATGTAGCTCATGAGAAGGTACTAAACAGAACTGGGGTGAAAAGAAATTTGTGGCACAACCTGACTAGAAGGAGGGATCCATTGGTAGGACACATTCTGAGACATCAAGGGATCACCAATTTAATACTGGAGGGAAATGTAGGGGGTAAAAATCATTGAGGGAAACCAAGACACAAATACATTAAGCAGACTGAGAAGGACGTAGGTTGCAGTAGTTATTCAGAGATGAAGAGGCTTGCACAGGATAGCGTAGTATTGAAAGTTGCATCAAATCAGACTTCTGACTGAGGACCACAACAACCACAACCACAACCACAACAACAACAACATAGCTTTATATGTGAGCTTCATGATGAAGTCCTTAAAGCATTTATTAATGATTCTGTCAACAGTTCAAAACTAGTTGCCTAATATAAATACTGCAACTGTTGACAGAATCATTAATAAACACTTTAAGGAGTTTAAAAAAGTTGCTGGTTCCCTGTCAACAAAATAGTGAAACTGAAGAACCATGATGAAGTGCCTATCATTTTGCTAGGGATTATAGTAATTGTGATATTTCACATATAAGTAACACACGGCATAAAATTTCAAAAGTTTCCAATGAAAAACAGGTGTTGCTATGAATTCACATTTTCACATTACACCATATATTGCTGCATACGAAATTAACTAACATACTGAATTTTTCTTTGGACTCAGGAGGAGGTTTCTATCTATCACTGATTTCCTGAAAGTTGATATTATATAGCACACTCATTTGTAATTGCACGTGCCAGCCATAAAGCTTAGGGATGGGAAAAACTTCAGTTCTGAATAACCAGTACTTTTTGATATTTGTTTGGTCTGTTATAAAAGGTGGTTTTTTATTTTTTACTAATAAAAGAGTAAAAAAAAACTGAAGTATCAATCAGCCACAGCAACAGTGTGAAAATTTTTCATTTTTAAATAAATCTTTTTAAAAAGGGTATAACTTTTATTCACAAAATTTTCATTGTTTTGAAATATGGTGTTATAATAGAAGATGGGAAAGTGATCAGTTCTATTTTAAAAACATTACCAACAGAAATGAGTAACAAATACATGGAATAAGAATTGGTAGAGCATTGTTGAGACAATAATGCTCTTGTTGCTGTGTGTAGTGTTTAAAGTTATGCATGTATGTGCAGTGTGTAAGATTGGCTCCCATTGTTGTCACTGGAAATCTGTGGTACTGCAGAGTGGCACGAACCCTAGACCGGATTGTTTTTACAAAGCGACACAGCAGTGAAGTACAGTGCTTCAGTTGCTTTAAGCGATTGGAGATTTGTCTGCCATTTCCATTAAATAATAAAAGATAAAGAAGTTATGGTAACAGTAATTAATTAAAAACTTAACAACAGTTCATTCATAGTCTACAATAAAAATAGAAATTATCTGGTCTGCTGTCTTATGAATTTACATGCAAAGACAATTTAATGTTTATTGCCCTTGAAAACAGACAAATTAACACAAAAAACAGAGTTCTTCAACCTCAGTTGTCACCCTTTAGAAACAGCTGTTCATAACGCGCAAAAAGTGGTAAGATCCCTGATTACAACATGATTTTTGAGCCAAGCTACCAAAAATTAGAATTTCTGTAGTATTTGCCAACTTATCACTTTTCAAGAAAAGCAGCAAATGGTGGATTGACTTGGTCCTCTTTCAGTTGCCTAGTTAATTTAATATTTTGGTTCTAAGTATTTTGAAACTGAGAGATCAAAATTTTTCCATCTTTGTCTCATTTCTACATGTATTACAGGCAATAGTTGGAATAAAAAACCAAAAAATCATTTATTTCACAAACCGGCTATTTTGTGTGGTTTTATACAGGTTAAACAGGTTGTTTCAGCAGTCACTGCCATCCATAATAAAGCTACAATGAAGTACTCGAGCACTTGCCATATTCTACACAAGCAGGCCGTACATCGCAATATAAGACTAACTGCTGACTTTGGCAAAGTAATGATATAATTTTTTAAGTCGTTGGTAACTAATGAAATGAGAATTAAGGTGGCTTTTCATCAAGATAAGTGAAGAAATTATATGTTTATATTTACACTGCAAAAGTGCTTTTTCATAATCTTGTTGCCTGATTTGTCCTCAGTTTCTGATTTAATAAGCCACTGTTTCAGGATTCTGTCGCCTTTGCAACTTGACTAGGATGTTAGCAAGGTAGCAGTGTGTAGACTCTACTAAGAAGCAAATTTTAACATGGCGATTAGAGGAATGCTGAGTATACTCGAAATTTGCTACTGATGAATGAATATAATAAAATTAATGGTACTGTAAATTAAACCAAAGTAATAGTTATATAAACTGTTCCATTTCATGTCACAAGTAAATTGTATCTTCCACATTACAAAATTTTCTGTGTAACTTCATTATCCACAAACACAAACCTCTGAGCAAGTGTTATTACATCATCCACAATGGTCCCAGGTGGAGGATTCTGTTTATCATGGAATACTCTTGAATTTATCCTTTTTGTAACAATTATGAAAGTCATTTTTGCAGTACGACCCCCATATATTTCCTTCAAACGTCCCTGTAAGCAAATCAAAACAATTTCAGTAAACAAACATCTGTTATCCATAAATAATTGCCACAAAATTGGTAACAATCAATTTTAAATAAATATGTTTTAAGATTTGAGTGAAACGAAGAAAGTCCCACTACAAATATTGTGTTACCTACAATATTTTGTTGCTGCTTAATATGTTAAGCAATACCACAGAATTTAAATACATTATGTCTCAAAGATGAGCCAAATGATTAGATTTCTGAACATGTAATTAAATTATTGAAGATTTCATAATTTGTGATTTTGAAGATTTTTTGGTGTTGTAAGTCCTTGCTGGTGATGAAAAGACATGGTAAAACAAATGCATATGAAATTTGGGTTATTGTTTCCTTTATATGTCAGATGACAAAAGCTCCACTGGGAACCTGTTACTAAAAAGGAGAGGTCCCAGGAGAGGGACTGACTTTTTGAAACCATCTGTACAGTGATGTACATTAGGGTCCCAGCTACCGTATCTTGCAGCCATTCACCCTGGCCGGCTTTCATTTGTGAATAATTCACAGAAAAAGAATTTTGTAATCTTGTTTGATGTTATAGAGCCTTAAAGTGAGAACAGTAAATGTAGTTGTATTGTTGCATATTTGTTAGCATTAAAGGCTGACTTGGAGGATATTGTGTGTTTGAATCTTATCAGGTGATCCTCCTTTTTTTTTTTTCAATTTCAAAAATTGTTATCAAAACTATTTTGGTCATTATCTTTATACAATTAATTGGTTTAAATGTAATTTATTTAAAATTCTAACTCTCTGTCATTTTATTTTAATCATCATATTAACTTTTAAATTTACTCTTTCTTTCATATCCTTTTTTTCAATTTGGAATATTTGAGAATGTAATTGCAGGTATCTTTTTGAATTAATTTCAATTTAATTCCTTCCAGCTGATCAGCTTGTATTTTTACCCATGTTATTGTATTCATTATTTCTATACCTCATTCTGTTTGAATATAGTTTTATTTGTAATTCCTTCATTCATTTATATTTTCATCTGCATTAATTGCCCATACTGACCAAGAATTTGTGACTTTTAACCAACCAGTCAACATGTTCATATCTTTCATTATTGTATATCTAAAAACAAAGATGATGTGACTTACCAAATGAAAGTGCTGGCAGGTCGACAGACACACAAACAAACACTAACATACACACAAAAGCTCCACTGGGAACCTGTTACTAAAAAGGAGTGTATGTTTGTGTTTGTTTGTGTGTCTGTCGACCTGCCAGCACTTTCATTTGGTAAGTCACATCATCTTTGTTTTTAGATATATTTTTCCTACATGGAATGTTTTCCTCTATTATAACCATATCTTTAATTATTGTAATGGACAAATTAAAATAATTAAAATCTCATGCACAAATATTCCAAATGAAAATAGAATGATAGGAAGAAAGAAATAAAATCAAATGAAAAAGTTAGTACTATGACTAAAATGTGACAAAGAATTGGAAATTTATAAAAATTACATCGAAACCTGTTAATTGAATAAATAAAATAATTTCAGTAATGATTTAAAAATTAATAAAAAAAACTGAAGTACCTGGCAGAACTTACACTCACAACCTTATGTATGTCAGGCTATGATGCTAACCATTATACTAAAAAACCACTTTCTGTGACACACTCAATTTTAATGCTCTAGACTACCATGAAAAATTTAAAAATTATGTTTTCATTGATTACTTGCAAACAAGGCCCACTAGGTGAATGGCTGCAGGGTGACACACCTGGGACTTACTTATTTCTTGTTGTGAGTGAATTGCAAGGGTACAGAATGTATCAAGTTGTACACAGCTTAGATTGAAATTACATAAATACAACGAAAGACACAATGTAAATAAGACAACAAGTAAAGAACAAATATACAATTAACAGAAAGTTGTGTTATACTGAGGAAGTATCAGTAACAAATACAGGTAGCAATGTTAAGCTAAGTACCACAATCAGTTGATAAATACATAAATACCAAAAACCAAATTTTTGAATGCATGTGATAGTGCTCAAAATAAAATCAATTAAAAGTATTCATCAAACAATTGTAAGTTTAATGGCTGAATTGATTTTCTCTCAAAAATTCATCTGACATAAAAAAGAAAAAAAATTCTGTATTAGGTACTCCTTCAGAATTTATTTGAATTAGGGCAATTGTTCATGAAGGCATTTCAGTTGTGGTAGGAGTGCATTAAACAGCTGAATGTTGGACTAATCAATTCCTTTTTGAATCAGGTTCAACACTTTTTATTTCAATGAGCACACTGTTTTTGGTACTTGTACCCCCAGAATACAATAGCACATGACACTAATGAATGAAAGTGGCCAAATTAGAATGCCTTAATGGTATCTACTTCAGCCACAGAAGCAATAATTCATAGTGCAAGTACTGCTGAGCCAAGTCTTCTAAAAAGGTGTATAATGTAAGTTGACCAACTATGTTTGTTGTCAATACATGCCCCCAGGAATTTTGTATCCACATCTTTTTGTATTGGTTGATGACTACAATGTGAGTTAATTTCTGTACAATTTCTTTTTGGTGTATCAACCCTTATATAACAGGTATTATCTGTGTTGTGCAAAAGAAAATTTGAATAAAACAAATTTAAAGTTTTAGTGAAAACTTTGTTCATAGTTTGTTCAAGGTTATTGCCAGACAATTCATCACTGGGAATCATAGTATCATTGGCAAAAAGGGTAAATTTACTTGGTGTGTGGGAACAAAGAGGGAGGCTGATAATGAAAATAAGAAATATTAATGAACCTAAAACAAGAGCCTTGTGGGACACCACAATTTTATGTCCACCTCTCAGATGAGGCACGATCCCTGGATGAGCTGTTCAGCATTACAGTTTGCTTTCAGTCCTTTAGGTATGACTAAACCAACAGTACCATCTAAACCATAATAGTACACCTTTTTCAAAAGAATTTTATGATTCACACAATCGAAAAGCTTTTGAGAGGTCACAAAAAATACCTACTGAAGACATTGGTAATGGTTTCTAAAACTTGATTGTTAAAAAAAAAGGCTTGTTCAGTAAAAAAAATCAGCATGAAATGTAAACTGGCTATTGTTGAAGATATTGTAGCAGTTGAGACCATTGACAACATATATGTGCATGTGTTATTCAGGAATTTTTGAAAAAAATTGTTAAAAGAAATATTAGGTGATAGTTTGTGACATTATCTTTATCCCTTTTTTAAAATGGGGTTTGTTACATCCGGTTTTAGTGTATCAGGGGCAATTCTTGTACGAAAATGTATTGAATACATACAAATCGATTTATATATTTATAACAATATTTCAATCTTTACTGTGTTGTCCACACAAATAGACTTTTTATTTTTAATGTATCTGGAAGATGGGGTTCTGCTGCTGATAGCTTTCTGCAGAAGAGTCATTGCTCCATCCACAGATCCTTTACAGGCTGCCTTCTCTCCTGCCGTCAATGAAATGTTTGTTCAGTATTTCTGCGACCATTTCCAGTATATTCATAATTCTGTCACATTGTTTATATCTATGTCATGTGTCCTGTTTTTCTGCAAGTTTCCGTCTTTATCACATTCTGAATTGCTTTTATTTTTTCTGATTTATCAATTTGTTTTTATGCACATACTCTGATTTATTTATTACTTCCATTCAAATCACCTAATGATATTAAATTCTTCATCTTTGAACATAGTTGGGATAAAACAGAATCTAGTTACCTGAGGAACAGATTCATGTTACCTGTAGCAGCTCTATAAAGTGCTAACACTATAACTGGCAAGTCATTTATAGTGATCTCTAGTCCACGTATTTCAGTATGTTGTTCCATACAGTGACTGTTTAATGCTCTGTAAGATATGTTATTTTTTAGATAAATTGCCACATCACCTTTCTCCAAGACAGTTCTACAGTAATGTGATGCTAGGCAGTAACGACTCAACAGTAACATTTCAACGTATCTCATATGGTGTTCACCAAAAACTTTACTTGTATGTCCCCTAACATTTTTTGTGAAAAACTGTCATTGCTTTATTATTTGCTGAAAATACATTCTCTTGCCTAAAAAATTATCTTAGGGCTTTGAAGCAACAGGCTCATTATTAAGTGTTTCACATGTATTTTCAGTTTGAAACTTAGCCTGATGAGGTTGCGGGAACCATTTGAGGGGAATAGGTTACTGGTATGGAGTTTTTGTTGTCTGCTTCTGTAACTGCTTCATTCAAAATATTGCCTGTTTTTTTCCTGACCTGTTAAGATGCACCCTGTAGTGGTAAACAGCTCTCTACTAAAACTATTTATATCGACAGCACGAGTATTGCTGAACAAGATCACAGCCTGCTACAAAATCTTGAATTTTAGTAACGGTTTCACAGTTCCTCACACATGAATGCTGCTAAAATTGTTTTCTGCCATACTTCTCCCAAGACTGTATGCAAAAGTATGTACAAATTTTAATACAGTTTTATACATAACAGAATGCTTATTGCTAATGGGAATTTCATTTCTAACTGCTGAAAGTTTAGGCTTTGGTACATCCAACATAATTTTTTTAAAGTAACTTTCACTTTTTGTGGGACATTAACACACAATTTAAGCTTTGGTTCTGGGCCAGTTACTGCAACACTGTTGTTAGAGAAAGTACATTAAATTTGTTCACATTCATAAACCTTGCATCATTCACTGTGGGTGACAATTTTGTGTCTAATGGTTTGTATCTGTTCCATTTCTAACCTACATCACCATATAGATGGTTTCAAAAAGTTAATGCCGTTCCCGGGGACCTCACCTTGTATGTGATAAACACACAATGCTGCTTACAGGAGGTGACACATTGACTTATTTTACTGCACTATGGAGAAAAATGAATGAAAATACATCAATAGGACATAATGTAAACAATGGTAGCAAAAAAGAAGTAAAATTATTTTAGTCTCTACATCAAAATGAAACATCCTCACATTCCAAAAGTCTCAGCAACTGTAGTGTGAGTAAAATAATTGGCAACTTTTGACACTTCATGCTGGAAGAAGGTTCATGACACTGTTGCTCAGGTAATGATGATCCAGCTTCCCCTTCTCCATCTCCAACATGCCAGCAGACATAGTGCACTCTTTTGTCATGCTGCTAGTATTATCAAGCATCAGTTGCTTCGGTGTTCCACAGGTCACATTGAAGTGTAGTGTTTTCAAATATTTGAATATTCTGTATCACTCAGTTGTTGTTGTAAATTAGTTTTAACATTGTTTGTGCAGTAATGTGTTACTATCTAGTCATGATGTTTCCTCTAAGTAAGATCATTCAAGAACTTGGGTGCCAACTACAAATGATATCAAGAGTTGGAAAGTGAATTCAAATCTAGAAATAATGCTGCAAATGTGTGTGCTCTGGGAATGGGTACTTCCAACTGCAGCATAATGGTGGAAATCTGGTTTTAGATGTTTCTGGAGCGATGGACAAATTAGATGCTGCCACTTTTAACATTAACAGATCTACAGTACTGAGAACCGAAAAGAACGCAGCCAACAAGGAAGAAATAATGTACCAGGTCATTCTCACATGGAAATGCTGGTTATCTGGAGCAAAACTTATTTTATGGGGGTAACTTGCATCTTCAAAACTATATTTACATCTTTGGTCTCCAGAAAGGTGAGTTTTCAGCTCGGATATCTATCAACAGAAGTTACATAGTGGCCTGGAGATTGTGATATCTGTATGCTATCAGGGGAATTTAATTCAAACCAGCATATTGTTTGATGACACATGGGTTACTGCATATCACATATTGATAGAGGGAAGAACAGTTCTCACAGACAAAGGAACAACAAATCCACTGATAGGAAATGGTGACAAAATAATAAACATTCATGCTGGCTCAGTTTGTGGCTTCATTCCAAACTGTTACAGGTGTTATCTTCCCGAAGGTGACTACAATGAGGAAACAAGTGCCACTATTTTCATGAAATTGTTTGCTAACCTTCTTCTCCAAAATATGCACCACCCAAATGAATATACAATTACCCAAGTGATGATTCTTCATGCTGTTTACACCAAAATTATGTGTTCATAAAGTATTCACTGAAGTAAGTGCCCTGTTAAATGTTTCCATTTGTTTATTACTTAATGCTTTGCTGATGACTGGTTAACAACCTCATTTAAAAAGTATGCATCACCTACTCAACATATTCTCTCAACAATGCTCTTCTGTTGTCACGTCACAGATGTCAAGTTATTTTAATTACACAGTATACATATACTGTCTTACACAATTTAAACTGGCATCACGTGTTGATTTCTTTTGCAAATGACTGTTTGTGTAAAGGGAGTAAGATGAAATTAAGGGCTATTGAGAAGAAAGACTGTGCAAAGCTGGTAAAGTTGTTTTATCAGAGTGTCAGCAACAGCAACACTGCACTGTGAGAATGTTGCAGATAGTAACAGCTGCAAAGAGGCACCATTTAAGTAAATGGCCTAACGAATAAGCTCAAGAAATCTGAAGAAGCAGGTGAATTAGGTGATGCAGCAGGGAGAAGGATATGGCCCATTCCTACAGCAGTTGTTGACAAAATTGCTGTGGCTACAGCTGACCATGCAGCACATATTTCAAATTCTGCAACCAGTGCTTGAGCTGTCTTGCAGGAATTGCCATTCCCATTGTCAACATTTCAAAAGATATTGGGCACATTTACAATGGCATTTGTACGAGATTCAAAATGTGACTTTTCCCTATGTATTATGGCAGGTGTGGAAATGGATGACATGTGGCTGGGGTATACTCTTTGGCTGGAAAAATAAATAAATAAATAAATAAAAATTACTCTACCCATTGCCATGAATGCACAGAACTGTTGAATATGGGGTTCAAGTCCAGCACATGTTGTGCAGAAATGTTCATTGCGCTCAGCTTATGTAACTTCATGAAGCTAGTTTGCAAGTTTCATTACAACCACCCTTTGTGTGTGTGTGTGTGTGTGTGTGTGTGTGTGTGTGTGTGTGTGTGTGTGTGGAAAAATTCAGGAGGGTGTAATGACAATACTATGAAAAGGATAGGTTCAATTTCATAACATTTTACATGTACACGCATGCACATACACACACACACACACACACACACACACACACACACACAGACGCACGCGCACGCACACACACACAAAGGTTGCTTATAATGAAACTGATGGTGTTCCGAGTGTTGCAGCACCGGCTGTTAACATTGCAGCATGAAGAAACTTCGGAGGCATGTTCATTAATCAGTGCACTTGTGGAGTATTCTGAAAAAAATAGTAGTTCCACCAGGGGAAATTATGGTGGTGTAAGCAGTGAGAAAGTGGAGTGGTTGCAGGAAAATGGGAGGAACGATCAAACACATGATAATTAGGATTCGGCACAAGTTAGAACATGTGTCCAATACAGTATCCCTACTCAGTAGTATTGTATTGTATTGTATGTCAACCGGGTGCCTAGATATGATGGAGAGGCTCTGTCCCCACTGCAGCTGCAGTGTTCCACAACCCCGCGACAACTACCGTAGTCCACTTCATCCCTCTGCCGCCCCACACTGAACCACTCTTTCAGGGTTATTATGTGGTTAGGCCCCTGGTGGACCCCGACCCCCCACCCCACCCCACCCCCACGGGGAATGTCTCACACCAGACGAGTGTAACAACTATGTTTGTGTGGTAGAGTAATGGTGGTGTGTGGGTACGTGGAGAACTTGTTTGTGCAGCAATCGCCGACATAGTGTAGTTGAGGCAGAATAAGGAGAACCAGCCCGCATTCGCTGAGGCAGATGGAAAACCATCCACAGACTGGCCAGCTCTCTGGGCCTCAACACAAATCCGCCAAGCGGATTCATATCAAGGACCAGGCGTTCCTTCCCAATCCAGAGAGCCGTATATTAGACTGCATGGCTAACCGGGCAGGCTACTCAGTAGTAAGTTGCATACATAAAAAGTCATGGTCATGAGACATTGGGTCACAGACAAGCACAATGAAAAGACTGTTATACACTGAGGTTTCGGCCAAAAGGCACTCTACTAAGTAGGAAACACACAAATTCACAAAAGATTAATACAACTACATATGACCACTGTCTCTAGCTGTTAAGGCCAGTCTGTAAACAGCAACTGTGTCTAATGGGAGAAGCAATCTGTGGGTGGTGGAGTTAAGGAGGAGGCTGTGGCAGGGAGATGGAGGGGTAGCGGGGTAGGGGTGGGGGAAGGTGTAGTGCTACTTGTGAGAGCATGCAGGGACATGGTGGGTACAGTGTAGGGCTGCTAGGTGCTGTCCACAGTTTTCTTATTTTTATTATTTGGGGTGGAATGGGGGGAGGGGAGGCAGTTGGAGGCAGTGGGTGAGAAGTAGAGGGGGGGAAAAAGGCTATTGGGTGTGTAGGTTGAATAGAAGGCTGTGTAGTGCTGGAGTGGGAGCAGCGAAGGTGGTAAGTGAAGGGTAGGGACTAGTGGAGGTTGAGGCCATGGGGTTAACAAGAGGATAGGATATATTGCAGGGAGAGTTCCCACCTCTGCAGTCCAGAGAAGCTCGTATTGGTAGGAAGGATCCAGCTGGCCGAGGGTGTGAAGCAGTCACTGAAGAGAAGCACTTGTACGGGGCAGCAAGTTGAGCAACTCCATGGTCCAGCTGTCCATCGGCCACAGTTTACCAGTGGCTGTTCATGTGGGGACAGACAACTTGTGGGTTGCCATGCCCCAGTAGAAAGCAGCACAGTGGTTACAGCTTGGTTTGTAGATCATATGACTGGTTTCACAGGTACCCCTGTTTCTGTGGGATACGCAATGCCTGTGACTGGAGTGGAGTAAGTAGTGGTGGGAGGATGTATGGGATAGGTCTTACATTTAGCTCTATTGAATGGATATGAGCCGGATATGAGCCATGAGGCAGGGGGTTGGGAGTAGGGGCTATGTAGGGTTGGACAAGAGTATTTCGTAGGTTCTGTGGGTGGTGGAATACCACTGTGGGAGGTGTGTGAAGGATAGTGGGTTGGGTATTCCTCAATTCATGCAATTTTTCCAACTGAACCTAGCAACTCACCCTGTCCTTGCATGCTCCAACAACCTTTCTCCACCCCTACCCTGCTGTCCCTCCCCTTCCCAGGCTCCTCCTTATTCCTATCACCCAAAGATTGCTCCTCCCATCAAGTTTAGTGGCTGTACACAGTCTGGTCTCTGCAGATACACACAACAGTCACAAGTTTATGTTTTCTACTTTAGAAGAAAACCTTTATGCTGAAAGCTCAATGTATAGCAGTCTTTCAGTTGTGCCTGTAGGCGACACATTGTGTGTTCTATATGGTGAGGAGCAATATATCCTTTTCATTATTGTGTGTGTGTGTGTGTGTGTGTGTGTGTGTGTGTAACTTTATTCTTATTTCTGGTTGAATGACATTATAGTGTTTGTACTGTGAAGTAAAATAAAGAAGTGTGTCTCAAAGAGACTCATGTGGCAGCAGTATGAGAGTTGCTTAACAGCATCACGTAGCTCATGGATTTTGATATAGCTGGGTCCTAAGCACACACATTACCTGAAGGTGCCCCAGATGTGCTCAATAATCTTGAGGTAAGATGATGTGGAAGCAACCCCATGGTCATGTAGTGTTCCCCAAATCACTCTAATGTTATTCAGTCGCAAGCGACAGTAAACTGTTATGCAGTAACTACAGGTTAACTTGTGAGATGCTGTAGATGAACGAAGGGTTACTATATCTTTAACCTGTGAGAGGCACTGATAGATGAATCAGAGCAATCATTTCATCACAAATGAACATTCCTCCTACAACAATGCCTCTACTACCTGCCTCATTGTTGCTTTACTGGTAAATGGGATGCATGGGCTAAAGTGGCTTTCAACAAATGCATACATTTCCAGCAACATATACCATGACTCATCAGTCTAGGAAACCCTTCCCATGAGTCAAGTGTCCACAAGAGGTGGCCCCACACCACAGATAATCCATGTGCCATGTAGTAAGCAGCTTCAGTACCTTCTAATAACGAAATGTATCTGGATGGTACAGGTCCTCACTGACTGTTATGCAACACTGATTCCTGTTATGCAGCACTAAACTTGTGACTGATTTGTTCAACTGTAATCCATTTACTTTTGGGTATAAACTGCAATAGTCAAAAGCAGCTTATTATTAGCATTATGTTGCTCATAGCCATTGACTCCAGCAGAAGCATTTCTCCCAAATCACATACTCATATAAAATGCCACACAGTGAGACTCCTGGTCTCTTCCCCTCCAACACAACAGATTTCTAAATTTCAATTGCTCTTGCATACAGCTATTTCTTAAGAAATGCAATTGAAAAAAGAGGAGAGGAATGTTACACAAGGAAGTCCCCTGCACAAGCAAATGAGCTCTTTTCAAAAAATTCTGGAACATTTGTAATTTCAGACTAATGGTGTGTTGGAGTGAAATGCAGTTTGCATCCCTGCACATGCCTGTGTTTCATGTGTAACTGCTGTACGTTTCATTGTTATACATGCTTCTTAGTTATTGTTCAGTGGTGTATGAAGTAGAATGTTGTGTCGCACAGATTACAAACTTTGAGATGGAGTCATTCCATGTCAAATCAACAAACTTATTTTACCTCACCCTCTTAGATTTTGCTGAAAGTTGGTATACTTATAGTGGGCACTGAGACTAAGAAAAATATCGAATTTCAATTTTTATCTCAAACCATTCCTGAAATATGGCTATGTAAACTTTTCAAAAACCAGCCAAAAATGCGTTAACGGACTTTTTTCAAATTGTCCTAGGAGCTGCCCTAATTGAGCAAGAGAACTGGGAAAGGTGTCATTTTGCAGCATTTAGCATGCTATTTCCAGGGATATAAAACAAAACATAGCTTGTAATTAATAACCTTTTTCAAAATACTAATTTATATTTTGATTTAATTTTAATTTTTTTACAAAAAGTACATAATTGAAAATTTTCAAAATATTTCCATAACTACTTCATACTATTGTAAATCACATGGCAAAATATAAATCTGGGATGATGATGGGTTAATTGCTCAAAAAAATTATTCCGGACTCTTGTTTTTCACTAACGGCCCTAGTTTGACCAAACTTACCTTTAAGGTAGTACGTCAGTAGAGGACCGTATACATAGGGCTGAGACTGGAGCCATTGTTGAGATGATGTAGTCTGCATTGTTACCTTCTAAGGCTTTGTGTGCCTACAGCATTATTGTGCACTGTGGTTTTAGTGCAAATCAATTGTTACCTCTGTGTTGACCAGTCTGTATCTATTATATTTAATAGTTCATTTTCAAGTAAATCTATACATTGAAGGACAGTTTATAAGTTATTTTTGTATAAATATGGAACCAAGTAAAAAGTGCAGTGTTGTAATCCACTGAAGAAGTCAAATCATTTTATTAGAGACAGAAAAAACTGAGAAATGTCACAACATGGATGCCCAAATTATTTCCTCAAATACCAAGTGGTGCCAAGATTTGTGATAAATGTAGGAAAGATGTAACCAAATTGAAAAATACACCAGAGCCCATCAGTGATGAAAGTGTTGAAGAAGAATCTTCTGGATCAAAGATAATCATACGAGACCGAGACCCTGACTTCACTCCAACTTCAGTAGCTGTTAAAACATTTTAACACAACACTTCAAGAACTAGGTGAGTCCCTAATTGACCAGAGAAAACTAACATCTAGGCATTACGCCAAATCAAAAGTGAAGAAAATCTCATCAATGACACATAAACTTTTTGTGGCTCCTGAAACTTCTTCGTCAGATACTGATACTGATGAATTTGTCTAACACAGGAAAGAGCATGAAAAATGATGCAAAATGACATCTTTTCCAGTTCTCTAGCTCAATTAGGGCAGCTCCTAGGGCAGTTTAAAAAAAGTCCGTTCACACATTTATGGCCAGTTTCTGAAAAGTTTACATGACCATATTTCAGGAATGGTTTGAGGTAAAAAAATTAAAATTTGGTATTTTTCTTAGTTTCAGCACCCACTACTGTATAAGTATACAAACTTTCAGCAAAATCTAAGAGGGTGAGGTAAAATTTTTATTTAAAGTGCGTTGATTTGACATGGAATGACTCGATGGCAGAATTAGAGGAGCAACACATCTGCATTAAATTTTGCATGAAACTCAAGAAAACCTTTATACAGACACACCAAATTGTGCAGGAAGCCTACGGTGATAAGTGATTAAGCCTTACTTGGTGTTCCGAATGGTTCACATTGTTTAAAAATGGCCGAACGGAAGTTGAAGATGACCCTCATTCAAGACGCACTTCGACGTCGACTGATGACACTCATGTCAGGAACATTAACGAAATTGTGTGCGCCAATAGAAGACTGGCTGTCCAAGAGATTGGAGAAGAATGCAACATTTCAGTTTGTTCATGTTGTGAAATCCTGACACAGCATCTTGGAATGCACTGTGTCGGCACCAAGTTTGTCTCATGGGTCATAAGTCAAGACCAGAAAGACTTTTGCCTTGCACTCTGTGAAGAGCTTCCAAGTTGCACAAATAAGAACAAGATATGTGTCTACAGTGATGATGTTGAGATCACAAGGTTCACCTCCAAGACCCAAAGAAGCTCATTAGGTCAGGTCAAATGTCAAAGTTATGCTGATAGTTGTCTTTGACTTTGAAGGATTAGTTCATGACGAATTCATGCCATAGGGGCAAACTGTCAATTAATGGTAATATTGGGACGCGTTGTGATGCCTGCAAGAAAATGTGAGAAGGAAAGGGCCTGAAATGCAGCCAAACAACCCATGGCCCTTGCATTAAGACAACGCACCTCCATGTTCATCCCTGTTGGTGTGTGACTATTGTACAAAAAACGAAATTACTGTGCTGCCTCATCATCTGTACTCTCCTGACCTGGCTCCTGTGGACTTTTTTTTATTTCCAAAGTTGAAACCACCATTGAAAGGATGGAGATTGAACGATAGACAAGATAAAAGAAAATTCGCAAACAGCACTTTATGTGATCCAGCAAGAGCCATACCAAGACTGTTCTCAGGAAAACAAAATGGCAATGGGAGTGGTGTATCAGCTGTGTAGGAGAGTATTTCGAAGGAGACTGCACAATGAGTAAAAGGTAAGTGTAGAAAAATTTTGTGGACAAAGTTCTGGAATTTTATGAATAGACACCGCACATCTAGCGACAGACATCATTGTGCAATGGCTCCTACCTACACCTATTTTTAACTAATTAAAGACCTCTTCCCTCTCAGAAACTTGTACAGTAACTTTGGCTTGGCCACCAAAGACAAGAGGCATGTGCAATGGCAGAAGTTTGAAATGATGGTACTGTTCTAAAACAGCTGTGCAACAACTAAACCAGTAAATAACTTGCTACTACATTCCGTAAAAAGAAAATGTTTGAATTCCAGATTATGCAAAAAAACTGGAAATGCTTTTTTGGTAGGTATTATTTTATTACTTCTATTAAATGATGCTGTACATAATAATAATAATAATAATAATAATAATAATAATAATAATAATAATAATATAATGAAATTAAGCCAATTGGGTCAATTACTATCTTGCTGTAACCAAGGTATGGGATTAAATTTATTTTGACTGTGTAAATTAATAAAATGAAAAGCCAGCAGAGAAAAAGTGAAAAACCTAGTCAAAACATTTATCTTTAAATCAAGATCTGTGCATAGAATGATGCAAAACTATACGCTTACCTTTAACAGTTCAACTTCATGTTCCATGACGAAGGGGATCTGACCTTCCCCCACACCATCCCTATAAACTATTATTCTTTCTGGCAAGGAGCCATTCATTGTTTGAAATTTTTGAAGAGCCTTGCACATATTAATACTCAGTTCATTAGACAGCTCTTCACCAGAATGTTGGTAGCTCACAGCAGAGAAGTATCTACTCAGAGCCTTGTTCATGGATGCTACAAGAGCACCAATGGAGACTCCACGACTTGCTGTGTCATGGTAAACATCAAAGCCAACAACCATTAGACCCTGCCACAAAAAAAGCAATAGTATTTAAGCAGAATTTTGAATTTTTGTTCGTTAGATAAATTGAAAGATGATAATTTTTGCTTCATGTATTTTCATATTTTCACCAATTCTTGTCTTATCCATTTCACAGAAAGGCTCTCATGACAAGTGGGGAAGTATTTTAGCTGAAAATATAGTAACTTATGTTCTAAGTATCTAAATAAATAAAAACTATGAAAGTTGAAGACTTAACTTGATTTAAGGTACAATTTCAAGAAAGCTGTGAAAACTGATTCTTATATAAATGGCAATGCACAGGAACTGATAAGGAATAACTTAATGCAACACATGCATCCATTAAAAAATCTAAGCATGAAACCAATATAAATCCAAATTTTCCTTGAAGTTTTGCTCATAAATTCAATAACTAAATCAAACATTTCATTCAGTCTCTAATGGATCATTCTGATGTTGAAACTGAAAACCAACAGAAACCTGAAATATTCAATTCCACACTTAAATATGTATTAATGCATGAGAATGTTAACATGCTAGTTTGTACACCACACAAACTCACAAATAAAAGTCACTAAAACACTTCCAGTAAAAGAGAAAATTTGGGCTTGGTAAAAATCCTGCTAAGACTTCCTTGCTAAGCATTATACAACATTTCTCATGCAGGGTATGGTGTACTGAATGAATGGAAAAGAACTCGGGTCATTCTATTAAGGTTGGAAGATAAATAAACAGACATTCCGAAATACACACAAATAATCTAATTTTAGTCTGTTGCTGAGTCCTAGAGCATGTCCTATATTCAACCATTATGACACTAATGGAGGAAACAAAAACTTCTATCAAAGGACCAGTGAGGAACAGCACAAATAACTTGTGTGAAATATTGTTCATGTTTTTCAGGTACAATATCTTGGAAATAACTGATGCAGACACATTCTTCCTACATTGCTGGCTGGTAGTCTATGTACGGTATGGAAATCTTCATAAATAAAAATTTGACTCAAATAATTTTTTACTAATTCAACACAGTATATTTTCCTTGGTGGCAACCAAAAATTCTAGTAACGTTAGGTGTGCCAGAAGAAAGTATTGCAAGACATTAATGTTTGTAATATGATTAATCAGAAAGCTGCAGCAGCACTCTCCCATTGTCAGATGATTCCGTTGCAACAAGAGTCATAGTTGGATCATCACCAAGAAATACAGATTAACTTTAACAATATTTCTATTGGGTGTATGAAGTGGCAGCTATCTTTGTAGCTATCTTTAAATGTGAATAAGGGCAAGATATTAAAGAGAAAACAGTTTGGTAAACCTGGCCGTAAGTACTACAAAATGGTATGAAATGAGATGAATATGTGAAAAAAGTTAGTAGCTTGTTTGTTGCAAGGAAAATTGTGAAGGACATGAAAAGGAAACAGCACTGAAAATATTACCATTGACAATTCTGACACACAGCTCCATCCATTTTTTACGGAGCATGGTAAAAAAAATCCTATTTCTTCTTCTGTGAAAAGGAAACTTGCTACTCATTATATAGCAGAGATGCAGAGTCGCAGATAGGCACAACAAAAAGACTGTCACAAATATAGCTTCCAGACAGTAAGGCCTTCATCAAAATTAGATGACAAACACACACACATACAAACTCACGCAAATGCAGCTCACACACACATGACTGAAGTCTCAGTGATTGGAGTGGTGACTGTGGGGTGGGGGGCTGGGGCAGGGAGAGTGAGAGTTAGTAGGGTAGGGTTGGCGGACAGTGACGTGCTGTTGGGGAGCGCACAAGGATGAGGTGGAAAGAGGGTAAGGCACCCGTGTGCAGTTGGGAGGTTAGATGGAGAACAGCGGCAAGGCACGGAGAGAGGGTGACAGCTGAATGGACACTGACAAACTTAGGCCAAGAAACAAGTCGATCACCCTGTTGCTGAGCACACTGCCAAACATGACATCCTTCATTTCAATAACTGCTTCACAGCCTGTGCCATATGGATCATTCCCACCAACACCAGCTTTTCTGAATTGTGCTGGTGGGAACCTTCCCCGCAAGATATCCTATGTTCCTGTAACCTTCCTGGTCTCAACCTTCATTAGTCATTGTCCTCTTCCATCCAACCCCATCTCTGTTCCCATTCCAGCACTACACAGCCCTCATTCCTCCATCACACCCAGTCACCCAGTCTTTTTTTTTCTCTCCTTTTCCACTGTCCCCCCCCCCCCTCCCCCCCCACACCTCCAGCCACCCTGCTGTTCTCCGTCTAACTTCCCAACTACACACATGTGTTGTACCCTCTTTCCACCTCGTCCTTGTGTGCTCCCCAAAAGCACGTCACTGTCCGCCACCCCTATCCTACTATCTCTTGCCCTCCCTGCCCCAAGCCTCCCCCCCCCCCCCCCTACTCACCATTCCCATCATGCACTGTTGCTGCTGCTCACAGTGTGGCCTCAGTTGCCTGAGACTGCAGCTGTGTTTGTGCGAGCTTGTGAGTGTGTATGTGTGCGTTTATCATCTAATTTTGATGGAGGTCATAACGGCCAAAAGCTATATTTGTGACAGTCTTTTTGTTTTGCCTATCTGTGACAGCTACTCTGCTATATGGTAAGTAGCAACTTTTCTTTTCACAGTATTGTTACATTCCATCCTGGATTTTACATTGTTTGACTATTTCTTCTTCTACCACTCATAACGTCACTGTAATGTTTTTCTCTTTATTTGCTCTATTTGTATGAATAACACATATATTAGAGTTATACAAATCAGCAATTAATGCTGTAATCCATAAAGTTTTATTACTTCACATGTAATTGTCCAATTACTGATGAAAACAGCCTAATTTCTTTACCTGGAAACAATACTGGTAAAAATAAATCCATAGTTTAAGATTCGTAAGTAATACGCAGAGCCGAACGTCTTACTGAGTAAATCATTGTATATACCTCATTTCAAACCCCTGATTCTCCTCTTCTCTTTGACCTAGACAATTTCATTTCTTAGCCAGTCTTCGTAGGTTCTGTGAACCCCTATGGAACTATAAGTAACACCTACAAAGTAATAGTTATAATTTTGCACTTTTCTAATCACCCAAGTCACAGTTAAACATACTTGCTGTCTTGATTATTATAACTTTCTATAATTTGATTTTAAACACGGGAAAATCCAGGATGGAATGTCATAATTTTATGAAAAGGATAGTACACACCATATAGTGGGAATGCTGAGTCGCAGGCACACCAAAAAGACTTAGTAAGTGAGCTATAGGCCAACAAGGCCTTTGTTGGAAATATACACACACACACACACACACACACACACACACACACACACTCACAAAAATCACTCTCTCTCTCTCTCTCTCCCACACACACACACACACACACACACACACACATACACACACACACACACACACACACATGGTGGGGGTAAGGAGGAGCCTGGGGTGAGTATGAGGAGGGATAGCAGGGTACAGCAGGGGGATGGTAATGTGCTGCTTATGGGATCATACAGGGATGAGGTGCTGAGAGGGTAGGGCAGCTAGATGCAGTCAGGCAGTTGATGGTGGGCGGGGGGTGGGGCGAGGTGGGGGGAGAGTTTAATGGAAATGGAGAGAAGTACAGACACTGTGGGTGCATTGGTGGAATAGAGGGCTGTGTAGTGCTGGAATGGGAACAGGGAATGAGCTAGATGGGTTAAGACAGTGATTAATGAAGGTTGAAGCAGGCTGTGAAGGAGTCATTGGAATGAAGGACATCATGTTGGGCGATGTGCTCAGCAACAGGGTGGTCCACTTGTTTCTTGGCTGCAGTTTGTCAGCGTGGCCATTCATGCGGACAGACAGCCTGTTAGTTGTCATACCCATGTAGAACGCAGCACAGTGGTTGCAGCTTGGCTTGTAGACCACATGACTGCTTTCACATGTAGCCCTGCCTTTGATGTGATAGGTGATTTTTGTGACCAGACTGGACTAGGAAGTGGTGGGAGGATGTATAGGACAGATGTTGCATCTAGGTCTATTACAGGGGTATGAGCCATGAGGTAAGGGTTTGAGAGTAGGGGTTGTGTAGGGATGGGCAAGAATATTGTGTAGGTTCGGTGAATGGTGGAATACCACTGTGGGAGGGGTGGGAAGGACAGTAGGCAGGACATTTCTCATTTCAGGGCACGATGAGAGGTAGCCAAAACCCTGGCGGAGAATGTAACTCAGTTGCTCCAGTCCTGGGTGGTACTGAGTTACAAGGGAAATGCTCCTCTGTGGCTGAACGGTGGGACTTTGTGAGGTGGTGGGACACTGGAAAGATAAGGCACAGGAGATATGATTTTGTACAAGACTGAGATGATAATTAAGGTTTGTGAAGGCTTCAGTGAGACCCTTTCGGTATATTTCGAGAGGGACTGCTTGTCACTGCAGATGCGACGACCAAGGATGGCTAGGCTGTATGGGAGGGACTTCTTCGTATGGAAGGAGTGCAGCTGTCAAAGTGGAGGTATTGCTGGTGGTTATTTTGTTTGATATGGACAGAGGTACTGATGTAGCCATATTTGAGGTGGAGGTTAACATCTAGGAAAGTGGCTTGTTGGGTTGATTCAGACCTGGTGAAGGAAACGGGGGAAAAGTTGTTAAGGTTCTGGAGGAATGTGGATAGGGTGTCCTCATCCTCAATCCAGATCACAAAGATGTCATCAGTGCATCTGAACAAGGAAGGGGTTTGGGATTATGGGTGCTTAGGAAAGATTCCTCTAGATGGCCCTTGAATAGGTTGGCATAGGATGGTGTCGTGTGGGTGCCCATAACTGTATCCTCGATTTGTTTGTAGGTGTGACTTCAAAGGACAAAGGAGAAATAGTTGTGGATGAGGATATAATTGGTCTTGGCAACTCGGAAGGACATTGTAGGTATGGAATCTCCCGGGCATTGGGAAGGTGGTGTTCAATAGCATTAAGGACATGGGCATTGTGGATGTCAGTGTAAAGAGAGGGGGCATCACAACAGTGATAAGCAGGGCACCATGTAGTAAAGGAACAGGAACTGTGGAGAGTTGGTGGAGGAAATGTCTGGTATCCTTTATATAGGACAGGTTGCAGGTAATAGGCTGAAGGTGACGGTCTACGAGAGCAGAGATTCTCTCAGTAGAGGCACAGTTAACTGGCCAGAAGGTGATGTTCTGGGTGGTTGGATTTATGGACTTTAGGAAGGCTGGTGAACATAGGGGTGTGGAAAATGGTAGGGATGAGAAAAGAGATGGACTCCATGGAGAGGTTCTACTCCAGTCCGGCTACAGCTATCACCTACCCCATCAAAGGCAGGACTACTTGTAAAAACAGTCATGTGATCTACAAGCTAAGGTGTAACCTATGTGCTGAGTTCTACATGGGTGTGACAACCAACAAGCTGTCTGTCCTCATGAATGGCCACTAACATAATGTGGCCATGAAACATCTGGACCACCCCACTGCTGAGCACACCACCCAACACGATGTTCTCCATTTAGTCATTGCTTCAGAGCCTGTGCCATCTGACTCCTTCCCACCAACACCAACTTTTCTGAATTGCACAGTTGGGACCTCTCCCTGCAATATATCTTACATTCCAGTAACCCTCCTGCTAGTTATTTTCCTTACACATCTAGCCCCTTCCTTGATCCCATTCCAGCACTACACAGCCCTCTATTCCTCCAATGCACCCAGTCTTTTTACTTCTCTTTTTCCACTAATCCCCCCCCCCCCCCAAACACTTCTCCCCACCAGCCCTCCGTCAACCTCCCAACTGCACCTAGGTGCAGTCTCCACCTCGTCCCTGTATGTTCCCATAAGCAGCCATGTGTGTGTGTGTGTGTGTGTGTGTGTGTGTGTGTGTTGTCCATTTTCAACGAAGTCATGTTGGCTGAAAGATCACTTTCTGACAGTTTTTTTATTGTGCCTATCTGCAAGTCAGCACCTCCGCTATATGGTGAGTAGCAACTACCCTTTTCAGAATATTGTATTGTTAGATATTGACATCTTTCATGGTATTGTTGAGATGCACTTCTATGTGTCTGTGCCTGCCACCCGCCTGCTCTAGCAGATGATCTCACACTGTAGCAGATTAAGTGCCGCCTGGGATAGAACTACATTGTGAATTATATGCAACCAAGGACATCGTTTATCTCTGCTATACACCTCGTCGCTGCAGAGCATGGGGTTTTTCTCTACAGCATCCAGAAGCACCACAACTCACTGCACTTTCCACCCTGATGTGAGCTGTCCATAGGACAAGTGCAGCAATTTACTGTTAATTTTATGTTCAAGTTATTTTACTATCAGAACGTATCCACTTTCCATTGTGCTACCAGAGACCTGCATGACCCTTAAGCTAAACAGTGAGATGATTTTGTGCTTCTAAAAAGTGAATAGCATTGTCAAGCTCCCACAATGCCTCTGGAGAACTAGCAGGTGAGATTGATACCATACTTCAGGAAAATGCTATTCAGCACCTACCTTGCAGTCTCATGTCCTCAACCTTGTCCCATACAGGAACAAGGTGGAGAGGGGGTAGGGCAGCTAGCTGCATATGACAGATTGATGGGTGGGTTGGTGGGAGGGAATTTAGCAGAAAAGGAGTGAAATGGACTGTGGGTAAATTATAGTGAGCGCAGTAACATCCAACCTCTTTTTGTTGAATACTTGCAAACTGCCGCAGTGCCACAGGTATGTATGTTAAAGACTGAAACCCACAACTGTGTTAGATTAGCTTCACTTACGGTTACTCAAGCACGTTTATTTGTATTTTGTATTTGCTTTAGTCACTGTGCTAGATTGGCTTCCCTTATGGCACATCTGTATCCTGTATTTAGATTCATAATTGTGTTAGGTTAGCTTCACCCACGGTAACTCAAATTTACTTGTAATTGTATTTTACTTTGATAACTGTGTTAGATTAGACACACTTGCAGTACCTCCAAGTTCATTTATTTTTATTTGCGTATTTCATTGATCATTGTGTTAAATCAGCCCTGTTTACCATACTTGTAGAACATTAAAAATGTTTCTCGTGTTGTCTTAAAAAATTGTGTAAACTGATCACCTATACTGGGACAGTTGGCACCTATCAAGCGTACTCATAATGCCTTTATGAATGGTGGGGATTACTGGACTGATTCAATTGAGTTTTCATCCATAGACTTTTTTGTGGTAACTTACCGGGTGGTCACACTTGAAAGTGCAGTTACTGACAGAGATCCAGTGTGTGCTGTATGCATCATATGGCAGCAAAACTTGGTAGATATTCTAATGTGGAAATGATTTACATGGGGGAAAAATTAGTTTCAATTTAAGCCACCAGCTGCAAATCTGACACTATGCAGGCAGAAAGATGTCTAGAAATGTTACAATACATAGTGGATTAGGAACAAGATGTGGGCAGAAAAGATCAAATAAATGAGAAAGTCATAATTTTGATTTTATTACTAACTGCTGCTTACATGTTTTGTTCAATATGAGAACTGAAGATGTTGACAAGATACTGCATCAATAAAATGATGTGGTCGACAATTGGTCACAGTAGTTCGGCTGGATCAGTTAGAGACCAAACAAATCCCTGGTAAAGGAATCCTTTGATATTCCCAGAGCAAAAAATCCTGTAGATTCAGATCAGGTGAGCTTGTAGGCCATGCACCTGGAAAACCTATGGAGATAACACATTTGTAGAAGGTTGCATTACATAAATCTTTCACTGGGCAAGCAACGTGAGGTGTTGCCCCATCCTGCATGAAAATAGTGGTTTCCACACAGCTACACTCTTCCAAATCCCATGTTAACAAGGAGGTTTCAATAACATGCAGACATCACTTTACATCTGACATCCCCCGTGGGTCATAGAACAACAACTAAGAATAAAGCTACTTGTGAATCCACATCGTAGTCACAAATGGCAAGCACAAGGGCTCTTCATTCACAACATATGATTTAACAGTACCCCAAATTCAGAAGTTCTATACAATCACAGCAGCCTTTAGTGTAAAATGTATCTTGTTACTCCACAGAATATGTCTCACCTTGTGTCATCAACTTTGATCTGTTCCAGAAACCAAATAATTCAGAAAGCTACTGCAGATCATGAGGTTCCAGCTGCTGCACTATCTGGTACCAATGTAATATGGACTACAAAGCTTTCTGTACTGTTGACTATGGGATGGGCAGTGATTGTCACACTGTATGAGCACTAGCACTACCCGGAGCACATGCTGTATGGTCAATTATTGCAACAGCAACTTTGTCAATAACTTCCACAGGGATAGAGTGCCTTCCTCTTCCATTTGCCACACCAAGCTCACTCGTATTTTTGAATGTAATTATCATCTTCTTTAAACCATTTAATGACATTGGGGCCTCTCCTTAGACCTTTCACTCAGCAATGCTCTTTCAATACAGCTCTGTAGTTGCTCCCACCACATAAAACAATTCCACTAACAACACATGGTCTCTCTTCTCGATAGCCATACTGTTTATTCAAGTTATGGATTGTCAAATGACAGCATGGATGTCATAGCACCCATCATATACACAGTATACATTACCAGATTTGCACCTGGTGTCCAAAAAGTAAGTAATTTTTTACAACATAAATCATTTCCATGTTGACACTTTAGGATATGTACCAAGTTTCACTTCTCAAAAATAATTACAGTTCAGAATGAACCGCAATGAGCAGAATGCGCTTTAATTATAACTACCCAGTACCATTGTAAATGCATTCAGCAATTGTGCCAACTAACTGTGCCTGTTAATGTTCCAATACAGTAACTGTTTAGTATTCAGACATCTTTTGTTACATTCTTCCCCTGCATCACCAGTCCGTTTTACCCTCCAGGTCTAATAAACCCACAGTAACCACTGTATCCAGTGTCATTGTAACTGCCATCTGCTTCACATCTCCTGTGCAGCAAGCTATGTAAATTTAAGTATTAACTGTGTTTTTCTTATTTGTCACTTCTTCTTCTGTGTGTTTTTGCTTTTAGGAAGCTTTAATTTTTGAGTACCAGTACTAGTAATAGTGTTCCATAGATTTTGTGTTTGTTTTGAATACAGCCCAGAGAAAGTTAGTGCTTATTTTCATTGTTCCCAACAAGAAATGTCTAGTAACCACAGTTTAGTAAGCTATCAGCCGCCTTTAGTGAATTAGCAGTCTAGTTAAAAGTTGACAAACTCTCTACAGTAAATTGATTTAGGATGGATAGGATGTGTGACTGCTGTGCAGTCACAGAAGGAGCTGGCCACTGTTTGTAAACATCTGAACGTGCTGATGGTCACTGTCAGCTGTCTTCAGGCTGCTGCCTCAGAGTGTAGCAGTAGTGGTGAGTTTGGTGCATTTCATGGTACACCCCGGGTGTTACATGCTTCACCCACGGTCCATGCTGTTGAAAAATAGTCGTGGTTACCGACTGGGGTTGGGCCACCCTCTCCCCAAGGGGAGTGGGGGGTTCAACGGCGTTCATGTTGCATGAGGCGGAGTGTCAATGTGGAGGATGGCCATGTGGCATTGCCCACTCTGCCTGTGACTGGACATGTGGCCACTCCTTCAGCAAGGTCTGAACAGGCACACGGGGTGAGGGGTTTATTAGTGATTGGGAGCTCCAATGTTAGGCGGATGATGGAGCCCCTTAGGGAAATAGCGGAAACGTCAGGGAAGAAGGCCAGTGTTCACTCTGTCTGCTTGCTTGGGTGTCTCATCCAAGATGTGGAAGAGGCCCTGCCGGTGGTGATCGACAGCTCTGGGTGCACCTGACTGCAAATTGTTGCTCATGTCGGCACGAATGACTCCTGCCGTCTAGGTTCAGAGGTCACCCTCAGTTCATATAGGCGGTTGGCGGATCTGGTGAAGACAGAAAGCCTTGCTCGATGGGTGGAATCCGAGCTCACTATTTGTAGTGTCTTTCTCAGAACCAATCGCAGTCCTCTGTTTTGTAGCTGAGTGGAAGGCTTAAACCAGAGGCTGAGATGATTCTGCGGAGATCTGGGGCGCAAATTTCTCGACCTCCGGGTGGAGAAATGTAGGGTACCACTGAATAGGTCAGGTGTGCGCTACACACAGGAAGCAGCTACAAGGGTAGCGGAGTCCGTGTGGAGTGCACATGTGGGTTTTTTAGGTTAGAGAATTCGAATTCCCTCGCTAGGCCTGACAAGACACCTCCTGAGACGCGACAAGGTAGCAGTAGGCAACATGCAACAGGGAATGACAATATTAATGTGGTAATAGTAAACTGCAGGAGCATCTATAGAAAGGTCCCAGAACTGCTCTCATCAATAAATGGTCACAATGCCCACATAGTACTAGGGACAGAAAGTTGGGGCTGAAACCAGATGTAAACAGTAATGAAATTCTAAACTCAGAGTGGAATGTATACTGCAGAGACAGGCTGGACAGTGAAGGGGGAGGTGTGTTTATAGCGATAAAAAATGCAATAGTATTGACGGAAATTGATGGAGATCCGAAATGTGAAATAATTTGGGTGAAGGTCACGGTTAAAGCAGGCTCAAACATGGTAATTGGATGTCTCTATAGGCCCCCCTGGCTCAGCAGCTGTTGTGGCAGAACACCTGAAGGAAAATTTGGAAAATATTTCGAGTAGATTTCCCAACCATGTTATAGTTTTGGGTGGAGATTTTAATTTACCAGATATAGACTGGAGACTCAAACGTTTATAACGGGTGACAGGGACAAAGAATCCAGTGACATTTTTTTAAGTGCATTATCTGAAAACTACCTTGAACAGTTAAACAGAGAACCAACTCATGGCGATAACATATTAGACCTTCTGGTGACAAACAGACCCGAACTATTTGAAACAGTAAACGTAGAACAGGGAATCAGCGATCATAATGCGGTTACAGCATCAGTGATTTCAGCCATATGGAAGGAAAATTTTTCTGTTTAGCGAAAGTGACAAAAAGCAGATTTCAGAGTATTTGACAGCTCAACACAAAAGTTTTATCTCAAGAACAGATAGTGTTGAGGATCAGTGGACAAAGTTCAAAACCATCGTACAATATGCATTAGATGAGTATGTGCCCAGCAAGATTGTAAGAGACGGAAAAGAGCCACTGTGGTACAACAACCAAGTTAGAAAACTGCTACGGAAGCAAAGGGAACTTCACAACAAACATAAACATAGCCAAAGCCCAAGTTCTATGTACTGACTTGGCAGAAAATCCTAAGAAATTTTGGTCATATGTCAAAGTTGTAGGTGGATCAAAATAAAATGTCCAGACACTCTGTGACCATAGTGGTACTGAAACAGAGGATGACAGACTAAAGGCCGAGATACTAAATGTCTTTTTCCAAAGCTGTTTCACAGAGGAAGACTGCACTGTAGTTCCTTCCTCTAGACTGTCGCACAGACGACAAAATGGTACATATCGAAATAGCAATTAAAATCGCACAAAAGAGGAAAGGCTGCAGGACCTGATGGGATACCAGTTCGATTTTACACAGAGTACACAAAGGAACTTGCCCCCTTCTTGCAGCAGTGTACCATAGGTCTCTAGAAGAGCACAGCATTCCAAAAGATTGGAAAAGGGCACAGGTTTTCAAGAAGGGATGTTGAACAGATGTACAGAACTATAGCCCTATATCTATAACGTCGATCAGTTGTAAAATTTTGGAACACGTATTATGTTTGAGTATAATGACTTTTCTGGAGACTAGAAATCTACTCTGTAGGAATCAGCATAGGTTTTGAAAAAGATGATCGTGTGAAACCCAGCTCGCACTTTTCATCCACGAGACTCTGAGGGCCGTAGACATGGGTTCCCAGGTAGGTGCCGTGTTTCTTGGCTTCCGCAAGGCGTTTGATACAGTTCCCCACAGGTTTTTAATGAACAAAGTAAGAGCATAAGGACTATCAGACCAATTGTGTGATTGGATTGAAGAGTTCCTAGATAACAGAATGCAGCATGTCATTCTCAATGGAGGGAAGTCTTCCGAAGTAAGAGTGATTTCAGGTGTGCCGCAGGGGAGTGTTGTAGGACCGTTGCTATTCACAATTTACGAGGGTATTTCAGAAAGTAAAGATACACTGTACGCCAGAAGAACAGAAGAGTATTGGCAAGCATGTTAGCAACACTGGTGTTAAGCTTGAACTGTTAGCTTTCTCCTTGCGTTTGTTCGGTAGTTGAACGTTGCTACTGGTTGGAGCAGGTCGTGTTTAAAATGGCTGTGCTGATTCAGAATCCCGCGAAATACGAAGTGCGCTCCGTCATACATTTTCTTCATGCAAAAGATCAGCGACCAGCGGATATTCACAAAGAAATTGTTTCTGTTTATGTGAACATTATGAATCAACAAAATGTAACGAAATGGTGTCATTTCTCTGAAGGTAGGACCGATGTTCATGATGAACAAAGAACAGGTCAGCCATCTGCGATCTCTGATGCTGTTCTTCGGAGAACGGAGGAAGCAATTTGTGCGAATAGACGTCTCACATTGAAAGAATCGCATCAGATCATACCGGACGTGTCAATGACAACTCTTTATGATGTTGTGACTGTCATGTTAGGGTACAGGAAACTGTGTGAGCGCTGGGTTCCAAAACTGTTAATGGAAGAACAAAAAAAGAAAAAGGATGGGCTTTGCACATGACTTCCTCACGAACAATACGGGACTGGAATAGAAGGGAGAACCGATAGAGGTACTCAAGGTACCCTCCGCCACGCACCGTCAGGTGGCTTGTGGAGTAGATGTAGATGTAGATATCATGCTCAGTAAGGAACACAATTACAAAACAACAGATTTTGTTATTCAGTCTTATGCTTTTCTATGAGTATTCATGCAAGACAATGCTTCAGTCAGTCTCCAGTATTCATTTGCAACGTTAATATTTCAGCATCACTATCAATCAGTCCTGGGTTACTTATCAATAGTAAACATTATGTGACAAGTCAACAGCCTGCATTCTTTTGGCCAATATGCAACTGATATTACAGTCAGAGGGTAACACATTCAGTAATCACCATGAAGTCAGTATAAAATTCCAGGTACAACTGTTGCAGTGTACAGTCATTATGTTCAAACAGATATACACATTAAAATGTTAATATGTACAGTGAATATATAAACAAAATTATCTTCATATTACTAGTCAGTAAAAATTGAACAATGTATGTATGTACGTAATAAATCTTAGTTCTCTATTCATACATCAGCAATGTAAGTGCTGACTTATGATGCATGAACTAAAATTGTTGAATGCAAGCTGATCATCAGATTGTCACTGATGTCAACACATGTGAAAAGATGACAACTTAAATACTGTTGTGTTCATGATTTAACAAACTGGTCATTAAAACCAAATTATAACCAAGAAGTAAAACATCCACAAGCTGCAGCACTACTTCCAAGGCGACAAATAGATCAGTTAGGTTACACATTGCTTAAAATTCCTTATCAAGTAGGGTAGAGAGTAAATGTCAAATGAATTCAGACGCATACTGCTAGGATCATGACAGGTTTGTAAGGTCCATACAGAAATGTAAAAGTAAAAAACAAACAACAAATATTTTAAATTTTAGAGAATTCAAACTGATTGTTTTCAAAACTGATTAAGATAAAATAGTTGTCTAATTACACAACAATTAAGGATAAAAAAAAAAACAAAAAAATATATACTTACTTCTTCCCATTTTATAAGATCTTCCTAACATAATATTTACTTCTCCAAAACAGTTAATCTATTTACTTCTCCAAAAGAGTTAATATGTGTGTGTGTGTGTGTGTGTGTGTGTGTGTGTGAGAGAGAGAGAGAGAGAGAGAGAGATAGAGAGAGAGAGATAGCCTGCACACACACACACACACACACACACACACACACACACACACACACACACAATAGAAGTTCTTCATTATCACAGTAAATCTTCACTGGAAGATTTATAACACCTAGCCTCTGTATATGGTTTTTGAGATTACTTTCCCCCTTTAACAAGTTGTATTGACAATTACTATATAGCTTTACTTACACTTAGTGGTATTTCTACACTCCAAGGAGCTCCTCCAATTTTACAACACATTTGAATTACTATTTTTGAGGCAACAGAGAAAATGTTTTTCCCCTCTGTGTTTTTCAGGAGAACAACCTGTGTAGCAACAGCTCTATCCACACAGCATCTTCGTTTCAATGCACTGCAAAATGGAAATGATTATTTTAGCAATTCTACATAGTAGTGATAATATTCATTCCATGTAGGCTTTCATGGCCGGCGTCTTCATCAGTAAACACTTCCGGGCTAAGTTGCCGTGGTCGATCTGTAGAACTTCTTCTCCCTGATGTTTCGTTCTCAACTACGGAGAACATCTTCTGAGGTGAGTCAATGACTGGCTGCTAGGAGCTGGGGCCGCCGCTTATATGGATATCGTATGGGGCGCCACCACACGTCACATGGCATCGATGTGCAGCTATCTCTGGCTGTTCTCTCGATTGCAGGCAATCGATTGTCACGAGACTGATGCAACGTCAACCGCCATATCTTATCCAATTTTAATCCTTCTTCTTTACGATTAAAATTGTATTGATGTTTGTGGATTTCAATTGCCTCTCTATACATACGTGTATAATAGTGCGACGTCCTCGCTAGCGTGGCGCCCCCTATGATATCCATATAAGCGGCGGCCCCAGCTCCTAGCAGCCAGTCGTTGACTCACCTCAGAAGATGTTCTCCGTAGTTGAGAATGAAACGTCAGGGAGAAGAAGTTCTACAGATCGACCACGGCAACTTAGCCCGGAAGTGTTTACTGATGGAGTGATAATATTGTTTACTCTCTCTCTCTCTGTGTGTGTGTATGAGAAGAGAGGGACACACACACACACACACACACACACACACACACACACACACACACACACACACACAGAGAGAGAGAGAGAGAGAGAGAATTGTGTTTCTGTTCTATATCGCCAGACATACAAACACACAGTTTTATCACAAGGAAACTTCACCTGTGCAGACTATGAAATTACATGGATGCAGTAATTACCTTCAAGAGTTTAAGTTCTAAGTATTGCTGATAGACACATATAAGAGTAAAAACACTATCATAGCTTTTGTATATGAACAGTTTAAAAGGTAAAGTTGGCATTTCTACTGTCATATATATATATATATATCCATAATAGCTAGAATTTTGCAGTCACAAGGTTAAGTACTTGCCTATCATTACACCTCCATGTAATTTGACAGGTGTGGTTTTAACTGGTACAATAACGTTTTTGTGTACCTGCTCCGTAACACTTTATTTCACTCAAACATTTGAATAATGGACACTTGCCACCTATAAGATGAAAACAATAGGTATGCGTGTCTCATGAATTGGTAATAAATTCACCGAACCAAACTTACATCATCTAATAAGTGGTGAAAATAAAAAGCGTTTTTGCTACTGTTATTAGTGATTTCAGAGATCAGTCCATATTATCACTCAAATATTATTTTAAGTCACCTAAAGTCAACAAAAACACAATTGCCAATGACTAAGGACCCAAAAAATTTGCATCTGCCTCAAAATGTGACATTCCACGTTCATATAATAAATACTATTCAGATGAACTACGGTACTTTATCAAAGATATTTGAAATATCTTTATTTTCTGTATTTAAATATGAAAAAGTAACCATTTATTGGTCCCTGGTATTGAACAATGTCCAGTGAAGCACCATTTGGAAAGAGAAGGTGTATACAAATGTGTCTGCAAAACTAAAGAGCACATCCATGCAGATTTTTAGAACAAATGCATACATTTGTTTGATAGCTGAAACTGGTATTATGCACAACAATGAAGACTATAATGTGGCACTTTTAGGTTGGTAGTGCACTACTGTGGCCACAGCCAATGTCTGGCCATGGCCACAGCTACCAACTACAATGATCAGGGCTGCAACTGGCCTGCGTAGGGTGAAATTAACTGAGATAGTAATGGCCAAGTTCCTCTGGAAAATGAGGTGAAATGAAAGAAGAAAAAATGGTGGGTACATGCTATGTTGCAATTCCACTCTACAAACAGAATGCTTATTCATTTTTTTCTGAAACAAACTGTACTCAGCCCAGAAGTTTTATATGAAGACAAAAAAAGTACTCAGTTATCATCATTCACAAGCCACATGTTTTGCAGAGTGAACATTGGGGATAATGACAAATAAGTAGAGAATCTTTCACATGTCTCCCCCTGCGGGTTCGGAGATAAGCATAGGCCCGAAGTATTCCTGCCTGTCGTAAGAGGTCACTAAAAGGCTCTCACACATTGTGGCCTTTATATGATGGTCCCCTGTAGGGTTTGACCTCCATTCTTTAAAATTTTCCCGAAGAGCGAGCCAATTGGGAAGGGTGCCTTACATGGTGTATTGTGTCCATCGTGCATTGAGATCTTTAGCCCACTTTTTTATTGTTGCATTTCAGTCCCGCTCATTCTCCATCTCTTGGATGAGGACACCTTCCTGGGTGCATTTTCCACCATGCACTATACAACTTTCTGCATCGACAATGAACATGGACTTCTTTGCACCTGATATCCAGCATGGTAGCCAGTCCATTGCGTTACGGTCGCCATTTACCCTGTTGGTTGTAGCCCCCTGACCACACAGGGATCGATCTGCTAATGCCTGCACCGTTAACTCCCCACATATGCGAAGGGTAGATGCCCATCCCCCTTGGACATCGGGACTCCTGGCAATGGCCATCCTGCCAGGTGGCCTTTGCTGCAGCTGGGTGGCACCTGTGGAGAGGGCCCCTTGTTGGAGTGAGTGGCATCACGGCAGATGACATGAGATGAAGCATAGTCAATCATCTCTTGCTGGTGGTCAAACACCAGTTCACAATCTCAATTCAATGCACAGAAGTACGAGCCCAAATCGTTCCCCTCTGGCCATACTGTGGGAGGAACGTCAGGCTAAGAATGGCAGCGGATCTTATTTGCCCCGGTACCTTGTATGTTCGAGAGCTGATGGGGAATCTTTCATGACAACAAAGCCTCAGTTTTTTGTTGAGCATTTAGAGGACAAGTTTGGGGAGGTGGAGGGATTGTCCAAAATGAGACCTGGGCCAGTCTTGATCAAAACAGTATCTTCTGTCCCGTCACAGACGTTACTCGCTTGTGACAAGCCGAGGGATGTGTCTGTGACCATCACACCCCATAAGAGCTTAAATATGGTCCAGAGTATCATATTTCACAGGTACCTTCTTTAGCAGTCTGACAATGAGCTGCGCACCAATTTAAGCAGCGAGGTGTTCAGTTTGTCCGAAATGTCCATTGGGGCCCGAGTGATAATCAGGTTGCCACCAGTGCCTTCATCTTGGCCTTCGAGGGTGATACATTGCCCAAGAAGGTCAAGGTGATGGTCTACTGCTGTGATACAAAGCCCTATATCCCTCCCCCGATGCGGTGCTTTATGTGCTGGAAGTTCGGCCATATGTCTTCCCGCTGTACTTCCAGCGTCACGTGTCGAGACTGTGGACACCAATCACATCCCAATACTCCATGTGCCCCACCTCCCATCTGTGTCAACTGCAGAGAGCACCATTCGCCTTGCTCGCCAGACTGCAGGATCTCCAGAAAGAAAGGAAAATCATAGAGTACAAGACCCTGGACCGACTGACCTACACTGAGGCTCAGAGAAACTTTGAAGCCTGCATCCTGCATGTATGGCATCACCTTACAACTGTTGTGGACCATCAGCTCCACCCACCCCAGTCATCTCTCACAGCTGGAAGACTCCACCTGCCTCCTTGATGGTGGGGGGCATTTCCCTCCCTGTTGCTCCCGCACCACCTACTTTGGGAGCAACACTCCCTCCCCTCAACCATCAGGGACATCCATCCCCTCTTCTACGCTGGAGAAGCGTAAGCCTTCTTCGGCTTTTCTCACTAGGAATGGGTCCCTTGAGTCACTCCCTTCCCAGGTTTCTGCTAGTGGGAAAGATGGCACCCGCCAGCAGATGAAGAGCTCAAAGGCAGCTGGTCGTAGGGCATCACGCTCATCCTCAGTCCTGGAGACTGAGCCAGTGAAGTCATTGATTTATCAATTTGCAGCCCAGGACTTGTCCCATCTATCCTGTGGAGAGCACATGACAACCTGTGTGGTGACCAATTCCCCATCTTCCTGTCACTGCCCCGCCGTCAGGCCCACGGACACCTGCACTGATGGGCTCTTAAGCAGGGCGGACTGGGAAACTTTCACTTCTGCTGTTACCATTGAATCTCCCCCACACGGTAACATTGATGTGATGGTTGAGCAGGTGATTATAAGGATTATTTCTGCGGCAGAAAACGCGATCCCTCACTCTTTAGGGTGCCCCGGCGTAAGGCAGTATCTTGGTGGTAGACAGAAGTCGCTGAAGCAATTAAGAAGCATCAACAAGCTCTACAGTGGCATAAGCAGCACCCTTCCCTGGAACACCTCATAGCTTTTAAATGGCTATGTGCCCACATTCGCCAACTTATCAAACGATGGAAGCAACAGTGTTGGGAGAGATACGTGTTGACCATTGGATGCCATATGTCACCTTCCCAAGTCTGGGCAAAGATCAAATTTCTTTTCGGGTACCAGACCCCAACAGGTGTTCCCGGTTTACCATAAATGGCGTGTTATTTACTGATGCAAACGCAACTGCCGAGCACTTTGCTGAACACTTTGGTCGAGCCTCTGCATACTACAATTACCGCCCAGCCTTTCGCACTCTCAAACAGCAGCTGGAAGGGAAAGTCCTCTCATTCAATACACCACACAGTGAATCCTATAACGCCCCATTTACAGAGTGGGAGCTTCTCAGTGTACTTGCACATTGCCCCAACACAGTTCCTGGGCCTGATCAGATCCACAGCCAGATGATTAAACCTCTCTCGTCTGACTACAAGCAACATATCTTTGTCATCTTCAACCGGATCTAGTGCGATGGTGTCTTTCCATCGCTATGGTGGGAGAGCAGTATCATTCCAGTGCTCAAACCCAGTAAAAACCTGCTTGATGTGGATAGCTATTGGCCCATTAGCCTCACCAACGTCTTTGTAAGCTGCTGGAACGTATGGTGTGGCAGCAGTTGGGTTGGGTTGGGTCCTGGAGTCACGTGGCCTACTGGCTCCATGTCAGGGCGGCTTCCGCCAGGGTCACTCTACCACTGATAATCTCGTGTCCCTCGAGTCTGCCATCCAAACAGCCTTTTCCAGACCCCAACACCTAGTTGCCATCTTTTTTCACTTACGTAAATCATACAATCTGACCTGGTGACATCATAACCTTGCCACACTGTATGAGTAGGGTCTCTGGGGTCCGCTCCCAATTTTTATCCAAAACTTCCTGTCGTTCCCTACTTTCCATGTTCAAGTTGGTGCCTCCCGTAGTTCCATCCATATCCAGGAGAATGGAGTCTCACAGGGCTCTGTATTGAGTGTGTCTCTATTTTTAGTGGTCATTAATGGTCTAGCAGCAGCTATTGGGCCCTCCGTCTCACCTTCTCTGTATGCAGATGACTTCTGCATTTCATACTGCAGCTCCAGTACTGGTGTTGCTGCACATTGCCTACAGGGAGCCATCCACAAGGTGCAGTCATGGGCTATAGCCCATTGCTTCCAGTTTTCTGCCAGAGTCACTCTGTTCATCCAGAAACAGCCCTTTACCTTAGTGATGATCCACTCACTGTAGTGGAGACATATCGATTCTCAGGTCTGGTTTTCGATGCTCGTTTGACTTGGCTTCCTCATCTTCATCAGCTTAAATGCAAGTGTTGGCAGCACCTCAATGCCCTCTGTTGCCTGAGTAACACCAACTGGGGTGCAGATTGCACCACACTGCTGCAGCTCTACAGAGCCCTTATCAATCCCGCCTTGACTATGGGAGTGTGATTTATGGTTGCGCGGTGCCCTCAGCATTGTGTTTGCTCGACCCATTACGCCATTGCGGAGTTCGACTAGCGACAGGAGCTTTTAGAGTAAGTCCGGTGACAAGCGTACTGGTGGAGGCTGGAGTCCCTCCATTGAAGATCAGACGTGCACAACTGCTCTCCAGTTATGTTGCACACATTCATATCTCTCCTGAACATCCTAATAACAGTCTTCTTTTCCCAACCATGGCAATTCACCTACTGCATAGGCAGCCCCAGTCAGGGCTAACGATTGCAGTTCGCGAGTGATTGCTTCTGTCTGAACTGGAGTCCTTCCCTTCACCACCTCTCTTCGAGGTCCATTCATGTACACCTCCGTGGTGTAGCTGTAGGCCAAAGCATTGCCTGGACCTTTCACGTGGCCATAAGGACACTGTTAACCCTGCGGCTCTCCGCTGTCACTTCCTCTTGATTCTTGAAGTGTTCTGGGGGTCTGAAATGGTTTACACCGACGGCTGGATAGCTGATGGTAATGTTGGCTTTGCCTTTGTCCACAGAGGCCATATTGAACAGCATTCCTTGCCCGATGGCTGCAGTGTACTCAGAGCTGGTGGCCATATCTCATGCACTTCAGTATATCCGTTCATGCCCCGAGGAATTGTTTCTTCTGTCTACTGACTCCTTGAGCAGCCTACAGGCTATCGACCAGTGCTACCCTTGCCATCCTTTGCTGACGTCCAGCCAGGAGTCCATCTATCCCCTGGACTGGTCCCGTCGTTAAGTGGTGTTTGTGTGGACCCCAGGACACATTGGCATCCCAGGCAATGAACTTACTGACAGGTTGGCCGACAGGCTATGCGGAAATTGCTTCTAGAGATGGGCATCTCTGAACCTGACCTACGTTCTGACTTATGCTGTAGGGTTTTTCGGCTTTGGGAGATGGAATGGCATAACAGTATGCATAACAAACTGCATGTCATTAAGGAGGCTACGACTGTATGGAAGTCTTCCATACAAGCGTCTCGCAGGGAATCAGTTGTCCTCTGCCAGCTTCGCACTGGCCACACTTGGGCGACCTACGGTTACCTCTTGTGCCGTGAAGACCTGCCTCAGTGTTGGTGTGCCACCCTGTTGACAGTGGCCCATATTCTGGTGCACTGTCCCACTTTGACTGCCCAGTGAAGAAATCTTGGGTTACCGGACTCGTTGCCACTATTTTATCTGACAACGCCTCATTGTATGGTTTAGTTTTACGTTTTATTCACGAGGGTGGGTTTTATCATTTGATCTAAGTCTTAGCACATGTCCTTTGTCCCTCTGTGCCCTCCACCCTGGTGCTTTTAGAGTGGAGTTTTTAATGTGTTGCAGAGTGGCTGGCTTTTCCTTTTTATTCTCGTGGTCAGCCAGCCACTGTGCTCTGCTTTCTTGTTTTACTTTCTTCTGTTTCTAGCATCACTCTGTTGTTTTCTTGTCCTCTTTTGTTCCTTTTACTTTCATTGCCTTTCCTTCGTCCTTGTGGTTTTTCCTTTCTTTCTGTTTTGTCTTATATGTCTCGTCTGTTTTATTCTCATACTTGTGGCATTGTTTTATTTGGAATAAGGGACGGATGACCTCGTAGTTTGGTCCCTTCCCCCCAATTTTAAACCAACCAACCAACCTTTCACATGTCCCTGAATGTAAATGTTGATTTCATTGTAAATATTGTTACAGGATGTATTCCAGATAATTACGCGTGAAACAGAGATGGTCCATGATTTATGGATATGTACTAATTCACAAGGCTATTCAACAACAAATACACTGTCACAGATCCCAATTCACAGTATAAAAACATATTTACTGATTACATTTGTAAATGAAAGTGCTTTGCCATGGAAGTTGGATTTATGTACATGTTGTGTTATTAAAAATTAAATAAAGCTAAAAGATCTTGTGCTGTGTATTTTGTTCTTGTGGTGTTGTATGAGTATATTTTCTGCCACTGAACACCAGTCATCTCCTTCCTTATTTTTATTTTAAGGTCTTGATCTGCATGTTATTTAAATGACCCAAGTCCCAAAAAGCAAGTCTCTTCCTAAATTTTGTAATAAATTTTTCCATACTAAAGTCCATGATGACAGGAAGATGCTTTTGAAGAAAGGCCACAACAAATAAATAAGCAAATGTAAAAAGAACTAGTGCAGCTGAAACTGCATTGGCTGGCTTCACACTGGCAATCAAATGTGTGCACTTCTCCATGAAGTTGCATACAACTTGAGTCACAGTGGTTCACTGGCTGGAGGCTGGTCACATGCCAAAATACTGGCCAGAGAGGTGGCTACCTGCATTCAGCTGTGTACATGTCACACATTTGCCTTCCAGGTAAATTTGGTCACATTCAATATCTCCTTGATAAGTCATGAGTACACTATAGTTACTCGGGTAGCAGAGTACCTGTGGGGTAGGGGTGTTTTCGGCTAGGCAGGAGCTTGAGGTACTCCGAAGAACACTTGTCAGTTGATATGCAGATAGTGAAATCAGACGGTGTTAAGGTAAAGACACTTCAAGTGTCAAATTTTATCAGTAAATTGTTGAAGTATTCATAATGAAGTTCCCTAATTTACTGCCCTCCAGCATATTTGTCACATTAAAATGATTCTTGGGACTGAGAGCTGGCTGAAACCCAAAGTAGGAGGGGGAGCATTCCCTGCAGCTGACAAAAACATTGTGTTTATTAAAGTTGAAATAGTGTCTGACAGTGAAGTTACCTGGTTGCATATAACAGATCTATGTGAAACTAAATTAATTGTTCAAAGTTTTTACTGGTCACTCAATTCTGCTGTGGCACTTCAAGAGTCTATCACAGAAAGTCACTATTGTGTAAATACCCAGGTTGTGCAATACTAGTTGGAGGCAACTTTAACCTACCAAGTATTGACTGGGATGTCTACTGACTTATCGCAGTGGGGTGCAGGCAGACAGTCTCGGGAAGTACTTTAGAACACTTTTACCGAAAACCGACTTGAACAGCTAGATCAGCAGCCCACATGCAATGGCAATATCTTAGACCTTGTAGCTACAAATAGCATGGACCTATTCAACTGCATCAGTATAGGGATTAATGATCGTGATGTTGTCATAGGGACTATGGTTACAAAATTTAATGCATCATTCAAAAACATCATGAGAGTATTTCAACAAGAAGGAGCAGATAAGCAGTTGTTAGCATCTCACTCAGACAGTGAATTACCATCATTTATTTCCAGTATGATGGATGTAGAGGAATTATGGGCAAAGTTTAAACAGCTTGCAAAATTGCTTAACAGGTATAAGGTTTCCATCCAGTCGCTTATTGACCAGTATGGTGTGGCTGTTCAAGGCAGAAAAATGAAAGCCAAAGTTTTAAATTCCACATTGAATAACTCATTCATGCAGAAGAATTATACAGAAATACCATCATTTGACCATCAAACAAATTCCCCTATGGACAACATAGTAACAGGCATCCCTGACGTAGAGGGACAACTGCAGTAACTGAAAACAAATATCTCACCAGATCCATATGGAATCCCAATTTGGTTTTATGAAAATACTCTACAGCATTGGCCCTTTACTCAGCCTGCATTTATTGTGAATCTCTCCTCCAGTGCAAAGTCCCAAGTGACCAGAAAAAAGTGCAGATGAGTCCTGCATATAAGAAGGATAAATGAATAGACCCACAAAATAACAGACCAATGTCCTTAACATCAGTTTGCTGAAAAATTCTAGAACATATTCTGAGTTCGAATATAATAAAACCGCTAGAGATTGAAAAGATTATGTCCAACAATCAGCATGGTTTTAGAAAGCGTCACTTACGTGAAACTCAGTTTGCCATTTTCTCATATGACATATTGAGAACTATGGATGACGGGGAACAGACGTATTTCACTTTTCTAGATTTCTAAAAGGCATTTGACATGGTGCCTTATATATGAGTAGCTCAAAGACTTCTTAAGTAAAAGAAACCTTGTCCCCAATGGTGACTGTTCATCACAGACAAGGGTATCATCACGAGTGCCCCAGGAAAGTGTCCCACTATTATTCTCTATATGTATAAATGATCTGACAGACAGAGAAAGTAGCAATATGTGGCTGTTTGATGATGAGGCTATGCTACACCAGAAGGTGTCATCATCGGGTGAGTGTAGGAGGATACAAAATGTGCTATACACAATTTCTAGTTGTAAGATGAACGGCAGCTAGCTAACGCTGCAAAGCGATATGAAATAAAACAAGCATGTAAGAAATGTAGTGGGGAAAATAAATGGTCAACTTCTGTTTATTGGGGGAGTTTTACAAAAGTGTGGTTCATCTGTAAAGGAGGCTGCATGTAGCACTACTGCAACCCATTCTTCAGTACTGCTTGAGTGTCTTGGAGCCCCACCATGTCAGATTAAAGGAAGACATAGAAGCAATTTGTAATTGTGCTGCTAGATTTGTTATTGGTAGGTTTGATCAAAATGCAAGTATTACAAGGATGCTTCAGTAATTCAAATGGGAATTCCTGGAGGGAACGCAACATTTTTTTCTAGGAGCACTGTTGAGGAAATTTTGAGAACTGGAATTTAAGGCAGAGTGTAGAATGACTCTACTGCTGCCAAAATAGATTATGGACATGAAGATAAAAGAAATTAAGGCCCATAAAGAGGCAATGACAATTGTTTTCCCTTGCTCTGTTTGTGAATGAAACAAGAAAGAAAATGCTCTGGCATGCACCATACTGTGGAATGTAGAGTTTTGTAGCTGTAGATTATTATTACTAATCAAAACAAATGGTACAAATATAACAAATCATATCTCCATTTTGAACGATACTTATTGACCAAATTGCTGTAGCATTTGGTGGTCAATATCACCAAACAAGACTTCTCTTAGAAGCAAATGGATTGGTGAACAATTGCGTAAACACTTCTTTAAGAAAGTGAAACAGAAAAATCTGGCTACACTTTAAGAAAGTCCTATAAAACATGATTCTTTTTAGGAGTTTAAAAGTAAAAATGCGGAGCCAGATAAAATAAAGCTGCCATCAACCTGAAGGCTGGTTTGAAAATCACAGTGTTTTACTCCAAATGGAGCTAAGAAATCCTGACTTCCTCCAACCTTTGAACTAGCTTACCTACAGATTAATGTGCACTAAAACAACAGTGCAACTCTGAGTTACCACATTATCAAACATTGCCAGAGGTGAAAGAATTGGTAACTGACAGGTACAAATAAGGTAAAAACCCTAAGACTATCGTGGGATCAAACCCCCAGACCTCTGGATCCATAGACTGATCCTTAACCGCCAAGCCATAAACAGAAAGAAAAGAAGAAACAGGAAATAAAGACATACAACACAATAAAGGAAAATTGCCTGAAACCTCAATCAGGCTGACTTGCAATCACTGAAGATCATATATAAGAGTACTTGAGCACTTTCAACTGAATAAGACATCTAAATGCAGGGGCAAATCAGCAAAAATATCAATTTTTCAGGTGCGGGTAATTATTACATTTTTGGAGCTTTCACAATTAATGATAAAAAAAGCAGCTAAGATTTATGCCTGTTTCTATTTTTCATGCACAAATTTTTCCTCTAATTAGGGCTGTTTTGGCAACTTGTTCTTATTATTAGATGTTTCTACTGCACAAAAGAGGTATCAAACCATATTTTCAATACTTGTTTATTGCCTCAGACATAGTAATTCTTTAAAAGGAAATAGAGTATACCAATAATCTCCATTGCACCCAACCAGATGAAGTCAGGATGAGAGGATTATTATTGTTCTCAGATGACGGCATGATAGAAGAGTCCGTGTTCTCATGGTCTGTACTAAGTGGATATCTTTGATTTGAGTATTATATTAATTTACTATTAATGTTAATTGTAATTTGTTTAAGTTACAAAATTAGTAATTATGGAATGTTAAGCTTCCTCAAATAGAGCCAGAAAACCTGTTGCCTGTCCACCACAATGGAAATGTAACAAAAGCAAGGTTTGTATCATAAAATAAGTTTTGATTTGACTATTCAGCACTTCAATATTATAATACTAACCACATTACTTTCTTTCTACAAGTAAATATCACAGTCTACCACCATATCCTGCATGTCAGTAACAAAATAATAAAGCACTGCTCTGCAGAACATTGAATATGAAAGACTTGACATCACTTCACATAAAACTCTATGCTGTTCCTGATAAACTGAGTTGAGATATTTTGATATTGATGTACTGCAATTCCCACAATGTGAAACAATGTTGTTCAAATAATAACACTCATGATAAGAAGAATTATCACATGAAGTATTTTATTCCTCTTACTAGTAACAATACTTCAGAATTGACACAGGTTTGTCAACAAACTTTGGAGATAACACGTTCACATGCAGAAAGTGTGGTGAAGAAATTTCTACACGTTTGTCATTCACCTTTCAAAATAGAGGAAGAGTTCGACACTTCAATAAGTATACTCCGAAACAAGATACTGTCATCAAATTTATAGTCCTTAATTGTTAGGGAATCTCATTATTGTAGAATGCAAACATGGGTGATCTGAGCTCACTATTGCCAAATTTGTGGTATGTAGAATGTAGTAGTTGCAGAAGACTTGAGAGATACAAAGGTTTTTTTTTTTTTGGAGAATTTTTACTCCAAAGTTCGAGCTTAAATTTGGAAGTGCTCTAACAGACTGCTGTTCTGCTGTTCCACATGTATTGAACTGTGATTGAGGATCAAGAGCAGCCAAGAAATCAAATTTGTTGTCTCAGAAGCAAATTCATATAAAATTTTCCAAGGCCTTTTTTTAACTTGTTCACAGGAAAAGATCTGACTTAGTGAGATTAAGTTTCGACTAAAAGAAAAATTTATCATTGCCTAAGATCTCAGATCGATCAAATTATTATTCAAGGCAATTATACTTGTTTAATTTCACTATAACAAAAGGATGCTCCTTAGAACATTTAAATAACAAAGTGTTATGTTTGGATAGAAAATGAATTTGGTAAGGGATCAAATGAAATTGTTTCTGCATTGTACCATTGATTATTGTCGTTAATTTTGATGGAAATAAAACTGAGGGTCTGATTGCACATGATTGTCCTGCGTAAAATAAAAATATGATTGTCACCACAATATTGCGCCTGGGGCTCAAAAAAGGTGCTCTCGAATCATTAGACAGTTTTGAAGTTGTGTTTAATGTTACAGGCCATTCATTTCTTCCACTTGACTGTGTGTTTTGTAATACTGGGGATATAAAAAAGGTACAAGAAATAGTGAAACCAGAAGAATGTCATGGTATCATAGAAATACATGGTACTGTTTTACAACTGGATACCAATGCTCCTCCTTACCCCCATCCAGTCACAACTCCCATCATGCACTAGTGCTGTTCCTCGCAGTGTGGCTTCAGTTGCCATAGGCCGTAATAATGTGTATGTGAGTGGCATTTGTGTGAATGTGTGGTTGTCTGTCATCTATTTTTGACAAAGGCCTTGCTGGCCAAAAGCTTATTTGTGACAGTCTTTTTGTTGTGCCTATCTGCAAATCAGTACGTCCGCTATATGGTGAGTAGCAACTTTCCTTTTCATAATACTGTGAGTAGCAACTTTCCTTTCCATAATACTGTCCCCCCCCCCCCCCCCCCCCCCCGCCCCCCATGAACCGTGCCTCAGCGATACAGATGGCTGTACCGTAGGTGCAACCACAACGGAGGGGTATCTGTTGAGAGGCCAGACAAACAGGTGGTTCCTGAAGAGGGGCAGCAGCCTTTTCAGTAGTTGCAGGGGCAACAGTCTGGATGATTGACTGATCTGGCCTTGTAACATTAACCAAAACGGCCTTGCTGTGCTGGTACTGCGAACGGCTGAAAGCAAGGGGAAACTACAGCCGTAAATTTTCCCGAGGACATGCAGCTTTACTGTATGATTAAATGATGATGGCGTCCTCTTGGGTAAAATATTCCGGAGGTAAAATAGTCCCCCATTCGGATTACCGGGCGGGGACTACTCAAGAGGACGTCGTTATCAGGAGAAAGAAAACTGGCATTCTACGGATCGGAGCGTGGAATGTCAGATCCCTTAATCGGGCAGGTAGGTTAGAAAATTTAAAAAGGGAAATGGATAGATTAAAGTTAGATATAGTGGGAATTAGTGAAGGTCGGTGGCAGAAGGAACAAGACTTTTGGTCAGGTGATTACAGGGTTATAAATACAAAATCAAATAGGGGTAATGCAGGAGTAGGTTTAATAACGAATAAAAAATAGGAGTGCGGGTTAGCTACTACAAACAGCATAGTGAACGCATTATTGTGGAGAAAGATAGACATGAAGCCCATGCCTACTACAGTAGTACAAGTTTATATGCCAACTAGCTCTGCAGATGATGAAGAAATTGATGAAATGTATGATGAGATAAAAGATATTATTCAGGTAGTGAAGGGAGACGAAAATTTAATAGTCATGGGTGACTGGAATTCGTCAGTAGGAAAAGGAAGAGAAGGAAACATAGTAGGTGAATATGGATTGGGGGGAAGAAATGAAAGAGGAAGCCGCCTTGTAGAATTTTGCACAGATCTTAACTTAATCATAGCTAACACTTGGTTCAAGAATCATACCTAGAAGAATCCTGGAGATACTAAAACGTATCAGATAGATTATATAATGGTAAGACAGAGATTTAGGAACCAGGTTTTAAATTGTAAGACATTTCCAGGGGCAGATGTGGATTCTGACCACAATCTATTGGTTATGAACTGCAGATTGAAACTGAAGAAACTGCAAAAAGGTGGGAATTTAGGGAGATGGGAGTTGGATAAACTGAAAAAACCAGAGGTTGTAGAGAGTTTCAGGAAGAGCATAAGGGAACAATTGACAGGAATGGGGGAAAGAAATACAGTAGAAGAAGAATGGGTAGCTCTGAGGGATGAAGTAGTGAAGGCAGCAGAGGATGAAGTAGGTAAAAAGATAAGGGCTAGTAGAAATCCTTGGGTAACAGAAGAAATATTGAATTTAATTGATGAAAGAAGAAAATATAAAAATGCAGTGAATGAAGCAGGCAAAAAGGAATACAAACGTCTCAAAAATGAGATCGACAGGAAGTGCAAAATGGCTAAGCAGGGATGGCTAGAGGACAAATGTAAGGATGTAGAGGTTTGTCTCACTAGGGGTAAGATAAATACTGCCTACAGGAAAATTAAAGAGACCTTTGGAGAGAAGAGAACCAATCGTATGAATATCAAGAGCTCAGATGGCAACCCAGTTCTAAGCAAACAAGGGAAGGCAGAAAGGTGGAAGGAGTATATAGAGGGTTTATACAAGGGCGACCTACTTGAGGACAATATTATGGAAATGGAAGAGGATGTAGATGAAGATGAAATGGGAGATAAGATACTGCGCGAAGAGTTTGACAGAGCACTGAAAGACCTGAGTCAAAACAAGGCCCCGGGAGTAGACAACATTCAATTAGAACTACTGATGGCCTTGGGAGAACCAGTCATGACAAAACTCTACCATCTGGTGAGCAAGATGTATGAGACAGGCGAAATACCCTCAGACTTCAAGAAGAATATAATAATTCCAATCCCAAAGAAAGCAGGTGTTGACAGATGTGAAAATTACAGAACTATCAGTTTAATAAGTCACAGCTGCAAAATACTAACGCGAATTCTTTACAGACGAATGGAAAAACTGGTAGAAGCCGACCTCGGGGAAGATCAGTTTGGATTCCGTAGAAATGTTGGAACACGTGTGGCAATACTAACCTTACGACTTATCTTAGAAGAAAGATTAAGAAAAGGCAAACCTACATTTCTAGCATTTGTAGACTTAGAGAAAGCTTTTGACAATGTTAACTGGAATGCTGTCTTTCAAATTCTGAAGGTGGCAGGGGTAAAATACAGAGAGCGAAAGGCTATTTACAATTTGTACAGAAACCAGATGGCAGTTATAAGAGTCGAGGAGCATGAAAGGGAAGCAGTGGTTAGGAAAGGAGTGAGACAGGGTTGTAGCCTCTCCCCGATGTTATTCAATCTGTATATTGAGCAAGCAGTAAAGGAAACAAAAGAAAAATTCGGAGTAGGTATTAAAATTCATGGAGAAGAAGTAAAAACTTTGAGGTTCGCCGATGACATTGTAATTCTGTCAGACACAGCAAAGGACTTGGAAGAGCAGTTGAACGGAATGGACAGTGTCGTGAAAGGAGGATATAAGATGAACATCAACAAACGCAAAACGAGGATAATGGAATGTAGTCAAATTAAATCGTGTGATGCTGAGGGGAATAGATGAGGAAATGAGACACTTAAAGTAGTAAAGGAGTTTTGCTATTTAGGGAGAAAAATAACTGATGATGGTCGAAGTAGAGAGGATATAAAATGCAGACTGGCAATGGCAAGGAAATCGTTTCTGAAGAAGAGAAATTTGTTAACATCGAGTATAGATTTAAGTGTCAGAAAGTCGTTTCTGAAAGTATTTGTATGGAGTGTAGCCATGTATGGAAGTGAAACATGGACGATAACCAGTTTGGACAAGAAGAGAATAGAAGCTTTCGAAATGTGGTGATACAGAAGAATGCTGAAGATAAGTTGGGTAGATGATGTAACTAATGAGGAGGTATTGAATAGGATTGGGGAGAAGAGAAGTTTGTGGCACAACTTGACTAGAAGAAGGGATCGGTTGGTAGGACATGTTTTGAGGCATCAAGGGATCACAAATTTAGCATTGGAGGGCAGCGTGGAGGGTAAAAATCGTAGAGGGAGACCAAGAGATGAATACACTAAGCAGATTCAGAAGGATGTAGGTTGCAGTAGGTACTGGGAGATGAAGAAGCTTGCACTGGATAGAGTAGCATGGAGAGCTGCATCAAACCAGTCTCAGGACTGAAGATCACAACAACAACACAACAAATACTGTTGCATTCCATCCCGGACTTTCCATTGTTTAATAACGATAAAAGTTCTTACAGCTTTCATAACAGGCATCCTCCTTCATTAATCTAATAATTAGCTTCAAAACCAGCAATCTCCACCTGATCTTTGTTACAAAACATTGATCTTCCAACTTTTCTTACAAAAGAAGCAATCTCCAAAATTTTTTTTCAAAGACACTTTCTGCAACAGGGAATATGACCTGCCTTTTCCTTTTTCTAACAGTGTTACTGATCTAATGTTACCAGAAGTACCTGTAAAACTATGAAAAAGTGGAAGTTGTTGGCTTTGCAGTTGGTGCCGCCACCGCCCGTCCCTCCCACCCCTCTCTCAAACACACACACACACACACACACACACACACACACACACACACACAAACGTTGAAAGATAATTAACACATCTTGTCTTATTTGCATTTTTTTGCTTGTTAGTAAATGTCTATATTATTGTTAAAGAAAAAAGTTTTCTTGAGTGATGTGATAAATAAGCAACTTTGTTAGTGTGTACTGTAACACTTTCTATTATTTTGTATGTAGTATATTATGTCTATATCTGTATGTTCCATTTTCTTTAAAATATTTCACATAAAATTTACATATACATTTGGACAAAATTCATACAATATTTACAAGGGGCACTCAATAACTAATGCAACTTTTTTTTCCGTCAGCCATTTTTAATTGGAAAATGTGGAATTTGTCAGGGTACATTGTGGAACATCCTTGTTTCAGACACTATAGTCTCACAAAGTTTCAGTACATGACGGCACCATACATAGCCTTCAAAATGAGATCTGCAAATTGGATCTGCAAAAGAGGTGCATTCCAAGTAGAGATCTGTTGAGTTTCTTTTGGCAGAAAACCAGAGCACTGTAAATAATTATAGAATGTCTATGAAGACCTGGCAGTGAACAATGACATGGTGAGTTGGGGAGTGACATGTCTGTCACCATTGCAACAACGCCACAAACACCTAGTCTGATCTCCTGTGTGCTAGCTGACCGCACAAAGCTTTGACCCCTGCAATTTTGGAACACATGGACACTCCCATTCGAGGTGACTAACAGCTTAAAATCAAACACCTCACTGCAGAACTGAACATCTCTGTTGGTAGTGCTGCCACACTTGTCCAAGAGTTGTGTTACTAGCCACCTAGCAGAAGACCATAAAGAGCAATGAAGAACCCTCTGTGAGGCATTGCTTGTACATTACAATGCTGATCATGAGTTTTTTGTTGAGCATCATTATAGGCAATGAAACATGAGTTCATCACTTCGAACCACTAACAAAATGGCAATCCGTTGCGTGGCACCACACCATCTCTCCTCTACAGGAAAAGTTTGGAACTGGACCCTCAGCCGGTGAAGTGATGGCTATGCACTCCACAGGAAGCAGTGTATCATTTATGTGGAGGTTATTGAAGTAGTAAGATGTTGGCTCTGATGTCAACCAGTAGAGTGGTACCATAGGGGTATACAGGACCTCTATGTTGTAAAGTTGTCCTCACTGTACTGGATATGAATGGATAAATAAATAAAAAAATTTATAAGAGATGAGGGGAACAGTAGTTTGGATTTCATGTGGAATGGTCAATGCTATCAAGTAACATCAAAGAAGTTTGACTAGTTTGCAGATGCAGGTAAAATATGAATTTTTAGGGCAACAGTGAGTGATCAGTTGGTTTATTCAGAGGGAGCATGCAATTGCACATGAAATCAGTGGATGATTCAGAATTCTCATAGTCAATCGGTAGCATCATTTAGTAGGCTAAATTATTACCTGAACAATTATTAAGGCTGCTGTGAAATTTTATATGTGATAGTGTCTTTTGGAAAATATATACTGCAATGAAACACTTCTTAACTACTAAAATGAGTAGGAAATGTATTACTCATAAACTAATTTGCAGTTATGGTCTTCAGTCTGAAGATTGGTTTTATGCAGCTCTCCATGTTAAGTCTGTCTTCTGCAGGTCTCTTCATCTCTGCATAACTAGTGCACATACATTTATCTGAACCTGCTCACTGTATTCTAGCCATAGCCTCCCTCTATAATTTTTACCTGCCACACTTCCTTCCATTATCAAACCAATGATTCCTTGGAGCTCCAGAATATGTGCTATCAACCGATCCTTTATTTTAGACAGGTTGTGGCACAAATATATTTTTTCTTAGCACTGCATTTAAAAAAGTCCTGTTTTCTTTTTGTCTGAACTGCTCATTGTCCACATTTCACTTCTGTGCAAGGCAATGTTCCATCAAATACCACAAAGCCTCCCTGACACTTCAATTTACATTCAATATCAACAAAATACTCCTTTTTTCTTGCTGTTACCAGTTTGCATACCATACTGCTCCCATCATCAGTTACTTTGCTGCCCAAATTGCAAGACTCATCCATTACTTATAGTGACTCCTTTCTCAATCTAATCCTCTCCAAATTTCAAAACTAATCCACTACTTACATTGTCTCATTTCTCAATCTCATTCTATCACCATCACCTGATTTAACCTGACCACACTCCACTACTATGCCTTTGTGTCTCCTACCTACAATTTTTTTTTTTTTTTTTTTTTTTTTTTTTTTTTTTTTTTTTTTTTTTTTTTTTTTTTTTTTTAGAGAAGTTATAGATAACTTTGTTGTTGTTGTTGTGGTCTTCAGTCCTGAGACTGGTTTGATGCAGCTCTCCATGCTACTCTATCCAGTGCAAGCTTCTTCATCTCCCAGTACCTACTGCAACCTACATCCTTCTGAATCTGCTTAGTGTATTCATCTCTTGGTCTCCCTCTACGATTTTTACCCTCCACGCTGCCCTCCAATGCTAAATTTGTGATCCCATGATGCCTCAAAACATGTCCTACCAACCGATCCCTTCTTCTAGTCAAGTTGTGCCACAAACTTCTCTTCTCCCCAATCCTATTCAATACCTACTCATTAGTTACGTGATCTACCCATCAAATCTTCAGCATTCTTCTGTAGCACCACATTTTGAAAGCTTCTATTCTCTTCTTGTACAAAGTATTTATTGTCCATGTTTCACTTCCATACATGGCTACACTCCATACAAATACTTTCAGAAACGACTTCCTGACACTTAAATCTATACTCGATGTTAACAAATTTCTCTTCTTCAGAAACGATTTCCTTGCCATTGCCAGTCTACATCTCATATCCTCTCTACTTCGACCATCATCAGTTATTTTGCTCCCCAGATAGCAAAACTCCTTTACTACTTTAAGTGTCTCATTTCCTAATCTAATTCCCTCAGCATCACCCGATTTAATTTGACTACATTCCATTATCCTCGTTTTGCTTTTGTTGATGTTCATCTTATATCCTCCTTTCAAGACACTGTCCATGTCCTTTGCTGTCTCTGACAGAATTACAATGTCATCGGCAAACCTCAAAGTTTTTACTTCTTCTCCATGAATTTTAATACCTACTCCGAATTTTTCTTTTGTTTCCTTTACTGCTTGCTCAATATACAGATTGAATAACATCGGGGAGAGGCTACAACCCTGTCTCACTCCTTTCCCAACCACTGCTTCCCTTTCATGCCCCTCGACTCATAACTGCCATCTGGTTTCTGTACAAATTGTAAATAGCCTTTCGCTCCCTGTATTTTACCCCTGCCACCTTCAGAATTTGAAAGAGAGTATTCCAGTTAACATTGTCAAAAGCTTTCTCTAAGTCTACAAATGCTTCTAAGATAAGTCATAAGGTTAGTATTGCCTCGCGTGTTCCAACATTTCTATGGAATCCAAACTGATCTTCCCCGAGGTCGGCTTCTACCAGTTTTTCCATTCGTCTGTAAAGAATTCGCGTTAGTATTTTGCAGCTGTGACTTATTAAACTGATAGTTCTGTAATTTTCACATCTGTCAACACCTGCTTTCTTTGGGATAGGAATAATTATATTCTTCTTGAAGTCTGAGGGTATTTCGCCTGTCTCATACATCTTGCTCACCAGATGGTAGAGTTTTGTCATGACTGGCTCTCTCAAGGCCATCAGTAGTTCTAATGGAATGTTGTCTACTCCCGGGGCCTTGTTTCGACTCAGGTCTTTCAGTGCTCTGTCAAACTCTTCACGCAGTATCTTATCTCCCATTTCATCTTCGTCTACATCCTCTTCCTTTTCCATAATACTGTCCTCAAGTACATCACCCTTGTATCAACCCTCTATATACTCCTTCCACCTTTCTGCTTTCCCTTGTTTGCTTAGAACTGGGTTGCCATCTGAGCTCTTGATAATCATACAATTGGTTCTCTTCTCTCCAAAGGTCTCTTTAATTTTCCCGTAGGCAGTATTTATCTTACCCCTAGTGAGACAAACCTCTACATCCTTACATTTGTCCTCTAGCCATCCCTGCTTAGCCATTTTGCACTTCCTGTCGCTCTCATTTTTGAGACGTTTGTATTCCTTTTTGCCTGCTTCATTCACTGCATTTTTATATTTTCTCCTTTCATCAATTAAATTCAATATTTCTTCTGTTACCCAAGGATTTCTATTAGCCCACGCCTTTTTACCTACTTGATCGTCTGCTGCCTTCACTACTTCATCCCTCAGAGCTACCCATTCTTCTTCTACTGTATTTCTTTGCCCCATTCCTGTCAATTGTTCCCTTACGCTCTCCCTGAAACTCTGTACAACCTCTGGCTCTTTCAGTTTATCCAGGTCCCATCTCCTTAAATTCCCACCTTTTTGCAGTTTCTTCAGTTTCAATCTGCAGTTCATAACCTATAGATTGTGGTCAGAATCCACATCTGCCCCTGGAAATGTCTTACAATTTAAAACCTGGTTCCTAAATCTCTGTCTTACCATTATGTAATCTATCTGATACCTTTTAGTATCTCCAGGATTCTTCGAGGTATACAGCCTTCTTTTTATGATTCTTGAACCAAGTGTTAGCTATGATTAAGTTATGCTCTGTGCAAAATTCTACAAGGCGGCTTCCTCTTTCACTTCTTCCCCCCAATCCATATTCACCTACTATGTTTCTTTCTCTCCCTTTTCCTACTGACGAATTGCAGTCACCCATGACTATTAAATTTTTGTCTCCCTTCACTACCTGAATAATTTCTTTTATCTCATCATACATTTCATCTATTTCTTCATCATCTGCAGAGCTAGTTGGCATATAAACTTGTACTACTGTAGTAGGCATGGGCTTCGTGTCTCTCTTGGCCACAATAATGTGTTCACTATGCTGTTTGTAGTAGCTAACCCGCACTCCTATTTTTTTATTCATTATTAAACCTACTCCTGCATTACCCCTATTTGATTTTGTATTTATAACCCTGTAATCACCTGACCAAAAGTCTTGTTCCTCCTGCCACCGACCTTCACTATTCCCCACTATATCTAACTTTAACCTATCCATTTCCCTTTTTAAATTTTCTGACCTACCTGCCCGATTAAGGGATCTGACATTCCACGCTCCGATCCGTAGAACGCGTTTTCTTTCTCCTGATAATGAAGTCCCCTTGAGTAGTCCCCGCCTGGAAATCCGAATGGGGGACTATTGTACCTCTGGAATATTTTACCCAAGAGGACACCATCATCATTTAATCATACAGTAAAGCTGCATGTCCTCGGGAAAAATTACGGCTGTAGTTTCCCCTTGCTTTCAGCCGTTCGCAGTACCAGCACAGCAAGGCCGTTTTGGTTAATGTTACAAGGCCAGATCAGTCAATCATCCAGACTGTTGCCCCTGCAACTACTGAAAAGGCTGCTGCCCCTCTTCAGGAACCACATGTGTGTCTGGCCTCTCAACAGATACCCCTCCGTTGTGGTTGCACCTACGGTACGGCCATCTGTATCGCTGAGGCACGCAAGCCTCCCCACTGACGGCAAGGTCCATGGTTCATGGGGGGATAGATAACTTATCACTTCATAAACTTTACCTCTGCAATCTTCAGAATTTCAAGGACTGTATTTCAATCAAAAATGACTTCTGTAAATCTACAAATACTATAAATGTAGGTTTGCCTTTCTTCAGTCCACCTTCTAGGATAAGTCATAGGGCCAGTACTGAATCAAGTGTTCCTTCAACACTCTGGAATCCAAACCCATCTTCCCCTACATAATCAGCTTCTACAACTTTTTTTCCATTTTTCTGCAAATAACTCACGTCATTATCTCGCAATGATGCAACCATAACTTATTTAACTCATAGTTTGCTAACGTCTCAACAAAAATAATAGATTTCTAAATATATAATTGAATGCATAAAAAATCTACTCATCAAGTGGTGACAGGAGAACACATGTATAAAAGTTAAGGAAATGTGCAAGCTTTTGGAGGTAAGGCTTCTTCTTCTTCCAGAAGGGTTGAAGGAGCAGGTAGAAGGATGGAGAAAATTGACTGGTGAGGAAATACGGAGAGTTACAGGACGGTCACCCAGAACTGGATGGGTTGATAGGAAAGACTAACTGTTGGGGACAGCACTGGGGAAAAATAGACAGGTCAGAAAATAAAATATATAGAAAACTAAAAGGGAGTTAAGAAAGGAATGCTGATTCTGAAGAAATTAATGTAAATTAGGACCAGGCAGGTAGAGAGAACCAAGGACATGTTTTAATACCAGTTCCACACCGCACATGAGGTAAGACAGGCAATGAGGTCATGATTGTGAAGTTGTAGAGCATTCTCTCCAACAAAATATTGCATGGTGCCAGTATATACCCTCTGCCTATATCCACTCACCCAAACATGGCAGTATGTATGCTCTGTCTATGTTCCAGATAATAGTGGAGCAGCACAACAGGGCAGAGCAGAGCAGTTGCTGCAGTGCAGCCCTGTGTCCAGGTATAGTTGGGCCAGGGAGGAGCGCAGCAACTAGCAGGCCCGTGTGACTAGCACACTATCCAAGCCAGCTGATTGCAATCTTTCTCAAAGGACTTTAAAGAAACCACTTGGTAAAAAAAAAAATTGTTCTCACACATCATAGCTTTATTCGTCAGCTTTGTGATGAACTACATATCATTTCCTTAAACATCATAGTTACTGTGATATTTCAAAATTAAGTAAGCTACTGCAAAGAAGTTGAATACTTAACAATTAAAAATACAGGTCAATATGAGTCTGCATCTCGTGCACATTATGCCTAATGTTATTATATACCAAATGAAGTTAACAAATTGAATTATTTTTCAAACTTAAGATGGGATCTATAACCCACTCTATTCTCAAGGAAATGGAGTGTATGTAGTGCACTTCATTCCACTTTTGCACCCAAATGATGAAGTGAGAATCAAATATTCAGAACACCATTGTAGCACAAATGGTTGGAGACACCAAAACAAGATTTTGGCAAATGATAACATGCAAAGAGGAGAGTATGCTGCTGCATGGTAAATATGCGTGGCTCCCCTATCTAGTGTGATACAGAAGTACCTACAGATTTTTCCAATGGCATAATGTAATTTTTAACGGTCACCATCAGCTGGTGAAATGAGAATTGTTACAGGTTCCTAGAAACAAGAAGATTTTGAGACATGCCTCTGACATTCGCAATAGGATTCACAAGCACTGTAAAAATTGTGGAGTCAACAACCAAAGTGTATGTGCCTTCTGAAGATGATTATTTATGAAACATGCAGAACTTTCCAAACATGGTAAGTGATACTGACGAAAAAGGCATTCATTTAAAATGACCAGAAAATCTGGTACAATGTTCTATAGTTATAAGCATTTTCATTCAATCGTAGTACAAGCAGTGGCGATACCCAAGGGAAATTTATTATAATAGATTTTGTGGAATATGAGACAGAAAGCAGTAGTGGTAGATTTCATTCTTCTAGTGTATTTCACTTGATACAAGAAGGGGAGCTTAATATACCTCCAGACTTCCCACAACCAAAGATATCAGTTGTACAGGCTTTTGTATTAATTGCGATGAGGCTCATCCATTGTTGACGTGTTTTATCAAGTCTTATCTTCAATGGGTTTTAGATCCAGGGAAAGAATATTTCAACAAACACCTTTCCAGATGATGACAATTATTTTGATGTGTTTTTGGAATAATAAGCACTAAATGGCTCATATTTCTTGATGATATTGTGGGAAGCACATCTGTTCTGCACAATACTGTCACTGACCTAGAAGGATCCCTCAGTCAATGAGCAACATATACAATAGATTCAGTATCCAAAGCAAGGCACTTATCAGACAGGCCAAAACTTTAACAGATCTTTAGATGATGCGGTCCAAATGAAAGACAGTTTCGCAAACTTTTCTCACATAATAAAACATGAATTTCACGTCTTTGTTGGTTGTGCTATTTCAATCTTATTGTTTAAATACAACAAAAGAAATAAGATATTAAGGAAATGTACTCTGTACTTGTAGTCTTGTAATTCTGCTCCAGTCTAATCACATAACTTGTCCAACATGAATCAGTTGTGACGATTCTTTTCTCACTGGTCCCGTAATGTTGCTGCTACCTGCAGCAACAGCCGAACAGTGCCAGCGTTGTCCGATTACAACCTGAGTCACTCAACAATCTGGTCATTGCTCTCAGAAACAAACCTGATTGATTCCCTCATTGCCAATCTGTTCCGCACTGCTCTCCTTGCACTAGCACTATAAACACATGCATTGAGCTGTATTGGTTTGCTTAGCCAGCACTGCTCTGCTTGACGTGTTGCACTGCTCTGCTTGGTATGCTGTTCCAACCCACTATAATCGTAGTCTACACCCACTCATTCTAGCTGATGACTTGGTTGTAGTCATATCAATGTAGAAGGCTGAACAGCGTTTACATAACAGCTGGTACACAACCAGCCTAACATTTTGCCCACCACACCACTAATAGCTTTTCATCACCTACGCCCCTCCCCCAATCTCTCAAATATCCTGGTCAGACTCTATGCTCCTTCTACACCCATTTTCCTACCCAGCAGTCTACTGTAAGATTTGCCCTCAGCACCGTCCTACCACCACCTATACCAGCCTGTAATTAGAAAAAACAAATGCTATCAAAGGTACAGCCATCTATGAAATGACACGTCATGTACACTTTCTACTTTTGATACGACTACCACCAAGTTTTCAGTTAGGATGAATGGGCATAAAAAGAGAGTTTACACTGGCAACACACATACCCTATTACAAAGCATGCTTTACAACATGACAGTCATGACCTCGGTCCCTGTTTCATACAGATTCACCTGGATTCTCCCCCGACAACATTTTTTCAAAACTCCACAGGTGGGACCTGGCAATGCAACATGTCCTTGGTTCTCACCACTCACCTGGCCTTAATTTACATAAATTTGTTTGGTCTCAGCATTTCTTCTCAATAACTATTCCTTTCTTCAACAATCAGTCTTTCCTTGTCACTCCACCTGGTATGTCTCCCCTGACCTGGGGTTCTGGGCAACTTTTCTGTAACTCTCCCTATGTCCTAAATCTCGCCAGTCCTTTTCCTTCATCCCTCTTCATGCCAGTTCAACTCTTCAGTCAGAAGGAGCCACTGGCTTGGAAAGCTTGCAAATTCACATAACTTTCATATATTTTTTTCTCCTGCTGCCACTTGGTGAGTACGTTTCTTTATCTACACAATTATATTGTAGCTTGGTAATATTCACATGTCAGCATCATTCCATTTTGAAAGAGGAATTACTAATTTTTTTCTTTTTTTCCGTTATTACTGGCTATCCCATTGATCTCAGTACTTCCAAGGGAATTTTGTTTGGTGCAGGGGTCTTATTTTGACTTAGATCTTTCAGGGCTCGTCTCAAAAGATCTTATCTACCATCTTATCTTCACATATTTCCTCTTCTCATTTTATAAAAGTGTCTTCAAGATTTTGCTCCTCGTGTAGACCCTCTACCTGTCGACCTTTCCTTCTTTGCTTAGTAGAGGCTTGCCATCATAGTCTTTAATACTCATGCAGATGCTTCTCTTTCCTAGAAAGGTTTCATTAATTTTTCTATGGGCTGTATCCATATTTTCTTTAGTGATGCATGCTGCATCATTGTTCGTAACTGTACAGTTCACGACACACCTGCAAAACACGGATGGGCCTTGCTTGATTACTTGTGCTCCCACTTTACTGCTTGTAATAACTTGTATATAATTGATGGCCTTATAAACTGGTGGCTGAGAAAGCCTGATGCTCTTCCTATAGGGTGGCATCTCCATTTCCTGTCCAATGCTGTTGCATGTGTAGCTGCACGATGACCGATGGTGTCTTTCCAGATTCATTGCTTATGTAGTCTTGTGACAGCCTTCAGTCTTATTAGCTTCCACCTAGACTGGATGCAGAATAAAATCATGCACGACTCTAAGTAAAACTAGAGTCGTGCAAGCACCACACCCAAAGTGATGTCAGCGCAGTACTGCACACGCGCAGATCAGGCGCTGAAACTCACAGAGATGCAAAGAGGTGCCTCACACAGAGCACATCCCAAGGTCCCACTGAGAGCTACAACACCCAGAACAATCACTTCTCGGCTTTTGGCAAGATCAATGTGTGCGTTTTTTTTGTTTTTTTCTCTAATATCACATCCTTGAATTTCTAGTTTAAGCATTCTTGCTTTGCCAAATTCCCTCTTCCTTTAAATCTCAGGTTTTAGATTTTTGTTTTTCCTTTTGTCTGCTTCATTTGGTGTTTGTACTTTTATTTTCTCCTTTTTTCAATTAGCTTCAATGATTTCTACTGGATCTTGTCTTTTTTACTATTCGACCCTTTGCTTCCTTCACTATTTCATCTCTCAAAGCCAGCATTTAGTTTGCTATTACCTACTGCTCCATTTGAAACTTTCAAAAATATCTGTTTTTTTTTTTTTTAATTTATCTGGATACAATGTTCTTATTTTGCTATCTTTCCGCAATTTCTCCTGTTTGCATCTGCTGTTCACAACCACTAAATTATAGTCAAAAACCACATCTGACCTTGGAAATGTTTTTTGGTCTAAAATATGGTTTCAAAAGCCGTTTTTACTATTATATAATTTATCAGAAATCTTCCAATATCTTCTGGTATCTTCCACATACACAACCTTCTCTCAGCATTTTTACACCAAGTATTAGCAATGATTAAGTTGCACTTTCTGCAATATTTAACCAGGAGGCTCCTTTCATTCGTTTTCCCCAGTCCATGTTCAGCTACTATTTTTCCTTCCCCTCCTTTTCTTACTATCGAAGTTCAAGTTTCCCCTCATATCTCTTCATATATTTTTCCAATCTCTTTCATCATCTGTGGAGCTAGCAGTCATATGAACTTGTACTGCTGTGATAAATGTTGGATTCATGCCTATCTTGACAAATACAATGCATTCAATATGCTGCTTGTAGTAGCTTACTTGGATTCCTACATTCTTATTCATTATGAGGCTTCCTTCTGCATTAACCCTATTTCATTCTGTCTAGACTGGCCAGGTCAGACATGCCAAGGGTGCATAGTCTGACTTTGCTGAAAGTCTGTGTTGTATGCAGAATTTAGGAAATGTTCCTCGTAAAATACTGGTCTAAAAGCAAACAAAACACAATTTTAAATTCCATTTACGACTGTCTGCACAATCAGAGACATGATGGAACATACTAGGAATTTTTGAAACAAGAATATAGAGAAATCAGTATCTGGAAGTGTCACACAAAGAACCCTACACTGTATGCTGGCTGGCACAATGCCTACCATGGAAAGAACATAGTCACCTTAGTAGCACAGCAATATAAGATAGCAGAGCATGCACAACAAAAGTTTGCACGAACTGAAGCACAGTAGAAACAACTGGAGACCAGAGGAAAGACTTGTGGAGGAAGCGAGAATAAACAAAATTACCACCAGGAACATACGTGAGATAATTACGGTTCATTTAATTGCAGAAAATAATATGGAACAATGTGGAATGATATGAGTGGGTGCAGGGGAGATCAATCAAATGTTTACAGGCTTGTGTAAAATGTGACAGAGGTGAAGAGACGTGATTACATAGACAAATATTATACAATGGAAGAAGAGGCAGAAGAAGATGGTTTGAATCTCAACGACAAAGTGATGGAATGTAGTGTAGGTCAGCACGTAGAATTAGTTGTGTCCACTAAAGAATCAGTAAATTCTATGAACAGTGTTTAATATAATGTGTTTAATGTGTGTGTCATTGTGTTGTATGTGTAGTGACATTGAAAATTAGATTGCCAGTTTTATGATCGGTGAAAACTTTTTATTATTTGGCACCACAACACAAGTATAGTTCTGGAAACTGTTACAGTGTCAGAACGTTGCTCTTTGCTCTTACTGCTTCATGTGGTCTGTGCCACACTCAAACCCTACTTTCAGCTCTTACCAACAGAAATCAGGACTCATCTGATCAGGTCACAGTTTTCCAGTTATCTTGGGTCCAACCAATATGTCCATGAGCGCAGGAGAGACACTGCAGGTGATGTGCTATTAGCAAAGGTACTAATGTCAGACATCTGTTGCCATAGCCCATCAATGCCAAATTTCACAGTGCTGTTCTAACAGATACGCTCATTGTACGTTCCACATGGATTTCTATGGTTGTATTATGCAGTAATGCTTGTCTGTTAGCACTGATGACTCTATACAAAATCTGCTACTTTCGTTCATTAAGTAAAAACTGTTGGCACTGTGTTGTCCGTGGTAAGAGGTAATGCCTGAAATTTGGTATTCTTGGCACACTCTTGACACTGTGGATCTCAGAATACTGAGTTCCCTAATGAATGCTTAAATGAGATGTCCCATGCATATAGCTCCAACTGCCATTCCCTGTTGTAAGTCTGTTAATTCCTTCCGTGCAGCTATAATCACGTCAGACACCTTTTTCACATGAAGAGCTGAGTACAAATGACAGCTTCACCAACGCACTGCCCTTTTATATCTTGTGTACCTTGTTTATGTGCAGATCACAATCCCATGACTTTTGTCACCTCACCTTAGTGAATGTCCTTTAATGGTTCAATGTACTACATTAAAGTTAATCATCCTGACCATAGAACATTTTTTGGATGTCCAAACTAATGGTTATTTGAACTACATTACATTTGATGAGCTTATGAAATATATTTGAAGTAGGTAGAAGTCATACATCATTGGGGTATTCAGAAGTATTTTTGTGACATTGAGCTGAAAACAGCAATGTATTATTTACATGATGACAATCTTGCAACTTCACTGTTTTTGCACAACCTGAGGCCACTGCATCTGTTTATTTATCTGCACATGCCTTCCAATAGTGAAGTATGATCTTACTCATAAAAAAAACTGATGATACGGGTGAGCACTATGGTAGATGGATGTAAGTGGAATACATTAAGTAGCTTTGTGGCATAATTTAATAGATACTAAGAAAATCTGTGCAATATGATATTTTTGTTGATGCCTTGTCTATGGTATGTCCAGACTGATTCTATTTTGTGTCATACATCTATGTACCATGAATAAAAACTGAAATGTAACAGATTGCTTCAAAACAGTAATGTTCAATTTATTGGGCTTTTGATGGATGATGAATGCAATTACTGTTCAAATGGCAAAATATATGTTTTGTATGATACAATTGTAACTGAATGAGTTTCAGATTTTTTTCCTTTACTTGTACTGTGAAACCTTGCTGCCTGCCAAATTTCACGATTATAGGTCAGTGGGAAGCACCTTATGTGTTTTGATGAGAGAGTTTTCAAGAACGAAAATAGGTGACATAAAGGACCATATCTTTTGATTCAAGAGACTTAGCAGCTTAAAATTTTTAGATCTCCAAGTAACCACAGACTTTAATAGGACCCATAAATTTGAAATATCTACACATTCCTGAGAAAAAGGTTTCTTAAACAGTTGGACAGACAGACAGATGGACAACAAAGCAATCCTATAAGGGTTCTGTTTTGACAGACTGAGGCACAGAACACTAAAAATGAATATTTAAATAACAAACTCCCAAAAAACAGAATGTATAGTAAGTAACTGTATAAAAATGTAATTTAAAAAGAACTCTGTAGTTGGAATTACACCATCCTACGATGGATGATACACATAACTTAAAAATGAAACATTGGAAATTCCAGGCTGGAATAACAACAAAACGAAAAAGACAATCTCTATTCACCTCACAGAAGAAGTGCGAGTCACAGACAAGCACAGTGAAAAAGACAGGTGATCTTCCATGCTTTTTCTCTCCAGTCACTTACACCTCCCACACACCCATTGTCTGGCCAGAAAGGAACACACCTCTCATGATTTGGTCCATCCAGGACTGGAAAAAATTAATCAAATTCTCCACTAGGGTTTCAACTACCTCTCATCATGCTCAGAAATCAGGAATATCCTACCCACTATCCTCCACATTTTCATAAGATATGAGTTTGGAAGTTTTACATGGAGTGGTCGGGCAACAGTGAGTTATTAATAGGTTTATTTTCAGTACAGTGCTATTCCATTATCAGACAAACCTACACAATATCCTTGCCCATCCCCCTCCATCCAATCAACGATGATTACCAAAGTATAAAGGCGAACTAAAACAAGCAGAGAGATACATATATTCAGTAAACTAGATAAAAAATCAGTAATGTCATATTTATACTTGATCATGCACTGGATAGATATGTAGCCAGCAGAAAAGTTCACAATGGGAGGGAACCTCCCTGGTATACAGTCACTGTATAGAAGCTTCTAAAGAAACAGAGATTACTGCATAGTAGGTGTAAAACAAAGTGTAGGGCTATAGATAGAGAGATGCTGAATGCAACCATGTTTGGCTGTCAAGAGAGCAATGTGTGATGCCTTCAATGACTACCATAGCAGAATATTGTCAAATGATGTTTCACAAAATCTGATAGTACGTAAAGGCTGTTAGTGGCACCAAAGTTAGTACAAAGTCACTAGCAAATGAGACAGGAACTGAAATTGAGCTGAAATGCTTAACTCCGTTTTCAAATGTTCCTTTGCAAAGGAAAACCCAGGAGAATTACCAAATTTAATCCTTGTACCACTGAATAGATGAATGAAGTAAGAATTAGTGTCAGCGGTGTTGAAAAACAGCTGAAATTGTTGAAAGCAAACAAAGCTCCATGCCCCAATTGAGACCCTGTTAGATTCTATACTGAATTAGGTCCTCTTCTAACTATAGTCTGTCATAGGTCTCTTGAACAAAAAACTGTACCTAATTCTCGGAAAAAGGCACACGTCACATCCATCTACAAGAAGGGTAATAAAAGTGATCCACAAAACTACTGTCCAATATCCCTGACATTGATTTGTTGCAGAATTTAGAACATATCCCGAGTTCGAACATAAATGAGGTATCTTGAATAGAACGACCACCTCAGTGCAATGCTGCATGAATTTCAAAAACATCAACCATGTGAAACCCAACATGCACTTCTCTCACATGACATACTGAAAGTTTCAGATCAAGGCAACCGTGTAGGTGCAGTGTTTCTTGATTTCTGAAAAGCATATGACTAAGTAACACACCTATGCTTATTGTCAAAAGTATGATCATATGGGGTATCAAGTGAAATTTGTGACCAGATTGAGGACCTTTTGTTAGGAAGGACACAGCATGTTATCTTGTATGGAGAGTCATCGTCAGATGCAGAAGCAACTTCGGCTGTACCCCAGGAAAGTGTGTTGGGACCCTCACTGTTCATGTTGAACATTAATGACTTGCACAGACAATATTAATAGTAAAATCAGGGTTTTTGCTGATGATAAAGTTTTCTATAATGTACTATTTGTGAGAAGCTGCTTGAATATTCAGTAAGACGTTGATAAGATTTCAACGTGGCGCAGTGATTGGCGACTTGCTCTAAATGTTAAGAAATGAAAAATTTTGCATGTCACAAAATGAAAACACATATTATCCTATGATTATAATATTAATGAGTCACTGCTGGAATTGGACAATTCATACGAACACCTTGCTTAAACACTTTGTAGGGATATGAAATGGAATGATCACATAAGTTCAGTCATTGTTAAAGCAGGTGGAAGAAACTTGGGGAAGTGCAGTCAGTCTACAAAAGAGATTGTTCACATATTATTTGTGTGACCCATCATAGAATACTGCTATACTGCTCAAGTTTGTGGGACTCATATCAGACAGTACTAACAGGGGATATTCAACATATACAGAGAAGGGCAGCACGGATGGTCACAAGTTTGTTTAACCTGTGTGAGAGTGTCACAGAGATACTGAAGGAAATGAACTGGAAAATTCTTGAAGATAGACATAAACTATCATGACAAAGTCTGTTAACAAAGTTTCATGAACAAGCTTTGAATGATTACTCTAGGGATATACTATAACCTCCCACCTATTGCTCACACAGGGATTGTGAGGGTAAGATTATAATAATTGCTGTATGCATAGAGGCATTCAAACAATCATTCCTGCCATGCTCCATATGTGAATGGAACAGGAAGAAACCCTAATAACTGGTACAGTACACCTCACAGTGGCTTGCAGAGTATAGATATAGATGCAGACTGAAAGCTTTGGATCGAGGCAGGCAGGTTGATGCAGTATTTCTTGATTGCAAAAAGCATTTGACTCAGTGCCACACTACACTTACTGTTAAAACTATGATCATATGGAGTATCAAGTGAAATATGTGACTGGATTGAGGATGTTTTGGTAGGAAGAATGCAGCATGTTATCCTGGATGGAGAGTTATCGTCAAATGTAGAAGTAAATTCAGATGTTCCCCATGGAAGTGTGTTGGGATCTTTACTGTTCATGTTGTATATTAATGACCTTGCAGACAATATTAATAGTAATGTCAGACTATTTGTGAATGATGCAGTTACCTATACTGACATACTATCTACGAGAAGCTGTATAAATATTCAGTCAGATATTGATATGATTTCACAATGGTGCAGATACTGGCAACTTGCTCTAAATGTTCAGCAATGGAAAATTGTGTACTTCACAAAATGAAAAAAAAAGTAATATCCTATGACTGCTGAAATTGTAACTCATACAAGTACCTGGGAGTAACATTTTGCAGGGATATGGAACAGAATTATCACATAGGCTCATTGTGGGTAATGCAGCTGGTAAACTTTGGTTTATTGGTAGAATACTGGGGAAGTGCAATCAGTCTACAAAGGAGGTTGTTCACAAATCACCTGTGTGACCATTTCTAGAATATTGCTCAAGTGTGTGGGACCTGTACACAATAGGACTGACAGGGAATATTGAATCTACACAGAGAAGGCAGAATGAATGGTTACAGGTTTGTTTGATTTGTAGGAAATGTCACAGAAACACTGAAGTAACTGAACTGGAAGACTCTTAAAGATAGACAAAGTATCCTGGGAAAGTCTATTAACTAAGTTTCAAGAACCAGCTCTAAATGATGACTCTAGGAACATATTGCAATCCATGCATATCACTCACATAGGGTAATGAGGATAAGATTAGAACAATTATCATGCACACAGAGGGATTCAGACAAACGTTCTTCCCGCACTCCATATGTGAATGGACAGGAAAAAACCCTGGTGTACCCTCTGCCATATACCTCACAGTGGTTTGCAGATGTAGGTGTAGAAAGTTATACACAGTCTTGTGACTTGGTTGACTGTGCTACTTCCCTCAGCCACTACATTGTCTTCCTGCAGTGCACAATTAACAGATTTTGAACCACTTTTGCACACAGCAAGTCAGAATTTACTTAAGGTCAAATTAAATAAAATAATAGTTTCAGTATTCTAGATAATGGGGATTTTTCACACAAGTACAAAAGGGACAACTGTCCAGAGAGTAGAAAACACTGGAGGTTCAAAAACAAAAAGGAAAGAAAATTTAAAATGAAACAAGAAGAGAAGAACATAAGTAAATGATAATATGCCTATTTAAATAAAACTATTCATAAACATGTTTCAGAGTATATGAGAAGATACAGTGAAAATTTTACTAGAGTAACACTTGGAAACAACACAAAAGTGAAGAAAACAAAAATTATGCTGGGTAGAAATGAAATTTCATCAAATGTCAGAAGACAAAGATTTTATACTACAGATGGGTAATACACGCACTCCATGATTTTTTTTAAGTTCAAGAGATTGATAAGAAAAACAAACTAAAGAACTAGTGAAATTCTCAGAGTAATGCTAGATGAGGTCTGTACAGCCATTTAAGGTATGAAAAATGCAACATAACAAGAGAGAATGCCTCAGCTGAAATGATTAAATCTGGAGTAACACAACAGGAACTTGCAAAATTGTTTACAAAATATTTGTGAAAAAAGAATGCTTTCTGTGTATTTTATTTCATATTCTAGGCCAAAACATGTTGTTGTTGAAGATCTGTGTAATATAAGATGTGATCTACACAGAACACTGAACTGAAAAAGGTACAGTTGGATTGCACACCAGTGTTTAAAATTTGTATGCTTTGATGATAAGAAGGAGACACAAAAAAGGGATGGAAAACACTCCTTACCTCTCAGTCTCCTATCTGTAGTTTCAAAGATATCCACGGAAATTATCACTCACTGAGCACAAAAGAGCACTGAGGTTTAACCTATAACATAAAATGGCTTCCAACGTGGATATAGCACAATGGGCCACTTGTAAACTAAGGACATAATTATACTTGGAGCAAAAGGTTCTGATCATCACTTTGTCTGGGATTCAGAGATTTTAAGAAAACTTTGAATTAAGCTTCCACAAAATGTACACTAAAAGCACTTGAGAATTAAGCACTGATTGAACCCTCATTAATACACTGACAGGAAAAAAACAACAACACCAAAAAAAAATAATTAATGCAGAGTAAAGAAATTTTGGTAATACGTATGTCTAGGTAACATATGTATGTGATTAATATTGCAGTATCACAGATTAATGTAAGCACAAAATAATCCATTTCAAATACGAAATTGTGTTACATTAACTACCAGTGTAACCACCAGAATGTCAGATGCAAACATGCATCGTGTAGTACAGGTGTCGGATGTCTGTTTGTGGAATGAAGTTCCATATCTGTTGTACTTGGTCAATCAATACGGGGTCAGTAAATGCTGATTGTGGATGATGCTAGAATTGTTCCCCTACGATGTCTAATATGTGCTTGATTGCAGACAGATCAGGTGATCAAGCAACTCAAGGCAACAAGTCAATACACTATAGAATGTCAGGTTATAACAGTGATATGTGGGTGAGTGTTATCATATTGGAAAACAAACCCTGGAATCCTGTTCACGAATGGCGGCACAACATTTTGAATCACCTGATTGACATAAAAATTTTTAGGCAGGGTGTGAGAGACAACCAACGAAGTGTTCTTGCTGTCATACGAAATCATACTGCAGACCCTAATTGCAGGTGTAGGTCTCGTGCATCTAGCACACAGAAAAACTGGTTGCAGGCTCTCAACTGGTGTCCTCCTAACCAACACATGACCACTGCTGCCACTGAGGCAGAATCAGCTTTCATGAGAAAACATAACAGACCTCCACCCCAAACCTCCAATGAGCTCTCACTTGACCCCACTGAAGTTGCAAATGTCGGTGGTTTGGGCTCAGTGGAATGAACGCTACAGTGTCTGGCTCACAGTTGTTCTTGAAGTAAACAATTTGTAACAGTTTGTTGTGTCACTGTGGTCCCAACTGATGTTCAAATTGCTGCTCTGCTGCAGATTCAGTATGACACATGAGACATGTGCCAAACATGATGGTCTTGCCTCTCAGTAGTGCCACGTTGCTGTCTGAAGCCTGGTCCTCTTGTGACTATGAATTCTCGTAATCACTGCTGCCAGCTATCATCTACAGTGGCTACATTCCTGCCAAGTCTTCCTGCAATATCACAGAAGGAACATCCAGCTTCTCATAGGCCTATTACATGACCTCACTCAAACTCAGTATGATGTTGATAACAGTGTGTTTGACACCCTAAGGCATTCTTGACTAACATCAACATCCAATCTCTAAGGTAACTAATGCTCACAACTGTTACATCATTTATTTGAATCAAACCAGATTTGTATCCCCATTGTGCCGCTAATAGGACCACTCTTAAAGGACTGGCTCAAAACTTAAATAGACATAATCTTTCAGATTTAGAAACACGCCTGTCAACTTTTCTTTATGTTGCACAACTCCTTCGTAGTGTTGCAGTTTTTTCCCCATCAGTGTATACGGAAGAAAATGGACATCAGTGCTTTCATTATACTTCATTTAGACTAGTGGAAAATTCAAAATTTGGAAAGGAGTCAGGATGGAGACTCACTTTGCCCCTAAATTATTCTCAGCTGCCTCACACAAAGGCTTCTGATCCATAAATTGGAGAAGAAGAATGGATTCCTGTTACAGGAATATGCCAAAACCACCTTCAGTTTGCTGGTGATTTCTTCTGATTGCCTCTAGTACAATAAACAACTAATGGGAATATATAATGGATCCAGTTTGACAACACCCACAAAAATCAATTACAGTATGAAAAATATGTAATAAAACCACCGAAAATAAACTGGCTCAAATTAGCATTGACTATTTATATGATAACTATTATAGAACTTATGGCTACCCAGTGAGCAGATGAGACATTCACCTAGGGAACTACTAAAAGAGACAGGAAAACAAGCAACTGGATTGATGAACAGAGTGGATAGGAAATATAACTTTGACTGTAATGCAAATGAAGTGGACATAGCTGTACATATTCCAGGCCAGACTAGTGTCAGCAGTCAGAGACAGCAGCCAGATGTGTATGAGTTGCATTTGTGTGTGTGTGTGTGTGTGTGTGTGTGTGTGTGTGTGTGTGTGTGTGTGTGTGTGTGTGTGTGTGTGCGTGCGTGTGCACACGCGCGTGCTTGTGTGTGTGTGTGTGTGTGTGTGTGTGTGTGTGTGTGTAGACTAATTTCAGAAGAAGGCCTTTTGGCCAAAACCTTCCTTCTTTAGCAGTCTTTTTGTTGTGCATGTCTGCGGCTCAACATCTCCACTACATGGTGAGTAGCAACCTATCCCCTTTTTTCTTAAGGGGAATATAGGTGCTGCAATTTGTGGGCAAAAAATGGTAAGTTAGAATATCATTCATCCAAAAATCTTCAATACGTCGTTGTGATCCTACTAACTAATCAATCAATCTAAGCATTTAGACACATTTTAGTGCATTTACTTGTGTGCAGAAGAAAAAGTGCTTGTTTATTCATATCACAGTCCAAATGGGCTTTCATTTTCCAACATCTACAATCCAATACATTAACAAGAAGCAGCAGTGAGATGCTCAACATGTTACTGGAGTTAATACCTGTCAAACTAATAACACTTAAGATGGAAATACTTGTCGAGGCATGTTAGAAAAAGAAACTATCATAGTCAGAGGGCTATTTCTATAAAACATGTACTTACTTGTACCTGTCAGCCCGTTTGTTTTGCAAAATGATTAATATTATCTGAGGAGTAAAAGATGACAACAAATGATCCAAAGCTTGGATGTAGCCCGCAATCCCTTGTTCTTCTTGAACTGAATACACTACACCATCTTCAATTTTAAAATCAATGGCTGCAGCAGCTTTTTGAAGAGTGAATTGGAATTCTTTGCATGCTCGCAATTGTGAATTTGGGCACAGAAGTCCCCATTTCTTGAGCACAGGAGCACTTAGAAGGCCTCTAGCTGAAAAAAAGTGTCAAAGACATTAATTAACTAAAAGTAACAGCATAATGAGCTGTGGGATATAATAGGACACTGTATTTTTTAAAAATTAAAACAAGAAAATGGAAGCCAATGTTTATATGACAGGAGTTTCAATATAGTGCAGAAGCTGCAGTAGAATGAAAGGCCAATTCTGGAAGAATCTACACTGCATAACAAAAAAAAAGTGAAGCACCCAGAAGGGGAGGAGGAAACAGAATGAAACTTCACCACCCATGGCCTAAGTCCCTGCTTCCCATCATGGAACCATGCCAAACATCACAATTTGTATTTCAGTGTTAATACTGCTGCTAGTTTCTAAATAATGGCATGGGACGAAAAAGAACGTTCCAGGGAGTCCATTACTTGTTTTCAAGTGGCAGGTGCAGATCTGAAGGGGTTTAAGATGTTCTTGGTGCACAATATGGTGACCCTCCCTTGTGGTGGTCAAATGTGGTCTGGCCAAGCTTTTGCTTGGTGAAAGTTTGCTTGCCCTCAAGTCCCATGCAGTACAATTTCAAGCTACAGTCACATCCAAATGCCACACAAGTCTGGATATTGTACAAAGAATACTTAATAACACTGGTGGCTCTTCTGCCTATCACAGAGAATTGCAACTCTAATGATTTGCTTACCTGCATGTGGTGTGAACATGTATGAAGTTACATAGACAATCTGAAGATGTCTTCTGTGTGTTCCATTGTTTTTTGTCGCGCAGTGTATCAGTAATTGTTTCTGGATCACTAATAAAGTGATCTATCTCTTTTTTTCCCAACCCCTCAATCTACGTCACCTAAATCGAGTCAAATAAACTTGCAAAAAACGGCTAAAAAACCCCAGATGGTGTCTACTGGCCAATAATGTCATATGATCATTTCATTTTATATTTTCTCTAAAAGTTTTTCCTATTTACTTCATAACAAAATTCCAGATACTTTTTACTTTACCGAGTTACCAATTTCAGCCTTCAATAACATGTTCAACATCTGTATGGTCCTGTAAGACTTCTGTTGTATAGTCTGTAATGGATAAACTTATTGTGATCATTTGATCTCTTCGCTGCTGAATAATGCTCCCTTTTCATTCTACCAAAATACCAATAACCTTAGTAGTTCAAGCTGTTGTACAGGATGAAAAAAACTCTGTGGTACTGCAGTGGGTTCTTTGGTTTGCCCTGGAAGGAGACTGAATTCATGTTCACACATGAAATATTAGTTCACTTTATTACAACATAGGTAAGGAGATTTACTTAATTTTGTACAATTCATTTCCACAGAAATATCATGTGTGTTCACAACTGTCTCTGAACATTAATGTATCACCTGTTACAGACAGAACACAAGTCTCTTCATCACTGTACATTTAACAGTAACTTTTGCATACAGTTCTGCCTAAGACATTGAGTACACACATGGTTTAGTAGAAGAGGATGCTGTTGTCTTACTGTGTTATTCGATGATTGTGGACTGGGCTGAGCAGTCCTCTGCTTGCCATAAGTAGATGCTCATTTGACAATAGAGCTTGCAGTGACTGCCATTATTTGTGGTTGCACTTTGAGGTACCATCCTTGCTTTGGTACTTCGCTCTTCAGACAATGCCACACAAAACTTACCTACTACCTTTTAGGAAATATTTCTTGAAACATATTTGTAATCTAATTAATAACTTTATTAAGTTTCAAGTTAGCATCAATAGCAGTCCATACAAGAGAGCAGTCCACAAGCTGTATTTGAGGACTAAAGCTTTCCGTAATGTTTGTGTTCATAATCCTCATTCATAATCATTTTCAAAATGAAATTTATTTTGCTCTGTAAATTTACTTAGTTTATCATGACAGAACTGTCTGTTATGGTATGAGGGCCAACATAGAATGTTTTTGATGGTTAAATTATTACATTTAACTTTTTTTGGAAATACATTACCAATGAGAGTGAATCAAACATAATTCTTTCACTATATATGACGGTAGTATCTGTTCCCGAAAGAATAGTTACTATAGATGACCATGCAACTTTTTGCAAGAATGAAATGATAATTAAATGGACACCCTAGCTGTAAACAGGTGTTGATACACTTCATTGGGGACATGCTCCATGGGGAGCGTGCAAGGGATAAGTCCCAGCAGATGCACTATTCTCTGTGGCCTCGGCGTCTCAGATGGATAGTGTCTGCCATGTAAGCAGGAGATCCCAGGTTAGAGACACATTTTCAACATGTCCCCAATGAAGTATATCAATGCCTGGTTGCAGCTAGGGTGTCCATTTAATTATCATTTCATTCTAGCAAAATGCTGCATGGTCATCTATGGTAACTTCTTTCGGGAACAGATGCTACAGTCATATATAGTTAAAATATGGCTTCCCAGCCATTGACCTTCTTGTGTGCGAACGCAAACACTATGCCCGAACCAGTATGGGACTTGGTAGATAATCTTCCATGAGTAATGAGTATGATGGGCAAACATCTATTAGGCGCACTACGAATGTAGTGGTGTGGACATGTTGGGAATGTGCATCTCACAGAGAGCGTGCAAGGGATAAGTCCCTGCAGACACACTATTCTCTGTGCCCTCGGTAGTTCAGATGGATAGAGCGTCTGCCATGTAAGCAGGAGATCCCGGGTTCAAGTCCCGGTTGGGGCACACATTTTCAACATGTCCTCAATGAAGTATATTAATGCCTGGTTGCAGTTAGGGTGTCCATTTAATTATAATTTCATGATTCTTCAAGCTTCATAAATATTCATATACATGAACTTATACAGGGTGTTACAAAAAGGTACGGCCACACTTTCAGGAAACATTCCTCACACACAAATAAAGAAAAGATGTTATGTGGACATGTGTCTGGAAACGCTTAATTTCCATGTTAGAGCTCGTATTAGTTTCGTCAGAATGTACTGTACTTCCTCGATTCACCAGCAGTTGGCCCAATTAAAGGAAGGTAATGTTGACTTTGGTGCTTGTGTTGACATGCAACTCATTGCTCTACAGTACTAGCATTAAGCACATCAGTACGTAGCATCAACAGGTTAGTGTTCATCATGAACGTGGTTTTGCAGTCGGTGCAATGTTTACAAATGTGGAGTTGGCAGATGCCCATTATGGATTAGCACGGGGCAATAGCCGTGGCGCGGTACGTTTGTATTAAGACAGATTTCCAGAACGAAGGTGTTCCGACAGCAAGACGTTCGAAGCAATTGATCAGCGTCTTAGGGAGCATGGAACATTCCAGCCTATGACTCGCTACTGGGGAAGACCTAGAACGACGAGGACACCTGCAATGGACGAGGCAATTCTTTGTGCAGTTGACGATAACCCTAATTTCAGCGTCAGAGAAGTTGCTGCTGTACAAGGTAACGCTGACCACGTCACTGTATGGAGAGTGCTACGGGAGAACCAGTTGTTTCCGTACCATGTACAGCGTGTGCAGGCACTATCAGCAGCTGATTGGCCTCCACGAATACACTTCTGCAAATGGTTCATCCAACAATGTGTCAATCCTCATTTCAGTGCAAACGTTCTCTTTACGGATGAGGCTTCATTCCAACGTGATCAAATTGTAAATTTTCACAATCAACATGTGTGGGCTGATGAGAATTCGCACGCAATTGTGCAATCACGTCATCAACACAGATTTTCTGTGAACGTTTGGGCAGGCATTAATGGTGATGTCTTGATTGGGTCCCATGTTCTTCCACCTATGCTCAATGGAGCATGTTATCATGATTTCATACGGGATACTCTACCTGTGCTGCTAGAACATGTGCCTTTACAAGTAAGACACAAAATGTGGTCCATGCACAATGGAGGTCCTGCACATTTCAGTCGAAGTGTTCATACGCTTCTCAACAACAGATATGGTGACCGATGGATTGGTAGACGTGGACCAATTCCATGGCCTCCACACTCTCCTGACCTCAACCCTCTTGACTTTCATTTATGGGGACATTTGAAAGCTCTTGTCTACGCAACCCCGGTACCAAATGTAGAGACTCATCGTGCTCGTATTGTGGATGGCTGTGATACAATACGCCATTCTCCAGCGCTGCATCAGTGCATCAGGGATTCCATGCGACGGAGGGTGGATGCATGTATCCTCGCTAACGGAGGACATTTTGAACATTTCCTGTAACAAAGTGTTTGAAGTCAGCTGGTACGTTCTGTTGCTGTGTGTTTCCATTCCATGATTAATGTGATTTGAAGAGAAGTAATAAAATGAGCTCTAACATGGAAAGTAAGCGTTTCCGGACACATGTCATTTAACATATTTTCTTTCTTTGTGTGTGAGGAATGTTCCCTGAAAGTTTGGCCGTATCTTTTTGTAACACCCTGTATAGTCTCCTGAATGGGACACACATTTCCCCTAGCATGAGGGCAGTTTGTTGATCCCATTTTCGTAAAATGAGCATGACTCTGACAGTAACCAGTCGCACATGCACACTTCCACAGTGTCATTGTTGTCAAATTTGTATTCTCCTTCTGCTTGCTTTTCTGTTCCAAAGAAACAAAAATCACAGGGCAATAAGTTGTAATTGTATGAAGGATGTTCTGGTGTTGTCCAGAAGACTTCCAGAATTTTTTGTTGAGTTTGGACAGTTGTGTGTCATCAAGGATTGTTATGAAGCATGATTACATCCCGGAATGGAAACGTGCATCATTTCTAATTTGGTCCAGAAGTAGGCAATGGTATGCAGCATTAATAGTACTATGTTCATGGAGAAAATCTGTGAGAAGAACTCCTCCAAAATCAAAAAAGACTCCTGAAAGAACATTACCCACAGAGTCAGTTTTTGGCTTTGATGGGTGCAGATTTGTCTCTTTGGGCTATTCCCTGCCGCTTTTTTTCAATTTCAGGATGTAATGGTGCACCCATACATTGCTGGCCACAGTCCAGTGCAAAGAAATGTTCCCCTTCAATTTGGTAGCATGTCAGTATCTGTTTGACATATCAAGATAATGAAATTTGTGCTCTGTGGGGAGAAGACAAGGCAGAAACAATGTGAACACTTTCCAAGGTCCAAGGTTGTTAATAACAATCGCCTGAGACTACTGTAGCTCCTACCTGGAGTTCCCTTTGGTAGAAACTCCAAGAGAATACACTATTAAATGAGTTGAAAAATGCACCACTTCCTTCAAAATGACATTGAAAATAAAATTAGAAAAATCAATACACACATGTTATCAGAAGAGAACAAAATTATAATGATACACTATGAACCAGCATACACTCTGTGGTGACTTACAATATGCAGATGTAAACACAGATACAGTTATATCATTTTGCTGCAAATGTACCTAATATATTGGCAAATTAATGTGTTCTAAGTAAAGCATTAGAATATGTCATGACTGCTTTAACTATTTAGAAAATATTAAATAAGGTACAAAACTGTGAAATGTAGTTCTTATTTTAAAGATGTGTGTTTAGTTCTTCCTTCTAGCTATTTTGAAGAGTTGCTCAATCAATTTTATTTTGTTTGCATTTACAGAACCTCAGTAACTAACTTTCATTTAGGATGCTTTGTTGGGAACCATACTTTGAAGCTTTCAGCTGACATATGATTAAGTTCATAAATTTTCTCCTTTTCCTGACACAGTCCCTTTGGCTATGCCAAATATAGTTCTCAATGCTCAAAAAATAAAGTATCAAAGTATTACAATTTTGGATAATTAATTATCAGAAAGCAATCAAACTTAAGAACCACATAGTGCATAAATAACAGAATGTTTTAAGGCTGTTCATGTTACACACAAGCAGTATGAACAGGCTACATTTAAATTTTTCCAGCAGTTTGCAGTTTTAGTACATCTTATAGTTCATATACACCTACAGCCCTGCAACTGTTGAAATCATTATTGAATATTCTTGGAAAAAGTAGCTACATTTAATTAAATTTCTACACTGTGAATGGTGAGACACCACAAACAGCATGGGCTGCACTGAACTTAACCCCACCAACTGGAGGCTAACAGTTATTGAGTTTAGCAACTGCCATTACTTGTAAGATAGAAATAAAGAATCTCAATAGAAAGTGTGATTTGACTGAAAGAAGTAGTACTTTTACAATGTATAGCATCACAGGGCCAGATGTGGACATTGACCACAATACAGTGGTCATGTTCTGTAGATTAAAACTGAAGAAATTGGGAAAAGGTATGAAATTGAGGAGGTGGAACCTGGATAAACTGAGGGTTGTTGAGAGTTTCAGAGGGAGCATTAGGCAACAGCTGACTGGAACAAGGGAAAGGAATACAGCAGAAGATGAATAGGTAGCTTCAGGAGATGAATAGTGAAGGCAGTGAAGTAGCAAATAGGTAGACAATGCCTAGTAGGAATCCTTGGACAACACAAGAGATACAGAATTTAACTGATGAAAGTATAACATATAAAAATGCAGCAAATTAAGCAGGAGAAAGGGAATACAAATGTTTAAAAATGAGACTGATGGGATGTGCAAAATGGCTAAGCAGGAATAGCTAGAGAGCAAATGTAAGGATTTAGAAACATATTTAACTAGAGGAAAAGTGGGTACCACTACAAGAAAATTAAAAAGAGCTTTGGGGAAAAGAGAAGCAAACTGTATGAATATCAAGAACTCAGATGTAAAACCAGTCCTAAGCAAAGAAATGAAAGCAAAAAGGTGGAAGGAGTATATAGAGGGTCTATACAAGGGATATGTACTTGTGGGAAATTTTACAGAAATGGAAGAGGATGCAGATGAAAAAGAGATGGGAGATGTAACAGCATGAAGAATCTGACAGAGCACTGAAAGATCTAAGTCGAAAAAAGGCCCTAGTAGTATACAACATTCCATTAGAAGTACAGATAGTCTTGGGAGAGCCAGCCATTACAAAATTCTTCCATCTGGTGAGAAGATGTATGAGACAGTCGAAACACCCTCAGACTTCAAGAAGAATGTAATAATTGCAACTCCAAAGAAAGCAGGTGCTGACAGGAGTAAAAATTACCAAAACATTATTTTAATAAGTCACAGTTGTAAAATAGCAACACAAATTCTTTACAGAAGAATGGAAAAACTGGCAGAAGCTGACCTCAGGGAAGATCAGTTTGAATTCCGGAGAAATATAGGAATACATAAGGCGATACTGACCTTTCAATTAATCTTAGAGGATGGATTAAGGAATGACAAACCTACGTTTATAGCATTTGTAGACTTAGATAAAGCTTTTGACAATGCTGACTGAAATACTCTCTTTTAAATTCAGAAGGTAGCAGGGGTAAAATACAAGGAGAGAAAGACTATTTACAACTTGTACAGAAACCAGATGGCAATAATAAAATTGGAGGGGTGGGGGAGAACAGTGGTTGAGAAGGGAGTGAGACATGGTTGTAGCCAATTCCCAATATTATTCAATCTGTACACTGAACAAGCAGTAAAGGAAAAATTTGGAGTAGACATTAAAGATCTGGGAAAAGAAATAAGATCTTTGAGGTTTGCCAATGACATTGTAATTCTGTCAGAGAGAACACAAAACCTTGGAAGAGCAGTTGAACAGAATGGACATTATCTTGAAAGGATATTAGGTGAACATCAGCAAAAGCAAAACAAGAATAATGGAATGCAGTTGAATTAAATTAGGTAATGCTGGGGGAATTAGATTAGGTAAGAAGAAACTGAAAGTAGTATATGAGTTTTGCTATTTAGGCAGCAAAATAACTGATGGCCAAAGTAGAGAGAATATAAAATGTAGACTGGCAGAGGAAGAAAAGCATTTACGAAGAAGAGAAATTTGTTAACCCTGAATATAAATTTAAATGTTGAGAAGTTTTTTCTGAAATTTTTTTCTGGAGTGCACCCAGGTAAGGAAGTGAAACATGGACACTGAAACATGGACGAGAAATAGTTTGCACAAAAAGAGGGCAAGCTTTCAAAGTGTGGCGCTACAAATAATATTGAAGATTAGGTGGATAGATCATGTAACAGGAGGTAATAAATAGAATTGGCGAAATTTGTGGCACAAATTGACCAAAAGAAGGCATTGGTTGACAGGACACATTCTGAGACATCCAGGGATCACCTACTCAGTATTGGAGGGAAGTGTTAGAGGTAAAAATTGTAGAGGGAGACCAAAAGATGAATACAGTAAGCAGATTCAGAAACATGTAGGATCCAATAGTTTTTCGGAGATGAAGAGCCTCCCACAGGATAAAGTAGCATGGAGAGCTGCATCAAACCAGTCTTCAGTGAAGACCACAACAACAACATGGCTTCACAGTACTGGTGTATTATCTTTAAATTACTAAGCGTAAAGCATATAAATGCAATCCTTTCTATTTGAAGGACTATATCCTGTATCCAGCAAATACCAAACAGGATTGGCACAATACTTTTCCAATTTTGTGGAGAATCAACCATACCCACATACAGGCTATTATTAATTTGGGGTCCCAACTCCCAAAGGCATTTTCAAGCTATTGCCAGCTGCCCTCTGGGAAAGAATGTGTGTACGCCTACTGTCCATGTCTAGGGTTATCGCATTGTCCAATATGACACTGTTTTCAAAGTACTGCACATCATGCATTTGAGGTGAGGGTGAGTGTGCCTCCACAAGTTCCAGATGCAGGTGTTTTAATGCACTTGGCTACCTCAATGGGTCATATAAATGCAGTAAAGGTGGCAGGGGTAAAATACAGGGAGCGAAAGGCTATTTACAATTTGTACAGAAACCAGATGGCAGTTATAAGAGTCGAGGGACATGAAAGGGAAGCAGTGGTTGGGAAGGGAGTAAGACAGGGTTGTAGCCTCTCCCCGATGTTGTTCAATCTGTATATTGAGCAAGCAGTAAAGGAAACAAAAGAAAAATTCGGAGTAGGTATTAAAATTCATGGAGAAGAAATAAAAACTTTGAGGTTCGCCGATGACATTGTAATTCTGTCAGAGACAGCAAAGGACTTGGAAGAGCAGTTGAATGGAATGGACAGTGTCTTGAAAGGAGGATATAAGATGAACATCAACAAAAGCAAAACAAGGATAATGGAATGTAGTCTAATTAATTCGGGTGATGCTGAGGGAATTAGATTAGGAAATGAGGCACTTAAAGTAGTAAAGGAGTTTTGCTATTTGGGGAGCAAAATAACTGATGATGGTCGAAGTAGAGAGGATATAAAATGTAGGCTGGCTATGGCAAGGAAAGCGTTTCTGAAGAAGAGAAATTTGTTAACATCCAGTATTGATTTAAGTGTCAGGAAGTCATTTCTGAAAGTATTCGTATGGAGTGTAGCCATGTATGGAAGTGAAACATGGACGATAAATAGTTTGGACAAGAAGAGAATAGAAGCTTTCGAAATGTGGTGCTACAGAAGAATGCTGAAGATTAGATGGGTAGATCACATAACTAATGAGGAAGTATTGAATTGGATTGGGGAGAAGAGAAGTTTGTGGCACAACTTGACCAGAAGAAGGGATCGGTTGGTAGGACATGTTCTGAGGCATCAAGGGATCACCAATTTAGTATTGGAGGGCAGCGTGGAGGGTAAAAATCGTAGAGGGAGACCAAGAGATGAATACACTAAGCAGATTCAGAAGGATGTTGGTTGCAGTAGGTACTGGGAGATGAAAAAGCTTGCACAGGATAGAGTAGCATGGAGAGCTGCATCAAACCAGTCTCAGGACTGAAGACCACAACAACAACAACAACATGATTGATATTGTGTACAAAGCATGTAAATCTGATATGCCTAAAATTTTATAGATTCAAAAATATATTATGCAACTGTCAAGTTACAAACTCAGTCTATATGCCTAATATGTTATAGATTCAAAAATACATTATGCAACTCAATCTATCATCAAATATGCATAAAATGTATTGATAGGATATGCACAGCCTGAAGCAATGGTTCCATTTGAACAAAATTTTATTACTATATTGAGCGAGTTATATACTACACAGGATTAATCACCTAAACCTTGTATCACAAATATTGTGGAAATGGAAAGTGCTACTCACGTGCAGTTTTCACATATGGATTGGTAGTCAGGGGCTTGTAGTGTTAGCCAATCAACAGAATGTAATAATACTTAGAAAAAGTATTTTTTGTGCAAAGATACACTTCTTCAAGTGGTAAAATGCCTACTGACATTAACAAACTAAAAGTAGAATAAATTAGAAAGTCGGAGGTGTTTGTCAAAGGATTCTAGCGCGAGTTGTTTATGAGGTATCGTACTCTGACAAGTTTCCACAATGACACTTGCTAGCCAGTCAACCTGAGTAGTTTCTAGGTATGATGATGTTATATTTGCTTACAGTGTGCTTGTGTGTTCCTTGAGTGTACTGCGACTTGCTGATCTGCAATTGTGTGATAGTCCAAGCAGTAGGTCAAATGGGAAAAATGGAATCTACCAATGCAGAAAAATCCAACATGCTCATGATATATGGAGAGTGTAGGGAGAATGCAGTTCGTGTTGGTACAGTGTATGCAGCAAGATATCCCAACATCTGTCAACCATCTTGGCAAATATTTATCAACTTCTTCAACCAGTTATGTGAAAGCCGTAGTGTTACACCTAGACAACCTAACAGAAGGAAAAAAGTGACAACAGAGGAGGGGGGAGTTAATGTTCTTGCTGCTGTTGCACTTGATTTGCACACTGTCTTGTGTGAAACTGTATGACCAAATGGAATGAGTCAGGCAAGAGTCCTCGACTGACATAGGTTCCATCTCACCACATCTCTCACCATCAAGAGCTGCATGGAAACAATTATGAGAACCATGTTAGCTTATGTACATGACCATTAAGGCAGGATACTCCAGTATCATGTATCTTGTTTAGTGAAGAAGCTACATTTACCAATCACGCCAGGTAAACCATCAGCACTTATGGAGTATAAATGTTTTGTGCAGGACAGTGAAGCATCAGCTCTTACGTCCATTTTCGATAGATGGAACAACTGAACATGCACAAATATCACAGCTTCATAACAGACCATCTTCCACAGATGCTATAAGACATTTCTCTACAGACTAGGAGGAACCTGTGGTAGCAACATGATGGCTGTCCAGTCCATAGTTCATGAAGTACCACAGCATGTCTTCATGAATTGTTTCCAACTCGTTGGGTTGGATGCAGTGGACCCCTATCATGGCTGGGCTGTTCCCCAGATTTGATGCCTGTAGACTTTATTCTGTGGGGAAAGCTGAATGACACTGTCTACAAGGACATAACTACACCTGATGATACAGAACTTACTACTGTAGACTGCTCGGACGTCTCTGATGAAATGCTAGCCTGTGTGCAGTAGTCATTCAGTACCAGACTGGAAGCATGTATTGCTGCTACCAGTGGTCATTTTGAACATAACCTGCAGTGGTCATTTGTCTTGTTGCTGGTAAGGATCCAGTGTGTGTTACCACAGGTATTGCCCTAGTGTCAGTGAGGGTACTTTTCAAAATACAATATCTTGTAAATGACTCACACTAGAACTCTGCAGCAAACACCACTGACATTCTAGTTAACCTTACTTTTAGTTGGTTAATGTCAACAGACATTGTTCCATTTTAAAAAAAGTGTATGTTTGCACAAAAAGTACACTTTTTAAGTATCATTACAATCTGCTGATTGGCTAATGATATGAGCTCCTGCCTATCAATCCATTCTGTGAGAACAGCAGATCAATAGCACTTTCCATTTCTGCAGGATTTGCAGTGTAAGTTTTAGCTCGTTCACCCTGTATATATGAGGGTGATTTGACAAGTATGGTAATGGTCCATGAAACAATGGAACATTTTCGTTTTGCCTTTGTAATTGGTAAGCCTGATTAGTCCAATAAAGAATTTCAACAACTTACAGCATACACTTCATTGCTGACATCCATCTGAATTGTTCAGTGTGTCAACTCCAATTGAAAATGGAGAAAACTAAGTTTTTTATTGTCACTAAACATTTTCATTTGAAGGGTTGAACAGCTGCACAGATCGAAGCAGAACTGAATGAAGTTCACGCAGACACTGCACCATCACTGAAGACAGGATACTCCAGATGTATCATGTATCTTGTTTAGTGATGAAGCTACATTTATCAATCACAGCCAGGTAAAACATCAGCATTTATGGAGTGTAAATGTGTTGTGCAGGACAGTGAAGCATCAGATCTTACGTCTGTTTTTCAAAGACGGAACAACTGAACATGCACAAATATCACAGCTTTGTAACAGTCCATCTTCCACAGATACTATAAGACACTTCTCTACAGACTAGGAGGAACCTGTGGTAGCAACATGATGGCTGTCCAGTCCATTGTGCATGGAGTACTACAGCATGTCTTCACGAATTGTTTCCAAATTGTTGAATTGGAAGCAGTGGACCTGTATGATATACACATGTGATATATACATTACTATTGGATTAACAAATTTAAATGTGGTCAGACGAGCACCGAAGTGCACTTCTGCCATCCAATTGAGGTCACTACAAAAGAGCCCATTGACAAAATCCATGATATGGTAATGCAAGGCCACCAAATAAAAATTCATTAAATTCCTGAGACTGTAGGCACCTCAACTGAGTGAGTGCATAATATTCTGCACAAAGAATTGGCTATGAAGAAGCTGTGTGCATGATCGGTGGTGGAAATGCTCACAGTTGACCAAACAAGCATCCAGCACAACATTTCAACACACAGTCTGGTGATGTTCCATTGCAATCTGAAATGATTTTTTGTGCCCATTTGAGACTGTTCATGAAACCTGAATACAATACTACATGCCAGAGTCAAAAAGGCAGTCAATACAATGGACAAAGGCTGGTGAAACTGCCGCGAAGAAGACAAAGGCCATTTTGTCACCTGGAAAGGTGATGGCCACTGTTTTTTGGGAATCCTAAGGAATAATCCTCATAGATTACTTGGAAAACTGCAGAACCATAATTGGAACCTATTATGCTTCATTGTTGGATCATGTGAAACTTGTCTTGGCTGAAAATGACCAAGGTTGGTTTGCAAAAAAGAGCTCTTTAACTAGGAGAACACATCATCCCACACATTGGTGATACAATGGCAAAAGTGCATGAATTACACTTTGACTTGCTGCCTTGTCCACCCTATTCACCATACATAGGTCCAAGTGAGTTGTTCTGTTCCCCAATGTGAAACTTTGTCTTTCTGGGAAGAAATGATGAAGTGATAGTTGCAGTCTACGAGCATTTTGCAGAGTTTGACAGAATCTATTTTTCTGAAAGGATGAAAAATATGGAGGATTTGTGGACCAAGTGTATATCCCCCAAAGGAGGCTATATCGAGAAGTAAGGTGAATTGTCCATGAAACAAACATTTTTTCTTCCTGTTTCACCAGACTTATCAAACCACCCTTGTACAAGCATAACCACTACATGGAACATGTACGGAAAGACTGTCTTGGACAATGATTTCTGTCTTTTGTATAGCCTTCTCCTACACTGTTCAGTGTTCTCTCGATAAATGTCAATACTGTGCATTTATCATACAATATACCTCCCATGGTGGATGCTGCATTCACAGATGCCCATTATATGCAGAATCTACACTCATCACCCAACATATCTTTGAATCAGTCATTGCTCCAAATTAATTTTTATTACATCATGACAGGTGAGTTCCACTACAATGATGAGTAAGAGGAAGCACTCCTTTGGTTGTTGTTTTTGATTAAGAGCACATGTAACAGTAATTAGCACCCAAGCTAATCGCCTGATAGAAGTCATATATCCAACATGTGAGGCAATTATTCAAAAATCTTCCAGCCATCTGCAGACCAAATACACGATTTTATAGAACTCATCCAAATTGTTCACTACATTTTGTCCTCAAAAATTTATAATGTTTATTAATAAACTACAATGGTCAAAACAGTAAATCACTATAGGGGCAATCCATATATAATTGGTATGGACTCGTCATGTTTTCAGAGGTTTTCATTTGTTATTCTCTTGTAGCATAATTACGTAATTCACACTAAAATTCTTAGGTTTTTATTCATCATCTGTCAAATGCTATGAAATATGTATATATGTTTAACAAAATGTGGTTGTCTTGCCATAATAGACGTCACAAATTCCAGTTTGTCAACTTTAAGAGGATAGAAGCATTGACACATGAGCCAAAAATCAGAGAACGCTTTAGATACTACACCCAATACGCAAAAGCAGAACACGTTCCTGATTACTCACTGATCCACAAATCTTTTGGTACAAGTGATCAGAATTCCACATGTCACTGATATCACAGAAAATATCATAATAAAAAAAAGAAAACCATCCTTCAGTATAAGGGCCACAAAAAGGAAGTGTTTAACAACAGACAGGAACATATAAAATAGACTGTTTGTCACATTTTTGAGCTATCAGACAAAGTCCTCCATCAGACTGAGAACACACACACACACACACACACACACACACACACACACACACACACACACACACAACACAAAACCACTTTAATTCCTATGGCCTCCCTTGTTACTCCATCACAGATTTTCCATTGCTTAATTTTACAAACAGATTTTTAGCAAAAAGCGACTAGCATCATTTAGTTAAACCATAAATAGTTAATCCTCATATGGAAATCACCACAATGATCTGTATATAATGGAGACGTTTACTTACATTTTACTTCCTGAGTCCAATCATTTTTTTGTCCAACAGTGCATTGTGCCTTCTGCAAAAATATTTTTTCAGGATCCAAAACCCTTGCTGGTACTGTCACCAGCTCATCACTAAGCGACATGTTCCACTGCTTCAAATCTTTCTGTACCTGTTCAAAAGAAGTCATTTGTTTGAAAACCTCAATCACAATAAAAAATTCAGGTATTTGTACCATGGACTGCAACTAACAAAATTAAACATATTTCATTAAATAAACCATCATACAATACTTATGATTTTTTCCTTATTTTTTGTGTGTCAATGATTATATCTACAAATACTTTTGGATTAAAGGAGACCACTCACTGAAAAGCGGAAGCATCGACTTATCTATGGGCACACAAAAAACACGCATGCAATTGTGGCCTTGCACGAAGCTGGCTGGGCGAATACTGCCACTGCTCCATTTCAGCAGGTGGGCTAATTTGTGGTGGGTCTTGTGTCAGGTGGGGTGGGAGGATGGGAAGAGAGGTGGGAGGTGGGGAGAGAAACTGGGGGTGGCTGGGTAGCAGCTCAGTGGGAGGCAGCTGGCTTAGAATATAGGGAAGAAGGGGTGGCAGGTACATGGGATAGACATGTGGTGTACTACCAGGTGGTCAACTTTGTTTTTGACAATAGTTTGGTGGTGGGTGTTCATCCTGGTGGACAGCTGGTTGGTAGTGATACTGAAGATCTGTGCAGTGTTTACAGAGGCACTGGTCTATGATATGGCAGCTTTCACAGGTGGCATGGCCTCTGAAGGGGGAGGGATGAGTATGTGGCAGGACTGGAGCAGGAAGTGTGGAGTGGCTGGAATGGGCAGGTCTTGTATATTGGTCTATCACAGGTATATGATCCCTGTGGCAAGGGGTTGGGAGTATGAGTAGCATAAGGATGTTGTGTGGGTTGGGTTGCTGATGGGACACCACTTTGTATGGGTGGGAAGGATCCTGGGTAGAGCGTGCCTCATTGAAGGGCTTGTTGAGAGATAATCAAAGCCCTAATAACAGATATGGTTTAGCTGTTCGAGTCCAGGGTGATATTGGGTGTTGAGGAGGGCACTTCTTTGTATCTGATCCTCACCATCATGTTCAAACACTATCCTATTGCTCCCAACACAATTTCTTCTGTCCTTTTACTCCCCACACTCATACTCTGTTATCCAGTTCCACTTATAAACACCTAGCACTTTCACTTGTCCATTTCCCACACCATTTCCCATTAATGAACACCATTCCTATCTCAACGGACTCCTTCTCCATCTATCTTCACCAATTCAGACAAAGTACCCCTTTACCTGGCTGTAACTGAGATGGCATAAGTTGATCCCTAAGAGTTGGAGTGGGCTGATCGGGGCAGCTTTACACACCTATCCAAATCATGAGCATGATGTGATTTTGTAAAAGTGTCTATTGCAATGCCTCCATGTTGTCACAGCTCTATGGGCGACTATTGTTTTTGCCTGCAGCAGTTTGTGCTTCTGAGCTGAACTGTCAGGGATCTTCTTACTCCATCTTGACTATAAAACCCTAATGCACAGCCTGTTCCTTAAATGCTATCTTAGCCTCACAATCACCTCCTCTCCCTCTTCCCCCAAATGATCTAACCATAAAAATCCTCCTATCTGGATCCCACATTTCTTTTCACAACAACCTTCACCTTTTCAAATTCCACCAGTCGCTATCCCTTACAAATCTGATGCTCCAGATACACCTCTCCATGACATAGGCATCCCAGAACAACTGGAGCCTTGAGTAGCATTCCTTGGGGGCAACACTACTCACCAATACCCATCCCCCTCCTCACCCCCTCAAAGTACTGTGCCTAGCTGATCTTTTCAATTTACCACCTCCTCCAAAACTCTCTCCTAACACTCCACAAAACCCAAAACACTGCTGTTAACCTTTGCACCAAAACCATCAGCCCCACAGAAGTTTTAAACCTATTCGAAGGCCTCACCTTCAGCCCCACATCCAAGTTTAACCATGTTGGAATTGTCCAAGTCTCACTCTCCTTCTCCTAATCCCTACAGTGGAAACACTTCTTTATCATGAATCCCTCCAACCAAAGTCAACCTAAACCCAACACTGAATCCTGCCTCCCCAGTTCGTACCACCAGCCAACAGTCATCCTCTTCACCTCCCATCTAAATACCTGTTGGGCACTTTCAAGAAATTCATTACCTCCAACTTGGCCTCAGCATCCATAACAGGGTCCTTTCCTAATAACACTAACCTTTCAGCAGAAAAAAGAACAGATCCTGACCTAATCATCATTCCTGCAAACAAAGGCTCCACCACTGATGCGACTCAGTCACAGTGACTATCTGACAGAAGACCTCCACCAAATGTCTGATTCCTCCACCATCACGTTCTGCCATAGTGATCCCCCCAGAAGTCCTAACATAGCCTCCAATCCCTACTGAAATCAACAGGCCCTTCTCTGAACCTCTCCCCCGAGTCTCTATTTCCGCTCTTACTGACCAATAGCTCCAACCAACTGGCCAAAACCTAGCTTACAACATTGAAGATACTAACCACTTTCTCCACTGAATATCCATCATCCCCAACACTTTACCTTGTTTATCCGTACTCGTCACTGTTGATGCTATGTCTCTTTGCTCCAACATCCTTAATGTTGTCAGCCTTGCCACAATCCAACACCACATCTCTCCAGGTTCTTCACGTTCCAATCCCACTAACTCATTCCTTATACACCTTACCAAATTTATCCTGACTCTCCATTACATTTCCTTTAAAGGGAAGGTATACAAGTAAATCCTTCACTAGGGCTCTGATTATATCTCATCATGCCCTGAAATGAGGCACATCCTACTCAAGATCCTTCCCACCCCTCCTAAAATGTTGTTCTGTCACCCACATAACCTACACAACATCCTAGCCATCCCTGTGCCCTCCAACTCCTTGCCACAGTGATCATATCCCTGCAGTAGGCCAACATCCAAGATTCAGAGTAGTGGTTAATAACGAAAGGGGACAGCTACAACACCTTATCACATTACAGTGTTGTAATACTTTTACAATAAAATCATGCGAAGAAGACGATAATGTCTTGTCATTCTCCAACGTAAAACATCTTGCTCAACCTGAGGGGATGCTGACTCAATTTCTCAGGTGGACTGAGGGAAAGACATGAAGACATGCACGAGAAATAGTGACATGTTTATGGGCATGGAGTCAGCTTTCTTTATTGACTAGAGTTAGAGCAAGTGGCATACATAACAGTAAACTCATGGTTTCAAGTCATAAGCAGGTGTCCTTGATGTGTGCAGTGATGAAGAGAAAATCTGTGTTTGTACAATAAGGGCCATTTGAACAAGGCAGTGCAGTTGTTAAGACACTGATCTAATATTCAGAAGTTTACTCTGTCTAGCCGTCCTGATTTAGGTTTCCTGTGGTTTTTCTAGGCAAATGCCAGGATAGTTTCTTCATCAAGACTGCAGGTGACCACCTATCATATCTTCATAAAGTATACTTATGTATTTTGTGTGTACGTTTATTTTTGAGCTATTTATGTTCATTGGTCAGTACAATATGCAGACTGGTACTGCAAGAAAAGCCTTTCTGAAAAAGAGAGATTTTTTAACATTGAATATAAATTTCAATTTTCGATAGTCTTTCCTAAAGGTATTTGTGTGGAGTGTTGTCTTGTATGGAAGTGAACTGTGGATGATAAATAGTGCACACAAGAAGAGAATAGCATTTGAAACAGTGCGCCATCCAATAATTCTGTAGATTATATGGGTAGAATGAATAACTGAAAAGGAGATACTTAGGTAGTAGTGCGAGGTGTCCTGATGAACACTCACCAGTCAACGTACAGGCAGGGAAATCAGAACATGCTCAGTGTAAAGACACTTCAGCTATCAAGATACTAGCTGTAAATTTTCAGAGTGTTCGGAATAAAGTTCCTGAATTTACTGCCCTCCAGGAAGCGTGTGGCGTGCAAATTATTCTCGGGACTGAGACCTGGATGAACCCTGAGATACGAAGTTCTGAAATATTTAGTGAGGGTTGGAACGTGTATCGGAAAGACTGATTAGACACCGCAGGAGGTGGTGTCTTCATTGCAGTTGACAAAAATATTGTGTCTACTGAGGTCGAAGTAGAGTGTGATTGTGAAGTTATCTGGACACGTTTAACAGGGCTAGGGGAAATAAAGTTAATTGTGGGGTGTTATTACCGGCCACCAGGTTCCACCATGACAGTTCTAGGATCATTCAAAGGGAGTCTACATTCTGCATCACAGAACTTTTGAACAAATTATCCGAAAACTGTCTTGAGCAGCTAAATCGACAGCAAACGTGTAATGGAAATATTTTACATCTGGTAGCTATGAACAGTAGGTAAAAAGATGAGGGCTAATAGAAATCCTTGGGTAACAGAAGAAATATTGAATTTAATTGATGAAAGGAGAAAATATAAAAATGCAGTGAATGAAGCAGGCAAAAAGGAATACAAACGTCTCAAATATGAGATCGACAGGAAGTGCAAAATGGCTAAGCAGGGATGGCTAGAGGACAAATGTAAGGATGTAGAGGCTTATCTCACGAGGGGTAAGATAGATACTGCCTACAGGAAAATTAAAGAGACCTTTGGAGAAACAAGAGTCACTTGTATAAATATCAAGAGCTCAGATGGAAACCCAGTTCTAAGCAAAGAAGGGAAAGCAGAAAGGTGGAAGGAGTATATAGAGGATCTATACAAGGGTGATGTACTTGAGGACAATATTATGGAAATGGAAGAGGATGTAGATGAAGATGATACGATACTGCGTGAAGAGTTTGACAGAGCACTGAAATGCCTGAGTCGAAACAAGGTCCCGGGAGTAGACAACATTCCATTAGACCTACTGACGGCCTTGGGAGAGCAAGTCCTGACTAAACTCTACCATCTGGTGAGCAAGATGTATTAGACAGGCGAAATACCCTCAGACTTCAAGAAGAATATAATCATTCCAATCCCAAAGAAAGCAGGTGTTGACAGATGTGAAAATTACAGAACTATCAGTTTAATAAGTCACAGCTGCAAAATACTAACGCGAATTCTTTACAGACGAATGGAAAAACTGGTAGAAGCGGACCTTGGGGAAGATCAGTTTGGATTCCGCAGAAATGTTTGAACACGTGAGGCAATACTAACCTTACGACTTATCTTAGAAGAAAGATTAAGAAAAAGCAAACCTACGTTTCTAGCATTTGTAGACTTAGAGAAACACACTCTTTCAAATTCTGAAGGTGGCAGGGGTAAAATACAGGGAGCGAAAGGCTATTTACAATTTGTACAGAAACCTGATGGCAGTTATAAGAGTCGAGGGGCATGAAAGGGAAGCACTGGTTGGGAAAGGAGTGAGACAGGGTTGTAGCCTCTCCTCGATGTTATTCAATCTGTATATTGAGCAAGCAGTAAAGGAAACAAAAGAAAAATTCGGAATAGGTATTAAAATTCATGGAGAAGAAGTAAAAACTTTGAGGTTCGCCGATGACATTGTAATTCTGTCAGAGACAGCAAAGGACTTGCAAGAGCAGTTGAACGGAACGGACAGTGTCTTGAAAGGAGGATATAAGATGAACATCAACAAAAGCAATACGAGGATAATGGAATGTAGTCAAATTAAATCAGATAATGCTGAGGGAATTAGATTAGGAAATGAGACACTTAAAGTAGTAAAGGAGTTTTGCTATCTGGGGAGCAAAATAACTGATGATGGTCGAAGTAGAGAGGATATAAAATGTAGACTGGCAATGGCAAGGAAATCGTTTCTGAAGAAGAGAAATTTGTTAACATCGAGTATAGATTTAAGTGTCAGGAAGTCGTTTCTGAAAGTATTTGTATGGAGTGTAGCCATGTATGGAAGTGAAACATGGACGATAACTAGTTTGGACAAGAAGGGAATAGAAGCTTTCGAAATGTGGTGCTACAGAAGAATGCTGAAGATAAGGTGGGTAGATCATGTAACTAATGAGGAGGTATTGAATAGGATTGGGGAGAAGAGAAGTTTGTGGCACAACTTGACTAGAAGAAGGGATCGGTTGGTAGGACATGTTTTGAGGCATCAAGGGATCACAACTTTAGCATTGGAGGGCAGCGTGGAGGGTAAAAATTGTAGATGGTGACCAAGAGATGAATACACTAAGCAGATTCAGAAGGATGTAGGTTGCAGTAGGTACTGGGAGATGAAGAAGCTTGCACAGGATAGAGTAGCATGGAGAGCTGCATCAAACCAGTCTCAGGACTGAAGACCACAACAACAACAGCCATGAACAGACCAGACCTCATCGACTGTGTCACTGTTGAGACAGGGATTAGTGATCATGATGTTGTCATTACGACTATGGTTACGAAAGTTAAAAAGTCGGTCAAGAAGGCTAGGAGAGTATTCTTACTAGAAAGAGCAGATAAGCAGTTGTTAGCATCCCACTTAGTAAATGAATCGACTTCATTTACTTCTGGTACGATGCACGTGGAAGAATTATGGGCAAATTTTAAACACATTGTAAGTCACTCATTGGACAAGTATGCACCAAAAAACTGGGTTACGGACAGAAAACACCCACCTTGGTTTAACAGCACAATTTGGAGAATGCTCAGGAAGCAAAGGCAGTTGCACTTGCGGTACAAGAAAGATTGGGAGAATGAGGACAGGCAAAAGTTAGTAGAGATTCGTGCTGCTGTAAAAAGAGCAATGCGCGAAGCATTCAACCACTACCACCGTCATACCTTAGCAAAAGATCTTGCTGAAAACCCAAGGAAATTCTGGTCTTACGTAAAATTGGTAAGCGGGTCGAAGGCTTCCATCCAGTCACTCACTGATCAGTCTGGCCTGGCAACGGAAGACAGCAAAATGAAAGCTGAAATTTTTAATTTAGCATTTGAGAAATCTTTCATGCAGGAGAATCGTACAGACATACCACCGTTTGAGTCTCGTACAGATTCCCATATGGAGGACATAGTGATAGGCATCCCTGGGGTTGTGAAGCAGCTGAATGGGTTGAAAATAAATAAATCGCCAGGTCCTGATGGGATTCCAATTTGGTTTTACAGAGAGTGCACTACTGCATTGGCTCCTTAAATAGCTTGCATTTATCACGAATCTCTTGCCCAGCATAAAGTCCCGAGTGACTGGAAAAAAGCACAGGTGACACCTGTATATAAGAAGGGTAGAAGGACGGATCCTCAAACTTACACAACAATATCCTTAACATCGGTTTGTTGCAAGATTCTCGAAAAAATTCTCAGTTCGAATATAATGAACTTCCTTGAGACAAGGAAGTTGCTGTCCATGCATCAGCACGGCTTTAGAAAGCATCGCTCCTGTGAAACGCAACTCGCCCTCTTTTCACATGATATCTTGCGAACCATGGATGAAGGGTATCAGACGGATGCCATATTCCTTGACTTCCAAAAAGCGTTTGACTCGGTGCCCAGCTGCAGACTCCTAACTAAGGTACAAGCATATGGGATTGGTTCCCAAGAATGTGATTGGCTTGAAGACTTCTTAAGTAATAGAACCCAGTATGTTGTCCTCGATGGTGAGTGTTCATCGGAGGTGAGGGTATCATCTGGAGTGCCCCAGGGAAGTGTGGTTGGTCCGCTGTTGTTTTCTATCTACATAAATGATCTTTTGGATAGGGTGGATAGCAATGTGCAGCTGTTTGCTGATGATGCTGTGGTGTAGGGGAAGGTGTCGTTAAGTGACTGTAGGAGGATACATGATGACTTGGACAGGATTTGTGATTGTGTAAAGAATGGCAGCTAACTCTAAATATAGATAAATGTAAATTAATGCAGATGAATAGGAAAAAGAATCCTGTAATGTTTGAATACTCCATTACTAGTGTAGCGCTTGACACAAACTGTTGCTGTTGTTGTGGTCTTCAGTCCTGAGACTGGTTTGATGCAGCTCTCCATGCTACCCTATCCTGTGCAAGCTTCTTCATCCCCCTAGTACTTACTGTAACCCACATCCTTCTGAATCTGCTTACTGTATTCATCTCTTGGTCTCCCTCTACGATTTTTACCCTCCACGCTACCCTCCAATGCTAAAGTTGTGATCCCTTGATGCCTCAGAACATGTCCTACTAACCGGTCCCTTCTTTTTGTCAAGTTGTGCCACATACTCCTCTTCTCCCCAATTCTATTCAATACCTCCTCATTAGTTACGTGATCTACCCACCTTATCTTCAGCATTCTTCTGTAGCACCACATTTCGAAAGCTTCTATTCTCTTCTTGTCCAAACTATTTATCGTCCATGTTTCACTTCCATACATGGCTACACTCCATACAAATACTTTCAGAAATGACTTCGTAACACTTAAATCTATACTCGACGTTAACAAATTTCTCTTCGTCAGAAACGATTTCCTTGCCATTGCCAGACTACATTTTATATCCTCTCTACTTCGACCATCATCAGTTATTTTGCTCCCCAAATAGCAAAACTCCTTTACTACTTTAACTGTCTCATTTCCTAATCTAATTCCTTCAGCATCACCCGACTTAATTCGACCACACTCCATTATCCTCGTTTTGCTTTTGTTGATGTTCATCTTATATTCTCCTTTCAAGACACTGTCCATTCCGTTCAACTGCTCTTCCAAGGCCAAGTGACACAGTCATGTCGATTAAATATTTGGGCGTAACATTGCAGAGCGATATGAAGTGGGACAAGCATGTAATGGCAGTTGTGGGGAAGGCGGATAGTCGTCTTCGGTTCATTGGTAGAATTTTGGGAAGATGTGGTTCATCTGTAAAGGAGACTGCTTATAAAACACTAATACGACCTATTCTTGAGTACTGTTCAAGTCTTTGGGATCCCTTTCAGGTCAGATTGAGGGAGAAAATAGAAGCAATTCAGAGGCGGGCTGCTAGATTTGTTACTGGTAGGTTTGATCATCATGCGAGTGTTACGGAAATGCTTCAGGAACTCGGGTGGGAGTCTCTAGAGGAAAGGAGGCATTCTTTTCATGAATCGCTACTGAGGAAATTTAGAGAACCAGCATTTGAGGCTGACTGCAGTAAAATTTTACTGCCGCCAACTTACATTTCGTGGAAAGACCACAAGGATACGATAAGAGAGATTAGGGCTCGTACAGAGGCATATAGGCAGTCATTTTTCCCTCGTTCTGTGTGGGAGTGGAACAGGGAGAGAAGATGCTAGTTGTGGTACGAGGTACCCTCCGCCACGCACCGTATGGTGGATTGTGAAGCACGTGTGTAGATGTAGATGTAGAGGTTCATATGGCTATAGGTTGCAGCAGTTATGTAGAGGTGAAGAGACTTGCACAGAACAGATCACCAAACCTGTATTCAGATTGAAGACAACAGCAGCATCCTTTCTTACAGGAGTGACAGTTCTGCAAGGTATGCAGGAAAATGTCAGTGATGTCTGAAGGTAGGAGAGGTGCATCATCAGAAGTAAAACTGTGAATCATGTCTGGACAGCTCAATCAGTGGAGCATTTGCTCGCAAAAAACAAAGGTTCAGTGTTTCAGTTGCACAGAGGCACACTGTTTTTGTCAGCCAGGAGATTTCAATCAGTGCACACTCAGATGCAGAGAGAACATTCATTCTAGGAACAATCCCCTGTCTGTGACTATGTAATTTCAGTATCCTTCCTTAAATGAGTGTTAATCTTACAAATTATTCAGGAGTATGTCTGTGAACTCCCGAAGATAGGAGAGAGGTACCTGCCGAAGTGAAGCTGTGAGGACAACTGTTATGTCATGCCTTTTATATCTCATTTGGTAGAACATTTGTCCAAAAAAGTCAAATGCTACAACTTCCAGTCCTTGATTGGCACAGTTTTAATCTGCCACAAAGCTTCACTTGCATTATTCAACACATGAAGTGAATACAAAGTGGAGCACATAACAAAAGAAAGTAGCAAGAAGGCATCATGCAAAAATGTAATACAGTCACAATAAAATAAAACAATTCACAAATTCCTTACAACAACTAAGACACATGTTGCAGATAATGATAAAATCAAACACAAATAAGAACACCCTATCCAATACGAAAAAAATAAACATATGTATTAGGCTCTTGTACTTCATCACTGTCACACAAAATGAAGTAGGTAGCAAACGCAATAAAATTACTAAAAAAACTCCAATTCTATAGATATTAATGGTATCCCTGCACCAATCTTAAAGAAAGATTGCCCTGAACTTATGTGGGTCAGCTATACATTTATGTAACTCCCCACTTGATGCAGCACTTTCGTAAGTGTATTGAAAATGTACAATTCCAGTGGATAGAGAACCATTTAAATAAAAAACTTATAACTCAACACATTTTTAAAATTGACTAAAAAGCATAATTCTCCTAGCCCCATAGAGATTGTCAACCCCACAAAGATAGTGCTGAAAATTTGTGCTTGTAAATTTTTAATAGCTATGACAATACTTGTAAAATTTTAAATCAAAAATAAGGGTTGCATGCAATAGGTAATTGACACATGAAAACTTCACCTCAGTCACTAACAGTTTTATTACACTACAAACTATTGTGTGATTTTTCTCAATGACAGTTGCTCTCTACACTCCCTATTGTTATCTATTGCATATGTCCCACATTTTTTATTTTAAATTTTGTGAGTATTGTCGCAGCTATTAAAAATTCATAAACAAAAATTTTCACAACTATCTGTGTGGAGCTGGGAACCTGTATTAGGCTAGAAGAAATTTTTAGACTCTTTGGTCCATTTTATAAATGCAATATATTAAAAAAAATATTTAAATAACTACTTTCTGCTATTTAGCCTCAGGTGTATGAAAATTTTCAATCAATTTCAAACATTTTAATGGGCTTACAACAGAAACATGTGGCAAATTCCAGGTTTATTTCAGTTTCTCTTCATCTGGTCAGCCAACATATTGCTTCTCCTACTTACATCTTGCAAAAAGACAACGAAGGTAAAAAACTGAGAGATTGGAGGCTTCCCAGCAATTGTTGTTACTTCAAAACATTCGCGACGAACAAGAAATGCGAGAAATAGCAGTAGTCCAAAAAGAACCCTCCACCACATGTCAAATAAGAAAGGGAGTTAATATTGCATTGTCATTCAGCTCTGAGCTATGTTGAAAATGTCAAGTCCTTACCTCATCTCCAAGTTAAGTTTACATCAATTGTAAAATTTGTACAGAACAGACAAAAAACACACAGGTGAACAAAGTATCCTCTATCGCACACCAGACATGAAAAGCTATTTAATATTGCATTGTCATACAGTTCAGAAAATTTATATATCTAGCTCATTGGGAAGTTAGTTTAAACTGTAAAATGTGTGCTGAACATACAGACAAGAAAGTGACTAACAAAAATGTGTTAAATAGTGGGAGTGACAACATAAGTAACTACACAACCATTTCAAAAATTGTAGGCAGAATTATGTATGATACACTAGTGAAATTTATAAATAAACATAAAATATTATCTAATGAACAACACAGATTCGGAAACAAGAGATCAATGATAATATCTATTTATGTGTGTCATAAATGTGCACATGTCCAACACACACAAAATAGGAATCAGAAGGACTATTAACTGACTTTTCAGAAGTTTTTCACAAGGTGGATCACAAAACGCTGTTTAAAAGTTGAACAATAAGGTATTCATAGTCTATCCAACACCTAGTCCTGTTCTTTTCTCAGCAATCATAAACAAACAGAAGCCGCAGCCACACTAACGTATAAATATTTCTGAACATTTATTGTGTACCTCAAACATTCGTAATGGGACCACTTTCATACACAGATTATTTAAGCTTAAATGAGGATGCTCATGAAACTATATTATTTGTATACAATACCATACTTCTCTTTAAATGGTAAAGTAGAGAACTGCAACAACCAATAAACTATATCAGAAAACAAATTATCAATTTATTATGAACAGTAAAATTACATTTCATTTCCGAATGCTCTAGACAATGATACTCATGGCCCATTTTTTTCTATCAATGGTGAACCAGTTGGTAAAATGATAGAAATCAAATTCTTAGAATTATGACTGAAAATAGAATAACAGTATACAGGGTGTTCAGAAACTCCCATTACAAACCTCTATGACTTGTACAGGGGAGTGAGTAGGTAATAATTTGAAATGAAAACTGTGTCTAGAAACATACCATTTCCATGCTACAATCATTTGAAAACATGCTGGTAATACAACCACTCTTACAAGTAATTGATTAGGCGTAACACAGCACATCACTTGTTTTACAATTCCGTTCCTTAATAGCCAGAGAAATTGCTTGTGTACTCATTGACCTGTTCTCTTCAATGTGATGCAGTACTGCCTCTTCCAGTGCGAGCATGGCACGTGGTGTCTCCTTGGAACACCACAGTAAAACCTGTTGATGATGGCGGTACCCCTTCTCAAAGCCATTGCTTAACTGTGACGAAAAGGATATGCAATGGAGTTGGTCATTGTGGTGAATGATCCAGTTAAAGGCAGTCAGTAGCTCTTCTATTACTGCGAGCTTTGCCATTCAGAAGGATCACATTGTATTTTGCAAATGTGTACAAAAACACGTTGGCCTAACTCTCACAGACATATGAATGTGGCTCGAACTAGGTCAGAGAGGTCGGACAGATGTTAAATGACATCAGCCAACCTGATGTAATCAACCCCTGCCATCACTACCTACCTAGCAAACATGTTTTCAAATGACTGGTGCTTTTCTGAACACTCTTCAACCCTCTACATGCCCTAGAAGTCTGTAATGTGAATTTCCAAGTACCCTACGAATATGAATGATAAAATAAGCACAATTTGCCATCTTATTTGTTAATTAAAATCATGCTTTAGTGAGACAACAGTCTAATTCCATTCTCACTATAGAGTCATACTCATATTTTGACAGAACTCTAAATCAACTATCAGCACACAAAAATTGCAAAAAATGTGCTCCCAGAATCATCTTTGTGAACCTGGAGGTCATACAAACCACTGTTTTAGGTCTCTGGCGTATCCCTATCATATTATCTACATTATGGAACCTCTTACGTTCTTTAAAATTAGTGCAAGGATAGTGGACTGCAAAATGAAGGGATGGTGAGGGAGAGGGAGTGAGGGAGGAGGGCAGGGTGGGGGTGGGGGTGGGGGGGAGAGATTCAATATCATCATACCAGACATGAAATCTTACATTTAACGCAGACCAACACTCCCATGTCAAAAAGGTGCTTATCACAAGATGATTAAAATTTTTTAACAAACTTCTCGTAAATGTAAAAGTAAATACTGCTCTAAATATGTTTGGAAACTGTTTTAAAAAAGTCATATTTAAAGCACAAGGGTTTGTACTCTAATGAAGAATATTTAAATGAAGGAAATTTATTATATAAACAGAAAATATCTTTAATTTAAATGTGTACGCATAGGAATTTAGATCCTGCAATGTATTATCATATCAAAATAGACTTCTGCAATGCCTCTGCATATGCTTCTTTTGTAAAGAAAACAACCCACAAAAATACAATACAATAGCAAATGGATGGGCTAAAAATAACTGCAGATTTCTTTCATTTCAAAACTGGATGCCAACATGTGAGCAATACCAGTAACCAATACCATATCCTTAGACTGAGATACCAAGATGAATGTTCCTTTCCATAACCCCTATTAACTCTATACGACATGGCACAAATAATTTCATGGAGAAGCAATGCCATAACTTATTGAGTTGTACCACATGTTGGGTCATATGAATACAGCAGAGAATGTACTCTACTCTCAGAATTTTTGAGAATATTGTCAAAATTATGAAGGTAATTGCTACTCACCATATGGCAGAGATGCTGAGTCACATATAGGCACAGCAAAAAGACTGTCAAACAAAGCTTTTGGCCAAACAGGTCTTCATCACAACAGACAAAACACTTGCGCGCGTGCGCGCATGCACACACGCGCGCGCGCGCGCACACACACACACACACACACACACACACACACACGGGAGTACGCATCTCTGGCTGTCAAGGCTAGACTATGGGATAGGGTAGGGCAGCTAAGCGCAGTCAGGAGACTAGACAGAGGACAGGACAGTGCGGCGGAGGGGACAGAAAAGGAGAGAAGTAAAATGACTGTCGGTGTGTTGGTGAAATAGATGACTGTGTAGTGCTGGAGTGGGAACAGGGCAGGGGATAAATGGCGAAACGTCAACAACTAGCAAAGATTGAGGCCAGGAGGGTTACAAGAATGTAGAATGTATTGTAGGGAGAGTTCCCAACTGCACAATTCAGAAAAATTGCTGTTGGGAGGGAAGGATCCAGATGGCACAGGCCCTGAGGCAGTCATGGAAATGAAGAAAATATTGTTGGACAATGTGTGCAGCAACAGGGTGGTTAAGCTGTTTCTTGGCCACAGTTTGTCGGTGGACATTCATGCGGGCAGAGAGCTTGTTGGTTGTCATGCCCATGTAGAATGCAGCACAGTGGTTGCAGCTTAGCTTGTACATCACACAACTGGTTTCACAGGCAACCCTGACTTTAATAGTTTAGGTGATGGTTGTAACTAGACTGGAGTAAGTGGTGGTGGGAGGATAGGTCTTGCATCTCGGTTTATTACAAAGATATAAGCCATGAGGCAAGTAGTTGGGGACAGGTGTTCTGTAAGGATGGATGACAAGTAGTTGGGGACAGTGGTTCTGTAAGGATGGACGAGGATATTTTGTAGGTTTGGTGGGCAGCAGAATACCACTGGGCGGGGAGGGGAGGGGGGGGGGGCAGGTTAACATGGGTAGGACATCCCTCATTTCAGGATATGATGAGAGGTAGTCGAGACCTTGGCAAAGAATGTGATTCCGTTACTCGAGTCCTGGATGGTACTGAGTCATGAGGGGAATGATCCTCTGTAAGCAGTTGGAGGGTCTTTGGGAAGGGGTGGGTGACTGGAGAGATAAGACATGGGAGATTCGTTTTTGTACAAGAATGCGAGGGTGATTATGGTCTGTGAAGGCCTCAGTGAGATGCTTGGCATATCTCAATAGGGGTAACTCATCACTACATATATGATGGTCATGGGTGGCTAGTCTATATGGAAGGAACTTTTTGGTTTGGAATGGGTGGCATCTGTCAAAGTGAAGGTATCGCTGGTGGTTGGTATGTTTGATATGGATGGAGATACTGATGTAGCCATCTTTGAGGTGAGGGTCAACATCGAGGAAGGTGGCTTGGTGGTTTGAGGAGGACCAGGCGAAGCAATGGGGGAGGGAAGGTGTTGAGGTCCTGAAGAAATGTGGATAGGGTGTTCTCACCCTCAATCCAGATCACACAGAGTCATCAATGTATCTGAATCAGGTGGTGGGTTTGGGATTCTGTGTGGTTAAAAAACATTCCTCTAGATGGGCCATGAATAGGTTGGCATAGGATGCCCATAGCCATACTGCAGAATTCAAAGGAAAAGTAATTGTGGGTAAGGATATAGTTGGTCATGGTGACTGGAAACAAGGCTGTAAGTATGGAATCTGTCAGGAATTGGGAAATGTGGTGTTGAATAGCAGCAAGGCCATAGGCATTAGGGATATTAGTGTAAAGGGAGGTGTTGTCTATAGTGACAAGTGGGGCCCATGTGGTAAAGGAGCAGAACTGTGGAGAGTCGGTGGATGAAATGGTTGGTATCTTTTATGTAAGGGGGGGGGGGGGGGGGTAGTTTGCAGGTAATAGGTTGTAGATGTTGGTCTATGAGACCAACTCTCAAGGGGGCACAGTAACTGGCCGCGGTGGGGTGTCCTGTGTTATTGAGTTTATGAACTCTAGGAAGCACATAGAAGGTAGGAGTATGGGGAGTGGTGAGGGTGAGGAGAGAGATGGACTCTGGGATGGGCCTATGGATCTGGGGAGAGAGTGCAGATCCTGCTGTGTTTCTGGAATGGGATCACTGTGGCAGGGCTCTTAGGTGGATGAATCTGACAGCTGGTGGAGTCCTTTTGCCAGGTAGTCCTTGTGATTCAAAACAATAGTGGTGGAGTCATTGTCAACAGGTAGGATTATAAGGCTGGGATAAGTATTTTGGTAGTTGATTGTGGTTCTTCCTGTAGGTTTAAAGTTAGCTTGCATGTTGAGGGATCTGGGAATGATGGTGACACAAGGTTTTAGGTTACAAAATTCTGGTAATTAAACAGGGGGTAATCTGGGGGCATTGGGAATGGATCATAGTTGAAGAAGTGAACTGAGGCGGACAGGGTTCAACATTGGTCTTTGGTTGCATGTGATTGATAGGGTTGGTGGCAAATAAGTGTTCCCACTGTCGGGATTGGTAGAAGGAGAAAATGTCTTCAACAAGTCCTGCATGATGGAATTTGGAAGTGGGGTAAAAGGTGAAGCCTTTGGGAAGGACTGGTTCTTCAGTGGGGCTAAGACTTTTGGAGGAAAGGTTCATGACTGTGTTTGGGTTTGTTTAGGTTCAGGATTATGTGTAGTGCTGGGGGAGAGTTTTTGAGGGTGGGGTAAATGTAGCAGATCTGCAAGGCAGGGTTTTTCAGCTATGAGCGGATGTTGGAGAGGTTTGGAGGTTGTTGTTTTTATCCTCCACCATGAATCCTTGCTCCTTTTAACTGCCTCAACACAGAAAATTTTCCTTGTCTCTAGCCAGAACCCAGTCCCACATAATGTTCCTGCACTGACTGCTTAGCTCATGGAATCCCCCATGTAGCCTTACCATAAAATTACCCATCTCCAGCTGCAACTCCTCCTTCCACAATGACCTCCATTTGTTGAGATTGTGCCAATCCTTAAACACCACCAACATAGTACTGCAAAACCATGTTAATCAGGCCCAAACTTACTTCCAATACCTCCTATCTGTAAAATTCTCCTGCTATGCAATCCCACATTCCTGGCTCTCATGTCACACACTACAACTAATTCCATGAGGGATTAGAACATCATCTAGAATGCCACCTCAAGACACTCTCCACCCTGTTCATTTCCTACTGCTGCCTTGGGCTACCACAATCCACCACCTCTAAAGCAACCTCCAAACCTCCCCCACATCACCTCATAGCTGACAAACCCTGCCTTGCAGACCTACTACATTTACCCAAACTCAAAAACTTCCCCCAACCTAAACAAACCCAAAACATAACGATGAACCTTTCCCCAAAAAGCCTTAGCCCCAACTGAAGTATTAGTCCTTGCCAATGGCTTCATCTTTTGACCCCTTTCCAAATTCAATCATACACGACTTGTTAAAGACCTTCTCTCATTTTACTGGTCCCTACAGTGGAAACACAACAAACTTTACCAATCACACTCAACCCAAGACCAACGTTAAACCCTGCCTGACTTAAGTTCACTCCTTCATCGAACTGTGATTCACTCCCACTGCCACCAAATCACCCCCCATTAACATTCCAGAATTTCTTAACCTTGAACCTTGCATCACTATCATTCTCTAAATTCCTCAACATGCATAATAACCTTACATTCACAGAAAGAACCACAGTCCATCATATAAAAATTGATCCTGACCTTATAATTCTACCTGTTGACAAAGGCTCCCCGATTGCTGTTTTGAACTGCAAGGATTACCTGGCAGAAGGACTTTGCTAGCTGTTCAATTCATCCAGCTGCCACACTGACCCCATTCCAGAAATATAGCAGGATTTCCAGTCTCTCCTCAAATCCTTGGGCCCATCCTAGAACCTCTTTCCAGAGTCCTAATCTCTCACCCTTGCCACTCCCCATACTCCTACCTTCTACGTGCTTCCTAAAGTCCATAAACCCAACCATCCAGGATACCCCATTGTTGCAGGTTACTGTGCTCCCACTGAGTCTCTGCTCTCATAAACCATAACCTTCACCCTATAGCCCGCCAACTACCCCCCTATACAGAGATACCAACCATTTCCTCTAACCTCTTTCCACAGTTTTTGCCTCTACCACATGGTGCCCTGGTCATTACTATTGATGCCACATCCCTAATGCCCATAGCCTTGCTGCTATTGAACACTATCTTTTCCAATGCCAGACAGATTCCATACCCACAGCCTTCTTCCCAGCTGATGCGACATGCTATATGCTCACCCACAAATATTTCTCCTTTCAAGGCATCATCTACAAACAAATTTGGGATATTGCTATAGTCACCCACATGGCACCATTCTATGCCAACCTATTCATGAATTATATGGAGGAATACTTTCCAACCACCCAGAATCCCAAATCCATCACCTGGTTCAGATCCATTAATGACATCTTCATGATCTGGATCGAGGATGAGGAAACACTGCACACATTCTCCAGAACCTCAACATCTTCTCACCCATTTGCTTCACTTGGTCATCCTCAACCCACCAAGCTACTTTCCTCAATGTTGGGTTCCACCTCAAATATGGCTACATCCATACCTCCACCCAGATCAAACCTGCCAATCAGCAACAATATTTCCACTTTGACAGCTGCCACCCATTCCAAACCGAGAAGTTTCTACCATACAGCCTAGCCATCTAACTTTGCATCTGTAGTGATGAACAGACACTCTCAAAATATACCAAGGGTCTCAATGAGGCCATCACAGATTATAATTACCCTCCCAACATCGTGGAAAAACAGATCTCCCATGTCTTATGTATCTAAAGTCACCCACCCCCTCCCAAAGTCCCACCATTTGGTCAGAGAGGATCTTTCCCCTCGTGACTCAGAAACACCCACAAATAGAGCAACTGAATCACATTCTCTGCCAGGGTCTTGACTACCTTTTGTTGTGCCCTGAAATGAGGAATGTCCTACTCACTATCCTTCCCCCTTCCCAGTGGCATTTTGCTGCCCACCGAACCTACACAATATTCTTGTCCATCCCTAATGAACCCCTGCCCCAACCACTTGCCTCATGGCTAATATCCATGTAATAGACTTAGATTAAAGACCTGTTCTGTACGTCCTCCAGCACCACCTAGACTATTAAAACCAGGGTTACCTGTGAAACCAGTTGTGTGATTAACAAGCTAAGCTGAAACCACTATGCTGCATTCTACATGGGCATGACAACCAACAACCTGTCTGTTCACACAAATAGCCACCAACAAATTGTGGCCAAGAAACAGCTGGACCACCCAGCTGCTGGGCACATCCAACACTACGTTCTTCATTTCCATGACTGCCGCACAGCCTGTGCCATCTGGATCCTTCCCACTCAACAGCAGTTTTCATGAAATGCACAGTTGGGAACTCTCGCTTAAATATATCCTACGTCCCCGTAACCCTCCTGGCCTCAACCTTCGCTAGTCATTATCGTTTACTCATCTATCCCCTTCCCTTTTCTCATTCCAACACTACACTGTCCTCTATTCCACCAACACATTCATAGTCTTTTTACTTCTCTCCTTTTCTGTGGCCCTCTCCCCCATCCCCTGCTGCCAAGGACATAGCCAAAGTGGGAGTCTGCACACACACACACACACACACACACACACACACACACACAAATCATCTAAATGAAATTACACATAGCATAGTTGTCATGTAGTGTAATTGAAATATATTTTGATTTTCAATCATACAGTGAAAATGGGATATGTACTGTCAGCGGGTAACAAAGTAATAGGCAGATTAAAAATATTGACAGCACTATTGGCTAATGCCCAGCCCTACTTTATCCAAGACCAACTACTCTGCATTGTTGGCTTTGAGCTCAGTTGTTTTGTTAATCAGTTCTTACTTGCAGCTGAATTTCATGGAAGCACTGCCATTTATTGTTTTTGTGCTAAGTGGTGTCATGGTAGTTTCTAATGATGCACATGTTTCTAAAAAGAAAGAAGATGGAAACTGATTTTGATTTGTCTACAAGCATTATAATATGTTAAAAGTATGTACACACTACTATAACAGCCAAACTATACATATCTGTTGCTGTTTAATGTTAGCTCTAGAGTCATTATTTGGAGACTGGTAGCTGTATGAGGTTGCAGGATTTCAATATTTACAAGGCAGTGGAGTGGTAAACGTCATTACAATAACATTATATTTTTATATAATTTTAATTAGTGCATAAAACTGCTCTCCAATTTGCCTGCATTGCCCAAAAATTGTGTTCATCAACAAAATATTTGCCCAAACATCTATGGTTGCATTTATTTAAAACATTTGCTCAAAATTCTATCGCCAATAGTTCAAATGGCAAAATATTGTCCAATCTGGTTAGCTGGGTGGTACTCAATTATGAAAACCACTTCCAATATGGAACGATGGGGAAGGGTTTGTGAAGAGTGGAAGGGGTATGTGACAACAGTGCTTTCTATAGTTGGTTCCTTTCTAAAAGATTTTTTCTGCAGCCTGCTTGAATTCATCTGAGCCAACTGCACCCTTCATCCTCCCCTCCCTTCTTCTAAAATCTATTTACACTCTTGTAATGCTGTAATAACTGTAGGCAGGAATTCTGCATACAATGAAATCTTAAAATATGCATACATCTGTGCACTATCAGGTGACCAAGCATGCACAGTTAAGGGGGAAAAACAGGCAATCACTAAGTTCCTTCTTTTGTTGAGATGGATTTTACTTTACTTTGAAACAATGTAGAACAACCAGATAATCGACATTCTCCACTGACTGGAGTAGCTCTGGTTATTGAGACACTCAGGAAGCAATCCCTGGATTCGGGAAATGAGGTGGTTTGGATACATTGGCCAGCAATGTTGAAAACAGGTTTCTAGGGTTTCTTATTTTCAATTTTGGAGAATGCCAGTGTTGGGCATTCTTTCAAATTCATTTTTTTACTGGCAGATTTCAATCCCCTCAGCAGCAAGGTCAGCAGAATAACCTTTCAGAGACATTCAGCACTAAAAGCAATGTGATAAATAAACTATACTCCAAATTCTCCTCACTTAGGCTGATATGGTCATCTGCTGAGACATTCATTAATACAAAAAATGAGCTTTCTATATTGCAAGAATTGACAGATGAATACTTGAACTTAAACATTTGGGAAAGTTGGTTGAGTAATTCCAGATCATTTGCATTTTCACCACTGAAAATTGTTCTCAATTCTCTGTTGAACACAACAATATTAGATCTGTTTATTCCAGCAATCTTGTTGGTAATAATTAAAGTGTCCCAAAAAATTCATGCTCCTTCATTCCTGATCACTTCCACAGTTCAAATCCAAATGCAAGAAGAAGAAGAGCATAAAATGATCTTCGACGGTGAAGGGAGATTAGAGCATGACTGCTTCTTAGCGCTTTCCCAAAATACAGCACTGCTAAATAATGAGATATATCTCTGCTCAGTGAAAACTCTGAGATTATTGTTGAGAAAAATGGTTTATAGTTTGTTATGGAAACTCCATATTTTATGGAGGAAAATCCCATCATGAACCAGGGACCTTGCTGTCAGTAGGTTGGCTTGTATGCCTCAGCAATACAGATAGCCATACCATAGGTGTAACCACAATGGAGGGGTTATCTGTTGAGAGGACAGACAAATGTGTGATTTCTCAAAAGGGAAGCAGACTTTTCAGTAGTTGCTGGGACAATAGTCTGGATGATCTAGCCATGTAACATCAATAAAAACGGCATTGCTGGGCTGGTACTATGAACAGCTGAAAGCAAGGGGGAACAACAGCCACTATTTTCCCCGGGGGTTTACAGCCCTACTCTGTGATTAAATAATGATGGCATCCTCTTGGGTAAAATAACCCAGAGGTAAGATAGTCCCCTCAGATTTCTGGGCAAGGCTACTCTGCAGGTTGTCATCAGCAGAAACAAAACTGGCATTCTGTGGGTTGGAGCTTAGGGGAGCGGACAGGCTGAAGGTAGATATTGAGGGGATTAGTGTGTAGTTCAGTGACAGAAGGAACAGGACTTCTGCTCAGATGAATACAGGGCTATAAATACAAAATAAAATATGGGTAATGCAGGAGTAGGTTTAATAGTGAATAAGAAAACAGAAATGCAAGTAAAATAACATGAACAGTATAGTGAATGCATTATTGTAGTCAGGGTAGAAGTGAAGCCTACACCCGCCACAGTACAACAAGTTTATATGCCACCCATCTCCACAAATGATGAAGAGATTGAAGAAATGTATGGCAAGATAAAAGAAATTATTCAGGTAGTTAAGGAAAATGAGAATTTAATTGTGATGGTGGACTGGAATTGAAAAGTAGGAAAAGGAAAAGAATGAAGAATAGTAGGTAAATATGGACTGGAGGAAAGGAATGAAAGATGAAGCTGCCTGATACAGTTTTGCACATGGCATAATTTAATCATCACTAACACTTGGTTAAAGAATCATGAAAGAAGACTATATACGTGGAAGAGACCTTGAGGCAATGAAGGTTTTAAATTGTAAAACCAATTTCCAGGGGCAGATGTGGACCCAAGACTGTAATTTATTGAACTGTAGATTAAATTGGAAAAAGGTTGGAAATGAAGGCAATGGGATCCAGATTAAGTTGAAAGATCCAGAGACTGCTGAAAGTTTCAAAGGGAGCATTTAGCAACAGCTGATTAGAACAAGGGAACTGAATACATTATAAGACAAATGAGTAGCTTTAAGAGGTGAAATAGTGAAGGCAGTAGAGGATCAAATGGGTAAAAAGACTAGGGCTAGAAGATATCCTTAGATAGCACCAGAGATACCGAATTTAACTGATGAAAGGAGAAAACATAAAAATGCTGCAAATGAAGCAGGTGAAAGGGAATACAAACATTTTAAAAAATCAGATTGACAGGAAGTGCAAAACAGCTAAGCAAGAATAGCTAGAGAAAAAATTCTAGTATTTAGAAGCATAGAATTTAGAAGCATAGTTCACTAGGGGAAAGATAGATACTGCCCACATGAAAATTAGAGACCTTTGGAGAAAAGAGAAACAAATGTATGAATATCAAGGGTTCAGATGGGAAACAAGTCCTATGCAAAGAAGGGAAAGTTTAAAGATGGAAGGAGTATATAGAGGTTTTATACAAAGATGATACAACTTGAAGGTAAGAAGGGGAAATGGACATAGATGAAGATGAGATGGGAGATATTATAGTGTGAGAAGAATTTGAAAGAGCTCTGAAAGATCTTGGATGATACAAGGCCCTGTGCGTAAAAGAAATTCCTTCAGAAGTACTGATAGCCTTGGGAGAGCCAACAATGTCTTAACACTCCCATCTGGTGAGTAAGATGTACGAGACAGGCGAAATACCCTCAGACTTCAAGAAGAATGTAATAATTGCAGTTCTAAGGAAAGCAGTTGCTGACATGATAAAAATTACTAAATTATCAGTTTAATAAGCCATGGTTGTAAAGTACTAACACGAATTCTTTACAGCACAATGGAAAAACTGCTAGTAACTGATCTCAGGGATGATCAGTTTGGATCCTGGAGAGATGCAAGAACATACAAGGCAACACTAACCCTACGAATTATCCTGGAACATAGTTTAAGGACAGGCAAACCTATGTTCATAGTGTTTGTAGACGTAGAGAAAGCTTTTGACATTTTTGACTGGAAAGCTCTCTTTGAAACTCTGAAGATAGCAGGGGTAAAATATAGGAAGCAATAGGCTATTTACAACTAGTACAGAAACTAGACGGCAGTAATGAGAGCCAAGGGGCATGAAAGAGAAGCATTTGTTGGGAAGGGAGAGGGACAGAGTTGTAGCCTATCCCATATGTTATTCAATCTGTGCACTGAACAAGCAATAAAGCAAACCAAAGAAAAAATTGTAGTAGGAATTAAAATCCAAGGACAAGAAATAAAAAGGTAGGGGTTCGCTGATGACACTGTAAGTCTGTCAGTGACAGCAAACGACTTGGAAGAGCAGTTGGGTGGAATAGGCATTGTCTTCAAAGGAGGATATAAGATGAACATCAACAAAAGCTAAAAAGGATAAAGAAATGTAATTGAATTAAATCAGGTGATGCTAAAGTAATTAGTTTAGGAAATAATACACTTCCAGTAGTATGTGTTTTGCTATTTGGGCAGTAAAATAACTGAGGATGCCAGAAGTAGAGAGGATATAAAAAATGCAGTCTGACAATGGCAAGAAAAGAATATCTGAAAAAAAAAGAAATTTGTGAAAACTAAATACAGATTTAAGGGAGAATGGGCGTAAAGGTTAATTAAAAGTAATGTCAGAACTACAGAGAACAGTAAACATGTAACTCTGAGTAATTAATACCTATAGCTTCTGTGGGGAAGTTGGTAGAGTGTTAGTCATACCAATGGTCCTTGGTCCTTACCCCAATTATGACAATTTTTTACTGTATTTGGCATGAAAATGTTACATGGGACGGCACTTATGCAGTTTAACAGGTACGGAAAAAATTTATCAATTTTCTTCAAAATTTGATCGATTATAGTCAAATTTGATACGCTGATTACGAATACGATATTTATTTTCGCCCCAGTCAATTATTTACATCAAAAAAATTGTTTTAAATTTTTTTTAAATTTTTTTATTTTTCAATATTTTGTCGATATAGTGAATTCTGATGCGCTGATTTCGAATATAACATCCATTTTCATTTTCCCTTGACCGTCGGCGATATCTTCTGCCCGATAAGCGCGGCGCTGCCGATGACGCAACATTGCGTAATACACTAACTAATCAGTATTTTCAAATCATAGGCGGCCGCTGCCGCGGCCGCATTCCAAAAAAAAAACTCCCAACCTAACCTCAAGTGGGCTACGCTACAGATCACTTTATTAAAATACGTACCTACCGTTCCGTTAAAATGAACGTATACTGTAATCGACAAAATATTGAAAAATAAAAAAATTTTTAAAAATTTAAAACAATTTTTTTGATGTAAATAATTGACTGGGGCGAAAATAAATATCGTATTCGTAATCAGCGTATCAAATTTGACTACAATCGATCAAATTTTGAAAAAAAAATGAAACATTTTTTCCGTACCTGCTAAACTGCATAAGTGCCCATGGGACAGATGCAATGCAATTGTATCTTTATTCCACTGTTCCGATTGTTTATGTTTATTCTGTGAAACTACAAATGCACTAGATGCTTCATCGTGAGTGACGTATATTCTGTTGCACATGTCCCACAGAACAGCACAACTATTTATACAAATGTATTTTATAGGTATGCTACTTTGTTGTAACCATGACCATTCCGGTCACGTGGTTGCCGTGAATGAAAGTACAGCGGGACTGAATGGGAGTGGCCTGCAAACACACAAGATGGACAAACAGGACAGGAAGGACATGCACGGCAACAGACGACCAAGCAAGACACCAAGAACAACCAGCAATAAGCAACGGGGTCACAAGCAAAAACCTCACAAAATCAACAACGTCCACTCATACACAGAAGTAAGCAAAGTAAACACGATGTCTGTAAGTGAGATATCGAGAGACTCATGTGAATATCGGACTGCTTCGCTGAGTGAGAGGCAGGTGCTTAAATACACAACAGGGTACATCGTTATTGGCAACTGGGACCACATGCCCCAGGGTGGCGCCCTCACATTATACGTGGGCCAAGAGCGCGCGCAGCCACAGCTTACAGCATGCTAGCTGCAGAGACCTCTAGTGGTAATCAAGGTCCATGCCATCTGGCGCAGATTCGAAAACCGTGGCGCTTGGCACCAGACTTTCAACTAATGAAGCGAAAGCAGACTGCCAAAAGAACATTGCTACAAACTCTGAAAAGTCCTTTTACATGTCAGGGAAAAGTTCTCCCACATAACAATTTCACGTATAAACAATTAAAACAAATTGTCATCAGTGGGGTTTGAACACGGGACCTCTGACACGACGACCTGACATTCAACTAACTCAACCACATAAGATCTAAAAAAATTATCACTCTCTGAAATGTATTTCCTGTGCTCCATAGTTGTGTTATTACTTTTAATTACCATTTACACATGTTCTACTGGACAACAGCATATACCACAAACTAAACTGGTGTTTTAGTTGATACTCTATCTACATACAGTGTCTGGTACTGATCTGAGTGTCTCAGAAGGCAGGCAATGATATACATAGCCTGAAGAAATACTGAAGAGAAAACTGTAGAAGGTCATACAGGTTTATTGATGAAAACATTATTCTGGCAGTGAACCATTTTCTTCCCAAAAATAATGAAAGAAAAGGGGGTGCTCTTCCAAACCAAATGAAAATATTTTTACACTATTTACAAGACCGAGGTTCTCAGGATGGTGTAGGAGAAGACTTAGGCACACACCAGGGAACTGTATCACTGTAATTTTCAGATTTTCTTTGACATGTTACCCAAAAAGCACCTTTGTGGCTCCAGTCCTAGAAACATAGGAGAGCTAGAGATAGTAAACTTACATGGCAATCAAGGTATCGGTTTCCATGTATGGTGAGGGCCTCAATTGCATGTATATACCAATCTTGGAACCCACTGAACATGAAGATGAATATATTACCAAAAGGGCTCTCCTAGTATCAATGTGCAGGCAACAGTCATTACAGTGAAATGTTTAATACTGTTGATGCTTCATGACCTGGGTCTGTAGATAATGCTAGGATATAGGGAAATGCTGTTGCATGCTACGTGCCAAGAGAAAACTAGCATAGTGCTTTAATTTTTGGAAATAAAGGAATGACATTGAATCATGGTTAATGACACAATTCCAGAATCCGCAAACATCTGATAAGAGGGCCTACAACAGACTTCGGTAGGGCAGAATGAAGCTGCTTAGGAAAATTCAGTTGAGGGGAGAATTATTTAGTTGTAGTGACAGCTTCAAGAATCTGTCATAATGATGAGTGTGATGTCAGTAGAGTTTCTCCACAATTGCCACAGAAATAAAGCACAGGCAGATTCAATGGCATGTTGTAAGCACAGTTTATCATTGTATGCACCTATATAACAAAATTATATTGTCATAGGTTTTGAAATTTTAATAACAAGGCCTTACCAGTAAATAATTCCAAATGAAGTTAATCTCGAATTCAGTCTGTATTACACAAAATAAATATTGCTGCAATACTGAGGTACTGTGTTTTGTATTGCTCTTGTTCTTTCTCCCATACCGCTCATTCTTTCTCCCAGTAACTGTTTTCCTATTTAAGATATGTTTTATTAGAGTATAAATCTTATTTTTTTGTCATGTTAGAAATAACTAGGTGGATCACAAAATTGATAACCTGTTAATTACAAACCTACAATCTGTTTCTCCTAATGAAACTCTAAAAGTAGTGCTTAGTATTTGACACATGAGCAGGCCCTCCTGTTCTTCCTCCCCGTATCAGTTGGCATATTTCCGGTATCTTTTCTCACAGCATAAATCTTGTTTTTTGTTACCTTAGAAATAAGTACGTGGATCAGAAAAAATAATACACTTTTACGTTCCTGGAATTACTGTTTTCATGCTGTTTACGACATTTTTTTATAATTCCCCTTCAAATTTCCTATGTCCACAATGTTAATTTACACCTGACTTTGTGTCAACAAATTTATAATTTCCCCCTCAATTTATGCATTACAAAAAAATGTTTGTGGAACAAAAATATGATGCTGACATGATGTTGGCGGTCCAGTAGCATTTACAAATATTACGTGGTAAGTTTCTTGACACCAGGGCACTCTACTCAGTGGATCTGAACTGGTAAGTGTGTAAAAGTTGGAACAATTCATGCCATATCTCCCGCTGCTGGCAGCTATACTTGGCGTAGTGGCTGATGATATATAACTAGGTTCATCTGAATAAAGATATTATGACCAATCACAACCATTTCCAAAATGTCTCCACTGCACAAATGCAGTTTTGTGATTGTTGTGATCATTGTGACACTTTTGTTGAACCACATTTAGTATGTTTTGGTGTTTGGCCACTTGTAGCACTAGCTGACACCATCATTCGCTTTGCGTTACTCAAATGTTTGTAGTTTAAACACAGTGCTGGTTATGTATTTTTTTTCATGGTGAGCAAAAGGTGTTCTGTGAATTTATTCTCATTGGCAAGTGCAGTATTTAGTATCCATTTTTTGTGATTTTACACAAACAAACAATGTGAGTGATAGTGGTGTGTGGTTTTCCACATAACTGAGGAGGCACTGTACCTGATAGCCTCAAAAAGATGACTACAGCGCAAGAGGTGGAGAATAACACATATTCAAGCACCACACAAAAAACTTATGTATAGATTAGCACTTGATAATGAGAAAAAAATTCTCAAAATGTGTTGTGCTAAGCATGAAAAAATACATAACCAGTGCAGTATTTCATTATTTAAATAATGAATGACAGCTGCAGTCTTTCAAAAACAGAGTATGAAACTGAGTCAAATGTTCCTACTTCTTTTGATGCCTGTTATGTATTGTATTGTATTGTATTGTATTGTATTTATTGGTCCAGTAAATCTTACATGTACAGTACAGCACATCAGATATTGGACAGGTCAAAGTATATCTTATAATTAAAACACTTTAGAGACTAGAAAATTATGTTCACAAAATTTTACAGCACTTCATATACTGGGCAAGTCAATGTGTGAGTTATAATTAAACCACATTAGAAACTTGAAGTTTACAACTGAATACATGTATAAGCCAATATTAACGATTAAAGTATTTGCATGATCCTCACTTAAGCTCTAAGGATTTTTGAGGAACTCTTCTACACTATGAACTGACATGTACACTAGAGAATTACATTCACAGAATTTTACTTCATATACTGGGCAAGTCGCTATACAACTTATACTTGAACCCCATTATAAACTTGAGAATTACATCTGAATGTATTTATAGGCCAATATTAATGGTTACAGTATTTGCATAATCATCACTTAGACTCCCGAGGATTTTGGAGGAACTCTTCCACACTATAAAAGCAATGTGTCAACAGATATTCTTTTAATGCTGCTTTAAAATTTTTTACATCTGTCATTACTTTAATTTCTCTTGGCAATTTATTGTAGATAATTTTTCCATGGTGTAATGTTCCTTTTTGGCACAAACTGGTTTTTGTATGGAGTACATGAAAGTCAGTTTTCTGTCTTGTATTATGATGATGGACATTTTCATTTTTGGGGAGGATACTAGGATTTGTTATTGTATATTTCTTTATAAACATTGCACTTTCAAATAGGAAAATACATGGAAGGGGAAGAATCCCCATCCTTTTAAATAATGGTCTACATGGTTTGTTCCTTTTTATTCCAGCCATGATTCTCACTATTCTCTTTTGCATCCTGAAGAGTTTTAGGCAGGATGGCGAGTTACCCCAAAAAGTGATCCCATATTTTAGGACAGAATGTATATTAGAATAGTAAACTGTCATTAGACAGTCCTTATGACAGCAGTTTTCTAGCACTCTCATTAAATAACACATGGTACTTAGCTTCTTTAATATGTTGTCAATGTGAGTTTCCCATCTAAGATTATCCTGTAGCCAGACCCCCAGAAATTTTGTATTAGGCACACTTGCAATATCCGTGTCTGACATCTGAATTCTTATATCCTCTTCACTGTTTCTCTTGATATTATGAAAATTTAATGCTACTGTTTTGCTTTTATTTATTATTAGTTTGTTTTGGTTGAACCAGTTTACAACATTTGTTAATGCTTCAGACAGTCTTGTCTGTAGTATCTCTGCAGTCTTCCCGCTGACTAATATGCTTGTGTCATCTGCAAACTGGATAGTGCTATGGTACTGGTTGGCTGATGTTAGGTCATTTATATATAGCAAAAATAGGATAGGGCCCAGTACCGAGCCCTGCGGTACTCCATATTTTACTGCTTTATAATCAGAATAGTGTCTTGTTGATTTATTTTCTTTGTGAAAATGTATTTCTACTACTTGCTTGCGGTCAGTAAGATATGATCTAAGCCAGCTGTTAGGCATACCTCTGATACCAATTCTTTCAAGCTTCTGCAGCAATAGAGTGTGGTCTATGATGTCAAAAGCCTTAGACAGATCAAGGCATATGCCAGTTACTTTTTGTCCAGTATCAATTTTTTCGAGTACTTCACCCAGAAATTCATATATTGCTGTTTCTGTTGATCGGCCTTTCCGGAAGCCATGTTGGGTTGTGGATAATATTTTGCACTTTTCTAGAAAATCTAGCAACCTCTTATGAAAAATTTTTTCTAGTATTTTAGAAAATGTAGATAGCAAGGCAATAGGTCTATAATTGGCTATGTCTTCTTTCTTACCCTTTTTGAACAGTGGTTTTAGTTTCACTGTCTTTAAGCAGGAAGGAAAGACTCCATGTACATATATCATACATAAAATGTGAAAATGCAAGGGGTAACCTATGTGTAACTTCTACAGTTTAAATGTTATTTCCAATATTTTACATTTTCCCGCATTTTACACAATTTTTTTTAAGTCCCTTGAAAAGTGAAAAAGTGGGTTTTCACTGTAACTGGTTAATTACAAACCCAGCAGTCTGTTTCTCCTAATGAAACTGCACAGGTGACCACTTAGTATTTGATGCATAAGTGTGCTAGTGTGAATCACATTAACTTTAATCAAAATTATCTTCTGTTAGAAAACTCTGATAGTGTTCTGGTTTGGAGTAGGCACAAAGGTAATGTGCTCTGAAGATTTTGTTCGCATAAGGCGTTCACCTAACTTCAATAAGAAAAAAAGTTTCCCATGTTGAAAGTTCAGTAACATAGATGAAACTAAAAATAAAACATAGTTCAACTCTTCCAGAACACATTCATACCAGTTCTATATTTGTACATTGCATACTTTGTCTGTCTGAGTAAGCTGCATGGAATGTAAGGTTAAGTATGTGGTCTGTGCCATATGTGGCTCATAACACACACAAAGAACTTTCTTAAGGAGGAGAGGAGTTAGTGAGAAAGAAACTATTTGGTCAGACAATATGCTTTGCATTTTTTTATTCATGTGAAATTGTAAACTTTCTTGGAGAATTTTCTTTAGCTCTGAGAATCTTCTGCAGAGATGCTCTCTTTTTTCATTCATAAAACTCATTTATATAAGAAGATGTCAGGATAGAAGTACTATGAAAATCACAATGGATGGCAAGTTCATCGTTTCTATGGGTTACACTGATGGTAGTGGCATCCTCATGGAGGGAAAGTTTTATGTAGGTTAAAGGTGGGCACCTGTTCCCTACAGTTAGGTCATACAGGCACCCAAAGGAGGATCATGTGCATTGTTGGAGAAGAGAAATATGGTCCCTGCAGCAACATGCCTGTCAATACTTTAGAATGAACTACTTAGTGTTGGCTATGGTTATCCATATATGAGATATATTGTACTGCACCTGTTAGTATTCAATGATCTAATGAGAGGAAGTGGCCTTTTTGGGTATGTAAATCTTCAGTATAATCACTCTAAGAGACATTCTGATTTATTGGGGTATTCATGACTTAGCAAAGTCACACAATGTGTATTCAAAAATCAGTATGTGAGAATTTAGGAGCTGCAGTTGTTAACATTTATCTAACAATGAAGCCATCATTAGAAGTTCCTAGATAATTGGGAGAAAATTATGTTTGTTGGCAGTTGTGCTACAGTAAGCGGCAATTCTCAGATAAAGATTGGCTGCAATATTAATGTGCAACATGATGTTAATGTTGCAACATGAGTATAATTGTGTAATAAAGTGTTAATGTAAAATTTCATATCAAGGAATATCCCCTTCCTTCTCATCCTGTGAATCTTTTTGTATAATCTCTTCTCCTCCATTCACTTTACAAGTCCAAACCATCTAAGCCTTTATTACTCTATTCTATACTCTAATAGTTCCTCCTTCACTAATTCCCTGCCTCTCTCATTCCTATTAACCTGTCCATCTTTGATACTATTTCTCAAGTCTCTGATCTCACTAGCTTGTATTTTGCATCTCTATCTTCCGCCAGATCTCTGAGGTATACACCAGGATTGGAACACAATATGCCAAATACACTACTGGCCATTAAAATTGCTATACCATGAAGATGACGTGCTACAGACGCGAAATTTAACCAACAGGAAGATGATGCTGTGATATGCAAATGATTAGCTTTTCAGAGCATTCACACAAGGTTGGCGCAGGTGGTGACACCTACAACGTGCTGACATGCGGAAAGTTTCCAACTTATTTCTCATACACAAACAGCAGTTGACCAGTGTTGCCTAGTGAAATGTTGTGATGCCTCGTGTAAGGAGGAGAAATGCGTACTATCATGTTTCCGACTTTGATAAAGGTGGGATTGTAGCCTATCGTGATTGTGGTTTACCATATCGCGACATTGCTGCTTGCGTTGGTCGAGATCCAATGACCGTTAGCAGAATATGGAATCGGTGGGTTCAGGAGGGTAATACGGAATGCCATGCTGGATCCCAATAGCCTCGTATCACTAGCAGTCGAGATGACAGGCATCTTATCCACATGGCTGTAACGGATCGTGCAGCCACGTCTCGATTCCTGACTCAACACATGGGGACGTTTGCAAGACAACAACTATCTGCATGAACAGTTTGACGATGTTTGCAGCAGCATGGACTATCAGCTCGGAGACCATGGCTGCGGTTACCCTTCATGCTGCATCACAGACAGGAGCGACTGCGACGGTGTACTCAACGACAACCCGGGTGCACGAATGGCAAAACGTCATTTTTTCGGATGAATCCAGGTTTTGTTTACAGCATCATGATGGTCGCATCAGTGTTTGGCAATATCGCAGTGAACACACATTGGAAGCGTGTATTCATCATCACCATACTGGCGTCTCACCCAGCGTGATGGTATGGGGTACCATTGGTTACATGTCTCGGTCACCTCTTGTTCGCATTGATGGCACTTTGAACAGTGATCATTTCATTCGATCCCTGTGAAACCCTACATTTCAGCAGGATAATGCATGACCGCATGTTGCAGGTCCTGTACGGGCCTTTGTGGATACAGAAAATGCTCGACAGCTGCCCTGGCCATCACATTCTCCAGATCTCTCACCAATTGAAAACATCTGGTCAATGGTGGCCGAGAAACTGGCTAGTCACAATATGCCAGTCACTACTCTTGAACTGTGGTGTCGTATTGAAGCTGCCTGTACAAGCCATCCCAGCTCTGTTTGACTCAATACCCAGGTGTACCAAGGCCGTTATTATGGCCAGAGGTGGTTGTTCTGGGTACTGATTTCTCAGGATCTATGCACCCAAATTGCGTGAAAATGTAATCACATGTCAGACAGAAGAACTTGTGACGGTGTACTCAACGACAAATCTGGGTGCACGAATGGCAAAACGTTGTTTTTTCGGATGAATCCAGGTTCTATTTACAGCATCATGATGGTTGCATCAGTGTTTGGCAACATCACGGTGAACTCACATTGGAAGCGTGTATTTGTCATCACCATACTGGCGTATCACCCGGCGTGATGGTATGGCGTGTCATTGGTTACATGTCTCGGTCAACTCTTGTTCGCATTGACGGCACTTTGAGCAGTGGTCATTTCATTCGATCCCTGAGAAACCCCACATTTCAGCAGGATAATGCACGACTGCATGTTGCAGGTCCTGTACGGGATACAGAAAATCTTCGACTGCTGCCCTGGCCAGCACATTCTCCAGATCTCTCACCAATTGAAAACATCTGGCCAATGGTGGCCAAGCAACTGGCTTGTCACAATACGCCAGTCACTACTCTTGATGAACTGTGGTATCGTGTTGAAGCTGCATGGGCAGCTGTACTTGTACAAGCCATCCAAGCTCTGTTTGACTCAATGCCCAGGCGTATCAAGGTCGTTATTATGGCCAGAGATGGTTGTTCTGGGTACTGATTTCTCAGGATCTATGCACCCAAATGGCGTGAAAATGTAATCACATGTCAGCTCTAGTATAATATATTTGTTCAATGAATACCCGTTTATCATCTGCATTTCCTCTTGGTGTAGCAATTTTAATGGCCAGTAGTGTATATAATCCTCTTGCTGTTTGGAGGGGCATCCTTGCTTATTAGATTTCTAACAATCTTCTAGTGTACTTCTGGTTGACTCCCCACTCATTTACTTCTCTGTCATTTCTTCCATTCTCCTGTATTAAGCATCCTAGGTGCCTGTCACACTCCACTACTCTCAGTCATTCTCCACCAATTGCTACTGCAGCTGTGATTCTCTCTTTCTTCCTTGCACTTATGCTAAATTTCATTCCATAGTCTTGTACTATTTGTTGCCATATGTCAACTGCTCGTGCACTTCCCCTTCCTTGATTCATCAAATAACCAATTTGTCAGCAACCACCACTGCTTTCATCTTTCCTTCACCAATTAATTGTGTCACTCTGGTCATCCTCTCATCCATCACCACAATGAAGCACAATGGTGAAAGTGCATGTCCCTGTTTCAAGCCATTCTACTCTTCGAGACAATCTCATTTCTCTCATCGCACTTTCACAGAGCCCATACTCCCTTTGTACATTTCTCTTATCATTCAGGTAGTCCGATTTTCTGCTCCTCTGTGCTCCAGGGACATCCACACCTTGTTTTCACATAGACTATCATACACTTTTTCATTGTCCAGGAGGGTCAACAGTGGATCAATCCCATATTCTTACTGGTGCGCCTGTAGCTGTCTTACAGTGAAAGTTATATCTACTGTGGACCTTCTGCCTTGAACCCATGTTATTGTTGTTATTTTCTCATCCTTCCAATTTCTCAAAATCTTTGCACAACTCCTCATAGTAAATGTGATTCCCTGGTAGTCTTTGCACTCTTTTCTTATTACTTTTCTTGAAGATTCTAATCTTCTACCATCCTCCTCTCTTTCAACACAATTTTCTTCACTCAATAGTGATTGTATCCTCACCTCACCTGCTGCTCTCTCCATCTCTACATTCAGGTAGTCCAAACTGGGTGCCTTCCCTCCTTTTATCTTTCTCTTCATGTTAAGTCCTTTTCTGGTACTGTTCCTCTCCCAGCTCCTTATTTCTTCCTCCTCAACCAGGTCTCCATTTGGATTTGTGAATTCTTTAAAATTGGAAATTGTCACTCCACAACATCTTGAGTTCCTCCTTATTTTCTACCTATTTGTCACTTTCGTTCTGCATTCGAACAGAGTCCACCATATCACTCTGCTCTTACTTTTAATCATCCCATTTAAGACTTTTTTTGAACCTTTGATACCCTCATCATGATTCTAGTGCAATTTTTCATACACCTTCTTCTCTACCATCACTCGTCCCCCCACCCCCCCCCCCTCCCTTTCTCCTTCTCTCTCTCTCTCTCTTGTCTGGTACTCTTCTCTTGTGCCCACTACCCTATTCATAAACCATACCCTAAAGGCTCTATTCTTCTTCTGTACTACAGGAAAATAATAGCTTTAGCATATAGTTTCAGAGTGGTATTAATAGTAAGTCAAGTGCATGTACTCCTGCCAAAAGACTAATAAATAATCTGAATCTAAGTACTGTATGCAAACATGTTAAAAAAAGCAAAAATTCAAAATTCAACATTTTGTTTATAGGGAAATGAGAACAGTGCTTGATGCAAGTACTTCCTTGTTTGTTAGCGGTCATCTCACAAACCTATTGAGAACATCTTGGACATATTCATGAGGGATACACACATTTTGAATCCTGTTCTGACCTATCTACAGTTGTTGTGTTTGCTTGCTGTAAGGCATGATTCAGAATTGCTCCCCAATATTTATGGTGTCCAGTGCACCCCACATTGCAACAAGCTGCCACTTTTAACAAGATGAGGCATGTTACACACTAGTAGTGTAGAGAGTATGTTGTCAGAGATGCTACATTTATTCTCTGTAACTTTAGTCTTTGCCTCACTTCCTCAGTCCTTGAAGAATGACTGGAAATTCATAGTTGTGGAAGACAGGTACTATTTCCTATTTTAAGTGTTTCTTTCAGCAGCACTGGGAGTTAGATATCCTTGAAGTAACTACTGGTAATCCTTTCTTGTCTCTCTGTGAAATATCATCTTTATTGATTGAATTTTCTGTCTGACACATTAGATTCATTGCAGGGTTGTGCGCTTGTATGTCTGTCTATACTGAATTGTTACTTTTCCATTTTTTATTCACTGAAGGATTTATTACAAAAATAGAATTAGTCACAGCTACATTACCTGTGGATTTGTTCTTAAACGGTCTTGAAATTTACGTAGCCTTTCCTGGCGAGTAGCTGGTCCGAGGCGGGTATGTTCAGCTAATGCTCGCATGAGGCTGAAATTTGACCTCATTTCATCAGTGATACCTGTTGTGCGGCACAATTCAGGAATCAGATAAATCAGGTTGTTAATTCCTCTCCTCCGATCCCTTTGTTTTGGTTGAGAGACAAGTAGTGGTTGTTGTTGGTCTTTTATGATTATCCCATAAGCCTAAAAACAATTAAATCAGCTCAGTTAGACAGTTGTGATATGATGTACTAAAACTATTGGTGGGGCAACTAGCTGGTTTCAACAACTGATGTACACATTTTTTTGCTGTCAGTTTCTTCAGTCAAATTATACTGAAGCACCAAAGAAACTGGTATAGGCCCGCATATTCAAATACAGAGAGATGTAAACAGGCAGAATACAGTGCTGCATTCAGCAATACCTATATCAGACAACAAGTGTCTGGCATAATTGTTATATCAGTTACTGCTGCTACAATGGCAGGTTATCAAGATTTAAGTGAATTGAACATGGTGTTATAGTCGGCGCACAAGCGATGGGACACAGCATCTCCAAGGTAGTGATAAAATGGGGATTTTCCTGTGCAACCATTTCACAGGTGTACATTCAGTATCAGGAATCTAGCAAAACATTAAATCTCGGACATCACTGTGGTTGGAAAAAGATCCTGCAAGAACGGGACCAATGATGATTGAAGAGAACCGTTCCACGTGACAGAAGTGAAACCCTTCGGCAAATTGTTGTAGATTTCAATGTGGGGCCATCAACAAGTGTCAACAGGTGAACAATTCAACGAAACATCATCGATGTGGGCTTTCGGAGCTCAGGGCCCATTCATGTACCCTTGAGGAATGCACGACACAAAGCTTTATGCCTTGCCTGGGCCCATCAACACCGATATTGGACTGTTGATGACTGGAAACATGTTGTCTTGTTGGACAAGTCTCATTTCAAACTGTATTGTGTGAAAGCACATGTACGGATACAGAGACAACTTCATGAAGCCATGGACCCTGCATGTCAACACAGAACCTGGCGAAGGTTCTGTAATTGTGTGGGGCATGTGCAGTTGGAGTGATATGGGACCCCTGATACGTCTAGATATGACTGACAGGTGACACATACATAAGCATCCTGTCTGGTCATCTGCATCCGTTCATGCCCATTGTGCATTCTGACAGACTCGGGCAATTCCAGCAGGACAAAATGACACTCCACACATCCGAAATTGCTACAGATTGGCTTCAGGAACACTCTTCTAAGTTTAAACACTTCCGCTGGCCACCAAAACCCCACACATGAACATTATTGCGCATATCTGGGATGCCTTGCAACATACTCTTCAGAAGAGATCTCCATCCCCTCATACTCTTATAGATTTACAGACAGCCCTGCATGATTTTTGGTGTCAATTCCCTCCAGCACTACTTCATACATTAGTCTGAGTCCATGCCATGTTGTGTAGTGGCACTTCTGCATGCTCGCAGAGGCCTTACACGATATTAGGCAGGTGTACCAGTTTCTTTGGCTCTTCAGTGTAAATTACCTAATGAAACTAGTCTTTGCTATAAGTACATTTCTGACTCACCACTGGGGACTGACTGTTTTAACTTAATGTGAGACAATTGACTGACTCAAACCTCTGACAATTATGTGAATGTTTTCACTGTCCCTGAGTTTGGCCCAGATACGTGGCACCAGTGCGAGCGGCCTGCCCACTGCTGCCAGGAGTGAAGCTGGAGCAAGGAGGTGGTTTGGCCACTGGTAGCCTCGGACTGCTCTAGTTCTGTACTCCACTGGTGCGAGGAGCTGACCTGGCTGCCAGCACATCAGGGACCTGTGGTGGCAGGAGACTGCTGGAGGCCAAGCCAATTCCTCATACTATCTGTGCTCCTGGCAGCAGCAGGAGGCTGAAGTAGAGTGCATGGCATGCAAACACAGTCTGAGAGGGCTTGGTTTAGTTTTTAATTAATGTACATTACATCTTTTCAGTAAAAATGGAATGCAGACAGACACTAAGATTTATTAAAGTCTCTTTCTTCTTCATGCATCCCTAAGGGACCTTATATGATCACCTTTGTACCCCAACAATACATAAGCTCGATTAGTTATATATTAATTTCCATCTGGAACTACCCTTGAGATATCTTAGTGTACACCCAGGAGCAGGGGTACCCTTCAGGGGAGGTCCAAGCTGTGTGAATAGAAACAGTTATATGCCCCTTTTAAGTACCTTGCATGAGTTGAGCCATAGTGAAAGAGAAAACACTCAAGATTTTCGAGTATAGTGTGAGGGATTATTGAGCAACAACCATCAAGTAAGTGGCATAGAACAATAGTCAACCATACTGAATATCAGTTTGCTGGTTGGGTTCGATTGCAGCTGTTAATGTGATTGGGTGAGGATATGACAACACCAGAACTTTGCTATTGAAGGAAAGCTGAAATTCCAAACAGTCTGAATGTTTAATTTACAACAATTCCTACTTCAATATGGGAAACAGAAACAGAAATGGGGCCTCTTGTCGAAGAAGTAAAATTCTCAGTAGAAGAAAAACTGTTCGATAATGTCTATAATATCCCTTTTCATTTTCTTGTGCATTATAATAATTTACTGCATTTATACATCCTCATATTAATTTGAAAGTTGTTTGACTTCAACAGGAGTCAGTAATATCACTAAAAGTAATTGACATTAGTCTTCTGAAAATGGACCTCTTGTCGTTACGGGGAAATAACATTGGCCTGCAAGATCCCCCTTCAAAATCGTGCAGAAGTGTATCTAGTGTTTTGCAGAATAGTATGTGTTAAAGTTTAAAGGCATTTTAAGGAGCTCAGTGTAGCTTTGTATAAAAAAAGAACATTTTCTCAGAACATAAATGCAAGACAAGACAAGTGATCCCTTTTTATACGGGATTTATAAATGCCTACATACATTGCCAATTTGCAGTTGGGAATAACATAGAATAAAAATACCAATATTCTTTCAAAAAAAAGTCAACACAAGCTTTACTAATTTCTCTCAATTTGTAGCTAATTAACTTGCTTTAAATTTATGTACACTGTAATGTGCTGTAAGTCTGGAGGGCTTAATCACATGTTGTGTACTGTTAACTTAAAAAACTCTACACCATTTCACAAAGAACATTTTAAGGGTAGTACATATATGCATTTTTTTCCAATATGGTCAGAATTTAGCGCTAAACTTAAAAATTACAATAACTCAAAATCAAAAATTTTCAACAGAAGGTCCCTTTTTGCTTTCTGTCTCACATATAATAATTAACTAGCAAATCCAGCAATGCTTCACAATTGCTAAATAAGTATGGGAGTTAGATATATCTCTTGATGTCCTTCTCCCCCCCCCCCCCCCTGTCTTTCTGTGTCCATCTTCTCCTCCCTCCCTCTATGTCCATTTCCTCCCTTCCTTCTCTGTCCATTTACTCCTTCCCCTCTCTCTGATCTTGAGCGTTGTTTATTGTTACTAAGCTGATAAGCCATAAATACAACTTTTCTGTGAAAACTGACTGTGACGAAGAAAACAATACAGTGCAATAAGAAACCTGGCATTAACTGAGTATTGGAATTTATTTTTGACTTATAAAGTTTTTTTGTGTACAGTGTGTGAAGCAGTATGATTGGGGACATGAACGAAGAATTTGTTTGCTTCACTAAAATGGGAGCAGGGAGCAGCCGTGAAGCAGCTGTGCAAACATCATGAGAACTTTGGCAGTTTACTCTGTAAATGAAGGAGAGGTGTGAGACAATGTGTGACGCTCTCCATCAGAGTTATTTCATGCCTTGCGTTTGGAAAGTGTCTCCAAAGATCTAGTTAAAGCCTGATGTTCTTGAGCTGCAACAAATTTTGCCTCACAATCTTCCTTGGATTCTGGAGAGCACGTAGTCCTCTGTCTATTAGCTGTGCTGTTGTATTCAGAAACACTTGGCACTATTTTGTAGTAATTTTTATTCACAAACTAAACAAAATTAAATGTATTTAGTAGACACCCAAATCAAAAAGAAAACTCAATAAGTTCGTTTTATGTGGCAAAAAATATAAATAAAACTTCTTGAAAGGAGCAGAGCAAGTTTTTCACAAACAATGTGAAATCCATAAATCTGTATATCCTAGCCATGAAAAGTTGATGTCAGTTTGTATTTGTAAAGCGAAGACTGCAGTGCTTCATTCTGTCACTGACATAAACTTGTGAAAATATGTATGTCACTAAGTTAAAGCAAATAACACTGCCCTCTATTGGTTCTTTGGTGTACTGCAAATCTAACAACACTATCTACTATTCAGTTGGTGTACCATGCCATTATGATTGTGCCACTGAGGTAAACATCCAAACTACTAAGCTGAGTAGACGATTTTAGATCAAACTAATCACAATTTTTTTTCTCCACATTTTGTTTTGATTTTGATGAAATTAAGACTATATGTTGTTCCAAGTTACGCCTGAGTATTCTGTTAAAACCCCATGACACTGCAGTTTTGGAGATCAGTATGTTCAAACTGGCAAACTAACAAACACAATGGTTTCAAATGAAACTTTAAATTAATAAATCTTTTTTTACATTTTCTGATTTTTATGAAATAAAGTCTATATGTTGCACCATGCTACAATCAAGTTACCTGTAAAAACTTCATGAAAATTTGTCTGTTACTTCTGGAGGTTAGTGTGTTCAAATTGGCAAACAGACGGTGACAACAATTCTATCTAAAGTTGAAATCATGATATTTTTCAAATGAGCTCATTGTGATGAAACAAATCCTAAATGCCACCCCAAGCTATGCTCAAGTTACCTATGAAAACCCTATGAAAATTTGTTTGGTAGTTTTGGAGATTAGCATGTTTAAATAGACAGACAGATATGACAGTTTTGTGGTCTTATTTTTAGTATAGATGAGAAAGAACATGGCATGGAAGAAACAGTTGTTCTAATGGTTTGATTGTAACAAAATTGGATATGTTAATTTTATGTATATAAATTGAACTAATTAAATATATTTAAATTTTATAATTAATGGTTTAACATTGTGAGAAATAAAAAAAAGCAACTAAATATATTATGGGAGCAGTAACACTCAAATCTGTGCTGACAAACTTATAGTTGGTGTACTAGGCCACTGTTCTATGGCACTGATTTGTTTCTTGTTGCTCAAAATTGCCTCACACACTACTTCAAAATCTTTAGAGAGCATTTACTCTTTTCTTATGGTCCACTAAGGCGAGATATTCTAGAAGCTTGGAAGGGTCATCTACTTCTGCTCACACAATTTGAGCCAAATTGATAAGCCCCGTCCCGTGCCCTCCCTTTGTCAGTCAACTAAAACATTAAAGAGCAGGTTCAGATTAAAGATTGAATACTAATGAGAAAAATTACACATTGGTTTCACTTGAAAAGAAAGAATGAATAATTTGGTCAGCATGCAAAATTACAACAGATTGTATTGACTGTTTTCATACAGTTGCCCATATGGATTGGATACACTCAAAAGAAATGAACAAATAATAATCCATCCAATATGTAAAATGACAACTGAATGACTTGACTGTTATCGTTTGGCTGGCCCAAGTACTGGTTTCACTTAGAAGAATGACTGAAGAGTCCAAGTGATTGAATCAATTGTTCTCATTCAGTTGTTCCCATAACTAATCATAACTAATTTACATTGTAAAAACCATGTTCTACTAAATCAAAAGCATATCTCAACTTCAAATATTACATAAGAGAAAGCACTTTATGTTAACCAAACTGAAGAATATCTTGTAGTATTTATTATTGCTGATATTTACAATGATACCAGTGATGCCTCAGTTTATCATGCCACTGTAAACATAGGTGATATACATATTACTGTCAGTGGTTTTTGGAAACAGCTGAAATTTTTAAAATTTAAGAAGGTCCTAGGCCCTTCAGATTCCTGACACAATCTGCAGCCTACATACCCCTTATTGTAACCACATTATAGCATAGGTTCCTCAGAAAAAACAAGGCCAAATCACAACTATCTACAGGAATGGTAGCAGAGGTTAACCACAAAATTACCATACTGACATCTGTCATTAAATCTTTCAGCTAACACATAATGGAGTATGTCAAACAGAGAGACCTCTCTCTTGTCCACCAGTAAAGAGGAAAAATCATTGGTTACACAATGTTGAACTCTAGCTTTTTTCACTAGACACCCCGGAAGCAAAGAACCAAGACAATCTGGTGGATGAAGTAATTTTGATTTCCAAAGTACCTTTTTACTCTGCACCACAATAATGCTTATTGATGATACTGTTGTTGATTATCACAATGATACTGTCTGTGTGGAACAAACAACTTAAAAATGAAAAAGTAACAGCAGAGAATGATAATTAGATTGAATGAGCTGTATTGGTGAAATGAGCACAATATGAAGAACACTGGAAGTGGGAAGAAGCAGATAACATTCAAGTTGTACTTTGGTGACACAATCGTAGAAACTCTCATGAGTGAAACTATTATGCTGCAGATTTTGTTCAGAGACAGACTGATATACAATCACATTTAAGTTCTGTAACTGGGTACATGTTGACACAGATGAGATTTGTCTTTTTTTCTCCACTGCAGATGTTGATGGGCATTATTCACAAGCCCCTCATAAAATCTTATTTCAGTATACAACTGCTTTTGAACACACATCTTTTTTACTAGACTGTGCATCAAGACAGTTTTGAGATAGTTTGTTGATTCCTTCATTTTGTAAACCATGAGGAACTGCTGGAATTAAAAGATTGTTCAAGTTTGTCATTTAGCACTTGAATAATACATTTAACAATTATGTTGATGAATATCTTCCATAACGGAAAGAGAGGCTGGTAGTAAAGACCTACCTACCGCTAAAAGTAGCAAAATTTAGAGTAGAGTCCTATGAAACCTGAGACTCATCCACATACACTGAAAACGAGTCAGAGCCTAGTAAAACTTGTCAAGCTTGGTAACAGGTATGAATGTTGTTGGTTACACTACAACTCAATAAGAAGCATGTCGCTCATGCAAGACTCAAGAAACGTGAACTTACGACACGGCACTCACAGGGCTTTATGGCACTGAAATGGATGAATAAAAAACAGGTGACCTTTATTTCAGTATTCCATAATGAAGTAGTTGCTACAGGAACCAAAGGAGGCAAAGAAGTAAGAAAGGCTCAAAGCATTAAAGAACACAATTCTCTTAGGGGTGGTGTATATCTGAAAGATACTAAAACCTTTTCGCTTGGAAGGAAAAAAAGGTATGAAGTGTCACATGAAAATGTTTAGAGGGCTGATTAATACTGAAGTGCACAATGTTTTTAATGTTTATGAAGCCAATGAAAAGATAAAGGAAGTAAAACATGTAAACTTCTCAAATCAGAACTGCTGAAAATTCATGCAAAGCGTGTAGCTTCACCTCAGTGTGGCTGACTTTCAAATACTGCAGTCCCTAAGTGGCTCATTGCAAAGATCCTAATCCACAGAGAAGAAGAGCAAGCCCCCATAGAGATGTACAGTATTCTGCTTTAAGACAGAAGCGGGAATAACACGAAACATAGTTCTAGATACAGAGACTGTGACGTAAGTCTATCAAGGTACACTACACTGAAAATTCATTTTAAGTGCTAATGTATGTTTCAATCATAAAGATCCAGCCATATTAACTACCACCAGTGGGCTAGGTGTGTGAACAGAAACTACTGGCCTGAAGGGTTACTGATCTGGTTGATAATGCTAATAATAACTTCAGAGTTTCTGAAGATGACATAGTTCTCAACAAAGAAGTACAATCTGAAAAAGAATCTGCATAAAAACTGTCAGATCTTAATAATATTATGAAGTGGTCCAGTGATTGTCATTGCTTGAAATGTTCAGAAATCCAAAATTGTGCACTTCACAAAACGAAAAAAAATTTAGACTTCTGTAATAAAACATCAACGTGTCATCAGCTAACTCACACAAATGCCTAAATGTAACAATTTGTGGGGATTTGAAGTGAAATGATTACATCAGGCCTGTCATACCTACAGGCTTATAAAACACTCAGGAATCTCATCGTGGAAGATTGATCAATTGTGTAGGTCCCATAACAAACAGGACTAACCAGGGATATGGAACATATACAAAGATGAGCAGTTCAGACAGTAACAATTGATGCACATCATGGAAATGCATAAAAACCTGAAATGCCCGATGCTTGAAAACACACACCAACTGTACCATGAATGCCTACTTACAATGCTTCAAGAACTGGTATTAAGCGATGAATCTGTGGTACAATGGGAAGTAACCTCTGCCATGTCGTTCGCAAATATGATAACATGTGAACTTGTTATTAGTAATTCTCCATTTAGTGGTTACAATCTACACTCCTGGAAATGGAAAAAAGAACACATTGACACCAGTGTGTCAGACCCACCATACTTGCTCCGGACACTGCGAGAGGGCTGTACAAGCAATGATCACACGCACGGCACAGCGGACACACCAGGAACCGCGGTGTTGGCCGTCGAATGGCGCTAGCTGCGCAGCATTTGTGCACCGCCGCCGTCAGTGTCAGCCAGTTTGCCGTGGCATATGGAGCTCCATCGCAGTCTTTAACACTGGTAGCATGCCGCGACAGCGTGGACGTGAACCGTATGTGCAGTTGACGGACTTTGAGCGAGGGCGTATAGTGGGCATGCGGGAGGCCGGGTGGACGTACTGCCGAATTACTCAACACGTGGGGTGTGAGGTCTCCACAGTACATCGATATTGTCGCCAGTGGTCGGCGAAGGTGCACGTGCCCGTCGACCTGGGACCGGACCGCAGCGGCGCACAGATGCACGCCAAGACCGTAGGATCCTACGCAGTGCCGTAGGGGACCGCACCGCCACTTCCCAGCAAATTAGGGACACTGTTGCTCCTGGGGTATCGGCGAGGACCATTCGCAACTGTCTCCATGAAGCTGGGCTACGGTCCCGCACACCGTTAGGCCGTCTTCCGCTCACGCCCCAACATCGTGCAGCCCGCCTCCAGTGGTGTCGCGACAGGCGTGAATGGAGGGACGAATGGAGACGTGTCGTCTTCAGCGATGAGAGTCGCTTCTGCCTTGGTGCCAATGATGGTCGTATGCGTGTTTGGCACCGTGCAGGTGAGCGCCACAATCAGGACTGCATACGACCGAGGCACACAGGGCCAACACCCGGCATCATGGTGTGGGGAGCGATCTCCTACATTGGCCGTACACCACTGGCGATCGTCGAGGGGACACTGAATAGTGCACGGTACATCCAAACCGTCATCGAACCCATCGTTCTACCATTCCTAGACCGGCAAGGGAACTTGCTGTTCCAACAGGACAATGCACGTCCGCATGTATCCCGTGCCACCCAACGTGCTCTAGAAGGTGTAAGTCAACTACCCTGGCCAGCAAGATCTCCGGATCTGTCCCCCATTGAGCATGTTTCGGACTGGATGAAGCGTCGTCTCACACGGTCTGCACATCCAGCACGAACGCTGGTCCAACTGAGGCGCCAGGTGGAAATGGCATGGCAAGCCATTCCACAGGACTACATCCAGCATCTCTACGATCGTCTCCATGGGAGAATAGCAGCCTGCATTGCTGCAAAAGGTGGATATACACTGTACTAGTGCCGACATTGTGCATGCTCTGTTGCCTGTGTCTATGTGCCTGTGGTTCTGTCAGTGTGATCATGTGATGTATCTGACCCCAGGAATGTGTCAATAAAGTTTCCCCTTCCTGGGACAATGAATTCACGGTGTTCTTATTTCAATTTCCAGGAGTGTATATCACTCTTAATGATGATGCTATACCCTTGGAGAAAATATTTCAGAGGTAAACTAGTCCCTATAGTAATAAAATATAACTATAGGTGAGCTACTATGAACAGCATAATGAATGCATTTCGTAGCCAAGATAGATACAAAGCTAACTAGCATCACATATTATAAATTTATATCAAAGACAATAAAGAGATTGAAATAATGTATGATGGTATAAATGAAATAATTCCGATAACAGAGGGAGATTAAAATAAAATAGTAATGGGGGAATGAAATTCAACAGGCTCAAAAAGGAAGGAAATATAAGAGGGAACATGGTTTGTAGGAATGATACAATTTTCAGAAAGTAGAGCTATTGTAAACAGTTGGTTTAAGAATCATGACACAAGGTTAATATTTTACCAATAGAGGAGACCACTCACTGAAAAGCAGAAGTGTTGAGATATCATCAGGCACGCACATAAAAGAATAAAAACTTTCTAGCTTTGGAAATCAATCCTTTCTCAATCTAGATTGTGTGTCCAACTGGCACCATGTAAGAACACAGGTGTGTTTGTGTGTGTGTGTGTGTGTGTGTTTGTGTGTGTGTGTGTGTGTGTGTGTGTGTGTGTGTTTTGTACTCTATCTCAACAACAGAGTCATTCCAAGAGCTAGCAAGTTTTCTTTCTTTTTTTGTGTGTGTCTTATCAGTGACTCACCATTTCTGCTTTTCAATGAGTGGCCTCCTTTACTCCTACAGTATTACAGTCTATCAGAACTTTCCTAATGTATAATAGAAAGTCATGTGGAAAGGATTTGAAGACACAAGAAGGTTTCTAACAGATTATGTGATGGAAATTGGGAGGTTTGGAAAATAGATTTTAAATAGGAAGTCTTTTCCAGGAGCAGATGCGATCTCTTGCCGCATTTTATTGTTTATGAACTGCAGATTAAAACTGAGAAAGTGAAGAAAAGTAGGAAATTAAGACATAAGGCAATGGAAACTGGAGAAACTGAAAGAAACAATGGTTTTTGAGAGCTTAAAACAGTGCACTATGCAATGATTGACTGAAACTGAGAAACAAATGCAACAGAAGAAAACCATGCAGCTTTGACAGATGAAGTGTAACCAGCAGAGGATTAAATAGGAAAACAACCAAAGACAGAAGAAATCCTTTGATAACAAACTACATACTGAATCTGACTGGTGAAAGAAGAGATTTAAAAAATGTGGAAAATGAAGCAAGTAAAAGGGAATACAGATATATAAAACTTAGGACTGACAGAAGATGCAAAATGGTAAAGTAGGGGTTGCTCAAAAATAGATGCAAAGCTGTGGAAGCAACTACAACTATGAAAAAGACAGATGCCACCAATGGCAAAATTTTGGAGAAAAGAGCAACACTTGTGTGAATATAAAGAACTCAGAAAGAAAGCCAATAATAAGCAAAAAAGGGAAGGTTGCCAGATGGAATGAATACATGGAAGGGCTACACAAGGGATGGTAACCTGAAGAGATTATCATGGAAACCATGGAGAATGTAAATGAAGATCAAACAGTAAATAAGCTACTGCAAGAACAATTTGAGATGGGCACTGAGAGGCCTAAGTCAACACAAGTCAGCTGTAGTTGACAAAATTTCCTGAAAATTACTGAAATCCTCAGGAACACCCATGACGGGAGAAATATTCCACTTCGTAAGATACATGAGACAAATTAAATACCCTCACTTCAAGAAGAATATAAAATTCCAGATCCAAAGAACTGCTGACACGTGAATATTACAGGACCATCAATTTAATACTACGTCATGGTTGCAAACTATTGACAACTTATTTACAGAGGAGTGGAAAAACTAGTGGATGCTGACCTCAGATAAAACGAGTTAAGATTTAGGAGACACATACGAACATTAGGCCATACTGACCCTACAACTTACCCTAGAAGATAAGACTGAAGAAAGGTAAACTTACATTTATAAATTAAGGGAAAACTTTTTTTTTTAATTTTTATGGAATACACTCTTTGAACTTATTATGTTAGAAAAATGTCTACAAAAGACAAGTTTACAGTCATAAGAGCTGGTGGACATGAGAGGGAAGCAATAACTGAGAATGGAGTAAAACAGGGTTGTAGCCTATCCCCAATGCTATTCATTCTTTACATTACGCAAACAGTAAAGGACACTAAGGAGAAATTTCAAAAGGAAATTACAGTTCAGGGTGATAAAAGCCTTAAGCTTTTCCAGTGAGAAATGGTGAAAGACCTGGAAGATCCGTGAAACAATATGGACAGTGTCTTGGAAAGAGTTTATCAGTGTCAACAAAAGTAAAACAAGGGCAATAGAATGTATTCTAAATGAATCACAAAATGCTGATGGAAATAGATTAGGAAATGAGACACAGATTTACTATTTCAGTAACAAAATAACTGATGATGGCCAAACTAAAGAGGATATAAAATGCAAGATAGCAATAGCAGGAAACATGTTTCTCAAAAAGAGGAATTCATTAATATAGAAAAAATATTCAAGTGTTAGGATGTCTTTTCTGCAGGGATTTGTCTGGACTATACCCTGAAGTAAGTGAAACATGGACAATTAACAGTCCAGATAGGCAGAGAAAAGAAGTTTCAAAACATGGTTCTACAAAAGTGTGCTGAAGGTTACATGGGTAAACTGCATAACTAATAAACAGGTACTGAATCAAATTTCAGAAGAAAATAAATTTATGGAAGAAATTGACTAAAATAAAGGATTATTTGATATGGCGTATCGTGAAGCATCAAGGAATTGTCAATTTAGTAATGCAGAGATTTATGTGGGATAAAACTGTAGAGGGACACCAATCTTGACTACAGCAGCCTGATTAAAATGGATAGATCTTGCAGAAGTTATGCAGAAACTTACACAGGACAGAGTAGTGTTAAGAAATAGATGAAAACCACAACACCACATTACTGAGGTTTTTTTGTTTGAGAAGTATTACAAGGGCATTCTAGCTTTTGTAATTACAAGGTCTGTTAATAAGATTCCAGAACATTCGTAATTTTGCACCAGTCATGTGTTGGAGCAAAATATAGTTGGCATCCCTGAACACGGCAGTGTTTAATGTGTAACTTCTGGCAGTTTAATTGTTGTTCAGTGCTGTACTGATTAGAATTTTGTGTCGCATAGTCTACGATAGCAGAGTTAGAGGAGCAATGTGTCTGCACTAAATTTTGCATGAAACTCAGGAACAATTTTACAGAGACACACTGAATGATGCAGATAGCCTGTGATGATGAGTTCTTAAGACGTACTCAGTGTTACAAATTATACACACAGTTTAAAAATGATGGAAAGAAGTTAGAGAACACCATCATTCAAGAACATCCTTCAATGCCTGCTGATGATGCTTATGTCAAGAACATCAACGAAATTGTGGGCGCCAATTGAAGACTGACCGCCAACGAGATTGCAAGAGAATGTAACAATTCAGTTGGATCATATCAAGAAATCCTGACACATCTTGGAATGCATCATGTTAACATTTTGGAATGCATCATGTTGACGCCAAGTTTGCCCCATGGCTCATGAGTCAAGACCAGAAACACCTTCGCCTCTCAATCTGTGAATCTGTGAAGGGCTTTCGGATGGCACAAATGAGAATGGGATGTTCCTTAAGAGGATCATAGCTGGTGATCAGACATGGGCCTAAGACTAATTTTAAATCTTCGCAGTGGGTCGGGAAAGCTTCTCCAAGACCAAAAAAAGCTGGTCATGTCAAATGTCAAAGCCATGCTGATAGTTTCCTTTGACTTAGAAGGATTAGTTCATCATGAATTCGTGCCACAGGGACTAATTGTTAATCGATGGTACCATTGGGATGTGTTGCGATGCCTGCAAGAAAATATGAGAAGGAAACAGCCTGAAATGTGGCGAAACAATTCATGGCTCCTGCATTGCAATTACGCACCTGCATATTCACCCCTGTTGGTGCGCAACTATTGCACAAAAAAACGAAAAGAGCAAAAAATAAAATAAGGCAGCATGCCTCATCGTCCGTGCTCTCCAGTTGTGGACCCTGTGGACTTTTTTTTTTATTTCCAAAGTTGAAAACCTCATTGAAAGGATGCAGGTTTGCAACGACAGATGAGATAAAAGAAAATTCGCAGACAGCACTTTGTGCAATCCAGCAAGATGTGTACCAAGGCTGCTTCCACAAGCGGAAATGGCATTTGGAGTGGTGTATCAGCTGTGGAAGAGAGTATTTCAATGGAAACCAAACACAATAAGTAAAAGGTAAGCTTTGAAAAATGTTGTAGAGAAAGTTCTGGAATTTTCTGAACAGACACCATATTTCTTATGTTGGAACTCTCATGGTAGTTGGAACCAAAGTTCCACTGAGATATATAGATACTAAGGCACCTGTTGAAGGCATTTTCAACTGCTTTTTTTATTACAGTGTTCACAAAACTATTAATCTGTATGATAACAGCAATGACACTGAATACAATTTGATGTCCACTTCCTAGAATATATTCTGCCACATTTGACTTGTTAGGATAGTATATGTGCAAACACATCTCCTGTTCGATCTGGAATAACTTTACAGTTTGTACAGTTTGCTCATTATAGTAAATTACACTCTCATGTGAACTTTTATACAAAATGGGTGAACTGAATTATACAATTAAACATCATAACCAGTGCAATACATTGCAGTAGTATTACTGAAACACTACAAATTAGTGTGTATCTCTACAAAAGCAAAGTAATTATATCCATCACTGAATCATAGAGTGGTAAAATGAAAACTTTAGTCATAGGTGCTTGCTTGCATGGTCACAATGAGGTAGTCAATAATTAATGATTTTGATGGATGAAACCATTTCTCTGGAAGAGTGTTTGCAGTGTATTCATTTCTTGTGAAATGTTTTCAATAAGTGAGACCTCTTTCACTAGATGCACTTGTGACATCAGAACAATGCACTTTAATGAAAGATGATAGTGACATAGACATTGGCACCAATCCTTATGAGTGTGTCTTTTGGAGACACTGTGGTTGAGAGACCAACTGGGATTAAGATAGATGAGAACATGTAACAGATTTCTCAGTCTCCACCAGAGCTATTATGTGATTATGAATCCTAGCTACATAACTTCAGAAGATAAGTCAGAGCAGCTATGTATATTTTCATGACCAAAGTTAAGTAACTTGGGTATGAAAGTAAGAAGTCTAATGTTATATAAGGCATTGTACAGTTAATGAATATGCTTCCATTTGCCTTTTTTCTTGAAAAAATAGCAGAAAATATTGCCGATAAAATCATTAAAGGATAAGAATATTTAGAAGTAAAATTAGGCTGTAAATATCATGGCAATTGAAAAATGAAAATACAATGGTAAGTGACTGTCACATTGTTAATATTCATACTACAGTTTTTATTCACTTGTGATAATGTAGTTAAAAAATAAGAAACATGTAAAGAAGTTCTGCTGTGCTACCAAGAATTACACTAGATGCTCCTGCAAACGAGACACATCTTGTAAACAATGTCACTGCCTGAACAAATTTGAACAAAAAGAAAAATGGGCAAGATTCGTAGAGAAAGACAAGAAACTGAATCAACCAATGGAAAATCCAGGATGGAATATGGATGAATATGAAAAGGATGGAGTAGTACTCACCGTATAGTTGAGATATTGAGTTACAGACAGGCACGGTGAAAAAATTACTAAACAACTAAGTTTTTGGACAAAAGGTCTTCTTCTGAATTAGGCAACATACACGCATACATTCACACAACTCACACACACTCTACCACTGTCACTGACTGCTGAGGCCATACCATGAGCAACAGTGCACGATGGGAGAAGCAAACTGGGTGGTGGGAATAAGGAGAAGGCTGTGGTGGGGAGGGATAGCAGGGTAGGGGTGGCAGATGGTAAAGTGCTGCTTGTGGGAGCATACAGGGATGAGGTAGGGAGAGGGTAGAGCAGCAAGGCATAATCGGGAGGTTAGACGGAGGGGAGGGCAGTGGAGGGGAGGGGGTGGAAATGGAGTAAGTAAAAAAGACTGGGTATGTTGATGGAATAGAAGACTATGTAGCACTGGAGTGGGAAAGGAGAAGGGAAGAGATGGGCAAAGGAAAGTGACTAACATAGGTTGAGGCCACGAAAGTTACAGGAACATAAATGTACTGTGGGGAGAGTTCCCATCTACACAACTCAGGAAAGCCGGTGTTGGCCGGAAGGATCCAGATGGCACAGACTGTGAAGCAGTCACTGAAATGAAGGACTTGTTTTGGGCAGTATACTCAGCAACTGGGTGGTCCAGCTGTTTCTTGGCCACATTTTGTCAGTGGCCATTCATGAGGACACACAACTTACAAGTTGTCATGTCCACGTACAACACAGCACAGAGGTTGTACCTTAGCTTGTAGATCACATGAATGGTTTCACAGGTAGTCCTACCTTTGATGGTATAGGTGTTGCTTGTGAATGGAACGAAGTATGTGATGGTGGGGGAGGATGTACGGGTTGTACGTATGGGACAGGTCTTGCATCTAGGTATATTACAGGGATATGACCCATGATGCAAGTGGTTGGGAGCAGGGTTATGTAGGGATTGATCCCAACACAAACCCTGCTCCCAACCCTTTGTCTCATGATGCATATACCTGTAATAGACTTAGATACATGAGCTGTCCCACTGATTCTCCCACGACCACCTACTCCAGTCCAGTCACCAGCATCACCTATCCCACTGAATCCAGAGCTACCTGTGAAACCAGTCATGTGATCTACAAGCTATGCTGCAATCTACATGCTGCATTCTACACGGGCGTGGCAACCAACAAGCTGTCTGTCTGCATGAAAGGCCACTGACAAGCTGTGGCCGAGAAACAGCTGGACCAACCAGTTGCTGAGCATGCGGCCCAACACAAGTTAATTTCAGTGGCTGCTTCACAGCCTGTGCCATCTGGATTCTTCCTGTCAAAACAACACTCTCTGAACTGCGCAAGTGGGAACTCTCCCTGTAATATATCTTACATTCCCATAACCCTCATGGACTCAACCATTACTAGTCACTGTCGTTCACCCACCTATCCCCTTTCCATTCCCACTCCAGAACAACATAGCCTTCTATTCACCAATTCGCCCTGCGCCCACAGTCTCTTTACTTCCCCCTTTTCCACCCCACCCCCTCTCGTGCTGCCTCTCCGTCTAACATCCCGACTACACCTTGCCTTGCTGCCCTACCTTTCACCCACCTCATCCCTGTATGTTCCCACAGGCAGCATTTTACCATCCCCCACCCTCTGTCCTGCTATCCCTCCCCACCCCAACCTCCTCCTTACTCCCCTAATGCAGATTGCTTCTCTCATCATGCACTGTTGCTCACAGTCTGGCCTCAGCAGCCACAGACAGGGGTCATGCCTGTATGAGTTGAATTTGTGTACGTGTGTGTGTGTGTGTTGTCTAATTCAGAAGAAGGTCTTTTGGGTGAAAGCTTACTTGTTTAGTAGTCCTTTTGTCATGTCAGTCTGTGACTCCACATCTTATCTATATGGTGAGCAGCAATCTATTCTTTTCAATTTGTTTCACGAAACTGAATGGTGCCTGCAGTAGTCAGTCACTGATCAGTCTAGTAGCTGGCCCCTAACCAGACCACAAAAACCACCAACATTTAACCAGCATCCTGCAAGTTATTTTGTGGCTGGGCCACAAGCATTTCCTCATCATAGGTGCCAGTTTCCCACTATTCAGGGTGCGAACAGCATATAGCTCTGTAATCCAGAACTGTTTTCTTCACCTGTGGCTAGAAGATGTAGATGAAGATCTATGCACGCATCATCCACACTGGCAATGTGGTCTGTCACATGGTTACAGACATATCAGTCTATCTGTTACGATGAGTCTAACAGCATTAGACAGTTCTTCCACTCTGGCTATTACACTGGCCGCTTGCAGCCCACCAATTAGAGCCTCATTGTCTTAATCACCAACCTGCATGTATGTTCTAGAAAGCTAATTTTCTTTTATGGTATTCAAATTTATCCAAGCAAAACAACCACTTTTATAATAAAAGCCTCTCATACAGTAATAAACCCAAAAGATGACAAAGTCTTCCACATCACAACTTTTCGGCAAAGATTTGTGCAGCCATTGCCTTCCCTACTACAGAGCATGATATAAAACTCTCCGGCTACACATAGTAATGCATGTGTTTGCAAGCTGGATAATATATCTTGACAGGCAAAACTAAACTATAATGGCACACTACCTGTCGCGCCCGACTAGCATATGGTCCCAATTAGCCAGTTACTATATGGTAGTGAGTTCAGTGGTCAGAAGTCCACATTTTATATTCACATGCCCGATATCAGTAAACAAGGTGACTCCAAAAAGGTAAAAAAGTCAAGGTAAAAAAGAAAGAAACAGTATAATTTTTCTTCATTCTCACATTTTCTATCATAGAGGGCATTATGAAAATTACCACGTTCATCTTAAATTTAACAAACGGTCGATGCTACATTATGTGATCAAAAGTATCCAGACACCTGGCTGAAAATGACTTACAAGTTCATGGTGCCTTCCATTGGTAATGCTGGAATTCAATATGATGTTGGCCCACCCTTAGCCCTTAGCCAGGCATACATTCAATCATGTGCTGTAGGGTTTCTTGGGGAATGGCAGCCCATTTCTCACCGAGTGCTGCACTGAGAAGAGGTATCAATATTGGTCAGTGAGGGCTGGCATGAAGTTGGCATTCCAAAACATCCCAAAGGTATTCTATAGGATTCAGGTCAGTATTCTGTACAAGCCAGTCCATTACAGGGATGTTATTGTTGTGTAACCACCCTGCCACAGAATGCAATCGCCATCCCCAAATTGATCTTCAACAGTGCGAAGTAAGAACGTGATTAAAACATCACAGTAGGCCTGTGCTGTGATAGTGCCATGCAAAACAACAAGCAGTGCTAGCCCCCTCCATGAAAAACACAACCACACCATAACAGCACCACCTCCGAATTTTACTGGTGAAACTACACACACTGGCAGATGACGTTTACCAGGCATTCGCCATACCCACACCTTGCCATCAGGTCGCCACCTTGTGTACCGTGATTTGTCACTCCACACAACATTTTTCCACTGTTCAATCGTCCAATGTTAACGCTCCTTACACCAAGCAAAGCGTCATTTGACATTTACCGGCATGACGTGTGGCTTATGAGCAGCTGCTTCACCATGAAATCCAAGTTTTCTCACCTCCCACCTAACTGTCATAGCACTTGCAGTGGATCCTGATGCAGTTAGGAATTCCTGTATGATTGTCTGTATAGATGTCCACCTATTACACATTACGACCCTCTTCAACTGTTGGCAGTCTCTGTCAGTCAACAGACCAGATTGATCCGTACGCTTCTGTACTGTACATGTCTCTTCATGTTTCCACTTCACTATCTCATTGGAAACAGTGGACCTAGGGATGTTTAGGAGTGTGGAAATTTCACGTACAGACGTATGACACAAGTGATACCCAATGACCTCACCACGTTCGAAGTCTGTGAGTTCCGCAGAAAGCCGCATTCTGGTCTCTCATGATGTCTAATGAGTGCAGAGGTCACTGTATGGAGTACCTGGCAGTAGGTGGCAGCACAATGCACCTAATATGAAAAAGTATGTTTCTGGGGGTGTCCGGATACTGTTGATCACATAGTGTATGTTTAATGACGCAGTCCATCTGTTAACAAATATGTCCAGCTCATACATAGTGCTCCATTTTTCAGCATGTATTGCTCTTGCATCTTTCAAAACAATGCCACAGTAAGTCAACAATTCACAGTGATCCCACCTGAATTGGCAGTTGTTGAGGTGACAACAAGTTTTATGCTTTGTCTATTCACCAATCAGTATTTTGCCTGAGGACACTATTGATCGTTAACGTTCCCAGTTGCTTGCTTGTAAGTAATCATGAACAGTATACTCATGCATAGTGAAAATGGATCCCTGCTCTATACAAGATGATGAACAGCAAATAAAACATTAAACTATATGAGCCATTAACATGAGTTTCCACGGGAAAGTATAGAGAAATAAAATGTTGCTTTACGATCTAATAACTGGTGTGCAGGAGTATATACCACAAATCTCTCAGGCCATTTTCCACAACATTTTAAGAAATTTTTAAAGCTTAGTGTTTCTGGTTTTATTAAAATGATAAACTTTTTAGGTGCCACCTCCTAGCCATGGCTACAAAGAAGAAGAATCAATGAAAAACGGAAGATGGAATTGGTGAATTTAAAGTTAAATGGACTGAGAAATTAGCCTTCATACGAAACTCAAATGGTGTTACAACCTACCTCATTTGTCGAGAAAAACTGGCACATAATACGAAATAAAATTTGGAGAGGCACTTTACAACCAAAGAGCATAATTTGGAAGTATGTATACCACCAGTGATGCAGGAAAAAAAGCTGTTCAGGAATTTCAAATGAATAAGGAACAATCAAATTTGATATTTAATCTTCCAACAACACATCTTGCAAGCTTTGTTGTAAGTCAAGAAATTGGTAAGATAGAAAAACTGTACACATATGGAAAATACATAAAAAGTTGTTTGTAACTGCATCTGAAGTGTTACTCCATGATTTTAAGAACAAGGAAGAGATTCTTAACAAACTTCAAATAATGCTTATCAACTAATTGAAGACCTTTAATTGGTTTCATCCTTATCTGTAGCTGCAGACAACTCTTGTGACATAAATGGCACAGCACAAGTTTTACTTTTAGTGTGGTTTGTTTCACTCATGGGTCTTAAAGAAGAACTTTTAGGATTAATGCCACTCAATAGTCAAACACGTGGCGAGGATATTGCAAATAGTATCACTGAATACTAGAACAAATACCACATTCCAGTTGATAAAATTGTTTCAGTTGCAACAGACAAGGCAAAAAGTATGACTGGAGAGAGAAAGGAATCTCCTTCTCTTTTTAAGGAAAAAAAAAAAATCAGCCATGAGGTACTTGTTTATTATTGCACCGTTCATCAAGAAGCACTCTGTGCCCAGACATTCCCAGAAGAAATTGGTATTGTTATGGACCTAGTCAACACATTAATGTCTAAAGCTCTTTATAATCAGCAATTTAAGAAATTTTTGATTGAAATGGAGAGTGAATATGCATATCTTCTCCTTTATAACAAGGTACGTTGGCTTACAAGATGATATGTTCCACAGCATTTCGCTTTGTTACCAGAAATTAAAGTATTTCTCCTAGAAAAGGGAATCAATTATCCTAAATTGACACAAGAACACTGGGTCCAAAAATCCTATTTTACGGTAGACATTAAATGAGCTGTATCATAAACTGCAAGGGAATGGAAGTATTTTTGATGTTAGAAACATAGCTTTGTTTGAAAATAAATTGGCTCCTTTGGCACAAGATTTAGAGAGATGACCATTAATTCATTTCCCAAGTCTGTTGCAATATTGGCAAGAAAATTACTTAGTAATTGACATGTCCTCTTTCCAGAGAACAATTTTAAACTTGAGGGAAGCTCTCCTGCAGAGGTTTGAGGAGTTCAGAACAAGCAAAGAGCCATTTGCCTTTGTTAAAAATCACAATTAATGATAACTCTCTCTTTGATAATACTGAAATTGGCACTTTTGAAATACAACTGATAGGGCTAAAAACAAGGAACTGTTGTTGTTGTTTTTGTTGTGGTCTTCAGTCCTGAGACTGGTTTGATGCAGCTCTCCATGCTACTCTATCCTGTGCAAGCTTCTTCATCTCCCAGTACCTACTGCAACCTACATCCTTCTGAATCTGCTTAGTGTATTCATCTCTTGGTCTCCCTCTACGATTTTTACCCTCCACGCTGCCCTCCAACGCTAAATTTGTGATCCCTTGATGCCTCAGAACATGCCCTACCAACCGGTCCCTTCTTCTCGTCAAGTTGTGCCACAAACTCCTCTTCTCCCCAATTCTATTCAATACCTCCTCATTAGTTATGTGATCTACCCATCTAATCTTCAGCATTCTTCTGTAGCACCACATTTCGAAAGCTTCTATTCTCCTCCTGTCCGAACTATGGAACTATGGATCTCTAAATCTGAGCATCTTAATGCTGATTTGGAACAATCAGACAGCAAAAAATGTGATCTCAGTTCAAGGTACAAATGTTCTGCTTTGAAAGACCTAGAAAGGGAAGACATGGTAATTTTTAACATCTGGAAAAGTATTCCATCAGATAAAAAAAAAACTACCATTTACAATTTTGGCACTTTTCAGCTCCACTTGTACATGTGAACAATCTTTTTCAAGCACAAACCTAATTTTAAAAAAACTGGAGAAATCCCCTTATTGTCGAAAACCAGGAATCCTGCCTAAAATTAAAAACAACAACATACAAGTGGACTAGTCAAACTTTCCAAAGAAATGCAAGGCCACTGTTACAATTAAATATGCATTGTCATGTACTGTTTATTGTATTTTATTTGTCAATAAATAGAGTTATCATTAATTGTGATTTTTATATTTATTTGCTGTTGGTGCTATTAACCGACTCCTAAAACCATAGTTGTAGGAAATAAGTGTGGTCCTCAGAAAATTTTTTAATCACTATACTACTGGAATTGGGCTCGTCTGGCGAATGAGTTTGCCGACCACTGGCCTAGCACATCCCAGATGGTCACCACTGACAAGAGTGCTAACTCACTAGTGGCCTCCAATGTCCATCAAAGGGGCCATGGCTCATTAGGTTACCAATGCAGCCAGTCTTGCTGGGTGCCACCACACCCCTCTCACCGCAGAATCACCAGGCACCTGCCGTGCCATGTCAAGCATCACCAGGCACCAGATGCTCCGATGCTACAACACTGCACTGGGTCCATACCAGATCCAGGAGGGCCTTCAATATTGTAATACAATATGGTGTGTTGTTAACCATCGTGCAAGAAACTCTTGCAGATGTTAATGGGAAGTGCTGTTTACTTCATGTGACCTAGTAACTGTGCAGATACGCAGAAGCTGGTGACGAGATGTTCCAGCTGTGCCCAGCTCTCGCCAGCTGCTGACACCCGGAATTTTCTGGAGATCCAGTCACCCCACTGGTGGCTTTTAGTCCTGCCATGCTTCAATCGTATGGCAACGTCCACCGTCCTGCAAGCTGTGTCCTCCTTGTTGCATCACCTACTGGTCAAGTCACGCTCCCATCAGCTGCTGCTGTCCAATGTACTGGCAGTGTCACCATCCTCTAGGTCATTCTTGGCAACATGTCCACCTGTGGAGAAAAGCTGACGACAAATCTGTCTGCCCATGTATATCACCCCATTCATTGCCACTGTCCTGTGCCCCTGTGTTGCTGCAAGGATGCATGAGCTGTTGACAGGAATGTTCCAGCAATCCCAGATCTTTGAAAGGTGACAACAAATCTGGAGACAGACACTGCCAAGATCACCTCTCGGAGCCCATCAATGAAATGGCATCTCCAGCACCCAGCAACAGTGAAGCTTGCCTCCCATTGGCTGATGATGAGACTCACTTGTGTCCCACCAGCCCATCTACTTTCAGCCAAGCCAACTGGAGCCTCAGCCCATGTCCCATCAGCTCGTTGGCATCTGGACGAGCTGCCGGCATCTCGATGCATGCCTTGCTGTGGGACCAACGTCCCACTATTACCTTCCCATCTCTGACAGCCACTGATAAAAGAGCTCCTGCCTCTCATTGGCTGCCTCGGCACATTGGTAATCTTGTATCTTGGGTGGCCACTGTTGGTCAGCTCTCGACTCCTACTGGTGCCCTGGCTTGCTGCCTTGCCGATTCCCACAGTCACAGGAAACCCATTGATCCTTCTGGTGCTCTTCTGTAGATGCTGCATATCTTTGGCACTTCTATGCCCCACTCCTGTTGTTCAACCTGCTGACTGACTAGTGCCTGGGCAGCAGGCATTTCCTTGTCAGATGTGCAAGTTTGCCACAACATTGTATGTGGACATCTATAGTGGCGCTGTGATTGTGGAACTCTTTTCTTCAGTTGCAATCAAATGGATAAAACATCTGTGCATGCACCATCCATAGGGGAACTGCAATCAGTTACATAGTTAAGCACATATCAGTCTACCTGCTATGATGAGGCCACCAGCTGAAAACGGTCCTCCCGCTCTGGGTAGTTACACTGGACACTTGCAGCCCACCAGTTAGAGCCTCACTGTCTGTATCACCAACCTGTATGTACACACACATCCTCGGAGGGCTGCCATTGGTCGAGCCATTTCTCCCATCTGCCCTCGACACTTGCCAATGTCATCTCCAGCTCTACACCTGCACACTACTTTAGCATCCTCAATGTCCTGGGTGGCCCTGCTGTTGAGTGCTGCCTCCCAGCTATCACTAATGCTATCTCTGGCCTGTCGGCCTTGCCACACTCCAGGTGATTGCCGCTGACCATGCGCTGCCTCGCCAGCAGCTGTCGACGTCTGCTACCGTCACTGCTGTCTCGTTGGGCTACTGATGCTGTCATTCTCACCCAGCACTAGTTGTGCCCCTCTCAAAGCATTGGCACTTGCTGGATATCTGCCAATGCTCCTTTTGCCCAAAGCAACATTGCCTTGGCCCACAGCAACATGGCCTTTACTAGACTGTCTGCCTAGCGTGGTCTGGATGGTTGCTGCAGATGGAGCACTGTCTCACCAACAGCTGCCAAAGCCCACTGATGCCAGTCAATGCTGCCACTGGCTCAAGAGGCTATCAATACCACCAGTGTCGCCAGGTGTCATCATGCTCCTCTTGCCGCAGCGTTAATCAACAGGCACTTGCCATTCATTACTGCGTGCCAGTTATGCTCATGCCACAGTGGTTCCAGGTCAGATCTGGAAGAGCCTTCAATACTGTAATTCCAGATGTTACGCATTTTTAACCACTGTGTAATAAACTACTGTTTACTTCCTGTGCCCTTGCAACTGTGCAAGGACATAGGGGGGGCGTTGGAAAAGTACGTGCAAAAATAAAAACTACTTACGTGTTTGGGGTGGAAACACTTAAAAGTTGAAAAACGCAAGTCATAACTTGCAGAAATTACATGCTGCCCCTCCCCCCTTTCCAGCCTTCACCAACCAATTCCACTTTATTTCCTTAAAACCTAACATGTTATTTCTGAAAGCTTAGATTAGTAATTCTAATTCTTTTCTTTAATTTAATTTTTTTTATAAAGTGAAAAGAAGTCTTTGGATCAATGTTCAGTCAATCATAATCTGAAACTAGAAGAGAAAGAGATGGGAATGTAATGGAATCGGCATAATATATTCATTGGATGGCCATTAATTGCAAATAAATTCATCAGTAAGGGGAAGGATTTCATCCTGATTTTGCTATGCTCTGAGTGTGTCAGTATGTTTTCAAATAGACAATGCAGTGGATGTTTAATTATTATGTTATAACAAATCTGAGACAGAGCTGGAAACCAATACTTGCCTTTAGGAGGTGGAAGTATGCAGTACTGCCAGTAGGCATACACAAATGTGACACTACCTAGCTTTTGGAGCCATTAGTTTCTTCCTTAGGGAGGGAAGAGAAATATGTTGTGTACAGTAAAAAGGGGGGGGGGGGGGGCAGGTTACTCAGACCCAGGATGAGGAGGACCTACCTGTAGTGAGCACAAGCATAGACAAAGATGAAAGGAGAGGCTTCAGAGAGAATAGGTCAGAAATGGTAAACTGATGAGCACTGTGACAGATTCATTCCAGATATAGAGTCAAAAATAAAGATATATTAGGAGGAAGCGAGAAGAATAGTGCACAGTTATAAACTAGGACTGCAAAAAGAGTGAATATGAAATGTAGAGATAGCTAATCACCACACAGAAGATGCACTGGGCAACAGATGGGCACACTGAACAAAGATTGTTAGATATTATTGGCTATCAGATGAAAGTACCTCTTCAGATGTAGAAAAATACACACCCACCTGCACACAACACACACACACACACACACACACACACACACACACACAAACTTTCATATGTGCACACTTGACACACACATACCCACTTGTCATGTTCAGTCCTGAGCTCCAATTGCCATGCGTAATGATCTTGTTTGGGATAGGTAGTGAGACTACAGAAGTGGCATGAGGCAGGTAGGAGGAGGGACAGCAGGGAGAAGATGGTGTAGTTGTGCCTGTGGGACTGTGCAGATGTGTGTGGGGGCAAGGTCACGAGCTGCTAGGTACAGCATCAGAGACTGTGCTTGTGGTGGAGAAGAGGAGAGAATTGGAGAAAGGGAAAGGGCTATGCAAGTGCACTTGAGGGAAAGGGGAAGGAGGGAGGAAGAGAGATGGCAGGTCTGTGTGAGGTAGCAGTGAGGGCAAGGAAGGGGATGGAAGCATGCGGGGACAGAATACCAAAGGTTGAGGACAGCGTGTTACAGGAACATAGGATATGTTGTAAGGAGGAGTTGTCGCCTATGCAATTCCGAGGTTAGGACAGAGACAAAAGGTAAAGGGCAGTGTGGAGAGAACACCAGGGATAGACTATCTCATTTTGGGACTTGAGAAAGTCATATCATTGGTGGAATAAAGTACTGAAGCACTCAGGGCCTGCGTGGTTCGGAGTGACATAGGGAGGGGCAGAGGGGCAGAGGGTGCTTTAGAGTTTTTCGGAAGTGTGAACTCCATTAGTCAGAGCTTGAGAAGACAAGTCTGTCTGGAAGATTTGCTTGTGAATAGGATCTGTGGGGTAGCTACAGGAAAGGAAGCTTGGGAGAGGTTGTTTCTACAGGTGTTGAGGGACTCAGTGGTAGAGCAAATACATTTTCTACAGATGCCAAGACAGTACGGAAGTGAGTGACTTGAAAGGGGTGACAGCTGTCAAAGTGTAGAGATTGTTGCTTACTAGTTGATTTTATGTGGACTGAGGTTTGGATGTGGGCTTCCTGTGGGGTGGAGGTTGATATCAATGAAGGGGGTTTTTGGTTTGGAAAAGAACCAGGTGAAAAAGCAGTTAAGCTGTACCTAAGCGCTGACAACAAAAATGTCATCAGTATACCTGTATCAATCCAGGAGGTCCAGAAAGTATCTCTTCTATACACCCCAGGAAAGGATTGGCAGAAAATAGGCCATCCTGCGTCCCATAGCATTTAGTAGTGTTTCACAGCTGAATTGGTGTAAGTTGATCCCCAACAGTTGCAGTAGACTTGACACAGAAGCTTTGCAGGTCTACCTCCACCAACATCATATCACAATTTGGTAAACATCTATATCACAGTGCCTCAGTGTTCTCACATCTCTGTTGGTAGCTACTGTTCTCGCCTGCAGCTGTTAGTACTTCACAGCTGAAAGCTGGCAACAGTGCTGCGAGCTGTCCAGGATCTTCTTATACTGTATTGACTGTAGGGCTGAGAGGTCGTGTGTATATGCGATGTCTGTGTAAACTGAAGTAACACTGATGGTGAGAAAAAGGGTTCTATTTGTGTATTTTGCATAGTACGCAGGAACTGGTGGTGTGTGGACCGTGAGTGGTACAAAGTTAAAGGGAAGCTGTTGTGAATCATTGTGAGGAGCCTAGGATTTTCAGGGACTTTTGCAGCTAAGTATGGATGGAAGGGATTGAGTGATTAGGAACAATTTTTTACATTGGAAAGTCTGAGAGCTGATGATGTCTTACTGGCAGATACTCCTAATGGTCAAGTGCTTCAGTAGTCGAGCACTTGGTCGCAAGAAGGACAATGACAGAGCAGTCTGCCTTCAGGACTAAAATACTACATTTTAGTTGAAAAGGGGCCAACATATTGTAATATTTAGGACGAAGCATGCTTTTTAATCTTTTTTTGTGAGTGCCAGTTCTGAGGAGTTGAAAGAATGATTTAAATATTCCCTTTCTTGCTCCTACGGGGCATACATGTTTATAGAGACATGCAAATTAATAAAGGAATAATGAGATGTACTGAAAAACGTTTGCAAGCTGGTCCGTGAGAATATTTATTTCTAGAAGCTAACTATTATAATATAATTTAATGTTTTATAACCTCATAATCAAGAGGGGGGAGGGGGGGGGGGGTTCCTTGTTCATTGCGGCATCCTTGATCCTTGAACAGAGCAAACTATGAACTGTTTACAGTACTTTCTTGAACGTCTCCTTGCAAGACAAGAAAACAAGTGCCAAGAAGGGGGACATCAACACAGGGTTTTGCTGGAATTATGTCCATAGGCAAGTCTACTGAACACACATGAAAATGATAATGGTAAGTTTGAGAATGAGACAATCACCTGGTAGTCAAGGGAGCCAGCACGGTCAGAGAGAAAACTTGGTTCAGTGGCATGCATGTGTGGTAAAGGGATGCCAAAATGGCCATGGATGAAATGGTAATAAACTCACTGAACCTCACCACACTACACACAGTTATCCATGTGCTGATACCAGAGGAATGAACCTGGTGTCCAGCATCAGACTTTGTTCAGTTGCAGTCAAGGGGAGCCCCATGAAGGAACATGGCTCGGAAAGCTGGTGTGGAAGATGCTGTAGCACTTCTCTCATTAAATGAATGCAGAAAATGGACAATTGTATGAAATCCTGTGTCAGCATCAACTCTGGCGCAGTACAGCATCTGACGACGTGACCTACAGGACAGTGTGCAGGATGAGCTTCCGAGAGCCTGGGCCTCATCAAAACCGGAATGGAGACTGCTGAGTGATGGCTCAACATGTGTCACCATAAAGCATGATAGTGCAAGACTACCTGTGGTGGAAATGACTAGCAAGCATGCTGTGGAGATGTGGTGATACCTTGAATGGCAGAAGCTCTGCTGGTCGCTTGTTTCCAGTCAGCACAGCATGTTGTCTTCTGCGAAAAGTGGAGGCAAACGGAAGGAGTCAACCACACAGTTCCCCCCTTTTGAGAGGAACACATCTGAGAGGAACACATTGGTACCAACTGCACAAAGGGCGAGGGGTGTTTGGTTCTGACTAAGGATGCTTGCACGGGGAAGGGGGGGGCGGTTGGGGCATGCATGGCTTTCCATTGCTATGCTCATGCAAGTACTGTAGTTTCCGGTGAGAGGAGGGGCATGGGCAGCTCCTGTGCACAGTGTTGGTAGCTTGTGAAACAGTGTCATTGCTCCAACAGAGGTTGCTGGCAGCGGTGGTGGCAGTAATATGTCAGGAGTGACAGATGTCTGTAGAACAGGGCAGCATCTACAACAGCCAGAGACTGCAGAAAGGGCAGTGCGGTTGCAATATCAGGGTCCCAGGCACTGGGTGGTGTGTTAGAAGTGTACTCAGATGGTGGCGGGCAAAGGCGATATCAGGGGCAGCATAAGTTGGTGGCAGGGTTGAGGGGTTGGTATCAGCTGGCAGTGTGTCAGACTTGCCATGAGGAGCGGTGGTGCCCGGTGGCATGTTGTGAAAGTGAAGGGGTTAGTGTTGGCCTGCATCATATTGGAGGCGCTGTTGGTGGTGCTCCGACTGGGGCTGATGCTAGGCAGGGGGAACTCCACCTCAACGGTGTTGTGCTGATTGTCTGGATGTGCCTATAGGACATTTTGAGCCTATCTATGGAGACAGGTAAAATGGAGAATGTGTTGCTCCCACATTGCAACACCAAGTGCAGGCCCATGTATGTGGGCAGAGTGACGGCTGGTATGTGTCCAACTGAACCATGAAGCGTGTGTATGCTGTGAGGTCACAGTGTATAAGGATATGTTTCTCACCATGATGTTGTGGAGGTATTGGTCACAGATGGACCGTGAAGCCTTGGAGTTGCTGAATGAAACCTGGGATAATGCTGTTGGGAGGAAAAGAGATTGCTCCCAAAAAACTGTCAAGAATGGAAAGTGGTTGTCCACATATCAGCTCAATTGTAGAAGTCCCAGGTTGGTTCTCGTTGTGATCTGCAGGCCTAGAAGTACCTGGGATAGAGCAGCAGACCATTCAGAAGAATGAGACTGAGAAGCAGCACTTCACAAATCGGGGCTTTAGAAAGCATCGCTCATGTGACACTCAGCTTGTTCTTTCTCACGTGGTGTGCTACAAACTATGGATGAAGGGCAACAGACAGATTCCATATTTCTTGATTTCTCAAAAGCATTTGATGTGTGTGACCCCTTGCAGGTTGTTGACAAAGATATGAGCATACGGAATAAGTTCACAAATATGTGATTGACTTTAAGACTTCTTAAATAATGGAACCCAGTATGTTGTCCTGATAGTGAGTGTTCATCAGAGACAGGGGTATCATCAGGAGTGTCTCAGAGAAGTGTGATAGGACTGCTGTTGTATTCTACATGCATAAGTGATTTAGCAGACAGTGCGGGCAGCAATCTGCAGCTGTCTGCTGATGATGCCATGGTGTACGGTAAGATGTACAAGTTGAGTGACTGTAGGAAGATACAAGATGACATACACAACATTTCCAGTTGGTGAGATGAATGGCAACTAGCCCTAAATGTGGAAAAATGTAAGCTAATGAGGATGAGTAGGAAGATCAAACCTATGATATTCAGATACAGTATTACTAGTGTCCAACTTGACACAATCAAGTCATATAAATATCTGGGTGTAACATTGCAGAGCGATATGAGGTGGAACGAGCATGTGAGAACTGTGGTAGGGAAGGCGAATAGTCAAGATTGGTTTCTTGGAAGAAATTTAGGAAAGAGTGGCTCACCTGTAAAGGAGACCACATATAGGGTGCTGGTGCAACCTATTCTTGAATACTACTCAAGGGTTTGGGATTTGTACCAAGTCATATTGAAGGAAGACATCAAAGGAATTCAGAGGTGGGCTGCTAGAGTTGTTACCAGTTGGTTAGAATGGCACGCAAGTGTTATGGAGATGCTCTGGGAATTCAAATGAGAATCCCTGGAGGGAAGGCAATGTTCTTTTTGAGAAACACTATTGAGGTAATTAAGAGAACTGGTTTTTCCCTCAGTCAGTAGAGTGAACAGGAAAGGCAATGACCAATAGTGGAACAGGATACTCTCCGCCATGCACCGTATGGTGGCTTTCGAAGGATCTTTGTAGATACATATGTAGATGTGCAGTGGGACTGTTCCACTATGCTGTGAGCTGGTGATATGGCGGAAACTGGAGCCACTGGTGGCTGTCAGAGATCATAAAAGGGCAGAAGTGAACTGGCACCTGCAATTTGTAGTGATATTGCAGGGGCATTCAAAGTGGGAAACCCAGGTTTGAACAAAGGCTGCAGCCACAGTTTCAGCTGAAATGTTGGAGATGGGGTCAGTCAATAATTGTCAGCAGATATTGACAGCCATTTGAGGATGATAGTGGACCAACAATTTCACAATTTCAGGTGTAAGTGCATGAACGGGTACTGTATGGGAGGAAAGGCTTTTGCAGTGGAGTGAATGTGTCATCCGACATTGTCGTGCTGGCACAGAATACAGGACCAGGCCTGGTTGCTGTAGTCATGTTGAACAGTCGGCCATACAAAACATTGTTTCATAAACGTGGCAGAAGTGTGAATGTGTGAGTGTGGTAGGCTGTGTATGGCGTCAAATGCCAATTTTCAGAAGGCTGGAGGGAGAAAGGGCTGAAAGAAATTGTTGGAATTGTCTGGTTGAGAAGGATCCATGAGGACATCACATAAGGTCTTATTGTCAGCACCGGGTGGATCTAAGCTGGAGTTTCAGGCCAGAGCCAGTGTTCTGAAGGAAGTGGGTTAGGGCCAGGTCACCATTTCAAGCAGTGGCCAGGGCATGGTAGTCTAAGGGTTGCGTGACGGCACGAGAGCAGCTGAGACTATCTGCCACAATTGTTATCAATGCTGGCACCATGCCGGATGTCGGCAGTGTAGCCTAAACAGTCAGGAGGAGATCTGATTTACGTCTTTCCTGCAAAAACTGAGAACGAGGGGCCTGTGATCTGTAATGATCATAAAGACGAGTCCCTCAACTGAAGTGCAAAATAGCAGACAGATTCATGGGCTGTGAGCAGCTCATTGTCATTTGTGCCCCAGTGGCATTAAATGTCAAAGTTTGAATGAAAAGAGGGTGAGTGCTTGCCTGACAATTTCCACGCATTGCTGGATGAGGAGGGGGAATTCTGCAAGGAGCTGAACATACGGGCCAGCTGTTTAAAGGTGAAACACATGGCAGAACAGGAGCTGCAATGGAAGAACCTACTGGAGATGCTGTTGACTAAACAACACTTCATTATGTTAGCAAGTAGATAGTAATGACCGAGGAAGTAGGATCCTAGAATGGGATCAGAACATCCGTCATACAGATGTGTGCCTACTTTCGGATGCTGCCGGGCTTTGGGGACCAGGAGCACATGGGTATGAAAGTGGTGGTGTGCTCGCCAAACCTCTGGGGGTACCAGCAAATTGCACCTAGTTTGTGGTGGTTATCAGAGGGCTGGCTAGAACTGTGCCGGCAGGGGTGGCTGTTTTCAATTGGAACGGCATCTCACGAGTGGAGCTGGTCAGCACCTGGCACTGGGTGCATGATGTGCAGGCCGGTGCTACCATCTCACAGCTCAAGCATGTCAGAGTCTGGTGGTGGGCAGGAGCCTGTGAGCTTGGTGGAGGGTCATTAGCAGCACGTGGTGTGAATGACATTGTGCACGTGGGGCGTGAGGGGTTGGTCAATAGCCAGCCTGTGCCGCAGGGCAATAGCCAGCATCCGTCCTTCAGCTGATAGAGTGTTAAATGTCCAAGACTATTGTGTCACCTAATGATAAATGGATGTGTGAGGCCAGGGAAGCCTGCATGGGGTGGGAAGGTGCACGGGCCAGCAATTTAGGAGCAGGCCTGTGGGGAGGATGTATGATTCTGCGAGAGCCTGGATTTGGTCCAGCAACTGAGATGGGCACATGTTGCCACACTGCTCGGATGGCAACAAATTACGGGTCTGAAGGCACGAAGGTGAATATGATGCACTCTTTTATTTTATTGTAGCTGCTGGAGAGGATGTAGGTATGAAATAATATCCTTTACTTGGGTGGCGGTAGTCAGGTCAAGATGGTTGACTACCATCCCGAATTTTGCTACATCACTCATGACAGCACACCCTACGAAAACAAAGGTTGGTCACAAGAGTTGAAGGAGGGCAAATAGGAGACCACCTAACTGCGGTAAGGGTCTGCCAGAGCTAGCTTGTTGACAATTGTGTGTGAAATCCTGACACCTCAGAAGTGCTTGCAGGTGCTGAGGCAGGAGTGATAATGGGAGGCCATTGGTTGGGGAGCCTGTGGGGCACGACTACTGCAAAAGTAGGAAAGTGTTGCAGTGATGCTGTGACTTAACAGTGGGTACAGCATGTCACAGTATGTGGGATGGTGCTGGCAAACAACACTGTAGACGAAAAGGTAAGCAGGATGTGCACAGTATGAACCAGGCAATGCAATCTCCACCAGGAGTTGCTGCGGAAAGGAGGGTTCAGTACGTGCACGGTAAAACTGTGACTTGTCAGGGTGTGCGGCAAGGGTGGGTGGGAAATTGTGCTGTCAGTTGTGGATGGGGCATGGAGGCACCCCTCCATGGTGGTGCATGCAGATGGAGCACATGCATGGAGGGTGCGAAAGGGGGTAAGTGGCGTGTGTGGGAAGGGCATGCATGGAGCAGTGTGAGAGGGACGTGGTGGTGCATGAGGAGGGAGGGCACACATGGAGGGTGCAGGAAGGGTGTGCATGGAAAGGTGCAGGAGGGCATGGTGTGGGGAAGGCAAGAGATGAGTGAGGGTGCGATTGTGATGCGTTCAGCCTACCTAATGAAGACAGATTTCACAACCACATAAGATGTGCTAATTGTAATAATACAAAAGAAAAACCAGCAGGTTCCAGTACTGAGATTTGGCACTTTGGTTTAGAGGGGGTCATCAGTGAAGGAGCGATTTAGAGAGTCCCTTCTATGCTCCTAAGGGCAGACAAGTTTATAGAGACATGCTAATTAATAAACACAACAGCAAATGAAGAGGTGTACTGAAAGAGATATACAAGCTGGCCTGTGAGAGTATTTATTTCTAAAAGATAACTACCACAAAAAATTTAATGGGATACAGCATCATAATCAAGAAGGGTCCTTGCTTGTGTCACAATCTATGAACAGTTTGCAGTACTTTGTTTGTCGTTGTCTGGTGGCTTAAGATGACAAGTGCTGAGAAGGGGGACATCACCAAAGGGTTTTGCTGGAATAAGCGTCAGTGAAGGTGTGCCAAGCCAGACAGGAATGAAATAGTAATAAACTTGCCTGGTACACCTGGCACTCACTGAAGTACACCACACCGCACACAGAACCCACATGCTGATACAAGGGGGAAACTGGGTGTTGTGCTGTGCGTTCATACAGCACGGTCACTGCATGTAAGACATGGCCACTGCCTTCTTGAGCACTGTGTGCCAGTGCTCCAGTGGCAGCAGTGCAGCATACTTCAAAGTGCTCACAGTGGGGGCACGACAAGAGATGCAGCAGTCATACTCCTGGAGTCGACAGAGCCAATCAGGATGCAGCCCCATGTGATTAAGTAATGTCATAACAGCCCAGAAGGGGACTCATCTGGTAAGCCTCCTGGAGTACGGAGCAGGTCTCCTCTCAGTTGCGACACTGTTTTATATAGTGTTTATGGGAGATATACTTTTGCTTCGCACCTGGACATGAGTGATTACACTGAGTTATGTTTTATGTTGTTTTCAGAATAAATTTTCTAAGTTGTAATTAATTCTGGTTTTCCATTTGGTATTTTGTATCTGGACACAACAAATTCCCCATGCTTCTAGTTAGTCCTCTGCAAGAAGTTAAGGGTTTTGGAAACATTTTTTTTCATCTGTCAATGATTTGATAGTGTTCCTGTGTCTGATAATTGAGTTGGTGGTTTTCTTTTCTTGTGTGGTATTTAGATATTCCGTTTTCAGTACAGTGCACTGCATGCAGGTACTATTTTGTGGTTCTCTGCTGTCACTTGTGTATTTTGCCCTCCTATTCTTAGTTTCCATCCTAGAATATTTAGTGACAGTCATTTCATAAGATTTGTTAAAATATCACAACAACAAGAACCTGTTTATGTCATTCCAGTCTCTGAAGTTTGTAATTTGCAGGCTCAGGAAATCAATGAGTTGATTGCAGCATTAAAACGGTCTGTTGCTCTGAATACTCAGCAGCAGCAACAGCAAATGTCACTCTGAATACTCAGCAGCAGCAACAGTAAACATAGCCTACACTACTATTTCCAGTCATACCTCCATTCCGTCAGCTTCACCCACAGCAAGAGGAATGTGACATATATAAACACCAGCTGGAGGCACATCTCACAATCTATAATGCATCACAAGAAATACAGAAAAAATTTGTCTTATCTGTTATAGGTGCCTATAACTATAACCTTTGCCTGAAACTCAGTTCTGCCTACTGTCCTGAACAGTTGTCGATGGACCGTATCCTCTCATTGCTAGACAGTTATTTTGAACAAGTGTTAGTAGCAGGTGCACAGTTCAAATATTTTTGTCTACACAGATGATCCAGCCATCATCATCAGTGAGTCACGGAACTAGAAGGGCTGTTATGACAGTGTCGATTTGCTTGTGACTGCGATACAAATTTTAATGATCAAATATTGCGTATGCATTAGTGGAGAATTTGTCAGACTCTAGAATACGTGCAGCTATCTTATGACATCAGAATCCTTCCCTCCAGAATGTGCTAAACAGTACTGACAATCATGAAGTTAGTTTCAATGCATAACAGGACATGTCTTCAAAATTTATGTGTCATGTGTCTGATGATAGTACAGCGTGCAGTTTTAGTGCACGCAAAACAAGTGTCAATGCAGTAAACACTCTGTGCCAACATTGTGATACTTGCAGCTCATGTAAACAAGTTCAAACTGTGTCTGGGTTTTCCTGTAAGTCCAGTACTGACAGTAATAAATCTTGTACACAGTACGGCATTCAACATAAACAAAAGGAGACCATTCCGTAATGCCACATGTTTTACGTCCAGAAAAAGGAGCCATGTTTCAATTGTTTGTCACTCCAGTAAACCTAAATACACAGCAGCCTATGGACATTGGTATTGTCTCTTCCAGTAATGCTCAGGTGAATACAGTGGTTCTCAGCCCTAACTATGTCTATGCGTTTTCAGTAACAGGGCTGGAACCTCCACAATCAGATTTGGTTGCCGAGTATACCCCTATTGTGTCACAAACTGCCACTCATCAGTCAGTAGTTACACCAAAAGTAATATCGGAACTCCTACCTTCCACCACAAGTGATGTGGTAGGTCCTGGACTACGACTCTCTGCCTTTGACCCACTTGGTTGTGGTTGTGTAGGCTCTAATGGTGTTTCTCAACACAATGCTTTGAATTGTGAATTTGTGTCGATGTTGGGTAGCAGTGTTTCAGATAAGTCCATAAATTTTGCAGTTAATGTGGTAAGCTGTAAGTGTGGACAGCAACATAACAGACTTTTACACATCAATTCACGTACACAACGTCAACGGGTACATTCCACTGACTTTCGGAACAAAGATCCATCACAGCTGACACCAGTTTCTCTACAGTCTAGTAAGTTTGCAGAGAAATTGTTTATTGATGTGTTCATCAAAGGGTTAAACATCGTGCAATTGCAATTGGATACAGGAACTACTATCACCTTGTTGAACCAGAATACATATCAGCTCCTTGGTTTCCTACAGTTGTCTCCCTGTACCAAAGTTTTGTCTGCATACAATGGTGCATTGATCCCTCTTAAGGACTTGTAGTTTGTCTGTGCACTACAAAAGTCAGACACACATGGTTTGTTTTATAGTGCTGGAATCTTTTGACTCACCTAACATTTTTGGTATGGATACATTCAAACTACATGGTTTTTCTCTTGTGGACAATGTGCTTCAAGTAGCTTCTCACATACCCCCACAGCAATTTCAGGACCAAATTGCAAAACTTTGTGACAAATATTCCAACGTTTTTCAAGAGGGACTCGGTAAAGCTAAGGGATTGAAACTCCATATCACTCTTAAAACAGGGTGTGCAGTCTAAGTTTCAGAGAGCCCGGGGCACTATTGCATGTGCTCAGAGACGCCGTCGCAGCTGAATTGGGTAGGCTATAGGATATTGACATAGTTTGGCATATTTCAACATCTCAGTGGGTATCACCAATGGCGGTGATAAAAAAACAGTCTGGCAAGATGCGACTGACTTCAAGGCAATGGTTAATCCACAGACAGTTGTTGATTTCTTCCCACTCCCTCGACCTGAAGATTTGTCCAAACTGATCTCACCGAAGTTGATCTCAGCTGCCTCTGGATGATGCTTCCAACAGTTCATGGTTATCAATATGTATGTGGCACTCTCTCAGCATCAACATCTTCCATATGGATCGGCATCCACGCCGGCTCTGTTCCAATGGTTTCTTGAACAGCTGGTGATGAAGGTTCCATCCTACTCACACTATTTGGATGACATGGTTGTATCTGGTAGAACTCCTGCAGAACCTTTATCAATCCAAGAACAGTTATTTCAGGCCTTGTCAAACTCTGGTTTGTGTACCAACAGAGGGAAGTGTATGTTCTTTGCAAATGAAGTTGAGTATGTCGGATATGTAGTAAATGGACAGGATAACCATCTCAGTCATCATCAATTGGAAGCCATCCAGTATCTTCCCGCACCTATGAATGTTTCTGAACTGCAGGCAGTTATGGACAAACTGTCTTACTACATCAAGTTTCTCCTGGACGCTGCCCAAATTGCCGCTTTGCTCCACAGGCTTCACTGAAAAGCAGTACTGTTCCAGTGCGATACCGAGTGCGACCAGGCATTTCAGCACCTTCAATGAGCTCTTCTCTCCGATTGGTGCCTTATGCATTACGACCCGGACAAGCTGTGTTTTTTGGCAACTGATGCAAGTTCTTATAGCATAGGTGCGGTCTCGTCTCACTGAGTTGATGGTATAGAACCCTTCATCGCAAGGTCTGCACACCTACCCAACAAAACTATTCTCAGACAGAGAACGAGGCCTTCGCAATCATACACTCCTGGAAATGGAAAAAAGAACACATTGACACCGGTGTGTCAGACCCACCATACTTGCTCCGGACACTGCGAGAGGGCTGTTCAAGCAATGATCACACGCACGGCACAGCGGACACACCAGGAACCGCGGTGTTGGCTGTCGAATGGCGCTAGCTGCGCAGCATTTGTGCACCGCCACCGTCAGTGTCAGCCAGTTTGCCGTGGCATACGGAGCTCCATTGCAGTCTTTAACACTGGTAGCATGCCGCGACAGCGTGGACGTGAACCGTATGTGCAGTTTGACGGACTTTGAGCGAGGGCGTATAGTGGGCATGCGGGAGGCCGGGTGGACGTACCGCCGAATTGCTCAACACGTGGGGCGTGAGGTCTCCACAGTACATCGATGTTGTCGCCAGTGGTCGGCGGAAGGTGCACGTGCCCGTCGACCTGGGACCGGACCGCAGCGACGCACGGATGCACGCCAAGACCGTAGGATCCTACGCAGTGCCATAGGGGACCGCACCGCCACTTCCCAGCAAATTAGGGACACTGTTGCTCCTGGGGTATCGGCGAGGACCATTCGCAACAGTCTCCATGAAGCTGGGCTACGGTCCCGCACACCGTTAGGCCGTCTTCCGCTCACGCCCCAACATCGTGCAGCCCGCCTCCAGTGGTGTCGCGACAGGCGTGAATGGAGGGACGAATGGAGATGTGTCGTCTTCAGCGATGAGAGTCGCTTCTGCCTTGGTGCCAATGATGGTCGTATGCGTGTTTGGCGCCGTGCAGGTGAGCGCCACAATCAGGACTGCATACGACCGAGGCACACAGGGCCAACACCCGGCATCATGGTGTGGGGAGCGATCTCCTACACTGGCCGTACACCACTGGTGATCGTCGAGGGGACACTGAATAGTGCACGGTACATCCAAACCGTCATCGAACCCATCGTTCTACCATTCCTAGACCGGCAAGGGAACTTGCTGTTCCAACAGGACAATGCACGTCCGCATGTATCCCGTGCCACCCAACGTGCTCTAGAAGGTGTAAGTCAACTACCCTGGCCAGCAAGATCTCCGGATCTGTCCCCCATTGAGCAAGTTTGGGACTGGATGAAGCGTCGTCTCACGCGGTCTGCACGTCCAGCACGAACGCTGGTCCAACTGAGGCGCCAGGTGGAAATGGCATGGCAAGCCGTTCCACAGGACTACATCCAGCATCTCTACGATCGTCTCCATGGGAGAATAGCAGCCTGCATTGCTGCGAAAGGTGGATATACACTGTACTAGTGCCGACATTGTGCATGCTCTGTTGCCTGTGTCTATGTGCCTGTGGTTCTGTCAGTGTGATCATGTGATGTATCTGACCCCAGGAATGTGTCAATAAAGTTTCCCCTTCCTGGGACAATGAATTCACGGTGTTCTTATTTCAATTTCCAGGAGTGTATATAGTGTCTAAATTCCATCAATACCTGTACGGTCAAAAGTTACTTAGTCACCGACAAGAAGCCTTCAACGCAACAAAATGGGTGCATGATTGGATGGCATCAAAGTTACAGTGATAGGCTCTCATTTTGTTCAACTATCAATATGACATTATGTTTCGGGCTACCACAAAACATGCCCATGCGAACACCCTCTCCCGGCTCCCAGTAGGACAAGATGCAACCTTTAATTCCTCGGATGCCACATATTTCCAAGTTGAAGATGCAGAACAGCCAGCCCTTCAAGCCAGCCACTGTAGCCAAACAGTAGGAGCTTCAGTCCGGAACTGCACTGCTGTTACGGTCACAGGTTCGAATCCTGCATCGGACACAGATGTATGTGATGTCCTTAGGTTATTTAGGTTTAAGTAGTTCTAAGTCTAGGGGACTGATGACCTCAGATGTTAAGTCCCATAGTGCTTAGAGCCATTTGAACCATTTTCAGCCGTTCAGGCATTTCCACTGGACACCAAACATAGTCCTCAAGAGTCAGCCAAGAACACCAACCTCACCACGACTCTCCATTATGTTTGTGACGGATGGCCATCTTCAAGATCTTCAATTTGTCAGGCTGGCATTCCTGCCTCTTCAGCATCCGTCACTTCTTGTCAGATCATGTGGGGTCCTCCTCCTGCACACTGAGAATGGTCATATGCGTGTCATTGTCCGTCAGTCTTAGCACCAAAGAGATTTGCAGTTGCTTCATCAAGAACATTGGGGTGTAGTGAGAACCAAACATCTCGCCTGTCAGTACAGCCCTTCGAGTGGCATAGATCGAGGCATTGAATGCATGACTGGACAGACTCACCCCTGTGCTGAGAACGAGACAGCACTTGAGCAGCACTTCTTCAGCTGCCCGAAACCTTCAGCAGCATGGCAATACGTTCACGTCAATTTTCTTGGTTCCTTCTGGAACACCCAATGGCTTCTGCTCATCCACACCTTCAGTTGATTTCCCCTCGTCCTTCCAATGTCATTTTAGTTTTGCCACTTATGCCAAGCCAATGGGGTTATGCACATAATGTTGTTGTTGTGGTCTTCAGTCCAGAGACTGGTTTGATGCAGCTCTCCATGCTACTCTATCCTGTGCAAGCTTCTTCATCTCCCAGTACTTACTGTAACCTACATTCTTCTGAATCTGTTCAGTGTATTCATCTCTTGGTCTCCCTCTATGACTTTTACCCTCCATGCTGCCCTCTAATACTAAATTGGTGATCCCTTGATGCCTCAGAATATGCCCTACCAACTGATCCCTTCTTCTAGTCAAGATGCACCACATATTTCTCTTCTCTTCAATTCTATTCAATACCTCCTCCTTAGTTATGTGATCTACCCATCTAATCTTCAGCATTCTTCTGTAGCACCACATTTCGAAAGCTTCTATTCTCTTCTTGTCTAAACTATTTATCATCCATGTTTCACTTCCATACATGGCTACACTCCATACAAATACTTTCAGAAACGACTTCCTGGCACTTAAATCTATACTCGATGTTAACAAATTTCTCTTCTTCAGAAACACTTTCCTTGCTATTGCCAGTCTACATTTTATATCCTCTCTACTTCGACCATCCTCAGTTATTTTGCTCTCCAAATAGCAGAACTCCTTTACTACTTTAAGTGTCTCATTTCCTAATCTAATTCCCGCAGCATCATCTTATTTAATTAGACTACAGTCCATTATCCTCGTTTTGCTTTTGTTGATGTCGCCGACAGAATTACAATGTCATCGGCGAACCTCAAAGTTTTTATTTCTTCTCCATGGATTTTAATTCCTCCTTCAAATTTTTGTTTCCTTTACTGCTTGCTCAATATACAGATTGAATAACATCAGGGATAGGCTACAACCCTGTCTCACTCCCTTCCCAACCACTGCTTCCCTTACATGCCCCTCCACTCTTATAAACTGCCATCTGGTTTCTGTACAAATTGTAAATAGCCTTTCGCTCCCACTATTTTACACCTGCCACCTTCAGAATTTGAAAGAGAGAATCCTGTCAACATTGTCAAAAGCTTTCTCTAAGTCTACAAATGTGAGATAAGTCATAGGGTCAGTACTGCCTCACGTGTTCCAACATTTCTGCGGAATCCAAATTGATCTTCCCCGAGGTCGGCTTCTACCAGTTTTTCCATTCATCTGTAAAGAATTCGTGTTAGTATTTTGCAGCCGTGGCTTTTTAAACTGATAGTTCGGTAATTTTCACATCTGACAACATCTGCTTTCTTTGGGATTGGAATTATTATATTCTTCTTGAAGTCTGAGGGTATTTTACCTGTCTCATACATCTTGCTCACCAGATGGTAGAGTTTTGTAAGGACTGACTCCCCCAAGGCCGTCAGTAGTTATAATGGAATGTTATCTACTTCTGGGGTCTTGTTCCGACTCACTTCTTTCAGTGTTCTGTCAAACTCTTCACGCAGTATCATATCTCCTATTTCATCTTCATCTACATTCTCTTCCATTTCTATAACATTGTCCTCAAGAACATTGCCCTTGTATAGACCCTCTATATACTCCTTCCACCTTTCTGCTTTCCCTTCTTTGCTTAGAACTGGGTTTCCATGTGAGCTCTTGATATTCATGCAAGTGGTTCTCTTTTCTCCAAGGGTCTCTTTAATTTTCCTGTAGGCAGTATCTATCTTACCCCTAGTGATATGTGCCTCTACATCCTTACATTTGTCTTCTAGCCATCCCTGCTTAGCGATTTTGCACTTCCTGTCGATCTCATTTTTGAGACGTTTGTATTCCGTTTTGCCCGCTTCATTTACTGCATTTTTATATTTTCTCCTTTCATCAATTAAATTCAATATCTCTTCTGTTACCCAAAGATTTCTATTAGTCCTTGTCTTTTTACCTACTTGATCCTCTGCTACCTTCATTATTTCATCTCTTAAAGCTACCTATTCTTCTTCTACTGTATTTCTTTCCCCCATTCTAGTTAATCATTCCCTAATGCTCTTCCTGAAGTTCTCTACAAACTCTGGTTCTTTCAGCTTATCCAGGTCCCATCTCAAATTCCTACCTTTTTGCAGTTTATTCAGTTTTAACACACATGACTGCACCTTTTTATCCACAGTCAGACATCGAGGCCGAAAGATTTGTTTGAACTTTAAAGTCTCAGATGAATAAGCTTAGTTTCATGATGTTCAGAGAGCATGCATTCCTCACCCTTCCTTGGCTCCTACCGTTCCCTTCATGCTACTGGCAAATCTCCAACCAAGTTACTCTGTGCATGGCCTCACCCCACGCTGCTTCATTTGCTGTCACCACATTCCCCACAGTATGTTTCAGGGAACCTTTTCTAGCACTACAGCCTTGGAGATCCAGTCTTCTTTTCTTCCTTCCATGGTCCTTGTCTAGCATGACTTCCCAGTACTGTAGTTATGTGCAGATGGCTGTGCACAGTACATCATTTGCTGAGCCAACAGTGACTTCCGCTGTCATGTTCATCAGCTCTGTCCCCACTTCTGTCAATATTCTGCTGTCGGCTCTTTTCCCGCAGAATCACCGCAGTCCGGATCATGCAGAGCCGTAGTGCGCCCTCCACCTCTGCAGTCCATCCCGGTGGCCTGACCTTCCATCCCAGACCTAGTCAACAGTACGGACAATGCCGTTCCAGTAGTGGTGCACCATGCACCACCCCTTCTGATGGACAAGTCGCACCCACCGGCGGGGATCCTGTGTCTGCCATCTATGGAGCCGACGGATGTCTCCAAAGGTACCACCGCCGATGTTGTCATTCCTTCTGGTGGGCACCCTGAACATCGTTTTCGTATGGCTTCTTCCTCCCGCCACATCCATGAATGTCCTTTTTCAATGGTGTTGAGAAGATTCAGGGAGGAGTGGTGTTATGCCCTGCATTCATACAGCCCAGTCACCCGCATGTAAGATGCAGCCACCACCTTCTCGAGCACTGTGGGCCAATGCTGCAGTGGCAGCAGCGCGGCATACTTCAAAGTGCTCACAGTGGGGGCACCACAAGAAATGCAGCAGTCATACCTCTGGAGTCGACAGAGTTGATCAGGATGCAGCCCCACGTAATTAAGTCGCAGCCTGGAAGGGTAGTCATCTAGTAGACCTCTGGAGTACAGAGCACGTCTCCTCTCAGCCACGGCACTGTTACTGTGATAGTACTTACAGGAGATGCACTTTGGCTGTGGGCCTGGACACGAGTGATTATGCTAATTATGTTATACCTTGTTTTCAGAATAAATCTGCTAAATTGTAAGTATTTCTGGCTTTCCATTTGGTAGTTTGCACCTGGGACACAACACAGTGTGCCCGGCATCAGACTCTGCACAGCCACAGTCGAGAGACGACCCTCAAGGGAACGCAGCTCAAGTAGGTGGTGGAGAAGATGTGGTAGCACTTCACTTGTTAACTGGGCACAGAAATTGGACACAGATATGAAATCCCGCTGCCAGCATGAATATCGGTAGGGTGTGGCAATTGATGATGTGAATCATGTTGTGTTGCGCAGGTCAAGCTGTCGAGAGCATGGCTGGGAGACTTTGCCTTGTAGAAACGGAAATGGAGGCTGGAGAGTGATGGCTCAGCTCACATTGTCTAAGGTCTATCTCAGTGACCAGTGAGGGTGCTGGGGAGATGTGCTGATGCCCTGGCCAGTAGAAGCTTTGTCAGTCGCTGGTTTTTGGTCAGCACAGCACATCATCTGCTGCTACAAGTAGATGCGAACAGAAGGGATTGCCTCAGAGTCACAGAAGCCAAACCATAGTTGAGACACATAAGCCAAACCATAGTTACAAGAAAAATTTTGTTGACGAAGTTTAAAGATACCCACCTTCTCCATTTGTAAATTTTCATTAATGTCTGATTGGCCATTTTATCACTATCATGTCAAATGTAAGACACTGTGACTGAGCTTATCACTGTAGTTACTGCAGTGTATAAAGTGGGGGTGTGAAGCTTGAACTTTTGTCGGTTACACCATATGTTATTACTATAGAATACTCTCCATGTCAGTCACTAAGAGTTTGTCGGTAGCTGCAATCCAGACAGGACTGTGGTGGAGCACATTTCTCACACCAACATGCTGCCACAGCTGTAATGCAACGTTAGTGTCTGCTCACCAGCAAAGAATGGCAAGTTACAATTTAACACTCAATATACAATATACAAACAGCTCTCAATAGATGAACACTGAAATGTACTGTTCATTTCAACAGTAAATGAAAAGTCTGTTAGCCCAAATTAATTTTGCAGAAAAGAATAATGAATGGAATAAAACCTACCTTAATGGCTTTCACTGCTGCTATTGCAGTCATCTATTTGCACCAGCAACAGTTCTATTTCTATGTCAAGACCATGGGTTCTTATTTATATCTGTTTTCAAATTGCTGCATGTGACTCGCTAAATTCTTCCACATGCCTTGGGGAACACTTTCAAGAACAGAGTGAGGCAGCTGTAAATTATTCTTTGCAAGAGAACTTTGCACACTAACATGTTACTGGAGGCCAAGGAGATTGTCTCGGCTACAGCATAGTGGTACAGCACAATTGTTGGTCAGGTCTAGGTAATGAATTCTAAATCCAGGATTCTGATGAATCTTTCATAACCTCACATTTGTCAATCTCAATGGGAGATGCAATGATTTGTGCATGTACGCCTAAGCTGATAAAATGCAAACGAGTGCAGCAGGGGGGAAAAAAATTGCCCGTTACCATATTGTGTCACAGGGGTTGTAGCAGCTATTATGGCTAGTAATTAACCTGATATCACTACTGTGGGCATCACCAAGCCCAGTGGCCCCTCAAAGAACATCCTGAAAGGGCGTGAGAAGATAGTTAAACTTGGCAGTAACTGCATATTAACTGGAGTTGCAAATGATATTTATAAAAACTAGTGCAAAATTGCTGAGTCTGTTGTTATGGAAACTACAAAAATCATCACAAGTGAATTTCATCATTGTTAGTGTATCTCATACACATGACCTTATGTGTCAACTGTACAATAAAGACCTGAACAAATATCTCCAAAATACCTGCTGGGAGTCTGAAAATGCACCTTTTGATTAGGCAAGCAGTACTGTTAAGAGGCCACTGCACGAGGCATGGCATCTGCCAGAATAGAAAGGGGAAATATGCTATGACAGCTCAAATCCTAAGAATATAAAAATCAGGTAACGTTGCAACTGAGGTCTGGTTACTCATAGTTGAGGCCAAGCACCTACAGTAAGGGTAAGGTCACCTGCAGCTCAGACTGGGACACCTACAGCAGAAGACTTTACACTGGCAGTGGGGGACACCTCACTGGCAACAGGGAACAGCTCACCAGCAGCAGGGGACACCTCACCAGCGGTGGTCAACAGATCATTGGTGGTGGGAAACCCTTCCTTCACTGATAGCAGAGGACCTTGATCTGGCAGTTGCGAGATGAGACAGCAGCAGTAGCAGGAGATTGTCTGCTAGTAGCTGTTGATTCAGCCTCACCAGTAGCTGCTGTGGAGAGCACTACACTGCAGCCAAAAGGAAGATCTGCAAGGTGGTACCCTTCTGTAAAAGAGCACCAGCTATGACACAGTAACATGTGAGTATATCTGTTACCAGTCTATCCAAGTGTTTTTCATATTTTAAGAGACAATATCCAGACACTGAGAAATAAATCTTTTGAGTTTCTGTTAAGGATGCCAGTATTGACGGCTGTACCTGCCCTTCACCTAATGGGACTGGCAACCCCTCAGACGATGAAGCATCACGGGTTTGCATACGCACAAGGCGTAGTCTCCCTGGACTGCCTCGATCACAAGGATGACAGCCAGCAGGACAAAGGCCACCAGAAATCCTCTGTGCCAGGGACCTATTTTCTCTACCGTGCCACATGTGTGGAACTGGATTGACACTAATTCCTCTGCACCCCGGCTATACAGGGTGGCACAAGCCAACACTTCGGCAGTCCACTCAACCGGAGTTCTGGACCAGTTCATGCACTGGGTCTAAACAATCCATTCGGAAGCCCACAAAGCGGGACCTATGACTTTCCAACGATATCCTGAGATGTACCTGGGGGCCAACTATGCCAACCACTCAACCTCAGTCAATAGGGGGCATTGTCTTCACATCCCGCTACATTTATTCACTGGGTGCTCCAGGTGCATGCCTGTCAGTGACTGAGAAGTTGTATTATTTTTTACTGAGAGGATTTTCCTTTGTTATTGAATTTCTCTACTGTGGTTGTAATAAACCCATTTCTTTTTTACCTTCATCTGATTATTTCTTATGAAGCTTCTACCCACGGGAGATGCTGCAGTGGTAATGAGATATCTGAATCCAGGTGCCCATGTGTGTGTTTCTTTTTCTCTTCCTAAATCTCCCATGTCACCTGACATTCTGCTCCCTTTTCTTGTTTCTCTACAGTCAAACAGCTAGTATCCAAACAACATATGTTGCTCTTTCTGCAGAACATACAGCAGGTCATGTAAGGTTTTGTTGCCACAGTAGTGAGCTCCATAACAGTGTCTGCTGATGGCTCCCAGCGCCCTTCTTGACCAGACTTCATGGCTGAAGGTTTTTGCAGTGCAGCTCTGCCCCTTCCCCCTCTTGACAAGAAAATCAAACACTAGGTAAAATATGTGGTGCACCTCAAGCAGTGTTTTCAGGCTTATGGTATCTCAGATGACACCCATCATAGGGCGTTTCTCCTACCTATGTTGGACCAGAAATTTACTGCCTTCTTCAGCTACTGAAACCTGAATTAGAACCAAATGCCCTTATCATACAAGGAAGCAAAATTTTGCTTGCAAGAATATTTTGACATGTTGCTGCGGTGTGGCAAAATTTTTCGGCTGCCATAAGCAACAGACTCAAACATGGATCATGGTGCTCCAAGGTTTTTCTCTGGAATGCCAATTTCAGTGTTCCAAAGAAGCTGCCATAAACAACAAGGCCAGTCCTACTGGGAATGGATCAGAATACTCCACGGTCTTTCTTGGGAATGCCAATTTTGGTGTTACAATGAAACAAGTAAACAGTCTTACACTATGTCACTTATTCCGGACATTATCCTGGTACACACACCTGGTAAGGGGCTACATCTCCATCTAAATCTGCATAGATATTCTGCAAGCCACTGTACGGAGCATGGCAGAGGCCACCCTGTACCACTACTAGTCATTTCCCTTCCTGTTCCACTCACAAATAGAGTGAGGGAAATCGACTGTCTATATGCCTCTGCACGAGCCCTAATTTCTCATACCTCATCTATGTGGTACTTATGCAAATGTATGATGGAGGTAACACAATCATTCTGCAGTCAGCTTCAAATACCAGTTCTCTAAATTTTCTCAACAGTGTTTCTCGTAAAGAATGTCGTCTTCCGTCTGGTGATTCCCATTTCAGTTCCCATAGCATCTCCATAACATGTGTTGTTTGAACCCACTGGCAACAAATCTAGCGGACTGTTCTGGTGTAACCACAAATGCCAGAACGAAGAGGTGGCATGCAAGAGCATAGAAGGCTGTGAAGGAAGGGCGACCAATGGTGGGTGGAATCTGACCACCCCACACCAGGTGGGCCCCCTGTAGTAACTGAATATATACACAGCTTCTGCTAGCCTCAGCCGCTTAGTCGGCCCAAGTCCACAACGTGCTTAGTGCTTCACTATCAGACTCTACTGTTTTCATGTCACCTCTTGCTAGCGACATTTTCTGTAGTCGAGTTAATTATTGTCAATTTGCTTTCTGAGAAAAAAACTAATAATGTAATTCGACTGAATTATTGTCTAGCACTCCGAGAGCGCTGCATTCCATAGGCACCCTATTAGCAGTGTGTGGGCAACACACCACACAGACCACCTCTGAATTGCTTCGATGTCTTCCTTCAGTCTAACTCGATGTCTTCCTTCAGTCTAACTTGGTATGGATCCCTAACACTCAAGCCGTACTCAAGTACATGTTGCACCAGTGTCCTACATGCTGTCTCCAGTGAACCACTCTTTCGTAAAGTTCTCCCAATAAACTGAAGTTGATCATTCGCCTTCCCTAGCACAGTCCTCACAGGCTCATTCCATTTCATATTGCTTTGCCACATTATGCCCAGATATTTAAATGATTTGACTGTGTCAAGCAGAACACCAGCAATACTCTATCTGAACGACATAGGTTTGTTCTTCCTACTAATCCCCAATCTGAACGACATAGGTTTGTTCTTCCTACTAATCCCCAATACCTTTCTTTTTTCCACCTTTAGAGATAGCTGCCTTTCATCACACCAACTTGAAAGTTTATCTAAATCGTCTTCTATCTTCCTACAGTCACTCAGCTGCAACACCTTACGATACACCTCAGCATCAACACCAAAGAACCGTGGTTTGCTGTCCACTCTGTCCCCCATATCATTTATGTATATAGAGAACAACAGATGTCCTATCACACTTGCCTGAAGCACTGTTGATGAGACTCTTGTCTCTGATGAAAACTCGCCACTGAGAACAGCATACTGGGTTCTATTAGTTTAGAAGTCTTCGAGCCACTCAATATCTGTGACCTTATTTCATATGCTCATACCTTTGTTAATAGCCTGGCATGGGGAACCATGTCAAATGCCTTCCAGATATCTAGAAATGTGAAATCTGTCTGTTGATCCTTCATCCATAGTTCCCAGTATGTCACGTGAGAAAAAGGCAACCTGAGTTTTGCACGAGTGAGGCCTCCTAAAATCATGCTGATTCATGGACATATGCTTCTCCACTCACTTGGGACTTGGTGCTGTGGGAGAGATTCACGTTAAATGCAGGCTAGGTATGGAGTCGATGCCATAGAGTCCTCTTTGTAAAACTGATTTGGGATTCCATCCAGACATGGTGATTTATTTGCTTTCAAATCTTTCAGTTGTTTCTCTGCGCCAGGGATGCTTATTACAATGTTGTCCATACAGGAGTTCAATGGCCAAATGATGGCATGTTTGTACGATTCTTCTATGTAAATGATTTCTTGAAAGTGAAATTTAAAACTTCAACTTTTGTTTTGCTATCTTCAACTGCCACTTCAGACTGGTCAACAAGTGGAAACCTTAGACCCGCTTAGTGACCTTACATAGGACCAGAATTTTCTCTGGTTTTCCACCAGATCTTTTGTTAAGGTGTGACAGTGGTAGTAGTCGTGTGCTTCGCACATAGATCTTTTCACAGAGGCACAAATCTCTACTAGCCTTTACTTGCCGTTATTTGTGCATTCTCTTTTGGACCAAGAGTGCAACAGCCTCTGCTTCATAAGCATCTTTCGAATTTCATCTTTAAACCATGGTGGACCTTTTCCATCACTTACCCATTTACTATGCTTGTCTTCATGGTGGGGAGCATTTGGGCAGTCCATCTGTGCAGCTTCCATACAAGTTTAGCTGTCTTATGCGGGCCACTTTACCCGCCACCTGCTACCCTGGTGGCCCCTGCTGCCTACGGCCTTTCCACCTATTGGTAAACAGGCATTCCCTGCCTGCCGCCCCCAACAGTTGCCCTCCTGCATTAACTGTTTCATCACACATACTCAGCACCAGTGCCAGCTTTGCCATACAAAATGTCCCTTCTGTGGCAAGGTGGGTCACAAAGCAGAGGTCTGCTGTGCCTCTACCGAGATGCACATGTACTCAGCTCTAGTGGACACTTTCCTGACGGAGGGATCGGACATGGTGGCCCCAGAGGTGCTTCACGTCCATCCCATTCTTCCTGTCCAGGGTTGACTACTAGCCCTTCTGATGTTAACAATGCTTCCCCTATTGACTTCCAGGTGGGCACTGGTTCTACCGTCTTGATCATTGTGTGCAACACCTACTGGCGGTTGTGCTCTCCTCCACTGCAACCATTCTCCCAGCACCTCCACAGTTACAGCAAAGACATAGTGGTGGGTAAAGGACAGTTCACATCCATCTTCCAATGTGGGACTATGACCTGTAATGTGATCCTCCTTGTCGGTGATAACTCAGGGGCAATGGATATATTAGGATTTTACATCTTCACCATTTTGGACTGAAAGTGCATGATTTGACCAGTAGCGTCCAGATAGGCACTGTCAATCCTTAGTTCCGCACTCTTCACGAGAAGTATCATTCACTATTTGAGCCTGCTACTTCAGATGTAGTGCAATTTGAAGTATATATCACCCTCCTCCCAATGGCTATGACCCACTGAGAATATGTCCCAGATATTCCACCAAAGGAACAAAAATTGGGACCATTCAACGTTACAATGAAAATTTGTACCATGGAGGATAGAGAAAAGAGCATCTAGGTTATCAGCCAGGTATTCTGCAGACCATCCTGCAATGATGATGTCATCTAGGTTGCTGGCTGTACCCAGCACTTCCCATGTGAGGTGTTCCAAATATCACTGAAATATCGCTGGAGTGTTCGCAATCCCAAAATGGAGGGATGGCCATCGGACTACTGGCAGATAGTCAACCCAGATGTTTAAGGTTATTGGCACTGCTGGCATCAATTCTCTGCCCTCAGTGGCACTTTTTAATTCAGGGGGAAAATAGCCAGCCTCAAGTAGTCATCCCATCATCTCTTCAACACCAAGTTGTTCACCTGCTTCACTCAGGTCACTGGGACGTCGTACTGACAAAATGCCTGTCATGGTAACATTTATACTGGAAAGATTTACACAGTGACACTGCTATCTTGGCGACTGCCTGTACATCTTACCAAAGCAAACGAGCAGCCTCACCAAGATGCTATTTTCTGTGGCCGGACGCTTTGGCATCATGGTTGTGACTCCACTTGGATTTTGCAGCCCCTTTTCTCAGCCATTGATGGTTCATTGTGGCCAATGCAGGATCTGGTTCTCCATACATTTCCTGGATGTCTTCTACATCACCTCCACATGTAGTTCAAGCCTTGCCCTGCATCTTTGCAATTGAAGGTCTACCAGAAACCATACTCAAGAGACAATGGGCCTCAGTTTACATCTGCCAAATTCTCATCTTTCTGGACATCCAATAGAATTGCTCTCCTCTGCACAGCACCTTCCCACCTGGCATTCTACGGTCTGCTGTAGGAATTTGTTTGAACATTTAAGAATCAGCTATTGTGTTTGAACATTTAAGAATCAACTATTGAAGTTTCAAGATAACCACTCTATAGGCAATGCACTCTCCACCTTTTTGGCCTCCTATCGATTGACATCACAATCCAGCTGGGCTACTCCATGGACGGCCACAGCGATCACTTCTCCTTCTTCCATCCATGGCAGCTGAAAGAATGATCATCATGAGGTCATCTGCACCTCTTTTCCATGTGTGATGATGTCTGGGCCTGACATTCTCTCGATAAACCGTTGTTGGACTCTGGCAATAGTGACGCAGTTACTGGAAGAGGTGACTGTCCCTGATGGTTTGCCTGTTACAATCATCTGAACCAAGTCTGTCCCAGGAAACTGTCATGGGAAACCAATACAGACTCAGGGGCTTTACTTGTTCCAAGTTAATCTGCTACACAGTGGGACACCATTGCCCAGGCACCACCTCAGGTGCCCTCTTTGGCTTCCCTGTGGAGGGTGAGCTTCCAGCGCCCACCCCTGGGCAACACCAATGGACCTTGACCAGAGTGCTCAGGATCTACACTCTGCAGGGAAAGCTGTTGATGCCAGGGAAATACACCCTGGTGGCAAAATAACTACCATCTCTCTCGTTGTCTTGTGGGGAGGGATGCCATGTACTCACAGTTCACCCAAAGAGATCGGCAACCCCTCAGACACTGAAGCACCATGGGTTTGCATATGTACAAGGTGTTGCCTCCCGTACTGTGTAGATGACACTAAGGATGACAGACACCAGGACAAGCGCCATCATGTAAGGGGCCTATTTCCTTCACCATGCGCGTGTGCAGAACTGGATCGGCATGGATTCCTCAGCACCCTTGCTATATATGGCGGTAAAAGTCAACAAGTCTGTAGTTCATTCCACCGGAGCTCTGGGACAATTCATGCACTGGCTCTTAGTGGCTAATCAGAGTCTGGTTGGAAGCCACTGCAGCAAGACCCACAAATAAATTGCCAGTGATATCCCGATATGTACTTGTTGGCTAACTATGCCGAATGCTCAACCTCCGTTGTTATGGACTATCAGTGTCATAGTCTTCACGTCCCACTATGTTTATTCACAGTGTGTTCCAGTCATATCCCTGTCAGTGTCTGAGAAGTTGTATAATTTACTGAGAAGACTTTTCTTTTGTTATTTGATCTCTTTACTGTGGTTGTAATAAACACTTCTTCTTGTTTACCTGTGTCTTATTATTTCTTATCAAGCATCTTCTCATGGGAGATATAGCAGTGTGCGTGTGTATCATGGAGTACTGGGTTTGTAAATATTAACTATTACATGTTAGCTAGTCAGTTTCATAGAAAGGATGCCAAAAGTGGTGGAGTTCATATTTTCCTTAAATCTAATGCAGAATATAAAAGGAGCATTCTGAAGCTGATACTGTTCGACTGTATGGGGAGCTGGGTAACATAATTATTATAACAGTTTATAGGGAAACATAGACACATTCACTAATAAATTGGAGTCTCTGTTGGACATTTTGTTTACTGAAAAAGCCACTATAATTGTCTGTGAGGACTTCAATACAGACCTTATGCATGAATCTGCATCTAAGAAGCTGCTTCTTAATATATTGCACAGCTTTAACACGTTTCCTCTTATAAATGTCCCCACAAAAATAACAAATAGAATGGGGAGGCTTATAGACAACGTCCCTTCAAATTTTGACACTAGAGAAATAGAAATTGTTAATACTAACTTAGGGCTATCTGTTCATAATATCCTCATCTTTACAATTCCAGCCCTAACTGCAAAAGAAAGGAATGTACTTCTTTCTTACAAAAAAAAAAAACTCTTCTATGCAAAATGATGTTAGTTTTGTTGGTGGTCTAAGTAATGACTCATGGTAATAAGTGAAAATTCCTGGAAGATTAAAACTGTGTGCCAGATCGAGACTCAAATTTGGGACATTTGCCGTTCACGTGCAAGTGCTCTTCCAGAACTGCTAGTCTTGCAAGGTTTGCAGGAGAGCTTCTGTGATGTTGTGAAGGTAGGAGATGACGTATTGGTAGAAGTGGAGCTGCGAGGACAGGGTGTGAGTTGTGCTTGGGTAGCTCAGATGGTAGAGCACTTGCCTCTGAAAGGCAAATGTTCCATGTTCAAGTCTCGGTCCGGCACACATTGTTAATCTGCCAGGAAGTTTCATATCAGCACACACTCTGCTGCAGAGTGAAAATTTCACTATGGTAAGAAGTGCTTTTACAGTCAAAAAGTAATAACAATGCTTATGATGCATTCTCTTCAATATTCATATCCAATTTTTAAATGTGGTTTCCTAAGAAACTGTCTAGAGTCCATTACGTTGGATCACTAAATCTAGTGCCTGGGCTGTATCAGGCATTAACATTTCCTGTACAACTTTAAAAATGTTCATTTCCCAAATGAAAATATCCACAGATCCCCAGTTTGTAGAATACATACACACTTATAGGAAAATATATCAACAGGTAAGTCCAAAGGCAAAACTTCTTAAAAATGATAACGTAATAATAAAATCAGGCAACAAGCCAAAATCTCTGTGGGATATTGTAAAAATTCAAATGGGAAGACACATGAACAGCAGGAAATTACTCTTGAAAATGTTGATGATATCAATATTGGCAAAAAAGACCTGCCAATTTACATAAATGATTACTTTATAAATGCTTCTAAACAGTCAGCTCGAATTTCACAAATCAGGATAAACTAAGGTTTTGCGCACCAGCATACAGCATGCGGTTTGTTCCAACCAATGAGCATGAAGTAGTAGAGGTGATTAAAAGCCTAAAGTGCAAAATGTCAACTGGTGTAGATGATGTACTTCTGTCACTTATAATTCGTACTGCTTCACAAACTGCAAAGCCCTCAGCTCACATAGTTAATTTATCATTCACTGAGGGTGTGTTCCCTGAAAGATTAAAAATATTGAAAACGATACCATCAATTAACTGTGGAAATAGGCACAAAACTGAAAATTTGCAACAAATTTCACATCTCTCAGCATTCTCTCAAGTAAATGAGATATTAATGAAACAATGAATCACCAACTACTTAGACGACCACAGCCTACTAAGTAATAATCAGCATGGCTTTCAAACAGGTAAATGATTACATCAACAAAATAATAATTTGAATGACAACATTAGTACTGTAGGAGTTAATTTAAAGCTTTCTAAAGCTTTTGATAAGGGTTAGTCATGAAATCATTTTAGGTAAGTTGGATGCAATGGGGATAAAAGACATAGAAAACAGTTGGGTTCAATCATATTTGCAAAAGAGATTACAGGTTGTGGAGCTTACATCACCTCATGCTAATCCTAAAACCAGGTTAGCATCTGATGCAAGGAAAGTCGAAATAGGTGTACACAGAGCAGTGTGGTAGGCCCCTTGTGTTCCTTATTTACATAAATGATATACACATCTCAGATACTGCTGCCAAGATCATGTTGTTTGCAGAGGATATGAGTATAATACTGAGTGATGGTGAGGACTTATTTTTCATTACAACTTATAAAGTTAAGTCCTTGCATTCATGGTTCAGTGTCAACAGGCTGACCATGAATGGGAAGAGAACAAACAAATGAACTATATACAGTTTGGAAAAATGAGTGAAAACCAAGATTTCCATCTGAGACTGGGTAGAAATGAGTTAGAAAGGATACAATGTAGAACATGTAGAATGTACGTTGATCAAGACTTAAACTGTAGAGACCATGTAACTAACCCCCACCAGAAACTCAGTTCTGCATGTAGTGTTCTGAGAATTATTTCTGAAGTTTGCTCCTGAGATGGTGCTTGCCCCTTTTAACTATTGGAATAGTTTTCTGAGGTCAAATTAATAGCTGGATAAATGAAAAGAAAAGGACTATTTGAATCTTGTCACACAGCTTGATGAGGGCCAGGGAAGCGAAGTGTTGGGAGTTTCATTAGAGCTATGGTTGGGCTTGGGTGGGAGATGTGCTAGAACTGGGCGATTAAGTAAACAATAAGTTTAGCCAATAAGCTTAGGAAGGAGGTCGTGAGGTGGTGGTTGGTGGCAGTATTGTGGATGACAGCTGGGGGATAGGGGAGATGCATTTTACCTCTGCTGTATTTGACTAACAGGCTGCGCAGTTTTTTTTCTGTGGTTGGAGGATTTTTTTCAAGTTTAGCCTAGCTTAAAGGGGAATTGTGCTGGGAGGGGTAGCACATCCAGGGTTTGAATGGTAGAATACTTTTCAGACAGATAGCCACTGTTGGAAATTGGTACAGGCAATGGTACTGGTCAAGGATAAATTGGGTAAGGACTAAGGATTTTTTGGTCTGGAATTTTTTGGGTCAGTCGCTGTAAGTGATCGGAGACTTTCAATGTAAGATCTCTGGGAGCAATACCAAAGATTAATGAAGATTAGAAGAATAGTACATGGGAAAGCTGCTGAAGACAGTAAAACTGAAACAAGAAATAGTCACTTAATATTCTGTCAATCTCACTGAAAAATGAATAAAGACTGCAAGGAAATGGGAGAATGTCATTAAAAGCAGAATAACAGTAGTCGCGCAAGAGACATTGCCCAATGAATGAGGAAGATGCTATAGCAGAATAGAGAGGAAATCTTCAACAATGAAAGTTGTTTGAAAAACCACACAAAAAGGTAGATCGCAAGATACTGAGAAAGGACAATAATCAATGAAAAAATCTGTCAGATAAGGAACTGGACACAGACAGATTCCATGGAAAATATGAAAAATCTCACTAAATAAACAAATAATAAATCAATCAATAAATTATTACTAAATGCGAAAAAGGCACTAAACATAAAAAAGTATCTGGACATGGAAAAAAGGAGGGATTGTCTTTGAACACAAAAGAAAGATCACAGAAGAAGTAAAATGACCACTAAATGATGTAAAGGATGGTAGGCAACAATTGTAGATAACACACAGATACAACAAAAGAAGCTCCAAAAAGACAGTCAATTATGTCAAAGGAAGGCAAGAATAGTAGAAAATGCCTTGAAAGAACAGAGGAAAATGCCAGAAACACAGTTAATTGTATCAAAGGAAAATTCAATTGAGGAAACTGTCTCCACTGATTTTTTTTTTTTTCCTTTTGACACAATTCTTATTTTATATAAGTTTATATTTACACTTTTTCTGTCAGTGTTTACAGCACTAAGTTTAAAAGGTATCCTACACATTATCAAACAAGTGAAAAGCCTTTAAATGCGAACATTTTTAGGTCTGTTTCCAGATGCCATATTTGTTTACAAATGTGGCAGTATACATGTGAAGTGTTACGACAGAAAAAGGAACCTGTGACCACTGGAGGCAGTGCCACAAGTTCCTCCAAATGTCGTAACACAACATACACACATATGTAATACTAACTAATGTAAATCCACCCGATGATGGAGGTTTAAACCTTCGAAACGCGTCGTGGAAAAAATAAAACGGTGACTGGTAACAGTAAACTTGTTGTTTCATTTAATTAAAGTGAAAAGCCACTAAACTGTCAACTTTTGCACACATAACAATTTACTATTGAATATTTTGATACTTACATTTTTATAATAATCCATATAACCAATTTCTCCAGATGGTCTCTTGAAGGTATTTCTTGGTGAGACAGTAAAATCAACATCATCCACTCTGTATGTTTTGTTTGAGTAGTCTGTTAAAACAATTGATCCTATCACCTTCTTCTTAAACTCCTCCTGTAAAAATATTATATTTTTTCGCTTACCTTAAGATATATCAAAATGAGAAATCACTAGAGAAAAATGTAAAACTACAAGCAAACAGATTGTATCATCTTCAGTGGGCAAAATTCCAGTGATTTTGCCTGTTGAACGTAAGTTCTAGGCAGTAATTGTACATCCTTGCAGTTTTACGACCATCTTAATTTTTCTGTAACAGTTTTAGGTAATGTGAGCACATATGCAGTTTGAAATAGTACAAACAATAAAATATCTAATCTTTTGAGATTGAGGCTCTTCTGTCCATGTTTGCTTAATAAAAAAAAATTAAAAAAAAGAAAAGAAAATGTTTTTGGAGAGGGTGCAGCTTGAGTAAATCACATTTTTTCCCTTTTTTTGCTTTTTCTTCTTTACCTTAAATATGAGTAAAAAAGAAAAACAAACAACTGTTTTTTGCTCATATATCACATGTTCACAATGTTAACTTATTCACAACATTTCACCAAGAACCAACACTCAAGTTAGTTAACATGATATATTGTTCCATTCTCGCAATTATTCCCTAAAAATGTATTGGCATTCATTCTTTAAAAGAATTCATTCTCCATTCATTAATTCATTCTTACAATTCCTTCAGTGGTAAAGAAATCATAATATGCTATGAACAAGAGACCAATCATTTACTAATTACAACAATTATTATTACCTTGAAATTTTGTGGATTGTTTTGTACTACTCTTTTAAGAATGTCGTGTACAGTTTCCATGCGCATGACTTTGTGAGTAATTTCTGTGCACATGAGTATTTCATCTTCGTGCTGTCGGATCGACGTTATGTATCCGGGCCAGAGCTCAAGAGAGTAATTCCTAATAGGCACACTTGACTGGGCATCAAAGTAGTGACGGCCAACCTTTAAAGGCAGATATGCAAGAGATAAGTGCATCATTAAATTAAAATTTGCAAATTAATCACAAGCAAAATTATGTCTCATATATGTAATGCAACCCCCCCATGAACCACGGACCTTGCCATTGGTGGGGAGGCTTGCGTGCCTCAGCGATACAGATAGCCGTACCGTAGGTGCAACCACAATGGAGGGGTATCTGTGAGAGGCCAGACAAACGTGTGGTTCCTGAAGAGGGGCAGCAGCCTTTTCAGTAGTTGCAAGGTCAACAGTCTCGATGATTGACTGATCTGGCCTTGTAACAATAACCAAAACGGCCTTGCTGTGCTGGTACTGCGAACGGCTGAAAGCAAGGGGAAACTACAGTCGTAATTTTTCCCGAGGGCATGCAGCTTTACTGTATGATTAAATGATGATGGCGTCCTCTTGGGTAAAATATTCCGGAGGTAAAATAGTCCCCCATTCAGATCTCCGGGCGGGGACTACTCAAGAGGACGTCGTTATCAGGAGAAAGAAAACTGGCGTTCTACGGATCGGAGCGTGGAATGTCAGATCCCTTAATCGGGCAGGTAGGTTAGAAAATTTAAAAAGGGAAATGGATAGGTTAAAGTTAGATATGGTGGGAATTAGTGAAGTTCGGTGGCAGGAGGAACAAGACTTCTGGCCAGGTGACTACAGGGTTATAAACACAAAATCAAATAGGGGTAATGTAGGAGTAGGTTTAATAATGAATAGGAAAATAGGAATGCGGGTAAGCTACTACAAACAGCATACTGAACGCATTATTGTGGCCAAGATAGATACAAAGCCCACACCTACTACAGTAGTACAAGTTTATATGCCAACTAGCTCTGCAGATGATGAAGAAATTGAAGAAATGTATGATGAAATAAAAGAAATTATTCAGATAGTGAAGGGAGACGAAAATTTAATAGTCATGGGTGACTGGAATTCGAGTGTAGGAAAAGGGAGAGAAGGAAACGTAATAGGTGAATATGGATTGGGGCTAAGAAATGAAAGAGGAAGCCGCCTGGTAGAATTTTGCACAAAGCACAACATAATCATGGCTAACACTTGGGTTAAGAATCATGAAAGAAGGTTGTATACATGGAAGAACCCTGGACATACTAAAAGGTATCAGATAGATTATATAATGGTAAGACAGAGATTTAGGAACCAGGTTTTAAATTTAAGACATTTCCAGTGGCAGATGTGGACTCTGACCACAATCTATTGGTTATGACCTGTAGATTAAAACTGAAGAAATTGCAAAAAGGTGGGAATTTAAGGAGATGGGACCTGGATAAACTGACTAAACCAGAGGTTGTACAGAGTTTCAGGGAGAGCATAAGGGAACAATTGACAGGAATGGGGGAAAGAAATACAGTAGAAAAAGAATGGGTAGCTCTGAGGGATGAAGTAGTGAAGACAGCAGAGGATCAAGTAGGTAAAAAGACGAGGGCTAGTAAAAATCCTTGGGTAACAGAAGAAATATTGAATTTAATTGATGAAAGGAGAAAATATAAAAATGCATTAAATGAAGCAAGCAAAAAGGAATACAAACGTCTCAAAAATGAGATCGACAGGAAGTGCAAAATGGCTAAGTAGGGATGGCTAGAGGACAAATGTAAGGATGTAGAGGCTTATCTCACTAGGGGTAAGATAGATACTGCCTACAGGAAAATTAAAGAGATCTTTGGAGATAAGAGAACCACTTGTATGAACATCAAGAGCTCAGATGGAAACCCAGTTCTAAGCAAAGAAGGGAAAGCAGAAAGGTGGAAGGAGTATATAGAGGGCCTATACAAGGGCGATGTACTTGAGGACAATATTATGGAAATGGAGGAGGATGTAGATGAAGATGAAATGGGAGATACGATACTGCGTGAAGAATTTGACAGAGCACTGAAAGACCTGAGTCGAAACAAGGCCCCCGGAGTAGACAACATTCCATTGGAACTACTGACGGCCTTGGGAGAGCCAGTCCTGACAAAACTCTACCATCTGGTGAGCAAGATGTATGAAACAGGTGAAATACCCTCAGACTTCAAGAAGAATATAATAATTCCAATCCCAAAGAAAACAGGTGTTGACAGATGTGAAAATTACCAAACTATCAGTTTAATAAGTCACAGCTGCAAAATACTAACACGAATTCTTTACAGACGAATGGAAAAACTAGTAGAAGCCAACCTCGGGGAAGATCAGTTTGGATTCTGTAGAAACACTGGAACACGTGAGGCAATACCGACCTCACGACTTATCTTAGAAGAAAGATTAAGGAAAGGCAAACCTACGTTTTTAGCATTTGTAGACTTAGAGAAAGCTTTTGACAATGTTGACTGGAATACTCTCTTTCAAATTCTAAAGGTGGCAGGGGTAAAATACAGGGAGCGAAAGGCTATTTACAATTTGTACAGAAACCAGATGGCAGTTATAAGAGTCAAGGGACATGAAAGGGAAGCAGTGGTTGGGAAGGGAGTAAGACAGGGTTGTAGCCTCTCCCCGATGTTATTCAATCTGTATATTGAGCAAGCAGTAAAGGAAACAAAAGAAAAATTCGGAGTAGGTATTAAAATCCATGGAGAAGAAATAAAAACTTTGAGGTTTGCCGATGACATTGTAATTCTGTCAGAGACAGCAAAGGACTTGGAAGAGCAGTTGAATGGAATGGACAGTGTCTTGAAAGGAGGATATAAGATGAACATCAACAAAAGCAAAACGAGGATAATGGAATGTAGTCGAATTAAGTCGGGTGATGTTGAGGGAATTAGATTAGGAAATGAGACACTTAAAGTAGTAAAGGAGTTTTGCTATTTGGAGAGCAAAATAACTGAGGATGGTCGAAGTAGAGAGGATATAAAATGTAGACTTGCAATGGCAAGGAAAGCGTTTCTGAAGAAGAGAAATTTGTTAACATTGAGTATAGATTTAAATGTCAGGAAGTCATTTCTGAAAGTATTTGTATGGAGTGTAGCCATGTATGGAAGTGAAACATGGATGATAAATAGTTTGGACAAGAAGAGAATAGAAGCTTTCGAAATGTGGTGCTACAGAAGAATGCTGAAGATTAGATGGGTAGATCACATAACTAATGAGGAAGTATTGAATAGGATTGGGGAGAAGAGAAGTTTGTGGCACAACTTGACCAGAAGAAGGGATTGGTTGGTAGGACATGTTCTGAGGCATCAAGGATCACCAATTTAGTGTTGGAGGTCAGCGTGGAGGGTAAAAATCGTAGAGGGAGACCAAGAGATGAATACACTAAGCAGATTCAGAAGGATGTAGGTTGCAGTAGGTACTGGGAGATGAAGAAGCTTGCACAGGATAGAGTAGCATGGAGAGCTGCATCAAACCAGTCTCAGGACTGAAGACCACAACAACAACAACATGTAATGTAAATCATGAACCATGATCTTTCCCATTTTTCTGTGGACAATGATTTGAATCAGACACATGGAATTAACATAATGCAACCTGGGTAAGTTGACAGAACTAGAGGCTGCTGAAAGTTGCAAAGGGAGCATTAGACTATGATTGACTAAAACAAGGCTAGGGTACACAGAAAAAAGTGGATTTGTAGCCGTAAGAGATGATATAATGAAGGGAACAGAGAATTAAATAGCTAAAAACATAGGGACAGTAGAAAGCCATGAACATCTGATGAAAGTAGAAAATATGAAAATGCATAAAATGAAGCAAGCGAAGGGAATATGTTCTTGTGGTCTTCAGACCAGAGACTGATTTGATGCAGCTCTCTACACTAGTCTATCCGGTACCAGCCCCTTCTTCTCTGAATAACTCTGCACTCTACATCTGCCTGAATCTGCATATTGTATTCATGCCTAAGGTTTCCTCAATAATTTTTACTATCACCTGGTGCCTTCTTTGAGTTAAGTTATGCCAAGCATTTCTTTTTTCACCAATTCAATTCAGTACTTCATCATTAGCTATTCAATCTACCATTCTAATCTTCAGTACTTTTCTGTGGTACTGTAACCAGATTTCAAGGCATCTATTCTCTTCTTGTCTGAACAGTTTATCATCTATGTTTCAATTCCATACAATGCTACACATCAAATTTTATATGTTAACAAATTCCCCTTCTTCAGAAATGTTTCTCTTGCTATTTCTAGTCTGTGTTTTATATCCTCTCCACCTCAGGCATTATCAGTTATTTTGTTGCTCAAATAACAAAATTCATCCAATGCTCTTAGTATTCAATTTTGTAATCTACTTCAGCATCATGTGTCTTATTTCGACTACATTTCATTACCTTCATTTCTGTTTTGTCATTTCAAGACACTATTCCTTCCATTCTACTACTCTTCCAACCCCTTTGCCAAATCTGACAAAATTCCATCTACATAGATACTCCGCAAGTCATTGTACGACGCGTGGTGGAGGGTACACTGTACCACTAATAGTCATTTCCTTTCCTGTTCCACTAGCAAATAGTCATGAAAAAATGACTGTCCATATGCTTCCGTATGAGCCATAATTTCTTGTACCTTATCTTTGTGGTCCTTACGCGCAATGTATGTTGGCAGCAACAGAATTATTCAGCAGTCAGTTTCAAATGCAGGTTCTCTAAATTTTCTCTATAGTGTTTCGCTTTCCTTCCAGAGATTCCCATTTGAGTTCCTGAAACATCTCTGTTACACTTAAGAGTTGTTCAAATCTACCGGTAACAAATGCAGCACTCCGCCTTTGAGATTCTTTGATGTCTTTCTTCAATTTGGCCTGGTACGAATCACTAACATTCAAACAGTACTCACGAATAGGTCACACCTGGGGCCCACATGTGGTCTCCTTTATAAGTGAACCACTCTCCTAAAATTCTCCCAGTAGACCAAAGTCAACCATTTGCCTTCCCTACCATAGTTCTCACATGCTCATTCTACCTCTTATTGCTCTGCAACATTATGCCCAGAAATTTAAATGAATTGTCTTTGTCAAGAAGGACAATAGTAATATTGTATCCAAACATCACAGGTTTGATCTTCCTATTCATCCGTATTAACTTACATTTTTCCACATTTAGGGCTAGCTGCCATTCATCACACCAACTAAAAATTTTGTCTAAGTGTATGGAATCTTCCCATAGTGACTCAACTTCAGACACCTTACTGTACACCTTGGCATTGTCAGCAAACAACCACAGATTACTGCCCACTTTGTCTGCCAAATCATTTATGTATACAGAGAACAACAGAGGTTCTATCACACGTCTCTGGGGCACTCCTGACGACCCCCTTCTCTCTGATGAACACTGGGTGCTATTATTTAAGAAGTCATCGAGCCACTCACATATCAGTGAAGTTATTCCATATACTTGTACCTTCATTAACTGCCTCCAATGGGGCACTGTATAAAATGCTTTCCAGAAATCTAGAAATATGGAGTCTGTCTATGGTCATTCATCCATAGCTCTGAGTATGTCATGTAATAAAAGGGCAAGCGGTCTTTCGCATGAGTGATGCTTCCTAAAACAATGCTGATTCATTGGCATAAGCTTCTCAGTCTCAACAAAGTTTATTATATTCGAACTGAGAATACATTCAAGGATTCTACAGCAAACAGAAGTTAGGGTATTGGTCTGTAATTTTGTGGGTCCCTTCTTTTACCCTTCTTATATACTGGAATCATCTGTGCTTCTTTTCAGTCATTTGGGACTTTGCACTGGGCGAGAGATTCACGATAAATGCAAGCTAGATAAGGTGCCAATGCCGTACAGTACTCTTTGTAAAATTTAAATGGAATGCCATCTGGACCTTTCAAAACTTTCAGCTGATTCTCTACACCAGGTATGCTTATTACAATGTCATCCAAACAGGAGTCTGTCAGATAGTCAAATGATGGTATATTTGTATGATTCTCCTGTGTGAACAATTTCTTGAACATGAAATTTAAAACTTTGGCTTTCGTTTTCTTACCTTCAATTGCCCCACCAGACTGGTCAACAAGGGACTGAATGGAAGCCTTAGATCCACTTAGCGATTTTATAATGTCATTAGTAAACCTCAAAGTTATTATTTCTTCTCCTTGAACAATAATTCCCTTTCCAAATTTCTCCATGGTTTCCTTTGTTGCTTGCTAAACATAGACATCAAATAACATAGGGAAGAGGCTATAGCCCAGTCTGACTCTTTTCTCAACTACACGTTAGTTTCCCTTTCTTGTCCTTTGACTCTTAACTGCAGTCTGGTTTCTGTGTAAGTTGTAGCTTAGTTTTTTTCTCTCTGTATATTATCCCCACTACTTTCAGAATTTCATCGAGTGTATTGCAGTCAACACTGTCCAAAGCTTTCTTTAAATCTGCAAATGCTAAAATATGTTGGTTTACCTTTCTTTAACCCATCTTCTAAGATAAGTTGTAGACTCAGTATTATGAAGATTCAGGACAATCAATGACACATGGTACATCTACATGAATAAAAATATATAACAAAAATAATCAGTTTTTAACCATTTTTTGAGTCTTTTCTTCTCATCCTGTTTGGTAAGTCTCCCCTGACCTGGGGTTCTGGGTGACTTTTCTGAACTTTGCATTTTTCCCAAACTTTTCCAGTCCTTTTCCTTTACCCTTCTTCCTTCCTCATCACCCCTTCTTCCAGAAGAAAGAGCTACTGGCTTCAAAAGCTTGCATAAGTAAAACTTTTTTTTATGTGTGTGTTCTCCTGCCACCACTTGATGAATAGAAAGTGAATAAAAATATAAATGTTTGTTTGCACAAAATCGTAAATTCCAAAAGATCTTCACCAACTGCTTTGAAATTTTAATGCATTGTTGCATTTGAATAAATGTGTGTTTTTATATCACAATTTTACCACCATATGATATGGCGATCAAGTACAAAAAACAAGGGCGTATTCGAATGCAACGTGATGTTAAAACTTCAAAGGAACTTGTGAACAACTTTCAGATATAGAATATTTTAAACAAACGAGCATGAGATTTTTGCTAACAACATATCTACTTTATTTTGATTTGAAGAAAACAGATTATCAACAGCAATAATTTTATTAATTATTTTATTTATCTACCAGTTTTTGGCGCCTCTGGCACCATTTTCTGGTCCCTGTACACAAAAGTAGGTACATCATCCAGGGTCAGTATATCCAACTGGTTTCTGTAGACTTCTAAAAACGTCTCAGTCAATGTAGTGGACCCTTCACACCTCTAACACCTGAACGATTTACCTAATTTTGTGTACAGGGTCCTGAATATTGTGCTAATGAGGCACTGAAACTGGTAGGTAAATAAAATTACGCCTGTTGGTAGCAATTTTCTTCAAGTTTTCAACCAGCTGCAGTGCTGCTCCATTTACATGGAGTTACAGTATCTCCTTTATGTATTGTATACACCTACATTTATGTAACACATCCAGTATATACACAAAGACAAGCATGTATTTGTACACAACATAGTGCCAAAATTTCAAAGTAATTGGTGAACTTTCAAATATTTATGATTTTCAATATGCGAACATTTACATCTATATAAATAAAAATGTAAATGTATGTTTGTTCAAATACTTAAAGCTACGTACATTCATCAATTGCTTTGTTAAGTTTTACACAACAATGCATTCAAACATGTGCATTTTTAAATATGTACATGGGCACCGTATGGTATATATCCTTCTGATTTCTGATGATTACCACCTGTGGCAGAAGTGTAAGTAGGGTAAGTGTGCATCTACAGTGGAACAAGTACCTTCTATTCCTGTTCCTCCAGCCACCAATTTCACTGATCCGTATTTTAATACAAAGTTATGAACTACTCAATCCATTGCAACAAAAGGTCATATAAAATGCTAGAGATTTGTTTAGCCTTGCAAATGGCTCTGCAGTGAGAACAAACATACTGCTTTCTGGGCAGAAAACAATAGGGGAGTTGCGTTTGGCTCATCACTAGTGTACTCATTTATAAAGAAATGTATGGTGTTACGCATCTCATGTATTAGCCTTGTTATTAAATAAATTCTTTATGCTATTTGGAACTGAATCTGCAGGTACATTCAATAACTTAAACAAACAAACAGAACTAGATTAACTATGCATACAATGTTTTTTGTGTAATACATTACCAACTGTAGATTCAATCCTTGGAGGCACCGGCGCACCAATATATTGAAAACCTGGAGATACTGTGGATCTCCAGTAGATAATACACCAACAAGCCTAACTGTTATTCTCATTTTAGTACCATCAGTTTCTCTCGTGGAATATAATTCCAGGATCTAAAAAGCAGCAAGGGTAATTAATGAAAAATTTATGATATGAACAGGCATGTGTACTGAACATAAATGTAGTAATTATTCTACTAGCACTTTCTTGTGGTAACAATGGTTCAACCATAATTTACTCCCCTGTTACTATACTTTCAGTCTACTATGAATCTACAAGAACAATTCCCTATTTAACCCTAGCAATACCAAAGCATATTCAGTAACGAGTATTTCGAGGAGGGGGCAGGGGGTAATTCATGCTCACCCTCAAAAAATAACAACTTTGTTGACTTTAGGTCAGTAGTGGGACTGAAAGCCATACAAATAACTTACTTGCATCAGAAATATTTATCTTCTTATTGTCACTTAGCATTTTATGTCCTCTCTACTTTGGGCACTATCAGTTATTTTACTGCCCATTGCATGATTTAATTTGACCACATTCCATTATTCTTGTTTCATTTTTGCTGAAATTCATGTTATAATCTTATCCCAAGAACCTATCCATTCCATTCAACGGGTCTTCCAAGTCCTTCCCTAATTACAATGTCATTATCAAACCTCCTCTTCTTTCCAAATTTCTTCTTGGATTCCTAATATCTTGTATCTTTGTGGTCATTACATGAAACGTATTTTGGCAGCAGTAGAATCGCTCTGCAATCAGCTTCAAATGCAAGTTCTCTAAATTCTCTCATTACTGTTCCTCAAAAAGAATGCCACCTTTCTTCCAGGGATTCCCATTTGAGTTCCTGAAGTATTGTATCTTGCATGTTGTTTGAACCTGCCAGTAACAAATCTAGCAGCCTGCCTCTGAAATACTTCAACAACTTCCTTTAATACGATGTGGTGCACATCTCAAATACTTGATTGGTATTCCAGGATAGCTTGCACTAGTGCCTTATATGCAATCTCCTTTACAGATGAAATTCTCTTTCCTAAAATCCACCCAATAAACTGGGGTTAACAATTTGCTTTCCTTACCAAACTCCTCACATGCTCATTCCATTTCATATCACTTTGTAATGTTCTGCCCAGATATTTAAATGAGGTGACTGCATTCAAACATTATGGGTTTGTTTTTCCTATTCATTTATAGTAAGTTACATTTTTCTACATTTAGAGCTATCTGCCATTCATCACAGCAAATAGAAATTTATTATTTAACAATGAAATTTGCCAAACAGCGATGCAATTGAAATCTTATTTTATTTTATTTTCGCTACCAGTTTTGGCAATTCATTAAGCCATCTTTACTGCCAAATGTTGTAGCGAAAATAAAATAAAGTAACATCTCAAATGCACGCCCGTTTGGCAAATTTCATTGTTAAATATTTGATCAGATGCTGTCCAGTGTCCACAATGGATTCACAAAAACTAGAAATTTTGTCTAAGTCATCTTGTATCCTCCTACCTTTACTCAAACTTTGACACCTTCCTGTACACCAAAGCATCATAAGCAAACAACCACAGACTGCCATCTACCCTCTGCCAAATCATATATGTATATAGAAAATAATAATGGTTCCGTGTCACTTTCCTGGGGTGCTCCTGAAGATAACATTGTCACTGACGAACACTCTCTGTTGAGGAATCCAGTCTCCTGCATTTCCTCTTATGCCATATACTCCTAATATTTCTACCAAAGTTTTGTGGTCTACACAGTCAAATACCTTTGTTAGATCCATAAATACTCGTACTCATTTATTTAGAGTACAAGTTTGTTATGACATTTTCGATGAGATCTATTATTTCATCTATGGTGCATTTATCTTTCTAGAAGCCAAACTGATTCTTGTTGATTATTTCATATTTCATCAGAAAAGCAACGAGTCTCTGTGCATAAGCTCGTTCAAATATTTTTTATATGACTGGTAAAAGAGCTATAGGCCTATAATTTACTGGATTGTATTCATTACCCTTTTTATGTATTGGTTTTATCAGTGCTGTCTTTAAGCACTTTGGAAAAGTTCCTTCCAGGAATGATGAATTAATTAGTTGTGTAAGAGGTTTCTTGAGTTACTGCATACAGTGTTTAATTTCTATACTTGATATTGTGTCAATTCCACATAACTTTGTTTATGTTAGGTATTTTATTATCTTTAGTGTTCCTTCTTCTGTCACTTTGGAAAAGTGCCATTGTTTTCCCAGGGGATTAATAAATGTTTTCCAGGTGTTATTGTGTTTTTTTATTATTTGTTGTTTCTTTTAGTTTTTGGCATATTGTGGCAAAATAGGCATTGAAGAGATTTACGATTTTATTCTGTTCAGTTATAGTTTTTTTGCTGATCATGAACTATACTTTGCTGTGTTCCTGTGAGTTGGAGCGTTTGTGATTTGTATTTATAATAGACCAACAAGCCTTGCTTTTATTATCAGCACTATTTATGTACTTTTTTTGATTCTAGTCGTTTAGCTGCTTGCAGTACTTAAGCATACTTTCTTTTATATTGTCTGTAGTACTCTTTAAAGTTTTCATCAATGCTAGTTTTATATATTCTGTGCATCATTTTTATCTTGTTCCTAGAGACCAAAAAGCCTTTTGTTATCCATTTTTTTGTTTTTATTTGCGTTTTTGGCTTTAGTTTTTATTACTGGGCATGTAATATTGAGATGGTAGAATAGTGTGTCAATAAAATGAGTCACTTTATAATCCACTGACAAGAGTCTTTTTCCAGCATTCCCATCCTTCTTTTTCAAGTTTTATACTAAGGGCTGTTAAGTTTTGTTCATTTAAGCTTCTTTTTTCCCACATTTTTTCTGTGTTTTCATTTGTGGTGATATCATTTAGGCATATTTTTATTGCATCATTGTCTGACAGGGCCGTTTCTATAACTTCACCTTTGTACTGAAAGTCCCTGAAATTTGTGAAGATGTGATCTATTTGAGTACTGGAATTTGCAGTTATACGTGTTGGAGTAGTTATTGCATTGTATAAGCCATATGTTTTCATTGTGTTTAGGAGCTCCCTACTGTCATTGATGTCTTGCAATGTGTTTGCACAGTTCTTGCTCAGGATGATATGTAAGAGCTCTCCTATGTTTTCAATGAACCTTTCTATGCACCCATTTGGCAGTCTGTAGATGTTTAAGATGTACAGTGAGGAACTACATAAAACTATTTTTTGGCCTGGTACTTTGACTACATTTTCAGTGTTATATTAGTTTTACATAAGTCAAGACTGCTTATGTGATTACTGTTTACATTGTTATGGGTTAGTATAGCAGCTCCACCACCCTTACTATTCCTGCTGCATGAACTAGCTGTTACACTGTAATTTGCAACAGTAAGATTTAGAATTTCATGCTCATTTAGTTATGTATTGTATATTGTGGTGCATTATTTTTATAACTGAATATCCTGATTCTATGTTTGTTTTTGTCCTATATTCTTTTTTGTTATCGCTGTTTTTTGTGGATATCAGATTTCCTGATTTTTCACCCCCACTATACAATGTTAATTTCCCTTGTTTCTAATGATTTTACAAACATCTGCATACATTCTGCTGAGTGTTACCGAACCTAATCTATTTAAATATGTGCCATCCTTTCCCAGACAATTTTCACACAGGAATTTGTTTGGGTCTATGAAGATAGCACCAAGACAATTACACTTTTGTTTCATGGCGCTGTTTATTTTGGATATGTATTTGTCACTCACTGACCTCCTTTTTATGATTCTGCTAAGTATGAGCCTGGATCCTTCATAAAGACGTCTTGCTGCACGAATCATGTTTCTTGTTTCATTCACTAATTCATCTTCACTGCTGCTTTTAAGCGAGTTTGTTCCAACATGCATAAAAATACCTTTGTAATTTCGTTTGTGTTGCATGTCCTGTTCTGTAGCCATTTGTTTTGCAATATTTTTGAAATGTTTGCCAAGTTATTGCACTCTAATCCCTGGTCGCACGTTGATTTCACAGTTGAGGATATGTTATTGTTTTTGGAGTTCGTATATTCAAGTGTAATTTTGCTGTCTCCTATTTGTTTTTAGTGGTTTTCATTCTCACGGCACTGCCTTACTTGTATTAGTGTATAATTTTCTTTCCTTGCCTCAAATAGTTCAGTTTTTACAGTGTCAATGTCGTCTTGTACCCTCTTTATAGTTTCATTTCTGAGGCTTATGATTCTACTTGATGGATTTCACACATGCAGAGCTGCTTTTCACATATTAACCTATTATTTTCTTTCTTTATGTGTATATTTTCTGTTTTTAACGGCTCAATAGCCTCTTGTAGCAATTTTATAACTTCATTTTTTGAGTCTACTATATTTAAAAGTTTGGCTGTTTCAGCACGTAAACAAACTTGGCATGTCCACGAAATATCATCACTGATGAACTTCAGGTTTACCTTCACACACTTTTCGCGTAGCCAGTAGTTGCATTTTATACACAATATACCTTTCATCACCCACTTTTTGCTGTTTGTTTTTTGCATTTCCGGCAAGAGCAAAATGTCACTCACTTCCCTAATGACGCCATATTGACTGAACTTCGAACTATGTATTTCACTTTTTACATTGTCTAACCTACCTACCAAATTAAGGGATCTAATATTCAACACTATGACCTGTAGAATGCCAGCCTCTTGAACAGTCCCTGCCAGAGTTCTGAATGGCATCGTCTTTTAGCTCTGGAATATTTTATTCGAGAAGGTGCTACCATTATTAAATCATACACTAGAGCTGCATGTCCTTCAGAAATATGATGGCTGCAGTTTCCTCTCACTTTCAGGCAACTGCAGTACCAGCACAGTAAGACCATGTTGGCTGATGTTACCAGTCAATCATCCAGACTGTTGCCCCTGCAAGAACTGAAAAGGCTGCAGCCCCTCTTCAGGAACAGCAGGTTAGTCCACAGATACCTCTACATTGCGGTTGCACCAACGGAATAGCTGCCTGTATCACTGACTACCAAAGGCACCCATACCTTGTCAAAGACCATGGTCCATTTCTATTAGAATTGGCATTAAAACTTTACTGATTTTGTCCATACCAGCATTCATAATATAAATTTCAATAACTATTCTTTTGTCACATATGCATCTTCAGGGTTACTTTTGTCACATATGCATCTTCAGGGTTATACATCTCTCTCTCTCTCTCTCTCTCTCTCTCTCTCTCTCTCTCTCTCTCTCTCTCTCTCTCTCCCATAATCCGTACAGCTGGCTGAAAATGACTTACAAGTTCGTGGTGCCCTCCATAGGTAATGCTGGAATTCAATATGGTGTTGGTTCACCCTTAGCCATGGTGACAGCTTCCACTCTCGCAGGCATATGTTCAATCAGGTGCTGGAAGGTTTCTTGGGGAATGGCAGCCCATTCTTCATGGAGCCCTGCACTGAGGAGACGTATAGGTATCGGTCAGTGAGGCTTGGCATGAAGTCTGCATTCCAAAACATCCCAAATGTCTTCTATAGGATTCAGGTCAGGGCTCTGTGCAGGCCAGTCCATTACAGGGAAGTTACTGTCGTGTAACCACTCCGCCACAGGCTGTGCATTATGAACAGTGCTCGATCATGTTGAAAGATGCAATCACCATCCCTGAAATGATCTTCAACAGTGGGAAGCAAGGCGGTGCTTAAAACATCAATGTAGACCTGTGCTGTGATAGTACCAGGCGAAACAAAGGGTTCACGTTCCCTCCATGAGAAACACGACCACACCATTACACAACCGCCTCCGAATTTTAGTGTTGGCACTACACACGCTGGCACACGAGGTTCATCGGGCATTCGCCATACCCACACTCTGTAATTGAATCGCCACATTGTGAACCGTGATTTGTCACTCCACACAATGTTTTTCAACTGTTCAGTCGTCCAATGTTTATGCTCCTTACACCAAGCAAGGCGTCGTTTGGTATTTACCGGCGTCATGTGTGGCTTATGAGCAGCCACTTGACCATGAAATCCAAGTTTTCTCACCTCCCACCTAACTGTCATAGTACTTGCAGTGGATCCTGATGCAGTTTGGAATTCCTGTGTGATGGTCTGGATAGATGTGTGCTTATTACACATTAAAGCCCTGTTTAACTGTTGGCAGTCTGCGTCAGTCAACAGACGAAGTCGGCCTCTACGCTTTTGTGCTGTGTATGTCCCTTCATGTTTCCACTTCACTATCACATCGGAAACAATGGATCTAGGGATGTTTAGGAGTGTGGAAATCTGGTGTACAGACGTATGAAACAAGTGACTCCCAACCATCTGACCACGAGTTCCCCGGAGTGCCCCATTCTGCTCTCTAATGACTACTGAGGTCGCTGATATGTGGCAGTAGGTGGCAGCACAATACATCTAATGTGAAAAACGTACGTTTGTGTGTGTGCGTGTTCTGATATCAGAACAAAGGATACACTTCAGAAACATCTAGTATCAAACATTTTTTACCTTAAAAATAAGACAAGAACAAAGGATACACTTCAGAAACATCTAGTATCAAACTTTTTTACCTTAAAAATAAGACAATGTACAATAAATGCAAATTTTAAATATCAAAAAGTATGTCAAGCTGAAACTCTGATACAAAATACATAATTTATGTAGAACCTCCAATAGTATGTTCCAGCATGTTCCATCGGAACATAATGAAATGACTGTTGTGAAGCCAACTATCGCAATACTGATAACCAATTTAATACCTTCAGTAGGCACATTAGACATCTGAAAAATAAGGGATAGGTCACTAACTAAACCTCGCACAATCCACCCCTTTCCAACTGGAGAGCCACAAAGAGTTTTTCAGTAAGAGGAAACATGTTTTGGAAGCAAAAATCATAGAGATCTCAAACATGTTTACATATGGAATACACAGTATCTTCTTGTGATATTGAAGTTAATTAATATATAATTCATGCCTAACTCACATCCTTATCTAGCTTCTTTGCTGTGAACATTACACTTCCATCAAAAATGTATCCTCCCAAAGCTTCCTTATGGATTTTCAACAACTGTATTTTTGCAGCTGTAGTTTCCTCTTCTGGTGCAAAGTCAACACGGTATTGGTACAACATAAAGTCTGTTATTGACGTCAGTTTGAAGTAATTTGTATTCATCCGGATTGTGGTTCCAGACTTTCCTAGAAAATGGAGACATATTTTTGGTTGGGTGAGACTTTACTTAAATCTTTGCTTCCATGGTCATACAAGTAAAAATAGTAACTTGCAGTGACATATGCCTAGAAATAATAACTGAGAAAGCTATGAGGCATGTCCAGAAAATAACAGAATTGAGTCTCTGATGCCCAAACGGATATTGTTGGCAGCACTGCATTCAACGACAAGGTGATGGCAGTAGAAGGCACGCTCATTTCTCTGAGTTCAGTGCTGTGTTGAATTGAATGTGTCTATTCTGAAGCCCAAAAGCTGCGACATGAGGAGCATAATCCAGTTTCTTCTTGGAAACGGAAATGTGGTGTTTGAGATTTTCAGTGAAATTAATCTTGTTTGTGGGGATGGTGTGATGAATGATACTAATGAGATTACAGATGGCAGAAAGGATGTTCATGATGAAGAAGCTGGCATTCCCCAATTGTGGCTGATGAGATGGTGAACAAGATCGATAAAAAAATGATTCATTGTGATCACCAATTGACTCTGGATGAGATGAACACAATGTTTCCAGAAATCTTGAAATCTCTTCTGCATGAAATCATTACTCAAACACTTAGTTTTCGAAAACTGTGTGTGAGATGGGAACCAAAACAGTTCACATATCAACACAAAGTCAACAGAATGACATCTTCATGGGAGTTTCTTGACTTCTTCAAACTAAGACAAAGAATTCCTTGATTCTGTTGTGAATGGTGATATGTGGCCTACTACACCCCTGGAATGGAAACACAATCATCAGTGAAAAAATTCAAAACTTTGGGTCCATTAAGTGTTACTTCTCATAGAATTTTTGCACCAACAAGAAATGATTAATGCTGCACAGTGCTGTAAAATCCTACAAACACAACAGAGTGTGATATAGAACAAAAAAAGCAGTTAAGTTAATGAAGTAAATGTGCTTGTTGCATGATAATCCACATCCCCACACAGCCAATGCCTTAAGGCAACTCTTGGGTTCATCATCAACCACAGCCCTGATCTGTCACCTTCATATTTTCACCACTATGAATTTGTATGCAGGTGTAAAAGAGGGTTTCCTACCGATGACGATGTTCAGTGGTTCTGAGAGTGGTTGAAGTAGGTATCAGAAAACTCATACCTCAGCTCCACAAATGCAATGAGATAGATGGTGACTACACTGGAAAATGATGTTTGAAGTACATCTGTGAAACTGTATATTTTTCATAAATATAGTGCATTTTTGTACAATTCTGGACATGCCTCCTTTTACAAAAAATTCCTTGTTCTTTACATTAAATAATTGTTATCTAACAGAAACTGTAGCACTGTTTACCAAAGGTTGATGATTAGTATCACTTCTCAAAATATCTACCTGATATCAAACATTAAGAAACATATTGCAATGATAAAACTGCATGGAGACTGCCCGCCATATTGTACAGTCCAGGTCAATCCATTTCAAATCATCCAGGCAATGTTGCTCTCAATATTTTTTATTTTCCTGACAGTCACAAAACATTGTTTTGGTTCTAAACATCCATTGAACAGCTGTAGCACACTTGTTTTTGTCGAACTCCAACACACAGAAAGCTCGCTCACCACCTGAACTCACCTTGTTTTGTGACTAGTGAGGACTATCGGCAAATTACCAAACTACGCTGTGGTGGTATACACAAAAAAAAAAGCTTTCAGGGTTTCTCTTCAACATGACATTTGTATGATATCTGTACAATGTTTGGTTCTTGTGAAATACATAATTGAAAGTGTTCCCAGACTTTATATACACACTGTATTTAGATTTAAAATTTTAGTTGTAACCACTTGCCAGCTGCAATTCCCGTTACAGAGTTAAACATGATGTTTCATTGCACAGTTTACCAGTTATGTTGTGTGTTCTACAAGACACTGTTGTGAGTTTCAGTGGAGTCACTTTTCATACTATTTTCTTTGCAGGCATCCAAGCAAAGTTGAAAGGCAGTTTTTGGTTCCGAAGGGTGAAAAAAAGGTACCAAAACATCACTGTTGTGTCAGAGCATATCCGTGGACAAGAACAAAAAATTCCCTGATATTTCCTGGATTTTCCAGTTAAAAACACACTTTTTCCCATGGGAAAATACACTTCTTCCAAGGTGAAAAATACACATTTTCCATGATAAGTGACACTATACATTCCCTTGGAGCCCTAAAAATTTCAATACTTTGAGTGGTAAAGGTTTTATACATTACCGTGAAACTTCGGAAAACGAAAAACCTTGGCAAAAAGTTTTAGAAAGATCTGATGCGCAGCAACATTTACGATGCATACATTTTTTATTTGTATTATGAAAGTAGAGATCTGAAACAGCACATTAGTTTCTGAAGCATTGAAATCGGGAGTGAAATGTGCTTTTGTAAGACAGTCACAGCTCATGTCACATGATCTCTCCAGCCAATGACAGCAGATACTCAGAGCATCCGACGTGATGTAGTCTGCCAACAGTAACATCACTGCTAAGTAGTGTGAACACACAAACCGAAAAAGTTAATGGTTTAAATTAAACGAACATAGTGTAGCTACAAGATAAGTTATATATTGGTCTTTTTTGTGTGTGTTACACTTTAAGATACATTACACAAAATTACCAGTAAAATTTTAAATAAAGACAATGTCTGGTCTTCTGGGCTTGAAATTATTTTAAGAGGCTAGTCCTCAATGTGTTAAGTATTAAATGAGAGTTAAATGCTCTGTGATTTAAGAAATTAATTGCACATTCGCAGATGTAACATAATTCATCTTCCATAAAATGAAACTTACTTTGAAACTAACACTTTTCAAATCGCCATTCACGATATTTTCCCATGACCTGTTAGAAATAGCTTCATTTCACAAGTTACCAGAGAGCACCAAAAAACAGGCGTTACGGCGTGTGGGCAGCTACGATGACGTAGGAAGCCCATATGTTCATACATATATAGCATTAAGAGATCTTACATGATGTCATAAAAGAAGTAGGATACTCCTAGAGCATTAGAATTCCTAAACCATACTAAAACGCATAATTCAGCTTAAAGTGCAAATTCGTATGTCCAGATTCACAATGAAGTAGACCCCATCCTGATATTAAGCTTTTCAGTGTGGTTTTCAGGATGAAGATTTTCTTAGAGTACCAGTATTGTATTACCTCATGTTTGGTTCTTTATTATGGCATAATGCCATACATACCAGAAGTTGAAAATCTGCACTTGAAATTCAGTGACACATTGAAACTAGCCAATAATGTAAAATGAAACACTGTTTCTAATAAACTGACTGCCTCTGGGGAAGAGATTAATGAAAGCCACATTTATTTAGCAACTGGACAAAAATAGCCCCCGCTGTTTTGCAAAGCGACTGACTGCCAAAAACATGGAAGTAAAATAAAATCAGAAAACTGAAACTAATAACATATGTTAGCCTTCCATAATTATGTGAATGTATTTTAATTCACTTGATAGCTCTCAACCACAGAAATCCATTTCATTTTCATTTGATGTGAGAAGTGTAAACAAAGCGGAAACAGCTAAATCACTAAATGTAAACACAGCTTACATGGAGACTAACCCCTCCCCACTAGAACCCAGACTGCTATGGACATGCACAAATCTGGCAGCTTGGACGCACCAAAAAAATATTCCTGGGTAGCATCTGGCTGCTTGTTGCTACTGCTGATACAGTAAACAGCCACACTTCAAGTAGCTGGAAGCGGGAGAAGGTACTGCCCATACGCAACTCAACTGTGCACGTGCGTGAGCCTGTGGCCAACTGCTCAAATGAACTTAATGTCAACAGTTGTAACATCATGCTCATTGACAGCAGTTTATTGGTTTGAAGTATTCCATAGTCTTTGTCCTAAAGCCTTGACACATATTGCAGTTTATTAGCTCTAACCAGTCAAAAGTACAAAAGTTTAACTGAAGACTAAAACAATGAAAAATTCCCAGAATTCCAAAAAATTTCCAAGTTTTTCCTGGTTTTCTCCTGGATGAAAAAATTTCCAGGTTTTTCCCGGTTGTCCCAGAGCATTTGCACCCTGTATGTTCACTTTTGTCTTCAATTTTTCCAAGCTACCACTTCTCATCTTACAAACAACAAAGTCATTATTTATGAAATATGATATGTTTGCAAAAACTATTGAGGTCTGATGATCATCGAAGTTTGAGGCTTTGCAAGTAACAATACATCTTATTTGGTTTTCAGTTATGAGGACATATCTGTGATGGCTTGTTCTCATTTTGTTGTTCTGCCTATCCCATCACAAGAATTTGTTCCATGTGATGAGGCAAAGAAATTCCTCTCTGCTAGTAAACCAGTCATTTTTATGTTGTCAAACAGTAATGAAGTGTTCCTTATTTTTGTACTGGCTGCTTGCACCATTGCTAAAGTTAATGACCATTTCAACATTATGTATGATATTCTTAATTTCCCTAATGAGATGATGTTGAAACGTATACACAGTTGTGGTATTGTGATCAAGGTGGTTACTAATTATACAAATAGATTTGCAACATACTTTGTCTTCTTTTTTAAAGCAGATGACAAATGGATGCCATGCGTTTGTGCATTAGTCCAATGAAAACTTTGAATATCATCCTATACTGTAACTGTATAGTTTTCTGCAAAATCACCACTCACTAAGCACTGGGTTTCTTTCAGGTTTTCATTTGTTTCCTTGAAATCTGGGCCTTAAGCTTTTGAGATAAAGTAATGGGATGCTAAAAGCACCAGCTTATCAACAAGAGAATGTAAAAATTCATCACTGGGCATTACCTGTGTAATAAGCTCAGCTTTGTTTGAAAATTACTTTGTCAGGCAAGATACCAAGTTCCTTTTTTAAGACGTCTTCACAGGTGTCAAGCACACATATTTTAATATTAATGTCACATACCATGAAAGCTATCAGGTCTTTATAATTTGCATTAAGCTTTGCTCCTTCCATCATAAGCTTTGTGTTTTTATGATGCTTACAAACGCATACATTATAGTTCCGATGAACCCAGAAGAACGCACCACTTTGGTGATAGAATGCAAAACATAGAGTGGCCAATTTTGTGATCTGGATATTTCTGTTTATAGAGGCTGTAGAGATCATTCAGCGAGAGAAGAATTAACCTTTTCTGCTTCTGCACCTTAACATTGTTAACTACAGTTGAAAAACACTTTCTTACCAGGACATAAACTATTTTCATCATCCTCATAGAAGCCTTTAACACAATAACAACTTCATTTATTTTGCTGGCATCTTGATGTGGTAAGGTACCTTGAGCCTTTACTAGCTGCCTAGTTAACTTCACCATGTATTCAGATGCTTCAAATTCCTCAATAATTTTTTTCTTAGGCCATGATCTTGGCAAGAGGTTAATTATCTTAATTTCATGATCTTTACAAGAAATTTTGACTTTTTTTCATTATTTGGTAATAAGATATCATATTCACTTTGCACTTTTTCTATAATATTTTGATTCTGAGATTCTAAGTAATTATGGAAACATTCTTGCAATTTTTGCTTGACTGCACTTGTGATTTTATCAGTTTTTCTTTGTCGGTGTTCTGTGTTAAGCTTCATTATTTTACACAAAGGAGATAATTCCAGAGTTTTACAAATGGATTCTCCTTGATGCAACACATTATTCTCAACACATTCAAAAGGCCCAGAAAGAAATTCACGGTCATTTTTGACACTATTTGCTGCTTCTTCGATTGGTTTTTCTACAACCATTCTTGATGCACATGTTAGACATATTGCTTGTCCCGGAATTAACTTAATATTCACATTTTTACTCTTAGAAAGATGTTCAATCACTATTTCATGCAAACCATTTTTAACTTTTTTCTTAGTACCAAATGGGTCACAACATTATTTCCCAAAAATGTGGTTGCATTTGTCTAAATATTTATCTTTGTGTTAATGGCAAATATTGGTAATTTCTTTTGAAATGGTTAATTTTAGCAGAAATTGTTCTTCAGCTGCAATTCTTTAGGCACTGCTTTCTGCTAATAATAATAATGGCATGTGACGAGGGCCTACCATCGGGTAGTCCCGCTCGCCTGGTGCAAGTCTTTCGATCTGACGCCACTTCGGTGACTTGCGCGTCGATACTGCTTTCTGCTTTCTTGTAGGGTTGTTCATGGCAATGTTCACTTATTAGTTCACCTACAAAACAGCTCATACTGAATACTTGAACAATCTGTTATTCCTGAAAATAGTTACAAATGGGAGAGTTAAAGTCTACACTGGCAAAACTCTCATTGACTTTGGTGCCTGCAAAGAAAATAGTATGAAAAATGACTCCATTGGAACTCACAACAGTGCCTGGTAGAACACACACCATAATTGATAAACTATGCAATGAAATATCATCTTTGTTTAACTCTCTAATGGAAATTGCAGCTGGCAAGTAGTTACAACTAAAATTTTAAATCTCAATACATAGAGAAACATTAATGTGTGTAATCTGTACGCAAGTGTAGTACAACAAATGTCAGTAAGTTAAGAATTACAACTCGTACTTGCTCTTGTCACTACCTACTGTTATTTAGAAGTAGAAATATTTGATCATTTATTGCAATGATTAAAACATTATTCAACCAATGTCAATTGTAATAATTTCAAGCCTTTGTTTGTTAATGTGGCACTGAACAAGCATGTAGAAGTGTTGCATTTTTACCGAAGTTCACTGCTCTATTACTCTCACTGTAGTTGAGTTTGTCATACATTTCTGTGAGATATTCGTATGAGTATAAAAAAATTCTCTAAAATGCTCACTTGTTTTCATTCAGTCCCTTTTTAGATATTGACATGTGAAAATTGGCTTTAAAAGGCTTTTGGCCATTTTTTAAAAGCTCTAGGAAAAACAGGAGTACATTCTCAGGACTAAAACTTATACTACATATAGTTATGTAAATACTCAACACAGAATTAACATATTATTACTGAGTCTCTCTTCCTTCATCAAAAGTAATGATTGATAATTTTTTTCCCAGTCTTTGCAGAAATAGTTTGACTGAGTGTCTTGCAGGATATAAAATTTTTAAAAAAGTGTAAGCCTGTAGTTCATGTTGAACACAGTGGTTTTTTGCTCAAGCAGTCCACAGGTGTACTGCCGGTCCATAGTTTCCAACGGGCACAATATTTCAGCGATCAGACATGTCTCCATCGTCAGGTGTGCTGATGAACTGAGCTCCTGAAGTTGGGCTCAGTTCGTCAGCGCACCTGACAATGGCGACATGCCTGATCGCTGAAATATTGTGCCTGTTGGACATTATGGACCGGCAGTACACCCGTGGTCTGTTTGAGCAAGAAATACGCCGGGAGAAAATGAAGAGCTCAGTTCATCAGCGCACCTGATGATGGCAACATGTCTGATTGCCGAAATATTGTGCCTGTTGGACACTATGGACCGGCAGTACACTCGTGGACTGTTCGAACAAGAAATACACTGGGAGAAACTGAACAATCACACAGTGGTTTTTGAATTATTTTGTTATCTTTTAAAATAACTTGGCAACTTCCTGCAAAACCATGTTTTCCATTAAACCTGGCCCAATCACCAATTTAAAAATGGCTGCCAGGAAAAAACTATGGCTAAAAAAAATTTTTCTTACTGTGTTTTGTGACTGTCTACCTATAGGGAACTCATGATTAAAAAAAAAAAAATAGTGAAAATAAAAAAAAAAATGTTAAGCAACAAATTTGATTTATATTGTGTGATCTGAAATGGACTGACCCACACCTTAAAGCAAACAAGAAACTACATTCTTATGAAATTAATTTTTAACAGTAAAATCAAGCAGTAGGTGTGAGGGTTAACATATTAAAAGCAATTACCCTTTTTACTAGACAACCATTCCGGTCTTGTTATTATGCTGTCCTCCACAACTCGTGTTTGCCTTTGAACATTCCGTTTGGGGGCTGCTTGTGCTTTCTGGACTGGAACTGGGACTGGAACTACAAAAGTGGAGAAGTCTTTAAGATGCCAATGCCTGACATAAGGTTAAAATTACTTTCTTCAGAAAAATCAAGAATAAAATTAAATTACAACTTTTTCAGAGTAGCAGCTTCTCTAGGTTTCAAGCAAGATTTTCAGTGTCAGCCTTTTCCATTTAAACAGAGTATATAATTTAACATAAAGAAATGATAATGGTATGGAGAGGGAGCATTACAGGGTGAAGGATTTGAGGGATTTGGGGGGGGGGGGGGGGGGGGATGGAGGAGGACATAATGAAATGAGAAGGAAAAACTATTTACAACAGGTAAGATAGTATTTCAACAGAGACCAGCTGAGTAACAAGTTACTGAACACAAGCTGAAGATCAAGTTTCTTACATGAAGGAAATTGAATTACTTCATAAATCACATACAAATATCCTTGCTTATTCTTCATCAATAAATATATTTTTAGTGGTGGTGGTGGTGGTGTGGGAGGGACATTGAGCATTAGCGAAATCAAGCAGAAGGTTATTAGCACCCGTTAAAATGAACTGAGATGAATGTGGTTGAAACAAAAATAAATTTTAAAGTGATCTCAAAAATTTTTTAAAATTGTGGTATCATATTCAAAAAAGGAGAGTTCACGTCATGAGAGAATACTACCTGTGTGAAAATAATGCAAGTGTTGTGTAATATGGTGTGCTGATTCCGATTCTTCAATCAGAAATGTTGTATGGCATATGGATTTAAAGTTACAGCTGAAAGTGATAAGATATTAAAAGACAGTACATAGGTTATGTAGCTGCATCACTGAGCCGTGTTTAATGTACGAATGTGTGAGTGTGTGTATTCTCAGCATTACTCCCCTTTATGCATCTGTCAAAAGATACATGTACTGTAGTGAAGACAAACAAGCAGGTTTGGAAATGTTCTGACTAGTCTGTGACAAGTTCTAACTTGTCCACAATCTATGGCATGCATGCAGGTTTCAGAATGTTTTATAAAATTAGTTCACATGCAATTTCTCCTGTTCGTCAATCAGTCTGATTCAGACATGACTAGAGAATAGTTCGTGCTAGTGTGGTTCTGTGTTTTATTAATCAACAGTCCCAGTAACATGCATATAAGTTATTTCATATAAAGCGATTTGGTAATTCGGTATATTGTGATTTAGTAAACAAAAGACAAATAGGCACAGTTGTGTGATTTGTCCGGTCTTCTTTTGCTGCATTTGTGGCAAGTATACAACATCCAACCAGTGCAAGATCATGACCAGAAAGCTGCTTATAGCTTACAAACATTACTTAGGATGTGAAATGGAAGGTCAAACAAAATCCTGGGCTCCTCATCTCTGTTGCAAGTCTGTTACTCCGACCTAACCCAATGGTTAAATGGTAAGCAAAATCAAATGCAAGAATAACACGTCAAAAATCGTTTCTTCAGATTGTCAGTCTGCGCTAAAGACTGTGGCGCATGGTACAGATTACCAAGTACCAATTCCTCCTTCATCCGATGCAATGAACAATGAAGAAAGTGATGCTGAGGGCAATGACAGTGATGCTGGAGCCTTGGAATACATGATCCTGACAATTACATTAAAAAGCCACATTTGATCACCAAAGCGAAACTGGACGACCTAGTTCACTATGTCTCCCTGTCGAAAGAAAAGTCTCAAGTTGGGTTCCAGACTGAAGGACTCGAACTTACTCAAGAGAGGTGCTACAGTTATGCACTTTCAAGATCACCACATGAAATTCACAGCATACTACGCTGTTGAATGTGGTGTTTGCTTTTGTCATGATGTAACAGGACCCCTAAAGGAAATAGGTAACGTGTACATGGCAAAAGAGTACAGACTTCTTATTGACTCTAGCTCAAGCTGTCTCAAAGCTGCACTACTACACAATGACAACCTGAAGCCATCAATTCCTATTGCTCATGCTGTGGGAATGAACGAAACCTACACAACAATGAACACTCTCTTGATGCTGATTAAGTACTCTGAGCATAACTGGAATATTTGCAGTGATTTGAAGGTTGCAGCCCTTCTGTTAGGAATGCAGACTGGGTACACAAAGCACATGCACTTTCATTGCCTGTGGAATAGTTGCAATGACAAGAATCACTACAAAGTAAGAAATTAGCACCCAGAAATTTACCCATAGTCAGAAAGCACAACATTCCACATGTACCTCTTGTGGATTGTAATAAGAGTTACCTACCTCTACTCCATAACAAACTGGGTCTTCTGAAACAGTTTTTTGCAGTGAAGGATAAAACAAACCATGGTTTTCAGTACCTAAAAGGAAAGTTTGGAAAGATGAAAACTGACACAAAACTGAAAGCAGGAGTCTTCATTGGACGAGAAATGTGAAAGTTGATTCGAGATTCACATTTCAGACTCGAGCCCGCAGAACGAGAACTAGCAGCTTGGTATGCATCTGTGCTTGTTGTGCACAACTTTCTTGGGAACCACAGAGCCGACAACTATGCACAAGTTGTGGACAACTTGCTAAGAGCCTTCCAACATCTCACTGAATGTCACTAAAGATGCATTTCTTGCATTCATGTCTTACCTCCTTTCTGTCAAATACGTGAGCTGTGAGTGATGAGCATGGTGAAAAGTTTCCACCAGGAGATGTCTACCATGGAAGTAAGATATCAAGGTCACTTCAGTCCAGACATGATACAGGATTATGGTTGGTTTTTGCAGAGAGCAACAGATGTTCACAGGTGGAAAGCAAGAAGCTCTACACATTTTTAAATCAAGTCATTGTCAGTCTTAGTATAACTAAGGGTCCCTGACATTTCAGAGGTAAATAAACATTTGCAATTCACTTTTTAATAATAATACTTAATGTTTTCATCCCAAAATACACACATTAATTTCCCTAAAATATCTCACATTTGCAGTTCAACGTATATAATAGCACCATTCTTGATAACCTTTACGCATATGTAGCTTTTTTTTCTGACATGCCAGAGCAAATTCTACTGCAGTTCTGTATTCAGCGCACATGAATTATTATCAGGAACATATTTTGAACCCAGTATCAGTAAAAAAATTATTTTGTTTGTAATTCCTCCACCTAGAATTATTAATTCCTCCACTGAGCCTTACCTGAATTTTCACATGGGTCACATCCCCATTCTCAGCTTTATTGATAAAATTGCACTATAAACCTTCCAACATACACCAAGTCCAACCTGATCACTGGCAAAACTTACTTTACTGAACGTAGCACCAGCTGTGAGACTAGCACTGTGCTTTACCGACTGATGTGCAAACACTACTGGTCTTCTTAAGCCAGTATGCCATCAGCAAGAACGAAGAGACATCTAAGTTAATAATATACACCATAGACATGGAAACAACAGCTGCCATCTTCATTTTTGCTTGCTATGTCTCTTTGTGTGCCATCACCTCATCTCACCTTAAATTTCCTTTTCATTTTACTTTGGGCATAACTTTCTTTTTCTTATAAATACTTTTCACCGTGGTTAAGATGATATTTCCTTACAATTCACATTTATGTGAGGCTCAGTATTTAATGTGTACTGTACAATCTCTATCATGACTACTTGAAATTTGTGAGAGTATGAGTTCAGTGCCAGCATTCCTCTGCACATCAGTGGGTCTTTAACTGATGCATCAGTTTTTGGAATTTTCTATGGGTATCCATGAAAGTTACTGCAGAAATTGAGAGGTCTGAGCACAGGAAGAGGGGCACATGATTTCACTGAAGGAAAAACACATTTAGCGGAAGACTGAAATTAAAAAAACACACAGAAAGAGTATAAATGAGCAAAGTAAAAACACCTGTGACAGTGATGTCTATTAGACAGGACCATGATGTAGTAAGCAGAACATGAAAGCCAGTTGACATATGAAGGACCATATAGAACAGATAGATGAAAGTTAAACACGTGATGAAGTACAAAAGCAAAAGGCAATTGGCCAAGGAAACTAAAACGAAAGGGGTAAAAAAAATCTGCCAGGAAAATATCAGAGACTGTCACGTGATTTAAATGTTAAATGACTGGTTGTGGCAGCCATTTGAAGCAGCAACTCCAAGTTTACTTGAATGATCTCTCACCATACTGACTATAGATAATTATTTATTCCTGTTATTCTTCCAATGATAGCAAAGATTTTGACTGATACATTGTAAATCAGCACCTAAAGGACTTATTCTCACTCAGTAAATTTGCTCCATTATATGTTAGATAGCCCCGCAGTCACATAATTGGCTACTTCTCATAATCACTTAGAAACAAACACAATGTGCTTAACAATCGCCTTTAAACAAGAGTTAAGGCAATACGATTACAAAGTGTAAACATGGACATGAAAATACACTTTTTCCATGTTAAGTTACAGTATACTATTCCTCAAAACTGTAAAACTTATCAATGGTTATGGTTTTATACATTAGCATAGAATTTCCCAGCATTTTAAGAAACGAAATTCAGGGAAAAAAGCATGTACTGGAAAGACGTCTATGCAGCAACATGTAAACTGTATTTTTTCGTGTTACAAAAGTATAAATTCAAATCCCACCAAACACTGCATGTTACCCTCCGCAGCATTGAAATCGTGATGCAATGAGCTTTTGTAAGCCACCAATAGCTCATGTCATGTGATCTCGCCAGCCAGTGACAGCGGATGTTCAGAGCACAGGACACGTGATGTAGTCAGCCAATAGGAACATCACTGTTATGTAGTATGACGCACAAATAGGAAATGTTAATGGTTTAAATTAATGTACAGCGCATTGCTACAAGAAAAGAAAATCTAGGAAACGTTAATGGTTCAAATTAATATACAGTGTTGTTACAAGAAAAGAAAACCTTTCACATATTAGTCTCGAAGATTAATAAGCGGCAAGAGAAGCTAAGCTTTCACATATAATGTTGAACTTTTTCGCGTGTACACTTTAATATACATTACGCAAATGTGCCAGTAAAATTTTTAACAATGACATAAATGTCTGATCTTCTGGGCTCGAAATTATTCTAATGATCTGCTGGGCTCTAAATTATTCTAAACGGTCATCTTCAAAGAGTTGATTTTTATGAGTGTCAAATGCTCTGTGACTTTAGAAATTCATCATACTTTCTCACACATATATCACTACAACTCAGACTGCTCTGTGCATCATCATTGGATCCATGATATTTCCAAACTGGAGCAATACAAGATAGTGCGCCCCCCCCCTCGCCACCCCATAGAGCGTTTGAGGTAGGACACCAAAGCTTAAAAAAATTGACTTATCAAAAAATATGTTCATTTTTTAGTGCACATCTTTCTGATACATAAAACATACGTGTTTGAGGAAATGTGAGACATTTTATTTGGTCAAAGTGTGCCAAAGTGCAGCGCCACACCTCTTCACACAGCATTTTTCTATTGCATGTCACTGTATTTTGCTCTGTGGAATTCTGCACTCTTTATTGCATATTAGCTAGTAACTTGCTGTTTTGTGACATAAAATTAAATATAGGATACATAAAACAAGTAAAGACAAGACACAAGCAGGACAGTACACATTTCTTCAATCCTCAAGTCCTAGAATTTTTTTTCTCTACTCTTGCTACAGCTTTACATGGCATGCTTTCCTTTCTGGGAAAGAATCTATTACATCATCAACGTTCGTCAAACGTTTTGCTACATGAAAAAATGATATGTCATTGTCTAATACTAAAATAACTATTAATAAAAATAGTAACCAAGACTGGTGTATTTCTCGATCTGATTGCGTGCATTTTGCACTGTCTGTTAGATAAAATGAAATAGGCCTGCCTAATATTGCAGCAATTGTAATACATGCCAAATAAATGAGACAAACGAGACTGTTTGGGCATTTTTTATAACATCACAGAATTCACAAACAGCCAATATCAAATGCCTACCAGACCACCTACAAGCAAAAAGTTTTATGTTAGGAAATAGTTTCACATTTCATTCATAGGCTCCAGCTTCTCAAGCATGAGATGGAAAAGTAGTAGTATGAAATTTTTATACAAATTTGGAATATTTTTCCATAATTTGTGTGATGTCCCCATTTCTTCTCCTTCCTCGTCCTAACAAACAACCTTGTTATCAGTAATTCTGTAACTCTGTAACTATTTCTGACAGTGTCAAAACTTACTCTCCGGTTAACTTCACTAACCCTGCCACAATCACCAGTTTAGTTATCCCATGTTTATTCTCCGGTTAGGCATTATTAAGTGTTCGTACAATGTGCTTTTCACGCTACTTTAGCAGCTGTTTTCCAGGGACTGTACAACTGGTCCTTACTAGTGTAACAGTCTGGCCAAAACTTTTCTGTCAAAATTTCATTTTCTTGGATACTACGAGGAGATAATATGTAATATTTCTTACGTCTTATTCCTGTTACTCATTTATTTCCATTCTGGTAGTCTCAACCTATGGATTTTGCTAGTAATTATAACAACGCTCATCACTCGCAATCCCAGTCAACCATATAAACAGCGAGTGACATTCACCCGTTCGGCTTTGTTCCGCTCAGCTCATGTATCTTCATCCCCTTTTGTCTGCAGGAAAGTTTATTTCTAGATACAACGGGGGTTCCCCTGGCAGAGACATCATGTACACTATGCACGCATTCAACAATCAACTTAGAATTTGTTCAAACATGCTCAAAATCCTACAGAGATGAGTCTTAAAATCATATGAACAATCGATAGATCAACATACGCTGGATGCTAGGTACTTTGTGAAACGTCTTTTTTGTCGAGAATATGAATTGCCCCCCCCCCCCCCCCCCCCCCCCAAAAAAAATTGCCGCCCAGGGCAGATACTTCGGTTTGCCACTCGCCCCCTCGATCCGGGCCTGTTACACATGCGTGAATCTGCCAGCTTAGGTGCGGCAGTATAATTTTTCTGGGTAGCATCTGGCTGCTTACTGCTATTGCTTATACAGCTAACTGCCACACTTCTGTAGCCAGAAGCAGGAGAAGGTACTACTCATACGCGACTCAACTGCGCATGAGCTCACTCTCAACTGCCCAAACAAATTTAACGTAAGCAGTTGTGATGTCACACTCATTGGAGGCAATTTGTAGTCATGAGACAATGCACAGTCTTCCTAAAGCCTCTGACACATTTTCCTGTTGGCAGACACTTGTATGAGCACTGTGTTTTGGTGTTGTACATGGTGCATTTCCTTTGCAAGTTAAGTCTTATTTTCGTTTTCTTTTTTCCTCGTTCATGTTTAATTGCTGCAGTATTATTCTGCAGTAGCAAGATACAGTAATATCATTTGTTAGAGTATTGGTTCTTACCAATCAAAGTTACAAAAATTTAACTGAAAACTAAAACAATGAAAAATTCCCAGAATTATAAAATATTCCCGGGTTTTTGCCGGTTTTCTCAAAGATGAAAAAATTCCCGGGTTTTCTCCAGATCTCCCGGTTGTCCTGGGTCATATACACCCTAGATTAGGATTTGTATCAAAGTTTCCCAAAATCCACATGTTAAGTACCTCTGAAATAGATAATCATCATAAGAACAGTGAAGTCAGCCCTGCGAGGTGTCAGCAATGTAACACTGCCTCTTGGTATCGTTACCAGCTTGACCTCATATTTTAAGGAGAAATAAACACAATATCAATATATCAGCCCCATCAATCAATCACATATGACAATTTGGGCTATAATTGAGATAGCACACAGTTATGACTTTGTCAATGTGCAGTTTTTAAAATTCACACACACCTGCCGTTTGTCACTCACTCCGTCCATCTGCTGCCATATAATCCCCAAGCAGAAGTACTGTTCAGTTGAGCGACAACCAGCGCCCTCTGATTCATGGGATGTAGATGGCAATGGGAGATTATGGGGGAGGTGGTAATGTCTACTGAGTGTGTTTTGAAATCTTGTTCAATAGTATGTTGTTTTACATGAAAAAAGGTCTCACGTACATGTGGCTATTTAGGCCTATTTAGGAACAGACTACCCTTCCATTCACTTCAAAATGAATAAACCTATGCAACTGAAGAATTATTATGAAATGGAGTTAACAGTTTTTGATTTGCATTTTAATCATGCCAATCATGTTGAAGAATAGCAATGCTCCTGCAAATGTGAACACTTTTTTTTAACAGTGTCAGCTTTTCAATCCAAAGAAAATAATGCACAAAAGCAATGTTAATAACTAAATAGTGCTATGCTATGTCTTTAACGATTTATTCATATAATTAATTTACACTGCATTCATGAACCACAACATAAAATTGTTCAAAGCAAAAAAGTCTCTGGCACCAGCTACAGTTTAGAAACCAAGCACAGTGATGCGATGACATAAGCACTGTTACTTGTTGATTATAAGTATTATAATTATAAACAGGAGTACCACTGTACAGTACTTTGTGGTCGGGCATTAGGGGGCTGCAGTGAAGCAGAGTAGTAGCAATCAGTCCATGTAAATGTGTGAAAGCTGTAAATTCAGAAGGTCATAACAATGTACTACCAGAATTCTTGCCCAAATTTTTGCAAAGGATCAACTGCTGTGGCTGACACCTTTTAAGTGGACTTTTTTCTGACTAAATATAAGGTTGAGCAGGTGATGCTCCCTTATTAGAGATGCCAAACTGTGGACATGTTGACTGACAAGTTTCACCCAGTGGTTCAAATAGTCCACAGCCATTTTCTGCATGTACACGGCTGGGTGATTTTGTGGGGTAGTCTGGGTGTAATAAGATAACCGAGTTCATCAAAGCAGATTTTTATGCATGCAGTCATTTGGACATTGCTTCTATCATCTTGGAAGACAGGAGTGTCCACAGCATACTAATCATGAAGATACAGAAAACGAGTAATACATTGTCACCAATAATGTTGAATCATAACCTGAATGACTAGGACCAAGTCAAAATTCAGCAAACACTCCCAAAACATCACAGAATCACATACTGCCAGAACTAAATGATGCACAGACTGCAGGGGTTAAATGCCTCATTGGTACTGTCAATGTTCTCAGTGTCAAACATTGTTTTAAAAGTAGAAAAATTATGATTCGTCACATCGCACTACACCCTTCCAGTCAACAGATACTGTCCAGTTTCTCTGATATTTATCCACCTGAAAACATGTGCATTATGTGCCGCTGTGTGCTGTGGCTTTTTGTGAGGCAACTGCCTCAAAAGGTTCATTACTTAAGAGCTCCATTGACAATGTTTGCTTGTAAATTGAGTGAGATAGAACTTCATTCACTCACAGCAGCAATTTGTGCTGTGTTTGGAACAAATTATCATTAATATGACACAACACTTGTCTCCAGTTGCTTTAAGTTAGGATATTTCTATTACAGCTGTCCTTATGCCATTTTACATGGTTGCAAGGGATGCATCATTACTTGTAGACACAGATAGTCCATGCTGATGTACCAACAAGTCAAGCAACTTAACTGATGGGAGTGGTTATAGGTATGTCCAAACAGTAGCTGCTTTCTGCCATTGTTATGCCTCCACATCAATCCATCTTACTACGTTGATTCTGTATAACCAACTTGGACAAACATACCACTTCACTGTCATGATTTACATCAGTAATCATGTGACCAGCACCAGCCTTGTAACATCTACAGCACCCAAAAGTGACCACTGTGTTATTTAAATCGGGTGATTATTATTTTGTCCAATGGGCTTCTTTTAAAAATAATCACACATTGATATAGTGAACCTCCAAATATCGAAGACATGTCTATACCAAATTTTTTCTTCATTCCCTTCCCTTGGAAGCCAAAAATCCTGATATTTCGCAGAAAACCCATTGTTATATTGACGTTTTTGGAAGGATTGAGAAGGGCACATTTTACCCCAATATACTGAAGTTCAGTGGACAAAAACTCTTTATAATGAAGTCACCTTTATCTATTGAAGTCTTTCATATACTACCTCTGTATATCAAAATGTGTGCAAAGAGGCAAATACCAGTCCCTCCCCTCCCTGCATTGATGCATTAGTGAGATCTGCGTCACATTGCGGTTCCCACATCCTCTGTGCAGGTGTGATTTCAGACTGTGTTTGTTTTCACTGAGTGTGAGCTGTAAGTGTCAGCCATGCACTCTAAGAGGAAATGTCTGGCCATAAAGCAGGAATGAAAAAAAAAAAAAAAAAAAAGAAGATAGACATAGATGCAGAGTTTGGGATTCTGGTAAACACACTGTCAACAATAATCAAGAATAAAGACTGCGTCATTGCCATAAATGAAGGGACAGATCAGAAATGACAAAGGCTGGGTTTCCAGATTTAGAAGAGTGTTTAGTTCAGTAGTTCTGACAAGAGGAACAAAACTGTGAAACAAAATGGAAAGAAAAGTTGGATTATTTTGCAGCACATTGGGATATGTTTTGTGTTAGTAATGGAAGGTTAGAAAATTTCAGGAAATGTTCTGTAAAATGAATGGGGAAAGTGCCAGAGGAGATAACAAAATTTGTGTCAGTGGAACCTAGAATTGCACAGGATTCGTCAAGATTACAAATGGATGATGTTTTTAATGCAGATGAATTTGGACTGTTTTACAAATGTCTTCCAGACAAAACTTTGACTTTTGGAGAAAAATACCACGAGGGCAAGCTGAGCAAGGATTGTGTTACCATTCTGTTAGCAGCAAATATGACTCGCACAGAAAAACTCAAGCCATTTATGATTGGAAAATCAAAGAAACTGCCATCAAACAATCGAAAAATCAGGATGGAATGTAACAATATTATGAAAAGGAAAGTTGCAACTCATCACTTAGCAGAGATGCTGAGTCGCAGATAGGCACAACAAAAAGACTGTCACAGCTGGTGGTTTCAGTTGCCTGAGACTGCAGTCATGTGTGAGAGTTGCATTTGCATGAGTGTGTGTGCTTGTGTCTGCTGTCTATTGTTGATGAACACCTTAATGGTTGAAAGCTTTATTTGTGACAGTCTTTTTGTTGTGCCTATGTGCGACTCAACATCTCCGCTATATCATAAGTAGCAACTTTCATTTTCATAATAAAGAAACTGCCATGTTCTTCCAGGTGTAAGTCACTCCCCGTGAGTATCCTGTGAACAAGCACAGATGGCTTCAGAAGTGTTTTCCAGTTGGTTAAAGGGCTTTGATAGGAAAATGACTCATGAAAACCAAAAAGTTATGTTGCCTGTGGACAACTGAAGTGTGCACAGTGCTATCACTCCATTAAAATCTGTGAGAGTACAATTTTTACAAACTAACACTGTGTCAAAACTGCAGCCCTCGGATCAAAGAATAATCAAGAATGCCAAAGAAAACTACTGATGTGAAGTGGTCCAAATGACATTCTGCAAAATTAACAATGACAAACCTACAATTATCAACATTTTATATGCTATGAGAATGCTGGATAAAGTGTGGAGAAGCATGAAGGAGCAAACAATCGTCAATTGTTTCTGAACATGTGAATTTTCAACGATAGATGAAAATGAGCAGCTCATGATTTTAATACTTAAGCATGTAAAACCTTAGTTTGATTCTGACACTGGTTTGTGTCAATTTTGATTAAAGTTTTTATTTTCTAAAGTACTTACAGACAACACCTCCTGACAGTATCCTCAAGTCCAAACGGACAAAAGTGGTGACTCACTTTAACACTGCTTATGTTCATTTTGAAGATTTCATGGATGTGGACAATGATGCAGTACAAGGATCACTAACAGAAGCTGAGACTAATGACTTTGTGAAGACAGTGAACGAAAAAGAAGACAGCAACAGTGATGAAATGGAAGGGGAAAGGGGGGAGGGGGACATCAAAGAAGCACCACCAGTGATGGCCATGCAGGCCAAAGTGGATCTCGGCACAATCAGGGCACATGTGGAAAGGTGTCAGGAGGTAGAGGATAATGTGTTCTCAGCCATGAAATCATAGAGAATGAAATTGGCTGACTGGTTATCAAAACTTTAAAGCAAGCCAAAACTATGGAATACTTTTAAAGCTGGAAATTTTTGTGTACATTCTGCACAATTTTATACTAAATTTAATTTTTTTACAATGAAAATATTTATTTTAACCTTATAAACTGTTGTTTATTTCAGAAGAAATAAAGCAATATGCATAACAATCTCTTGATTTCTTTTTTATATTACCAAAACTAACATAGGCCTCCCATATTCAGCCACATATAAGACAAGGTTTTTTCCCAAATTTGTCATTCGAAAAATACAGTCATCTTACATTCCAAGATTACAGTATTGCTGCTGAGGTAAACATTTTTACAGTGTTCAATAGATTAATATAAGGGTTATATTACATTTACAGTTGAAGTACAGGTTTCGTACAAATATATTTTCAAGGGTTCTGAAAGGCAGGGCTTAGCAGACAATACTTTCGCTTGATTAGACTCAAGATTTCCCAATATGTAGAAGTGTCCAATAAGAGTGGGAATCTTGTTCGATCAACCATGTGAAATTTGACTTGTGGTGCTAGTGCAACACATGGATACAGAGAAACTATGACTATACACCAAAACAATCTAATGCTCCACTTAAAAAATTTACAATTTTGTGAAACGCTGGTGGAAATAGCATTGAATTTTGTTGTATCTGAATAGGTTTTCAACAGAAGTTCTTATACATTTATGGATACATATGCATACATTTATGCTGCTTTTTAAATAAAGGTAACATTCAAAGGTAAAAATCTTGTCCTTCAAAAACCATTGAATGATTCTGAACCCTAGTGAGTATTTTATTTGGTTATGAGAAACTAATGATTTAAGAAGTGCATTGCAGATGAAAATTCAGTGCTGTTCACATATTAGAATACTGGGGGAAAAAGTTACCAGCCTTTAATCAACTTTGGAACAAGATGGTGACGTTCAGATGGAACGAGAAAGAAAATTAACCCAGAATTAAATGTCTAACAAACAAAACATATCACATTAAACTGACTGCAACTGTTATCGCAAGATAGATTATAGTGAAAAGAACCACTAGGAAGAAAGTGCTAGATCGCGGGACGAGTGAAAGCTCAAGAACTGGACTGAATCACAATTGCAATCTTTCATTTATGTATTAGCTGCTGTTGTTGCATATACCTGGGTGCCAGAAGATAATAGCTGTCAATATTTCACTGTTGCTCAAGTGCAGCACTGCAAAAGGCTTGGAGGAGAAATAGTGATATGACCTTAGCTGAAAACTATAATGAGAGTGGGGAGTGGAGTGGTAAGCGGACAGCGAATTCTACCTTTCTGCCAACCACGGGAATTGACACAATGGATTTTAGCTTCTTATGAACCTCTACCATCTTTAAACTACAGTTTGCTTGAATCCACTTGTACTTGGAATTGAACAACAATACCATACATTTCTGCAGCAGGCCAGTGTTTTATGCAGCAATGTTGTCAATGCTCACCCTGAGGCATGATGCAAATGATAGGGAGTCCATCAGCTGCTGGTTCTACACAGTCAATGGAAGAGTGGCAGGCAGATGATATGTTTTTAGAGCAAAAGACATTGTAACATTTTCATGTCAGTATAGAAGCAAAATCCGCTGTGTGATCCAAAAAAAGAAATCGTAACATATTCGGAAGAAACAGCGACACATTTGTGACAAAGAAGACGAAGTTGCAATGCTGTCCTATTTGGATTGGATGGTGGTGATGATAAAAAATAGTGCCCCCCCCCGACATGAACCAGGGACCTTGCCGCTGGTGGGGAGGCTTCCGCACCTCAGCGATACAGATAGCCATACCATAGGTGCAACCACATCGGAGGGGTATCTGTTGAGAGGCCAGACAAACGTGTTGCAGGGGCGACAGTCTGGATGATTGACTGATCTGGCCTTCTAACATTAACCAAATCGGCCTTGCTGTGCAGCTACTGCGAATGGCTAATTTTTCTCGAGGGCATGCAGCTTTACTTTATGGTTAAATGATGATGACGTCCTCTTGGGTAAAATATTCCGGAGGTAAAATAGTCCCCCATTCGGATCTCCAGGCAGGGACTACTCAGGAGAACATTGTTATCAGGAGAAAGAAAACTGGCGTTCTACATATAGGAACGTGGAATGTCAGATCCCTTAATCGGGCAGGTAGGTTAGAAAATTTAAAAAGGGAAATGGATAGGTCAAACTTAGATATAGTGGGAATTAGTGAAGTTTGGTGGCAGGAGGAATAAGACTTCTGCTCAGGTGAATACAGGGTTATAAATACAAAATCAAAAAGAGGTACTGCAGGAGTAGGTTTAAAAATGAATTAAAAAATAGGAGTGTGGGTAAGCTACTACAAACAGCATAATGAATGCATTATTGTAGCAAAGATAGACATGAAGGCCATGCCTACCACAGTAGTACAAGTTTATATTCCAACCAGCTCTGCAGATGACAAAGAGATTGATGCAATGGATGATGACATAAAAGAAATTATTGAGATAGTGAAGGGAGATGAAAAATAATAGTCATGGGTGACTGGAATTCGATAGCAGGAAAAGGAAGAGAAGGAAAGTAGTAGGTGAATATGGAATGGGGGCAAGGAATGAAAGAGGGAGCCGCCTGGTAGAATTTTGCACAGAGCATAACTTAATTACAGCTAACACTTGGTTCAAGAATCATGACAGAAGGATGTATACATGGAAGAGGCCTGGAGACACTTCAATGTTTCAGATAGATTATATAATGGTAAGACAGAGATTTAGGAACCAGGTTTTAAATTTAAGACATTTCCAGGGGCAGATGTGGACTCTCACCACAATCTATTGGTTATGAACCATAGATTAAAACTGAAGAAACTGCAAAAAGGTGGGAATTTGAGACTGGACCTGGATAAACTGAAAGAACCAGAGATTGTAGAGAGTTTCAGGGAGAGCATAAGGGAACAATTGACAGGAATGGGGGAAAGAAATACAGTAGAAAAAGAATGGGTAGCTTTGAGGGATGAAGTAGTGAAGGCAGCAGAGGATCAAGTAGGTAAAAAGACGAGGGCCAGTAGAAATCCCTGGGTAACAGAAGAAATATTGAATTTAACTGATGAAAGGAGAAAATATAAAAATGCAGTAAATGAAACAGGCAAAAAGGAGTACAAACGTCTCAAAAATGAGATTGACAGGAAGTGGCTAAGCAGGGATCGCTAGAGGATAAATGTAAGGATGTAGAGGTGTATATTACTAGGGGTTAGATAGATACTGCCTACAGGAAAATTAAAGAGACCTTTGGAGAAAAGAGAACCACTTATGTCAAGAGCTCAGATGGAAACCCAGTTCTAAGCAAATAAGGGAAAGCACAAATGTGGAAGGAGCATATAGAGGATCTATACAAGGGTGAAGTACTTGAGGGCAATATTATGGAAATGGAAGAGGACATACATGGAGATGAAATGGGAGATATGATACTGCGTGAAGAGTTTGACAGAGCACTAAAAGAGCTAAGTCAAAACAAGGCCCTGGGTGTAGACAATATTCCATTAGAACCATTGATAGCCTTGGGAGAGCCAGCCCTGACAAAATTCTACCATCTGTTGAGCAAGATGTATGAGACAGGCGAAATACTCTCAGTCTTCAAGAAAATACAATAATTCCAATCCCAAAGAACGCAGGTGTTGACAGATTTGAAAATTACTGAATGATCAGTTTAATAAGTTACGGCTGCAAAACACTAACAGACAAATGGAAATACTGGCAGAAGCCGACCTCGGTGAAGATCAGTTTGGATTCTGTAGAAATGTTGAAACATGTGAGGCAATAATGACCCTAAGACTTATTTTAGAAGAGGAAAGTAAATGTATGTTTCTAGCATTTGTAGACTTAGACAAAGCTTTTGACAAGGATGACTGGAATACTCTCTTTCAAATTCTGAAGGTGGCAGTGGTCAATTACAGGGAGCGAAAGGCTATTTACAATTTGTACAGAAACCAGATGGCAGTTAGAGTCGAGGGGCATGAAGGGGAAACAGTGGTTAGGAAGGGAGTGATACAGGGTTGTAGCCTATCCCCGACGTTATTCAATCTGTATATTGAGCAAGCAGTAAAGGAAACAAAAGAAAAATTCAGAATAGGAATTAAAACCCATGGAGAAGAATTAAAAATTTGAGGCTTGCCGATGACATTGTAATTCTGTCAGAGACAGCAAAGGACCTAGAAGAGCAGTTGAACAGAATGGAGAGTGTCTTGAAAGGAGGATATAAAATCAACATCAACAGAAGCAAAACGAGGATATTGGAATGTAATCAAATTAAATCAGGTGATGCTGAGGGAATTAGATTAGGAAATGAGACACTTACAGTAGTAGATGAGTTTGGTATTTGGGGAGCAAAATAACTGATGATGGTCGAAGTAGAGAGGATATAAAATGTAGACTGGCAATGGCAAGGAAAGCGTGTCTGAAGAAAATAAATTTGTTAACATCGAGTATAGATTGAAGTGTCTGGAAGTTGTTTCTAAAAGTATTTGTTTGAAGTGTAGCCATGTATGGAAGTGAAACATGGACGATAAATAGTTTAGACAAGAAGAGAATAGAAGCTTTCCAAATGAGGTCCTACAGAAGAATGCTGAAGTTCAGATGGGTAGATCACGTAAGTAATGAGGAGGTACTGAATAGAATTGGGGAGAAAAGAAATTTGTGGGACAACTTGACTAGAAGAAGGGATTGGTTGGTAGAACATGTTCTGGGCATCAAGGGATCACCAATTTAGTACTGGAGGGCAGTGTGGAGGATAAAAATTGTAGAGGGAGACCAAGAGATGAATACACTAAGCAGAGTCAGAAGGATGTAGGTGCAGTAGGTACTGGGAAATGAAGAAGCTTGCACAGGACAGACTAGCATGGAGAGCTGCAGCAAACCAATCTCTGGACTGAAGACCACAACAACAACAACAGACAACAAGTAAATGGTATAAGTTTAGAATAGGTGAAATGGTAACTTCTCAGGCAGATACCCTACGCCAGTATAAGTTTGTAATTTTATTAGTGAGAATATGTTAAAAAACAAATTTTTCTCAGGGAGCCTCTTAGAAAAGGAGGGCTGTCTTACATTTAGGGTCATCTTATACTCAGGTAAATACAGTATACCACACACAAATGCAGAATCACAATACAGTAATTAAAAGTATTGCTCTATTTACTATATGTACTAAGCAACTAGAGAGGGTTAAGAGGGAGGGGGTTGGGGGTGAGGTTGGAGGAAGAGGTGAAAATGAGATATTTCTTACCTGTTGGTAACGACTTGGCTACAGCTGTCATGTCAAATGATGTAGTACGACCCCTCTGAAAGCAGTAGAAACCAGATATTTATAATAAATTTTTATAGTTTCAAAGGTCACATAAAATTATGAGATCTGGAGAATGGTTACAGACAACTGCATTTATGATGCATATAAAACTCTTTACTTCACATCTAAACTTTAAATTTCTCAAAATCTGCATGCACTTAGTAGGTGCCACGTTAACTGGTTTTGAATATTTCCATGGTATTGGGTAAATGAGAAGATATGTATCTGTGGCATACATAATTACATACACAACTCAATTAAAAGCTTTTTATCAAATAAGACTGCAACATGCAATTATGAGTAGATATTCATTCTTAGCAGAACAGTATCAGGTATGTCTCAGAAAACTTTGACAGCCCATTCCCATTCACACTACACATAAATTTCTTAGTTTAAAATGTCTTTGATCCTCTAAGGTTGCTTACAAAAGATGATACTTACAAAAAAATAATCTCAGAAGTAAGTAGTTTACGAGACTGGAGAAGATTCGAAGGCCAATAGTTAACACAGTGAGTGGAAGGTATGTTTAAGTACCAACAAATGCAAAGTAAAACACATAATTACTTAAAAGTATCGCTAAAGCATTAGTGTGTGCCCTACAAATGGCTGTGAGTGATAATTTTCCCAGGGTTTTTCTGTTGACATTTGCGACGTTTCCATGTATTTAGACCTGTGGTCTCAATTCCTTCTGTAGGTTTCCTCTAGTGCTATGTCTGCATCCCCCTATAGATTGAATGTATTTTATAAGAAGTCATAGATGAGATGGTGCTGTCACAAGAAATTCCTGATCTGCTCAGGTCCCCCAAGAGTCCTTCGTTCAATTGGTCAGATGCGCTCGGCAAACTGGATGTTGCAAAAGTGCCTCGCAAAGGCAACAAAATGAAATAGTTTTCTTCTGCGTTCAATGGCATAGAGGGATCTGGGGAAATGAACTTACTGATGCGGCTGACAAGGAGGCTTGCTCGCTTCCACCTCTCACTCGCAGTTCAGTCCCCTTTCAGGCTGTTACCACATACCCAACTCAGATGGCAGGAAGCTCAGCGACTGGATGTAAGGAATAATAAGCTGCCTCCAGTAAAACTTTCCATGTGACATGGCTTACTCTTCCCGATGATGACGAGCTGAAGAAGTAGGCCTTACAAGTCTTAAGAGCGGGACATTGCCCCTGACACAAGGCATTTCTTGTACCGCGAGGAGCCGTGAGTTGTGCCACAGATGTATAACACATGTCAGTAAGAAATATTTTAATTTATTGTGTTTTATATGATGACCTTGGAGTAGAGCTGGGTCTTTCATATGACCTGCCATCTATTTTAACTGATAGTAAGGAAAGTATGGTTTGTGTTCTCTGTCACATCAGGACTTCTTCCCAAAATGCTGTATGTGAGGTTTTCATGTGTCACAGAGTGGCTTGATCATCTATTATTTCTAAACAGTCACCAAGCCACAGCCATCTATCCACTTTTTAACTGTGTCTGTACTGAGAGTTTATCCTTGATTTTATCTAGTTATACTGCTGTGTTTTGTCTGGCTTTTATGGTTGATCTCTTAAGAATCACACAATGCTAGTGTTGTATTTTCAGGTCCTGTGAGTTGATGCAACTTGGATTTTAAATTTAATGTTAATTCTTTAGCAGATTTTCATGCATGGGCACTGATGATCTCGCCATTTACTGCCCTAAACCAGTAATCACTAATCCTGTGTGACACACAATGCTTTTTGAATTAAGTCCCCAGAATTTCTTGAACAGTTTCGAGACCCATTTTCATACACGAAAGCCCATCACAGGCTAAATCCTGCACAGTTTTGGTGGTAAGGATTGGAGAGATGCTATTTTACAAGCACCTTTTACTCAAGAATCTTCCATAAACCTGATAAAGCAATACCTTCCCAGAATACATATGTTGACCATTGCCTAACATTTACTTTTCACACTCAGAAATTCATGTAGCTGTGCCATTGGCATTTATGTGAATGGTCATGACTAAGCATTGCAATTATGTAAAAAGAAAAGGAGGGGAGGAATAGCTGTCCGGCATTTACCTTCAGGAAGGAAAAAATTAATACTAGTGATTGACACATATAAAATTACACACTATCCTAGCTTTGAAGATTAATTATTTCCTTACACATGGAGCAGAGACAGACAGGTTTGGGAAGCTTAAAAAGGAAGGGCAGGCCACTCAAAACCCAGGATGAGAGTGGCCCACCTGTCACAAGTTTGAGAGGGGACAAAGAGAAAGGGGTGGGGTCAGGGACATTAAACTAAGGCACATCTGTAAGTTTTGTTTTGATTCCACTTTTAAAGTTAATACTAGACTCAATTCAATAACAAATCATCAAAGTCATATATAAAAGGCCGGCCGCGGTGGCCGTGCGGTTCTGGCGCTGCAGTCCGGAACCGCGGAACTGCTACGGTCGCAGGTTCGAATCCTGCCTCGGGCATGGGTGTGTGTGATGTGCTTAGGTTAGTTAGGTTTAAGTAGTTCTAAGTTCTAGGGGACTTATGACCTAAGATGTTGAGCCCCATAGTGCTCAGAGCCATTTGAATCATATATAAAATGTGCTGGTGTAAGCTGTCAAAATAACATCTCAGAATAAAAGGAACTAATTTCACCTACACCAAGTGAATGAAAATCACCACATTTTTATCGTGTCTCTCCTGAACTACCATATTTACCTGATTATATGATGAGGCTTCTTCCCAAATTCGTCATTCCAAAAACATGGGGTCATCTTATATTCACAGATTAAACTATTGCTCCTGAGGTCAATGGTTTTACATTGTTTAATAGATTAATATAGGGGTTGTTTTACATTTACAGATGAAGCTTTGGCTATTTAGCTTTCATACAAATTTATTTTTAAGAGTTCTGAAGAGTAGGGCTGAGCAAACAATATTTTCATGTGAATAGTCTCGAGATTTCCCGATACACCAAAGTGTTCAGTACAGTATTGATGTGGTGCTAGTGCAAGGGATATGTGAGAAACTATGAGCTTGTCACTGCAGTAATCTAATGTCCTGTTTCAAAATTGAAGGCTTTGTGAAACACAGGAGGAAATAACATTGAATTCTATCAATGTACAAACTTTTGTTGTATTTCAACAGGTTTTCAATAAAAGTTCTCATACATGTACTGATATTCCCTAGTCCGTACACATATCTATGCAGCTTTTTAAATAAAGGTAACATTCAGCTTTTCTCAACACCCATTACTTGATTCTGAACCCAAGTCAACATTCTTTTTGGTTATGAGAAACTGTAATGATTTGCCAAGTGGGTTGCAAATAAGAAATTTGGTCACTGTTCATGTATTAGAATACTGGGCAAAACCATCACGAGCATTTAATCAGCTACAGAGCAAGATGGTGGCATTAAGATGAAATGAGAAAACACTCCAGAATTAAATGTCTAACACTTGAAATAAATCACTTTAAACTGACTGCAATTGTCACTGCGAAAATAATTTAAAGTGGAAAGGCCCATTTGTTGAGGCAGTACCAACAGACATCATTAGATCACAGGACAAGCCCAAGTTCGAGAATTAGATTGAATCATGATTACGGTCTTTTATTTATATATCAGTTGCTGTTGTTACATATGACCTATACCCAAGAAGATATTGCCGTCTGTGTTTAATTATTGCAAAGCACAGCACTATGGAAGGGTTAGAGGGGGAACTATGATGTGTAAGGAGAGGTGAGTGTTGAGCAGGCAGCAAATTTTGTCATGTTGCTAGCCACAGGAATCTATACTACGTACTTTATCTTTTTTATGAACACCTACCATGTTTAAACTGCAGTTTGCCTGAATCCATTTGTACTCGGAATCGATCTGACTAAAATTGGCCAAATACGCAATAACAGCATACATTGCTACAGGAAATTCTGAAAGTCTGGATTGGGGTCAGTGGTGTACTTAGGTATTCTGTGCAGCAATGTTGTCAAGGTTATTGTATAGGGGGTTTGTCAGCTGCTGCTTCTACACAGCCAATGGAGAGCAGCAGGAAGATGATATAGTCAGATGCAAGAGACATTGTAACATTCTCGTGTCAGTATAGAAGTGAAATCCACTATGTGGTCAACAAAAAAAAGCTATGTCCTCAGGTCCCACTGTAACCCCAATCTCAGAAATCACAACATGTTTGGAAGAAATAACTAAATATTTGTGAGAATGAAGTTTCATGGCTGTCCTGTTAGGATGATGATGGTGATGAATAAAAATAATGGTGCCACAGACGGCTGGCTAAGTACACAAAAAATACACTGAAGATAAAAATTAATGTAAGCAATTCCTTTTTGTTTATTTTATTTTTCCTTGCGTTATCAAAGTGGAAATAATGAATAAATGGCATAAGTTGAGAAAAGGTGTAATATTAATTTATTATGCAGATACTTTTCAAGGAGTCTCTTGAAAAAGAGGGGGGTCGTCTTATATCCAGGGTCATCTTATACAAAGGAAAAAGTTCAAGGCAATCGTAAAATGGGTTTTAGACAGGTACGTGCTGAGTAAAACTATGATGGACGGGAAAAACCCACTGTGGTTCAACAACAAACTTAGGAAAATATTGTGAAAGCAAAGAGAACTTCACTGCAAGTTTAAACGCAGCCAAAACCTCTCAGACAAACAGAAGCTAAACAATGTCAAAGTTAGCGTACGGAGGGCTATGCGTGAAGCGTTCAGTCAATTTGAAAGTAAAATTCTATATACCGACTTGACAGAAAATCCTAGGAAGTTCTGGTCTTACGTTAAATCAATAAGTAGCTCGAAACAGCGTATCCGGACACTCTGGGATGATGATGGCATTGAAACAGAGGATGACACGCGTAAAGCTGAAATACTAAACAACTTTTTCCAAAACTGTTTCACAGAGGAAGACTGCACTGCAGTTCCTTCTCTAAATCCTCACAAACGAAAAAATGGCTGACATCAATATAAGTGTCCAAGGAATAGAAAAGCAACTGAAATCACTCAACAGAGGAAAGTCCACTGGACCTGACGGGATACCAATTCAATTCTATACAGAGTACGCGAAAGAACTTGCCCCCCTTCTAACAGCTGTGTACCACAAGTCTCTAGAGGAACGGAAGGTTCCAAATGATTGGAAAAGAGCACAGGTAGTCCCGGTCTTCAAGAAGGGTCGTCAAGCAGATGTGCAAAACTATAGACCTATATCTCTGACGTCAATCTGTTGTAGAATTTTAGAACATGTTTTTTGCTTGCTTATCATGTCGTTTCTGGAAACCCAGAATCTACTCTGTAGGAATCAACATGGATTCCGAAAACAGCAATTGTGTGAGACCCAACTCGCTTTATTTGTTCGTGAGATGCAGAAAATATTAGATACAGGCTCCCAGGAAGATGCCATTTTCGTTGACGTCCGGAAGGCGTTCGATACAGTTTCGCACTGTCGCCTGATAAACAAAATAAGAGCCTACGAAATATCAGACCAGCCGTGTGGCTGGATTGAAGAGTTTTCAGCAAACAGAACACAGCATGTTGTTATCAATGGAGAGACGTCTACAGACGTTAAAGTAACCTCTGGTGTGCCACAGGGGAGTGTTATGGGACCATTGCTTTTCGCAATATATATAAATGCCCTAGTAGATAGTGTAGGAAGTTCCATGCGGCTTTTCGCGGATGATGCTGTAGTATACAGAAAAGTTGCAGCATCAGAAAATTGCAGCAAAATGCAGGAAGATCTGCAGCGGATAGCACTTGGTGCAGGGAGTGGCAACTGACCCTTAACATAGACAAATGTAATGTATTGCGAATACATAGAAAGAAGGATCCTTTATTGTATGATTATATGATAGCGGAAAAACACTGGTGGCAGTTACTTCTGTAAAATATCTGTGAGTATACATGCGGAACGATTTGAAGTGGAATGATCATATAAAATTAATTGTTGGTCAGGTGGGTACCAGGTTGAGATTCATTGGGAGAGTCCTTAGAAAATGTAGTCCATCAACAAAGGAGGTGGCTTAAAAAACACTCGTTTGACCTATACTTGAGTATTGCTCATCAGTTTGGGATCCGTACCAGGCCGGGTTGACGGAGGAGATAGAGAAGATCCAAAGAAGAGCAGCGTGTTTCATCACAGGGTTATTTGGTAAGCGTGATATGGAGATGTTTAGCGAACTCAAGTGGCAGACTCTGCAAGAGAGGCGCTCTGTATCGTGGTGTAGCTTGCTGTCCAGGTTTCAAGAGGGTGCGTTTCTGGATGAGGTATCGAATATATTGCTTCCCCCTACTTATACCTCCCGAGGAGATTATGAATGTAAAATTACAGAGATTCGAGTACACACGGAGGCTTTCCGGCAGTCGTTCTTCCCTCGAACCATACGCGACAGGAACAGGAAAGGGAGGTAATGACAGTGGCACGTAAAGTGCCCTCCGCCACACACCGTAGGGTGGCTTGCGAAGTGTAAATGTAGATGTAGATAGTATTCTGAAAATTCAATACAAATCATACCCATCACAGTACACTGTTAATGCCAAAACATTTTAATTTATGGCTGATAAGCTGTTAGAACAATTCACATAAACAAAAGTTAAAAAGATTACTGATGTACCGAACTAACTCTGTCTGGTGCTTTTTCGTAAGTAAAATGGCTGGTTTCTCACATTTTACAGTCTCCCTGTAATTTGTTAAAATTTTGCCTTGAATTTCCTGAAAAATTACAAGTACTTGTAAGACAAGATGAGATTTTGTTCTAAAACTGCAATAAGATGTGGTGCTACAGTTACAATCTGATGGCCAAACAAGTCAAACCAATGGAAAACAGTCATTAGATGAAAATTGGAACATAACATAAGATCTAAAGAGACGATAGTCATTTCTTTATTCATGAATTGTCCACAAAGTTGTTCCAACAGGACTATCATGCAATCACCAAGGCATAGGTACAACTGGGAAAGAACTGCTGCACCGTGCAATGTCCTAGCTCACACTACACAACATGGCAGTTTTCCCTCAAACTTCCTCTGCAACAGTTTTGCACATGGTAATTTTATGACATTCCTGAATGAATAAACATAAAACATTTTTAGCATTTAAAACAGTTACTGATGGCAAAATCTTTTATTTTATAATTAGTTTCAATCTATTTGATCATCAGCAGATATATCTTCTAAGAGGAGGCGACAAGCATAGTTATCAATGGAAGCGTTATATTAATATACAACAGCATTAATGTAAATGACAGGAGAAACAGCTAACATTTTTCACAGGGCAACATAACTGTAAATAAAGAATAAATTTGTAAGACAAATGAACACAAATAGCACATAGTGCAGGGTCACCATCATATGTAGCATTTGCAGTTGAAGAGGCTTATTTGTTAGGTGTTTCTTCCCACATTCACAACTAACAGCTGTGTATTAGAAAACAATGATAGGTGTAGTGGAATTCTACATACAGTTTCCCATGATAAGTAGATAGTAGATGATTTCTTTACAAGCTGGGTATAGAAAACTGACACAAGTTGGAAGATATTCTTTTTTCACCAAGTGCTGCCAATATTTCTGCATGCATCACATCTGATTTTGTATACACACAACACATTGGTAATGGTGCCAGCACTATGGGAAGGAGTCTGTGCTGCCTTTCCATCACTGCTCATCTCCCCTCATCAGTCCTAACATGGGCAACACACCTCTCCTACCATTACGGCAGCCACCATGCAAAATGTTAAATTATTATGGCACATAGTTATGACTTGTGTTAATAATACATATAGAATTAGTACAATATAAGTAGCCTAAGGTACAATAATAGTTTCAAAATGTCTGCTCTCATATATGCATTTATGACATTCACAGTGCAATATTAAATCCATTGGAAGCAGCATATCCAGCCCCTATGCACAGTGACCAGTGACCCTCTTTTCTATCTTTACCTACCGAATTGTTTTATATAAGAATTGTAAAATTTTAAAATACAAAGTCTGAAAAAAGGCAACTTGGACACTGAAAGTGCATTCCCACTACGAGAAGTGTAAATGATTGACAAATAAATTAGAAAAAGGAGCAGCATACTAAACACTGAACTAGCTCTGGGCACACCAAGCATGCAAAAATGATTTTAAGAGGACAGATAAGCCGCAACATCACTGATATCAGACAATCTTCCAAGCTCCAACATCTGGTGAGGATGTGGATGGCATGGAACAAAAGTTGCCATATTTAACTCACGATTAGACAAGGTTTTTTCACAAATTTGACATTCAAAAAATATAGTGTCATCTTTTATTCGCCGATAAAGCTTTGGTTGCTAAGGTCAATTTTTTTACATTGTGTAATAGCATAGTATGGGGGACATCTTATATCTGCTGGTGGAACTTTGGTACTTGAGGTCACACACAGATTTAATTTTACAATTTCAGAAGGAAGGGATAGGGTGCAAAGACACCAACTTGGCCAAATGTGGGGAGGGTAGTGGTGAGTGGGCAGCAAATTTCATAGTGCTGGCAATGATGGAAATGTATCTGATCTCCATATTTAACCTACAGAGCACATGAATCTAAATGTAGTCAGAACTGAACCGTCTTTAGTAATGGACAAATATTCAGCAGTAGTATACATTTCTACAGGAGACGAATTAATTATAAGATAAATTTGTTCACACAGGACATTAGAAATGCAACACAATAAATGTAACATTAGATTAAAGAATGGTGCTAAACAGTAATGTTGATTTTTGCAGTTGTCAACAAATGATTTCTTACCTATGTTTGTTGTTGTGGTCTTCAGTCCGAAGACTAGTTTGATGCAGCTATCCACACTACTCTATCCTGTGCAAACCTCTTCATCTCCAAATAACTACTGCAACTTACATCCTTCTGAATCTGTTAATCTGTTTAATGCATTCGTCTCTTGGTCTTCCTCTACAAGTTTTAGCCCCCCCCCCCCCCCAACACTTCCCTCCAATACTGTATTAGTGATGTCTTGATGTCTCAGACTGTGTCCTATCAACTAATCCCATCTTCTAGTCAGGTTGTGCAACAAACTTTTTTTCTCCCCAATTCTATTCAGTACCTCCTCATTAGTTACATGATCTGCCCACCTAAACTTCATCATTCTTATGTAGTACTTATTTCAAAAGTTCCTATGCTCCTCTTGTCTAAACCATTTATCATGAACGTTTCACTTCCATACATGGCTACACTTCATAGAAATACTTTCAGAAAATACTTCCTACCATTTAAATCTAAATTCGAAGTTAAAAAATTTCTTTTCTTGAGAAACGCTTTTCTTTCCATCTCTCTCCCAGTAGTTCTGGTGGAACATCATCTACTCCTGGAACCTTGTTTTGACTTAACGATATCATATACACACAACATCTTTAACTATGATGTCCTTTGTTTCGGTAATAGTTCCTTCAAGTTCATCTCCCTTGTATCGACTCTCTGTACACTCCACCACTTTCTGCTTTCCCTTCTTTGCTTAGGATTGGTCTCCCATCTGAGGTCTCGATACTCATACAGCTGCTTCTCCTTTCCCCAAGGGCCTCTTGAATTTTCCTGTAGGTGGTATCTATCTTTCCCTTAGTGAAACATGCTTCTAAATCCTTACATTTGTTCTCTAGCCAATCCTGCTTAGCAATTCTGCACTTCCTGTAAATCTCATATTTTAGACATTTATATTCCTCCCAGTAACAAAAAGGATTTAATGTTATTTCATGTTAATGTACAATCCCTAAGACATAAGGTTAATGAGTTACAGTACTTGGCAGACAAAATTAACTGTAGCATACTGTGTATTAATGAGCATTGGTTGCTTGACTCAGAAATAGATATGTGTGTACCTTATGGCTACATATTAGCCACAAAATATTGTAGAACAAATATTGCACATGGTGGAGTTGCAATCTACATCAAAGAAAACTTAAATCTGCAGCATTCAGTGATAGACCTACACAAACATTGCATTGAAGGTGTATATGAAGTAGCAGCCGTAGTACTGCATACCCAAAAAATTATCATTGCTTCTGTGTACCATACACCAGCCTCTGATAAGGAAGTTCTTATAGATAAACTAAATTCACTAATCAAATTATTCACTAAACACAAAAATCACAAAATTTTTATTGCAGGTGACTTCAATATAGATACAAGGGAAAGTAGAAAAAATGTAAATGACATGGTTAGCAACCTAAAGGCACTGAACTGCTACTGTATAAATGAAAAACCTACTAGACTAGATGCATGCCTTGACAATGTAATTAGTAATGTAAATCAGGATCAACTAAAGCATGATGTGATTAAGTTAAGAGTTATCTGATCATGACAGGATACGGGTCAGAATGGGCAGTATGAACCCAGAGAGAACTAAACAGTTAGGCCTAGTCACTTTCAGAATACTAAAGAGAGCAATATTGTACAATTGAAACATGAACTGAAGGTGGTAGATTGGCCAAATACACTACACAATATAAAAAATCTTGATGAATGTTTCTCTATGTTTTTATGTATCATTAAAAATGCAGTAGATAGTCACTGTCCACTTATCACAAAAAGATGCACCCCTAACAACAGAAAAAGCCTCAGCTCTCTAACAAGTGGTACACTCCAGAGCTCAAGCAAATGAGGACACTGCTACTAATACTAAAATATAATAGTGATAAAAATGAGGAATCCAGGAAACACTATGTGACCCTTAAGAAGTTGTACAACTATGAAATAAAATCAGCTAAATGTAAAGTAAATGATGAATATATTGCAGGCTCAAAAAATGCCTGTCAAGCAGTTTGTAATATAATAAAAAGTGAAATCAATATGAGCAAACAGGAAGCCACAGCGCCTATAGATTGCAACATCCTTAACAAATATTTTATATATTGTGCCAGCTCTCATTCTTCTTCTTCTTCTTTTGGTAAAAATAATTCTGATAATATTTCAGCTGCTGTAACCCTTCTTAAACAGCAAACACCAGCAACCAAGAAATTCTCTTGGTCAAAAATCACCTCCGGCCACGTTATCAAATCTATTAAGAAACTCAAAAACAGAGGACTATTACAGGCTTAGTAACACTATTGTTAAATACATAGCCACTGCAATCTTAATGCCACTAACATATCTGACAAATCACATACTTGAAGAAGGAATATTCCCTGAATGTCTGAAAATGACAGTTACACTCCCTATCTATAAGAAAGGTGACAGAAAAGTACCAACAATTATAGACCTATATCAATAGTTCCCATTATATCAAAAGTAATAGAAAACTGCATACATATCCAAATTACAATTATTTTGAAATTAATAAATTATTGAGTAAGAACCAGTTTGGCTTTCGATCTGAACTATCGACAACCAAAGCAGTTGAATGCCTCCTTAGTAATATATATATATATATGAAGGATATGAAAACAAAAAACTCACTTACGCTACACTGTTAGATTTAACATAGACCTTTGACTCAATCACACATGAAATAATGATAAAAAAAAACAAGAACATCATGGTATTGTAGATAAACCATTACAATTTTTTCAATCATACTTAAGCAATAGGGTAAAATTAGTAAAAAGTCAACACCCATGAAAGTAAAGAGAGGAATTCCACAAGGCTCAGTGCTTGGCCCTTTCCTGTTCATTGTTTACACCAATGACTTCTCAAATTATATGCCATGCAACGATGTACTGTATGCTGATGATATGACCCTAATAACAGGTGGAGAATATATGCAAGATGTCATAGAATACAACAAAGTAGTAACTGAAATGAGCAGTGACTGGTGCAGAGCCAACCTTTTATCACTAAACAAATTGAAAACTGAAGAAATTTACTTCACCCTGAAACCACTTGAACAGAATACAAAAATGTCAAGTTACTAGGTTTACATATAGATCAAAAACTTACATGGGACAGACACAGAAATTATCTATGTGGCAAACTTGCTCGAACTCTCTTTCTATTACACAAGCTGAGTGCAAAACTCTATCATGTAGCTTCATTTTACATTCCTTTCCCCCAGTCCATACTCACCTACAATTTTTCCTTCTCTGCCTTTTCGTACTATCAAATTCTAGTCCCTCATCACAAATTTTCATCTCCCTTAACTATCTGCATAATTTCTTTTACCTCATCATATATTTCTTCAATCTCTTCAACATCTGTAGAGCTAGTTCGTACATAAACATGTGCTACTGTGACTTTATGTCTTTCTTAACTACAATAATGCCTGCTATATGCTGTTCATAGTAGCTTCCACATTCCCATTTTCTTATTCATTATTAAACCTACTCCTGCATTACACATATCTGATTTTGTATTTATAGACCTGTATTCACCTGACCAGAAGTACTGTTCCTCCTGCCACCAAACTTCACTAAATCCCACTAAATCTAACTTCAAGCAATCCATTTCCATTTTTAAATTTTCTAACCTTCATTCTCACGTAAGGGATCTAACATCCACCACACCAATCCGCAGAATGCCAGTTTTGTTTCTTCTGACGACGACATCCTCCTGAGTAGTCCCTGCCTGGAGATCCAAATGGGGGGCTGTTTTACCTCTGGAATATTTTACTCAAGAGGATACCATTATCATTTAACCATATGGTAGAGCTGCATGCCCTTGGAAAAAATTACAGCTGCAATTTACCCCTGCTTTCAGCTGTTCACAGAACCAGCACAGCAAGGCCATTTTGAATGAACCAGCACAGTTAAGGCCATTTTGGATGATGTTATCTAATACTGTACCTGGCTTTGTGATACCCATCCATCAATCTGCCACACATCATGATAAACACCTCTGTTCTCCCTGAAGTGATTTTCAGTGTGTATCTTCCATTCACCTAGTCTGATGAAGATCACCAGTTATATACCTGACAAACTTCCAGGGGACCAACGCAGGGAGAGTTTCATGAATTGGAGCAGCAGGTTGTTCAGTAGATGCAAGAGAAATGCAATGACAGAGAGATCCTGAATGAAATGCATTTGGCTGTCAAGAGAGCAATGCATGATGTCCTCAGTGACTACTGTAGAAGAATATTTTCAAGTGATCTTTCACAGAACCCAAAGAAATTCTGGTTGTATGCAAAGGCTGTTTGTGGCACCAAAAGTTAAGTGTCCAGTCCCTAGCGAATGAGACAGAAACTGAAATTGAGGGTAGCAACACAAAAACTGAAATGGTTAATTCTGTTTCCAAATGTTCCTTTACAAAGGAAAACCCAGGAGAACTGCCCCATTTTCTTGCCACTGACAATATGAATGAAATAAGTATTAGTGCCAATGGTGTTGAGAAACAGCCGACATTGTTAAAATCGTACAAAGCTCCAGGCCCAATGGAATCCCTGTCGAATTCTATATTGAATTTGGGGGTGAGTTAGCCCCTCTTCTAACTATAATCTGTCAATGGTCCCCTGACACCCAGTTCTTTGAAAAAGGCACAAGTCACACCTGTATACAGGAAGAGTGAAAGAAGTGATCCCTAGAACTACCGTCCAATATCCTTAACATCAATTTTTCGTAGAACGTTAGAACATATTCTGAGCTCAAATATAATGAGGTATCTTGAACAGAATGACCTTCAGAATGCTAACCAGCATGGATTTCAAAAACATCAATCATGTGAAACCAAACTTACACTTTTCTCACATGACAACTGAAAGCTTCAGATCAAGGCAACCAGGTACATGCAGTATTTCTTGATTTCCAAAAAGCATTTGACCACACCTATAATTATTATGATTGGATTGAGGACTTTTGATGCAGAAGACACGGCATGTTATCTTGGATGGGGAGCCATCATCAGATACAGAAGTAACTTCAGGTGTGCCCCAGGGCAGTGTGTTGAGACCTATGTTGTTTATGTTGTATATTAATGCTTTTGCAGACATATTAATAGTCAAATGAGTTTTTTTGCAGATGCAGTTATCTACAATGAAGTACTATCTGAAAGAAGCTGTGTAAATATTCAGTCAGATATTGATAAGATTTCAAAGTGGTGTAAAGACTGGCAACTTGCTCTAAATGTTCAGTTATGTAAAATTTTACACTTCACAAAAAAAAAAAAAAACCCATGTAGTATCGTATGAAAATACAATCAGTCTACAAATGAGATTGTTTACAAATCACTCAGCCACTGGTTTTAGAATACTGCTCAAGTGCGTGGGTCCCATACCAAATAGAACTAATAGGGGATATTGAATGTATACAAAGAAGGGCAACACAAATGGTCAGAGGTTTGTTTAATCTGTCTGAGAGTGTCACAGAGATACTGAAGGAACTGAACTGGCACACACTTAAAGATCAACTCATGAGAAAGGCTGTTAACAAAGTTTCAAAACTAGCTTTAAATGATGACTCTGGGTATATATTACAATCCCCTACATATCACTTACATTGGAATCATGAAGATAAAAGATGAGAATCATTACTGCACAGACATTCAAATAATCACTCTTACCACACTCCATATGTGAATGGAATGGAAAGAAACTGTAATAACTGGTACAACGGAATATACTCTCTGCCATGGACCTCACAGTGGTTAGCCTAATATGGATGTCAATGTAGATGTAGCTACAGCTTAAACTTGAATCAACATATGGATCCAGAGGACCTGCCCACAAACCAGTGCTGCTCAAACACCCCATGCTTCAAAAATGTAACCTAGTGATGACATGATACAACATCTTACTTGAGTCTTGGATGCTGTGGACAAGCAACAAATGTTAACATAAGCAGTGATCTATTGTCAATAGTGACAATTTTAAACGTTCCACTGAATCATGGAATAATTTACCAGATGCAGAGATGCTAGATGTAAAAATCTTGGAACAATACAATGCAATGATTTAGAAAGTCAGTGAAAGTGCAAGTGCCACAATGTGGTATTGGGTAAACATTTTGTGAACAATTCAAAAAGTGCTGTGACTAACAGTGACAAATTGGAACAAAAACAAAACAAAAATGGGAAACTTCAGCTTACAAATGCAGCTTTTGTGACATGAATGGACAGAAAAAGAGTATTTCAAGACAAAACTAAGTGTGCAAGCTGCAAACAGTGTCAGAGAAGCTCACTGCTGTTTCTCTGTGAATGAGTCTGCTCTGAAGTTTTGTGACTCCCAACATTTTTTGATGCATAGGCAGTGGTTGCATGTCACATGTATGCAGTAATCCGAAAGAGTTCACACATGTGACAGAAATGCAGGATAATTTAATGCTGGTAGACAACAGCACTAGACAAGTAATGGTTACACTTCACAACTACAGCCAGTGGTGCCAACTCTGTAATGCTGAAAAACACTTTGTACACACTTACACTCAGAACCAATTTCATTCCAGTGGTAAAGTTCGTTAATAACAACCACAAAGTAAAATCTGAGAAAACTCATGTGGTTATATGAGATACTAATGGTAAAGTAAAAGTGACTTCAAACAGATTGGGACATTGTTTTATTTACAAAAAAATGGTCCAAAGGCGTACATTTTTGCCAAGTCACAAATTATGAAAATTGATATGCAAATCTGGAATGACAGATTAGGCTGCTTGCGAGATATGATCAAAATGCTCATAAATGAATATGTTACAGGTCTGATATTCAGTGACACCGATCTCACTACAAGCATTACATGTCTTGAAGGAAGAATAAGTCCACTGCCTTCAATGAGTGAGAATGGAACTTGAACTGACTTCTGGAGTTAATCCATTCTGACATCCATGGGCCAGTGAGAGAAATGTCTCAAGCTGATGTGAGATTTTTAAAAACTAGTTGAAAATAAGTATGGTCATAAAGTTAAATCCTTTCAGTCGGATAATGGTAAGAAGTAATTCAATGAAAAGAACGGACCCCATCCTCAAAATGGCAGTAATACAGTGACATCTAACATTTCCATAACACTGCAGCAGAATGGTGTTGCCGAACAAAAGAACCATTTGTTGGTCGTAGTGGCTTGTTCATGTTGCTTGAGTCAGGACTACCACCACCATTTTGGACTAAGACACTCAACACAGCTACTTACATCCAAAGACATAGCTTAACTAAAGGACTGTCTGATGAACTCCACATGACAATGGGCTAAAAGAAAAACTGACCTACATTGTCTTTGTACATTTGGTCAAAAGGTTTCATCCTGGACAAGTCACAAAATAAAGGAAAGTTCAATCTTAAAGGAAAAGAAGAGAATTTTGTATACTGTTCTGAATGTTTGAAAGCCAACTGTGTGTAGGTACCAGATGCAGAGATGCTACATGTAAAAATCTTGGAACAATACAATGTAAGATTCAGAAAGACAGTGAAAGTGCATCCTGGACAATTCGCAAAATAAGTGAAAGTTCAATCTTAAAGGACAAGAAGACAATTTTGTATACTGTTCTGAATGTTTGAAAGCCTACTGTGTGTAGGTACCATGAGACTACAGGATGCACTTGTCCAAGAGTTGTGAAGTTCCTTGAACACGACAGTTTTAAGTCCACAGAAACTTACACAGATATCTTTGAAGGTGAACCAGATCGTCACCAAAGAGCATGCAGCAACATGAATTCCATTGGAGAAGATTTCAACAGTGATGCAGTCACTGAATCAGAGCCACTGTCAGACAATGAACCATTCTACAGCTTTGAAGAAAATGGGCTTCCAATCACTGCTGGCCAAGAAGTTATCCCCAACAATAACTTTTCATGTGATAAATAATTCTTCAAGTGTCACAGATATTAATTTCACTTAAAATGGAACAATGTCAATATATACAGGAGTGCTGGAACTTTAATTGAAAGAACTATTCCTTTACATCTTATAAACAAAAATCCACTTTTCAGAGTTCTACTATCCTTCAGAGTAATCACCAGCATTTGTGATAACCTGTTGCCAGAGATATGGAAGTTAGTACTTCTAGAAACCCCAGTTGTGTTGATAGCGAAGTGGAGTGGTCTGTTGCTCGACAAGTCTCTGTAACACTTCTGAAGTGAATGCCATGAAGTGCTTCTTTTAATTTAGGAATGAAGTTGAAATCACAAGGGCTCAAGTCCAAGGGGTGTGGTGGGTGGGGTAAGCAGTTTCCAGCCCCATTGATCAAACAAATCAGTCACAACTTGTACCATATGCACCTGAGCATTGTCCTGCACAATGATGGGCAGATCCTGCAGGAAGTGTTGCTGCTTCTTTCTCTAAGATGTCCATTCTTGGAACACAACTGACGACCAGCTTACAGAGAGAAGGCAGAGATTTGTCAGACAATGAACCTCCCACTCAAACTATCAACACATCTGGGGTTTCATTCTGGGGTTTCTTTCACATCTTGGGCAACAGGTTATACACAATGCTGATTCTCTCCATTTGCAAGAACTGAATAATGTAGATTATTTATGGTATCAGTCAAATTTGACTTGCATGTCTCACAACTGAATGTCACTACTGCATTTATCAACAGTGAAATTCACACAGAAATATTCATGGAACAGCTGGACTCAATGGTAGACTAGTTAGGAAAGATGAACGATGTGGAGAAAAACTGTCTCATGCTCATGAAGACACAACTGACAAGGTCCAAACACTGATATATGATAAAGTATGTGAACTTAGAAAAGCCATTAACGGGCTGTGCCTAGTTGGATAACAGTGGTATTCCAAGCTGAACGCAACCCTAAAATCAATTAGGTTGCAACCCACATATTCAGATTTGTTTTCCTTTGTAGACAGTGTAGGAAAAGTCCTATCTTCCTACTCATTAAAGTTGATGTCATTACAATCACTTCACCACATCCTGGAAGGACAAAACAAATAAAGAATAAGTTATCTGCCAGCTTTGATGCCAAGGGTCATGTCATAAGTTGCTAATCTAGATATCAAGATAAGTCAATCTGTGGATAAAATTACACGAGGTCAAAGTGGCTATGTCAGAGAAGTGTCAGAAATGAAGATTGCAAGCCAGTAACAACTCCACTGGTAACAGAGAGCAAGCTAGATGCAACATGTATGAACACACAAGATGCTGCTCATTATCCTTTAGAGAACTGGTTAGAGCATTGATCTACATTGCCATCGGCACACGACCTGATTTATACCATGCAGTCATATGCTCAGCCAGTACATTACAGCCATAATTTTGCTAACAAGCAATGAGCTAAGTGAATCAGTTACCTCAAAGGAACCACAGACAAGAAAGTAAGCTATATCAGTGATAAGGAAAGAATCTTTGATTTCACAAATGCTGACTGGGGAAGTTCCGATGTTGATGGGAAGTCATATACAGGCTACAACTTCACATTATAAAGGTCAGAAATATCATGGTGTTCACACACAGAAAGAATTGTTTCCCTTTCATCAACTGAAGCTTGAGTTCATGAGTCTCAATGAAGCAGCAAAGGAAGTGACTGACCTGTTAACATTCATAAACAGGTTGGATTTAAGGAAATTGTCCCCTGTTCAGTGACAGTCAATCATCTGCAAAGTTAGCACATAATTTTTTTTCATTCAAAGATGAAGCAAATCCATAAAAAATATCTGCCGAAACTGGGATATCAGCTAACAGAAGATATGATGGCATACGTCCTGACAAAGATTCTTCCCACACCAAAGCACAAGCAATGTGTTGAAGGAACTGGAGCTCAGTCCTAGAGCTACAGACTTAAGACTCAATTCTTAACTTGTATCAGTCTGCATAAAATGAAGGGCATGTTGAGATTCAAATTCTACCACCATGTTGTACATTTGGTGTCTACAGAAGTCACTGTGCACATGTTTTCAAGCATATTGTTGTTTTTGATTCTTAGTTCTGTTATTCTCCATATGTGAGTTATAAATAAAGTTGTTCAATAATTACATGTCCTGCTTATATCTCCAAACTGCATCACAACAACGTGTTTTCACATTTGTTTAAAAAAATGATATAATGTCACAACAAAAAGTCACAATGAAAAATATTTCACATTTTTCCATTGTACAATATAAAAAAATCACACCATGATATTCTTGAAACAAAGTGAGTTACAAGAAACTTAATTCACATACATTTTCAGAGAACAAAAGAACCAAGAACTACTTGCAAAGACAAGCAATGTATAATTTGTCTCTTTGGAAAGCAAATTACAAACTAACTCTTGGCACATTTTTGACAATATTTATAACCTACGTGTTTGTGCCACAATACCCTGGAAACCTCCATTCACCTGGTTTTCTTAACAGAGAAAATTTACATAAAAATTGTGTGTTTTTATAAACACAAAAATCTAAGCATTAATATAGCTATAAATGGTATGTGAAATACCCATGAATTGAAATTCGAAGTTTTCCGAGTACAGCAGGTGAAAAAGTTTACATTATAAAATGCTGTGACGCGATACTAAAATAAATAATTTTTAGTACATCAACAATAGAAAGATGACTATTTATCTAATGAAAAATAAATTAGTCTGGCACAACTTAAATAAACTTTGAAGATTTTGTAAGTAGGAGAGAGTGTTGTACCTGTAAGATAGTGATAGTGTATCTAGGAACACTTGTTGGGGTTTAAATCTTATGATCAATTTAAGGATCAGATGAAGGAACACTCATCAGAGACTGCCATAAACAGTTACAGGCATTTTCTGTTTTCGTTGTTCTGAGAAATAAGATTGTGTTTTTTGCAGTGTCTGTAAATATTACAAGTTCTACATGTTTAAATGCCATCTAACATATTAAAGCTATTTGGGGGCTGTTGTCAATTCTTCTGTTACAGAGTTTACGGTGAATAAAATTCTGTATATCTGAAAATTCCTCCTCAGGGGACACCACCTTAACGTAGCACTTTCTGTCCGAGCATGGTGGTTTGCATGCTCTGGATCCGGAGGGTTTTGCTGGTGGTAGCGTAGCTAACAGCAGGGTCATCCAAGCTTAACCGGCCAAAGAGGAGGAGCCAAAGTGTGTCCCACAACAACCTATCGGTCCCCTTTCCTATCCCAAAACCGGTCCTCACCATTTCCTTTTCCTGTAATTCCCTGGTACATGTACAAACGGCAGAAAGACCTCTATAGGCGTGAAGAAGCCAATCTTTCTGTGGGAGAAAACCCCAAATTAAAAATTCTGGTCCTCCAGGTTGGGGGTTGGTGACGGGCTACCAACCTATCGTGGAAAAAATAATCACCAGTACAAGTATCACAGAAGAGCCGTGGATAGGACTGATCTCTGTAAAACGGTCTAAGCAAGAACAAGGGCTACAGAAATACAACTAGGGACCTGGAATGTCAGAAGTATATGCAAACCTGGCGCAGCAAAATTCGTAGTAAGGGAAGTAGATAAGTACGAAATAGATCTACTGGCTTTGCAAGAGACAAGGTGGACAGAAACAGGAGCTATAGAAATGGAAAACTATGTCATATTCCACGGAGCCTCAGAAGCAAACAACTCACTAGGAACAACTGGTTTTTTAGTGAAGAAATCACCCTGTACCAGTCTCTTAGATTTTAAATCAATCAGCCCCAGAATCTCACTCCTAACCATAGACACAGGAAAACACAAGCTCACATATATAAATTGTCATGCCCTGACCAAAGAAAGCGATGACATAAAAAAAATATTTTCCATGAGGAACTAGAAACAGTATTAGACAATGTGCCAAGTGAACATTACAAAATTATCCTTGGAGATTTTAATGTGAAAATAGGGAAAGAAGCAGCCTTCATGAGGACCAGCGGAAAGCACAGTTTACACGATGTGAGCAGTGGTAACGGCACCAGGCTGGTTAGCTTTGCAACTGCAAAAGGCTTGTTTATAAGTAGTACTGATTTTGACAGGAAGAGAATATATAAAAGAACCTGGATGTCTCCAAATGGGAAGACAGTGAACCAAATTGACCACCTAATTGTAGAGATGAGAATAAAGAAGTGGATACTTTTGTGAAAGTGGCAAGAGCTGTGGAATGTGGATCAGAGCACTTCCTTGTCAGTGGAAGGATGAAAACAATATAGAGAGCCAGGAAGTACAAAAGAATGCAAAGAGTCATTTGATATGACCAGGAGAGTCTGATTAAAGATAATAAAAGAACTTTTAAGATAGCACTGACAAACCATTTTGAGGCTTTGAATGAAGAGGAAGGAGATACTGTGGTAGATCAAAACTGGAAGGCAATTGCAGAGACCATTGAAGAAACAGCCCAAGAAGTAATCCCAAAGCGAACTAAGGAAAAAAGAGTGTGGTCCAATGAGGAGTGTGAGGAAGCTATCACGGAGAGACAACGGGCCAAACTACTGTGGATATAAAGTAATATGCGTGAAGAAGGAAAATCAAAGTTAGAAGAAATACGGCAGCAGACACAAGCCACAGTGAGGAAAGCAAAGAGGAAATATGTAAAAAGCATCACGGAGGAAGCTCAACAAGAATTTCATGGAATTAGGTATAAAGAACTTAATAGAAAAGTGAAAAGTTTTAAAGGAGGGACTTATCATCAACACAAATTCATAAAAGATACCAATGGAAGAATGTTAACAGAAGATCCAAAAATTGGGAGAAGATGGGTGGAGTACTTCAGAGAATTACTAAACTCAGACGAAGCAACCGAACTACTCGAGTTTGATGACTCAGGAACAGTAGACCCACCATTGAAGAGGTCTTTAAATATGTCTGCTTGTGTCTGTATGTGTGGATGGATATGTGCATGTGCGCGAGTGTATACCTGTCCTTTTTTCCCCCTAAGGTAAGTCTTTCCGCTCCCGGGATTGGAATGACTCCTTACCCTCTCCCTTAAAACCCACTTCCTTTCGTCTTCCCCTCTCCTTCCCTCTTTCCTGATGAGGCAACAGTTTGTTGCGAAAGCTTGAATTTTGTGTGTATGTTTGTGTTTGTTTGTGTGTCTATCGACCTGCCAGCGCTTTCGTTCGGTAAGTCACCTCATCTTTGTTTTTATCCATATATAAAAAGAAAGACAAAACAGTATGTGACAACTATAGGGGCATAGCACTACTCAACACTTGTTATAAGATCTTCTCCAAGTGCCTATTAGAATTACCGTAGTAAAACCTCTAGCAACAGACATAATTGGAGAATACCAAGGAGGTTTTCAAGCAGGAGGATCAACCATGGACCAGATTTTTGTCCTAAAACAGGTCTGTGAAAAAATGGACAAATACAGACAAGAGATACACACCCTGTTTGTAGACTTCAAGAAGGCTTATGATAGTATACACAGAAGTTGCCTGATTACAACTATGACAGAGTTTGGTATACCAAAGAAATTGGTCAAACTGGTAGAGGTGACACAAAACTTAAGGTTAAGGTAGGCAATAAAATGACAGAAAGCTTCCAAGATGTAACAGGATTGCCGGCCGGGGTGGCCAAACGGTTCTAGGTGCTACAGTCTGGAAGCGCGCAACTGCTACGGTCACAGGTTCGAATCCTGCTTTGGGCAGGGATGTGTGTGATGTCCTTAGGTTAGTTAGGTTTAAGTAGTTCTAAGTTCTAGGGGATTGATGAACTCAGAAGTTAAGTCCCGTAGTGCTCAGAGCCATTTGAACCATTTTGTAACAGAATTACACCAAGGAGATGGGCTATCACCTGACGTCTTCAACCTGGCACTTGAGAAGGTAATGCAGGATTTCAACAAAGAAAACTTCCAAGGCATTCAAATTGGCAATGAACACATTACATATCTGGCCTATGCAGACAACTTTGCACTATTAGCACGCACACAAGAAGGTCTGAAAAGAAGTATCCAGACCTTGGGAGTTATGGCATAGGATCAGTCTACAAATTAGCTCCGAAAAGACTGAGTATATGACCATTGGAAGAAATATCCAAAACTCTCAAGATTTAACTGTAAACAACACCAGCTATAAACATCTGCAAGAGTTCAAATATCTTGACCTTGCAGACGATATTAATAATAACCTCAGACTTTTGCAGATGTTGTAGTTATCTATTATAAAGCACAGTCTGAAAAAAGCTGCATAAATATTGTCAGATCTTGATTCAGATTTAAAAGTGGTGCAAAGATTGGCTATTTGTGCTTTAAATGTTCAGAAATATAAAATCGTGCACTTAAAAAAAAAAAAAAATAATTCAATAAATCATTGTTGGAATCAGCCAACTCATACAAATACCTGGGTGTAACACTTTGGAGATATACGAAATAGAATGATCACATAGGTTTATTCGTGGGTAAAGCAGGTGGTAGACTTCAGTTTATTGGTACAATGCTGGGGAAATGCGATCAATCTACAAATAAGATTGCTTACAAATTACTCATGCAACTGGTTCTAGAATATGTGTGTGGGACCTGTACCAAATATAACAGGGAATACTGAACATGTACAGCGAATGGCAGCATGAATGGCCACAAGTTTGTTTGATCTGTGCGAGAGTGTCATAGAGTTACTGAAGGAACTGAATTCAAAGACTCTTGAATATAGACATGAACTATCCTAAGAAAGCCTATTAACAAAGTCTCAAGAACTGGCTTTGAATGACCCCCTACTCATCGCTCATGTAGGGATCATGAGGACACGGTTAGAATAATTACTGCATGCACAGAGGGAGTCAAAGAATCATTCTTCCATCATGCGATACGGGAATGGAATGGGAAGAAACCCTAATAACTGGTACAGTGGGACGCACCCTCTGCCATTCACTCACAGGTGGTTTGCAGAGTACAGCTGTAGATGTAGAAGAAACACGCTTGAAGTTCTCGGAGAATATAGATACAGCGATAATGAATAGCTCAGTAGGCAGTTCAGTTGAGGCAGAATAGATGTCTCTATAAAGGGCAATCACAGAAGTTCGAGTAAAACCATTAGATGCAAGGAATGCAAGTGCGAAGAAACCAGATGAAGCACCTCAGCTGATTGACAAAAGGAAATACAAAAATGTGATGGGAAATTCAGAAATACAGAAATACAAGTCACTCAGGAATGAACTAAATAGGAAGGCAAAATGGCTGCATAAGAAATGTGAAGAAATCGAAAAATAAATTGTCAGAACAGCAGTCTCAGTGTATAGAAAAGTCAAAACCTTCAGTGCAACTAAAAATAAGAGTCCTAAGATTAAGAGTGGAGTGCAATAGGAATTCCACTGTTAAATGCTGAGGAGGGAGCAGATAGTGTAATGGAACTGACTGATAGAGCCAATTTTGTTATGAGATATTACATACTAATTAAAGTTGTTTTTGAAAACCATTCACTCAAGGTGTTGTTGAGCCATAGCTGGGTCATGCTATGGGTTGGATTAAACTTTGGTTGCTATTCTGTGTTTAGTCTCTCGCGGTTATCGCGATTATGCTGTTATCCTTTCTTTCCGCGGGTGGCAGCAGTGGTGTGTATCGATATTTGCACCCTGGACTAACTTTGGCTTAGCGCTTATAGCTTCCGGCTGGGCTGTGTGCGACCAGATGGTTGGTTGGCATGGAGCAGCGAGGAAATCTCCGCAGCACATAGTTTTGCCGGGCCCGCTCGCGGCCACTATGCAGTGTCGGAGTGTGTGGTGCTTTTCCCATTGCTACGAGGTTCATGGCTCACCGATCCTGGGCATGAAAGTTGAGTTTTGAGTTAATCTACCGGAAAGTCACGACTGTTCACATTGTGTCGTTTGGAGTTCGTTGTTGGCTGTTGGGGTATTCCCATGAGCAACAACGTGTGTTTTCAAGTTGGCAAATTTTAGCCACCCTCCGCTGGAGTTTAACTATACTTGGCTATTTGAATTGAAGTGCACCAGCGGAATCTTCTGTCTTGTGGCTGTTAACGTGAAGGTTACCTGCCCTGGCCATTGACATAAATTCAGGCAGTGTATTTTCCTCATTATGTTGTCGCTGTCCAGCATGGTATGTAGTTAACAGCTCAATGTATAATTGGTTGTTCCATTGAACTCCCTGTTGTGTGCTGGTCGGGTGAAGCGGAGGTTATCTTGTTGGTGGGTCCGTTGACTGTCGGTTGCGTTGTCGTCGGATCAGCAATGGTTGGGCTGACTGCCTGTATCACCTAAGCGAGTGTTAGTGTTTGAATTCCAGGCTGACCCTCGGAACTTCTGAGTGCCCTTGGGTGTACTGCCTTTTCTTGTTTGTTCTTTTTGTTTGTACTTGTATGGCTTCTAGCCGATTTTTAGATAAGGTTGTTTTGCCCTTAAGGCAACAGATGGTTTGGGCCTTCAGCCTAATTTAAGAACTGTTTTACATAAAGCCTTTGGTATTTTTAAAATTGATTTTATTGAGTCTTAAGTGTTGGGCCTTCAGCCGATTCTGAATTTAAGTTGTTTTGCTCTTAAAGTGTCAGATTCTTTGGGCCTTCAGCCAATTTTGAATTGAAATTGTTCTGCTCTTAAGCTGTCAGATGGTTTGGGCCTTCAGCCTAATTTTAAAACTGTTTTACATAAGGCCTTTGGCATTTTTAAAATTAATGTTATTGAGTCTTAAGTGTTGGGCCGTTATTGGCTTTCAGGCATTTTTAAATTAAAGTGGTCTTGCCCTTAAGGCATGAGATTGTACGGCACATTCAGCCACTAATTAAGTTCCAAAACTAAAGCTATGCTTTTTAAAAAAAAAAAAACATTCTTGGCTCTTGTAACATTTATCAAATAAAAGGTTGTATATTCGAGTGTAACTGACAGCCACTTATTTTGGCCCCTTTCCACAACTTAAACTACCTGTCCTATCCTGCGGGTTTAGCAGGGCATCTCAGTTGCGATCAATACAAATTTGAAAGTGTGTACATTTAAATTAAGAATTTTATTACTTCTAAAATTTTGACTTGCATTATTTATATGTACAATTTTGTCACTCATATTATTATTGTCACTGAATCATCCTTTATGCTATTTGATATGTTTTCATGTAACTTAAAAATGCAGTATCAATAATCGATACAGAAATCATAAGTTCTTTGTTGATATGACTCTGTGATATTAGGTCAGCAATGTTATTTTGGCCACTTGTGTTTTGGCCTCAGTCGAGAGTTGTTGTTTTTATGTGTATTTGTTGATACATGTGTGGTGTCCACAATGCACATGGTACTTAATTTTTTTGATGCGAGATTGTGAAAGTTACTAAATTACTTTAGATTTCAAAGTTCTGACAATAAATAAGTGTTTTTTCTAAACAAATAATCATGAAATCCTGCTCCATGACTTTGGAAGTCTCATAATAGTAAAAACCTGCACCTTTTTCACCCAGAGCAGCAAAGGAATCAATGATCACCTAGACAACAAAGCCACAGGTACAACGGATATTCAGCAGCATCAAGATGAGAGACATCATGATCATCTCTACAAATTACTTTACATCCATTATCCACACCGTAACTGTGTCTTTAAGCAAACAACTTTGAATCACAGTAGAGGGGGTCCATGATAATAGGTAGAGAGAGTACACTGAAGGCCATTGTGAGGGGAATACTTGTGTGATGACATAGTAGAAGAAGAAACAGGAGTCGATATAAAAGGGACAGAGTATCCAGCATAAGAATCAGAATTTAAAAGACTTAAGATCAAATACTAAGCAGATTCAGAAGGATGTAGGTTGCAGTAGGTACTGGGAGATGAAGGAGCTTGCACAGGATAGATTAGCATGGAGAGCTGCATCAAACCAGTCTCAGGACTGAAGACCACAACAACAACAACAACAACAACAACAAGATCAAATAAGGCAGAAGGGGCCGATAACATTCTGAAATGATTGAGAGTTGGTGTGTAGAACGTATGAGATTGGTAACATACTATCAGACTTATGCAAAAACATCATCCACACAACTCCAAAGACTGCAGGAGTTGACAAGTGTGAGAATTATCACAAAGTCAGCATAACAACTAGTACATCCAAGTTGTTTACAAGAATAATATACAAAAGAATGGAAAAGACAACTGAGAATGATAGGTTAGATGACAATCAGTTAAAATCGAGACATGTTCACTGGATCTTACAACGTGGAAAAAGTGTTCAATGACATAAAATGGTGAAAATTGTTCAAATTTCTGAGAAAAATAGGGGTAAGCTACAGGGAAAGACAGATAATATACAATATGTACAAGAAACAAGAGGGAAAAATAACTCTGTAAAACCAAGAACGAAGCGCTCAGATTGAGAAACGTGTAAGGCAGGGATGTAGTCTTTTGCCCCTACTGTTCAATGTATACATTGAAGGAGAAATGACGGAAATAAAAAGTTCAAGAGTGGGATTTAAATTCAGTGTGAAAGGACACCTGTGATAAGATTACCTGATGACATTGCTCTCCTCAGTGAAAATGAGGAATTACAGGATTTGTTGAATGGAATGAACTTTCTAAGAATGTACAGAACATGCAGTGAGAGTAAACTGAAGGAAGAGGAAAGTAATGAGAAGTAACAGAAATGAGAACAGTGAGAAATTTAACACCAGAATTGGAGATCATGAGGTAGACAAAGTTTAGGAATTCTGCTACCTAGGCAGCAGAATAACACATGAAGGGCTTATTTGAGAAGTAACAGAAATGAGAACAGTGAGAAATTTAACACCAGAATTGGAGATCATGAAGCAGACAAAGTTTAGGAATTCTGCTACCTAGGCAGCAGAATGACACATGAAGGGCTTATTGCAATAGTGGTACAAGTCCATTTTTGTTCATTTTGATATACAGAGTCCCAAAGTTAAATGAGCGCTGAAAAATCTGCAGTTGAGATACTAGAAATATTCAAGCATATGGCTTCTTGCTAGAGGTGAACCTTTCTTTCTGTTTGTTTGGATCATTAATTTCAGAAGCATTATAGACAGAAAAGTGGAGGTATTGGACTTATACCACTATTGAAATAAGCCCTTCACATGGTTGATGGAGCAAGGAGGGCATAAAGAGCAGATTAGTACTGGCCAAAAGGGCCAAGAGAAGTCTACTACTATCAAACATAGGTCTTAATTTGAGGAAGAAATTAATGAGAATGTAAGTTAGGAGCATCGGCATTGTATGGCAGTGAGACATGGAACTTCCACGTAGCGAGAGGGAGCTGTAGATGGTAAAAACTGTAGAGGAAGACAGAGACGAATACATCCAACAAATAATTGAGGATGTAGCTTACAATTGCTACTATTGGATGGAAAGGTGGGCGCAGGAGAGGAATTCACAGCAGGTCACATCAAACCACTCAGTAGACCGATGACTGGAAAACAAAGAAGAAGATCTGGCAGACAGTGTAAGCAGCAATCTGCAGCTGTTCACTGATGATGCTGTGGCGTAGGAGATGGTGTTGTTGTTGAGTGACAAGGAGGATACAAGATGACTTACAAAAATTTCTAGTTAGTGTTATGAATGACAGCTAGCTCTAAATGTAGGAAAATTTAAGTATCTGGGAGTAATTTACACAGCAATATGAAGTGGAATGAGCACGAAAAGACTGTAGTGGGGGAAGTGAATGGTGGACTTTGGTTTATTGGGAGAATTTTAGCAGTGTGCGGTTCACCTGCGAAGGAGACTGCGTACAGGAGACTAATGTGACCCACTGTTGAGTACTATTCAAGTGTTCATGATCTGCAAAGGAAGACTTCAAAATAATTCAGAGGTGGGGTGGTAGATTTGTTTACCAGTAGGTTCAAGCAACACACAGTACCACAGCTATTCTTCAGAAACGCAAATGGGAATCCCTGGTGGGAAGATGGTGTTCTTTTTGAGGAGCACTACTAAGAAAATTGAAAGAACTGGGATTTGAGGCAGACTGCAGAATGATTCTACTGCCACCAATGCACATTTTGCACAGGAACCATAAAGATATGATAATAGAGATTAGGGCTTGAAAACATAACGTCCTATGATGTAACAAAGTATGAGGCAGATGTGGTTGATCAAAGACTCATAAAAATACTACACAGATTGCATGTAGGTGACAGCTAATGCATGATTTCTTCAAAACCTTGAGCATGGTGGCAATAAATGTACGTGTCATCCATGTAACAGTAACAAACAAGAAAATTTAAAGGACATTTATTCTTCTGCTGGTGAATGAACTCAAGGGAATGAAAGAGCAAGAACAGACAAAAGAAGAGGATATGGGACCAGAATTATCTAGAAAGCAGACGAAGTGCCAAACCAGCCTCTGAAAAGGCCACAAGATGCATGACAACTGTGAAAAATGGCACAAAAGTGGTGTGCAGAAAATGTGGATGTCAACAGAAATCAACTGTGTTAAGTGCATCTAGCAAACTCCAATGACTTGATTAAAAAGCACAACAAAGCCATGTGTTTGAGGGCAATATGGACCATATACACTAAATGTGCCTAAAAGGTTCTACACCTATAGTTTAGGAAAACTGTCAGTATGATCAAAGCTATGTTGGTAAATTATTTTTTGTCGGGATAAGTAATGTAATAATTATCATGTTAAATAATTATTATTGTAACTTGCAAAAAGATGGGAATTAACATACACTAAAATAAAGTTCTATGCGGAGCCCTTTCTGGCATTTTAGGCATGTCAGAAACTCTGCCATTCCACTGTGAAATGTGCCTGTTTGCTGTTCAGTGCCTCCTCTATATGGTGAATAGCAATCTATCATAATTCATATCGGTAATTAATCCCAGATACTTCATTGTGCAATTTTGCCTCCCAATGTGATACCCACAGGTGACTGTATCAGGGCACACAGAGTGAATTATGTAATTTTCTTAATTTATTGCAGTGAACAGAAGTCATATGCATCAGCTTGGTGCAAATTTTAGGCCCTATACCAGTCAAAAGTATCAATTTAGTGAAAAATTTTATGGATAATATGAGCAATTCAGTGAGACTGGCTGGCTTTGCACCCTAAGAAACCTTCAACATCCATTGAGTGAGGAGTGTGAGCAATAAACATTCAACAAGGGCCCTAACAAATTGATGACACATGTGAAAGACTTCATTTTGCATCATGGAAGTTCTCCACCTCATTATAACTCAGAGATACTGAATCACATTAATATCAAACTACTGCTAGAGTTCAACTGGACATGCATCTAATAATTACTCTTCTTTTCTTCAATGGCTTACAATAACCTGTTCTATACGCATGACACATTCTTTCTGAAGATTATGTCCCCTATCAAACTACTGCAAGAGTTCAACTGGATATGCCTCTAATAATAAGTCTTCTTTCCTTGAATGGCTTACAATAACCTGCTCTGCATGCATGACATTTTCTTTCAGCAGATTATGTCAGTGACCATATGATTGTCTTGCAGTTATATATAATCTGGAATAATTGCAAAGAAGAATCAAGAATGAAGTCACTGATACCAGTTGTGGGATTTTGGAATCAAATGAAGAATGATAGAATACTTTGCTGGAGTGCTCAGCATCACAAATCATATTGCTTACTGTTGTGACTTTTGACTGTCTTATGTTTGCACTGAAATCATATTTTGAAATATACTTGGAACTAAAGGTAAATAATTTGGTGTCCTCATCAAGTATTGACTCGAACTGAGAACGCAGGAGTGAAATTCCTACCTCTTCTTACAAGGGAACCTCCCCATCGCACCCCCCTCAGATTTAGTTATAAGTTGGCACAGTGGATAGGGCTTGAAAAACTGAACACAGATCAATCGATAAAACAGGAAGAGGTTGTATGGAACTATGAAAAAATAAGCAAAATGGTGAGACAGGCAACATCAAGGATAATGTGAGCTCAGGAGCGCCGTGGTCCCGTGGTTAGCGTGAGCAGCTGTGGAACGAGAAGTCCTTGGTTCAAGTCTTCCCTTGAGTGAAAAATTTAATGTTTTATTTTCAGACAATTATTATCTGACAAACTCTTATGTTTTCATCACTTTTTTGGAGTGATTATTACATCCACAAGAAAACCTAAATCAGGCAAGGTATAAGAATCTTTTTACCCATTTGCCAAGTGTACAAGTTAGGTGGGTCGACAACACATTCCTGTCATGTGACGCACATGCTGTCACCAGTGTCGTATAGAATATATCAGACGTGTTTACCTGTGGAGGAATCGGTTGACCTTGCGATCAAATGTTTTCGGTTCCCATTGAAGTGGCACGTTCTTTCGTCTACTAATCGCACGATTTTGCGGTGTGGTCGCAAAACACAGACACTAAACTTATTACAGTGAACAGACACATCAATGAACGAACAGACAGATCATAACTTTGCGAAAATAAAAAAAAAAGTCTTACTTGAGTGAAGACTTGAACCAAGGACCTCTCGTTCTGCAGCTGCTCACGCTAACCACGGGACCATGGTTCTCCTGAGCTCATATTATCCTTGATGTTGCCTATCTTGCACATGGACTACTCAGTTTGTATATTTTGCTTATTTTTTACATAGTTCCACATAACTTCTTCCTGTTTTCTTGATTGATCTGCGTTCAGTTCTTCAAGGCCTATCCACTGTACCAGCTTATAACTAAATCTGAGAGGGGTGTGATGGGGAGGTTCCCTTGTTAGACCTGTTTATTACTGTACCTACTGAATGTGTTTCCACTTAACATTGCTCTGAAAATAAACTGAGACAATTGTCACTTATAGTTTTCTCACGGTTAACTACATAAATTCTTAACATAGGCCTACTATCACATATGTTGTATAACATGAAAATAATTTGTGTGCATTTACATTGGCTAGATATAGATCTGAAATTTGTGCCTTCAAATTTTAAGCCCTTTGTCTTAAATTGACCACTATGATCAGCTAATTGACATGAAATGACAGGCATCAGGCCCTACATCACCACCTTTGGCATGTAGCAGGCCTTCATACCTCAGTAAATATGTGTACAATGTACAGACAAGTTTCATTATACTGCACTGGAAAAATTAAAAAAAAATTAAGGAATATGGTAAATTTGGTCCCCGCAGTTATAAACCTTAACAGGTCACACCATCCTTGCTTACCAACTGGTGACTAATGAAAATACATAATTGCAAGAATACTTACGCCAGAAGTTCTTGTTCTTGTCAAAGCTTCTGGTGGTTTGGCTTCTATAGCTGGTCCTCTCGCTCGACCCCTAGCACGAGTTCTTCCTATGACACTTCTGCTCTCCATTGTGCTCAATTTCCTGAATGATTACAGTATACATAAGTCAATATGCAACACATCCATTTGATAAGTTCCCAAATCTTAGCCAGAAAGAAGGAATAAGTTACAAAAAATATATAATATTAATAATCATTTGTTTATTTTCTTAAATTTAAGATACTTTTCTTAATATGGAGAGGCAGAACACTTTTCTTATAATCAGCAGGTGCAGAATAGTGTATCACTGACATTAAATACACAGCCAAAAGTCTATATTGTCTACCTCACATGCAATGGATATTAATACACTGTAAATCAGCATCTACTGCTACATCTATACTCTGCAAAAGTCCATGAGGTTCATGGCAGAGGGTATTTCACACTATACCAGTTACTAGGGCTTCTTCCCATTCCAGGGTTTCTTCCCATTCCATTCACGTATGGAATGCAGGAAGAATAACTGTTTTAATTCCAGTAATTATTCTAACCTTATCCTCATGATCCCTACATGAGCAATACACAGGGGATTGAAGTATATTCCTAGCTGGTCCTTGAAACTTTGTTAATAGACTTTCTTGGGACAGTTTATGTCTATCTTCAAGAGTCTTCCAGTTCCGTTCCTTCAGCTCCTCTGTGTCCCTCTCCATGGACCAAACAAACCTGTGACATTCATGCTGCCCTTCTCTGTATAGTTCAATATTCCCTGTTAGTCCTATTTGGTAGGGGTCCCGTACACCTGAGCAATGTTCTAGAACTGGTCACATGAGTGATTTGTAAGCAGTCTTATTTATAAACTGATTGCACTTCCCCAGTATTCTACGAATAAACTGACGTCTACCACCCACTTTACCCACAACTAAGCCTATGTGATCATTCTATTTCATATCCCTCCAAAGTGTTACACTCAGGTATTTGAATGAGTTGGCCGATTCCAACAGAGACTTTGACTGTCGTATAATCAGCATAATCATGAGATACTACTTTTTTTCTTTTGTGAAGTGCAAACTTTTACATTTCTGAACATTTAAATCAAATGGTCAATCTTTGCACCACTTTGAAACTTTATCAAGATCTGACTGAATTTATGCAGCTTCTTTCAGACACTTCATCATACATAACTGCATCATCTGCAAAAAGTCTGAGGTTGTTATTAATATTGTCCCCAAGGTCATTACTATACAACATGAACAGCAAGGGTCCCAACACATTTCCCTGGGAACACCTGCTGACTTCCGTTCCATATGAACAACCGCCATATTCGCTTTCTCACTGTAGAAGTGCCAAATTATGAATTAGTACGTGGGTTACCTATGACGTTCAGGTCAACAACGTAGCTTAGGTTGATTGTTTTATAAGTGGATCTCTTTAAAAATCACTTAGAATGCCAAAATGTAGCAACTGATATATAAATCCAACTGAGTGCCATGTCCCAGATTCTGCTGACAGTCAAACAAATTTGTTTCCTTTCCCAAATACAGGGCATTTAGTGGCAATGTTATTAGGTTCTACAAAACAAAACACATACCATACCAGTAAGGAAGACTCCAGCTCAATATTGAAGGTTACTTTTCTAGTACTACCAATGAAATTAAAAAAAAAATGAAGCGTTATTGTAGCAACCATTACATGTTTACCACATACATACTCATTATGTGCTTCACAAGAATATTATTTGCTTTTGCCGAAAAAATCAAGTCTACTAAAATATCAGAAGAAAAAAACATTACTGTGTTTGGTCCTACCTGTTTTGATTACAGGCTACCAGATATATGATAACATCTATCAGGGTTTATTTTTCGCCTGGCAATAATTTTGCATGTTAGTGGCAACATTCTGTAGGTAACAAGGGCACAAAGGCGACACGGTATATGGCAGTTGTACAATCAGAACATATGTAGATACTTACACGAGAAGATACTGGCATGTAAATGATGGAATCTTTGCAAAACATCTTTCGAATCTTCATAAAGTATCTTTTGAATATCATAAGGTAGGCTTACTTAAATGCCAGAGCTTTTGTAAAGTGTCTTAAATTTCGCCTGAAGAACAATTTATTCTTTAACTGTTAATAAAGACCATTTTTCACACGGAGGAAACAGAGGCAGATAAACATTTGCATTTACTATGACCCTGCATCTGGAAGAGCAGCACGTCGTAAGTATCATAGCAATTAAACTTCAGTAAGATACATTAAAATTAACCTATCTATACTTAAAACACAAATAAAAATGCCCCTCCTGGTACCGGTATTAAAAGAAATTGGTCTCTTCAATTTCAAGACATTTAGGCTGTCGTTTCCTCACGACTGTGTGCTATATGCAAATGTTTGACACGGCTACGAATGATACCGAATTAAAATATTACCATAGTGAACAATATTCTAATTCCTCTCCCACTCTCCTGTATTACCTACTCGGTGCTTTCCCTACTTATAAGACCACAACCTAGTTCTTTGCTGTCTTCATCCGATCAAATCAGTTGGTTTTGCAGAGATTTGTATTAAAACTATTTTGCCACGCGTTAAAGACAAACTTAAAGCGGTCGAGGAAAATTAGAACCCACCGAAGTACGGATAACATCCTTATTTTTACTCAGTATGACAGCACCACCACCCAATACTTAACAAGGGCGTGGTATTGTATAATTCGGAAGTTAGTCTTATTTCTCCAAAAAAATAAAGTGGAACCGAAAGAAATAAAACCGAGACCGACAGAATCTCCGTGCTTGTAAAAGTAATGAGACAAAAGTTAAATTGTTCAGGAATGTAAGCAGCAGAACATATAAACTAATGCACACGTACCTTCGGTCTCAAACCTGTATGAAAGACTGAGATTCGAGCAACGTGGATTACAAGTAACAGTTAATTCCTCTCGCAGCTCACTGTTGCATATTTCTCCAGGTAAAATAAGGTATCGGTACACACGTTAGCCTAAATAAACGCTTCTAAATGAGATTACAAATAAAACACTGATTCTCAAAGGCGAGATTCATACTGATTACACACTAGAAATGATTTTGGACAGTGTTTAGCCTAACAATCACGATGTCCTTTTACATAAGCAACAAAGACGACAGGATGTTCGCAACAATAAGAAGCCTGACCATCTCCACTGATTAAGGAAATGAAGAAAACTTGTATTAACTTCACACTACATAACAAAAAACCAATAGTTCAGTCTCCTATAGGAATTAAACGAGAAGAAGTACAATAACAGAAATCAGGTTATCTGGTTACCAAGCTGATATGCAAAGTACCTTTACAAGATTTCAAGAAAACAATGTGAGTTTTATGGGATGACAATGTAATTAATATCTCGTAATTTACACGTGTTATTAATACACGCTTTCATGAACGCTAATACTAATCTATACTACTAATAAATCTGCAAAACCATCGTGTCTGTCTGTCTGTATTTGAGCATACTACTCCAAAGTAGAAGACAAATTTTCATGAGGTTTTCGCAGATAACTTGAGTACAGTTTAGGGCACCGGGTAAGCTTTAGTTCGCTAAAATCGGATCACGGAAAAAAGATATCGTGATTTAAAGTTTTACTAAAACTCTCTCGTCTGTCTGAACACGCTACTCTCCAAAACTACCAGGCGGATTTTTATGGGGTTTTGACTGATAACTTCAGCGTAGCTAGGGTGCTATATAGGTTATATTTCATCAAAATTTTATCATGGAAAAAAGACATTCATTAATGTTATAAAAATGTATCTATGTATGTTCCAAATCTCCCTTGAAACCACTGGACCGATTTCAACGAACCTTGGTACAGTATAAATTATCACTTACTGTCTGGAAAGAATCGCTGTGAGTGTAAGAACCAGCCAACTATAAAAAGGGTGGGGGTGAAGAAGAAGTGCAGGACATGACGCGCGAATACCCAAATTTTATTCATCGAGTATTTGAGCTGGAGAGGACTTAGTGACTCGCAACGAACTTTAATACATAATTTCAAAGCTTTGCGAAACTTTTTCTCGCTGACACCTCCCACAAAATGATGAGAGCAAAAACATTTATCGCTTACTACATTTTTTCTGTTCATTCGAGTCAGACATGACGTTTTAATTTATGACTTCTTTGCTAGTAACTGTATTTGCGTCATATTTAGTAGACAGTGTCCACAAATGCCGCTGAATGTTCCTACAAAATATTATACGTTACGGAGAGAGGGGGAGGAGGAGATGGGCAGAGAAAGGAAAGAGGAGTAGAATATGGAAAGAGAGAGTGGCAGATGGACAGACAAAGGGGAAGACGAGGCGCAGGAGGTCGACAGAAAGAAAGGAAAGAAAAGGATGGGAAGAGAGGGGGAACACAAAAGATGGACAGAGAGAGGGGGCAGGAGGACACTGACTAATAGAATTGAAATAAATACAGGGGCAATGCTGGGTGAACAGCTTGTAAATAATATAAGAAGTCAATAAAAGACAAGTGCTGAGGTGGTTCCTTCGAAAATTTTAGGTTTGTGCATAAATTAGCAGCGTCTTGTTGGTATTTCGGTTGCTGCGGGTTTATTTGTCGATCGTCATTTTTTATTTGTAATTTACTGTTGCTATTTGAGTTTACATAATGTCATTTTGTCTTTTGAAGATAGTGAGTGGAGCTGTGAACGGTAGAAAATGGAGTACCAACTGGAGCTGTGCATGGTAGAACATGGAGTACCAACTGGAGAAATCGGAAGATTTCAGACATAGTCTGAAATATTTGCCCGCCGTAGCCCTCAGTGGTTCACAACCCCACAACAGGCCACAGCAGTCCACCCACCTCACACCGAACTCAGGTTTATTGTGCGGTTCGGCCCACAATGGACCCTCCCCCCTACCCCTCGGCAACGTCTCATACCATAGACATAGTCATAGAGTTCAATAGCGGGGTGACAACAGCGGAGGCAACCAGAAAATTTCCGCTGAGTATGGGCACGTATGGGGATAATGCCACTGGACAGAGCACGATAAGAAAATGATTTTCTCGTTTTGAGGAGGATCATTTTGACATTAGTGACTCACCACGTTCAGGAAGCCCTTCGCGTTAGATGAATATCGTTTGAATGCATTAATGCACAACGATCCACGTCAGTGTACTCGACAACTGGCGAAGGTGATGAACTGTGATCAACCCTCCGTCATGCGACATTTGCATGCAACGGGGAAGATACAAAAATCGGGTGTAAGGGTACCGCACGCTCCAAGCCAAAATGACAGAAATCAGCGGGTGCCCATATGTGTATCTCAGCTTACGTCTATTGTGTACTAAAGCGGGGACATAGAATCGACGGAGACGCTTCGTCCCGCCGTAGCCCTCAGTGGTTCACAACCCCACAACAGGCGACAGCAGTCCACCCACCTCACACCGAACTCAGGTTTATTGTGCGGTTCGGCCCACAATGGACCCTCCCCCCTACCCCTCGGCAACGTCTCATACCAGATGAGTGTAATTAATCTGTTTGCGTGGTAATTATGGTGCACGCGTACGTGGAGACAGTGTTTGAGCAGCAATCGCCGACATAGTGTAACTGAGCCGGAATAAGGGGAACCAGCCCGCATTCGCCGAGGCAGATGGCAAACCGCCTTAAAAACCATCCACAGGCTGGCCGGCACACCGGACCTCGACACTAATCCGCCGGCGGATTCGTGCCGGGGACCGTCACGCTTTGCCGCTCGGGAAGCAGTGCGTTAAGCCATCGGCACACGGACCGTGCTGTCGAACGTTAACGTTGAGCGTGCCAAGTTCAACGTGCTGCTGAAGGCTCAGGAACGATGCTACTTGTGCATACGGTACGTGGGCCCCAACGTGGTATACGCGATCGCAACGCACTCCAGCGGCAGTTTGAGGGATGTTTCTAGTTCGTAAACCACACTGTTTACTAAACGGACTCGCGTAAAATCCCCACGTTAGCTCTATTAAAACGCACATTTCCTCCGTCGTCCACGAAAAGGAAAGTAACATGTCCAATCAGTAAGGACACAGGCTTATAAAAGTTCCATTACAAACAGTGTGGCACAAATTTGGAATACTTCTCCGCATAAGGTAAATATTATTTCATCATTCCCAGATTTTAGTAAAACCCCAAGGTCAGTCTTACTTGATCACTGTTGCTACCCAGTAGCAGAATCTTTGCAACATGTGAATTACGGAGCGTAAAAGAAAAAGGAGCAAAATATCTTAATACAAGTAGCGCAAGCTGTCCTGTAGATTAAGCCAATCGAACAAAGTCACACCTCATAAAAAGTAGAACTTGTATTTACATAACAGCAAATATTATAGCATATACTTACATAAAACTAATAATAAAGTATCAGAACCTAATAAAAACGCGAATGTTAGAAAAAAAATTTGGAAGTGTTAAGACGCGAACCACCGCCTCAACAAAAACTCATTAACGGACAGACGCTACTCATTATTATTATTATTATTTTCATTTTGTTCGTTGTTGATCGTTGTCTTTGGTCGTTGCGGACGTCACATGACAACCGTTCTAGTTCGTTTATTGATCCTTCCACTCAGTTTTTTATCACAGTGGCCAACCAGCTCTCTGACCGAACACGCTTTTTTTTTTAATCTCACTTTGTTCTCTTTTGTTTGTTGCATCTGCTCGAGGCGGACGTCGTAAGACATCAGTTTAAGTTCGTTGTTGATCGATTAACTCAGTTTTTTTTATTTATTATTACAGAGGGCAGCTAACACTCTGACCGAACACACTGAGCTACCGTGTCGGCGTAAATCATCCTTAGGACAAACACTCACACCCATACCCGAGGGGGGACTCGAACCTCTGCGGGAACCAGCCGCACAGTCTATGACTGCAGTGCCTCAGTCCGCTCGGCTAATCCCGCGCGGCGAAACCAACAACATGCTCCTTGTACCTAATCATATTATGTTACCTCTTATTGGAAACGTTAATCGTAGATAATTATGTTACTAATTGAAATTTAATTATAACAAATTGTACCAAGAACAATGCGTTTTGGGTGGATCTTCCGTGTGTCGCTGCCTTCAAATAGCCTACTCTCATAATATGCAAGTTACAATAATTCTTTTGCCACGAATATGATGTTTCTCATTATTTTATTGGAACGAATGACACAGTTAACAACGGATTTTCCAGTGATTCTCAGTTTGCTGGTGCTCGCAAGGGAACCTCCCCATCGCACCCCCTCAGATTTAGTTATAAGTTGGCACAGTGGATAGGCGTTGAAAAACTGAACACAGATCAATCGAGAAAGCAGGAAGAAGTTGTGTGGAACTATGAAAAAAATAAGCAAAATATACAAACTGAGTAGTCCACGCGCAAGATAAGCAACATCAAGGATAGTCTGAGCTCAGGAGCGCCGTGGCCCAGTGGTTAGCGTGAGCAGCAGCGGAACAAGAGGACCTTGGTTCAAGTCTTCCCTCGAGTGAAAAGTTTACTTACTTTATTTTCGCATAGGTATGATCTGTCCGTTCGTTCATTGACGTCTCTGTTCACTGTAATAAGTTTAGTGTCTGTGTTTTGCGACCGCACTGCAAAACCATGCGATTAGTTGACGAAAGGACGTGCCTCTCCAATGGGAACCGAAAACATTTGATCGCAAGGTCATAGGTCAACCGATTCCTCCACAGGAAAACACGTCTGATATATTCTATACGAAACTGGTGACGGCATGTGCGTCACATGACAGGAATATGTTGTCGACCCACCTAACTTGTACACTTGGCGAATGGGTAAAAAGATTCTTCTACCTTGCCCGATTTAGTAAAAAGTTTAATTTTTTACTTTCAGACAATTATTATCTGTCCGTCCGTCCGTCCGATACGAGGTAACTTCGCCGTAGTATGGGGACGCTACACCTAAACAAACATAGAAACACACGTCAGTCAACTACAGCGCAGAAACGTAAAAAACGTATGTTTTGACAGAGCACAGGGAATACTGTGCGACTGTGAAACTGTTGCATTCATTTGCTGCAGTTTATGTGACAAATTCTTATGTTTTCATCATATTTTTGGGAGTGATTATCACATCCACAACAAAACCTAAATCGGGCAAGGTAGAAGAATCTTTTTACCCATTCGCCAATTGTACAAGTTAGGAGGGTCGACAACATATTCCTGTCATGTGACGCACATGCCGTCACCAGTTTCGTATAGAATATATCAGACGTGTTTTCCTGTGGAGGAATCGGTTGACCTATGACCTTGCGATCAAATGTTTTCGGTTCCCATTGGAGAGGCACGTCCTTTCGTCAACTAATCGCATGGTTTTGCAGTGCGGTCGCAAAACACAGACACTAAACTTATTACAGTGAACAGAGACGTCAATGAACGAACGGACAGATCATACCTATGCGAAAATAAAGTAAGTAAACTTTTCACTCGAGGGAAGACTTGAACCAAGGTCCTCTCGTTCCGCTGCTGCTCACGCTAACCACTGGGCCACGGCGCTCCTGAGCTCACACTATCCTTGATGTTGCTTATCTTGCGCGTGGACTTCTCAGTTTGTATATTTTGCTTATTTTTTTCATAGTTCCACACAACTTCTTCCTGCTTTCTCGATTGATCTGTGTTCAGTTTTTCAAGGCCTATCCACTGTGCCAACTTATAACTAAATCTGAGGGCGGTGCGATGGGGAGGTTCCCCTGTCAGTAACGGCATATATATATATATATATATAGGCTTGAAATGAATGCCAATATGGCGCCTCATAACTCTGTACTGAAGGGAGACGGCGTGCGTGTGCCGTAGGTGGCGTTGTGCCATCTCATTGGTCAACGCTCAGACGCACGCTCAGAATATCTGACATGCCAGATATCGCTTTGCACGTCCGGAAAGATTCCCGAACGTGCTATTCCACGCTATGACGTCACAAACTCGGCACGCTCAACGCTCAACGTTCGGATGCACTGCCCGTGTGCCGACGGCTTTAGACCGCGCGGCTAGCCGGGCAGGCTGTACCTCAGCTGGCTCGTCATTTCCTGCAAAAAAAGTAAAAAAAGGCCGACCATTTCTATCTCGTACGGTTACAGCTAACGAGAAATGATATCTTTATGCTAACGTAAAGCGGCAAATGGTTCTGGCTGCACTTCCTACTGGTCAGTATCCGTTACCGTTATCCCTGTCCGCTTGCATAGCTGGGTGGCAATGTGCTAGCCTCCCATGCAAGTGGGCCCGGGTTCGATCGGGCTGGAGATTTTCTCCGCTTGGGGACTGGGTGTTGTGTTGTTCTCATCATCATTTCATCCTCATCACCGGGACGCAAGTCGCCCAATGTGGCGTCGACTGAAATAAGACACTTGGCGGCCGAACTTCCCTGGTTAGGGGCCTCCCGGCCGACGATGCCATACGCTCATTTCCATTTTTTTACCGTTACCCCTTCGTCTTTCTTCAAACGGATACAGAATTGAAACCGGTACTGGTACGTCTGTTTTTGTGGTGGGGCAGGATTGGAGTTCACTTTATATCCACATCTGCACCTAGATACATACTCTGCAAACCACTGTGAAATGCATGGCAGAGGTACCCACATGTTAGGGTTTCGTCCCATTCCAATCGGGTACTGGTGTGGAAAACGCCAAGACTGACGGCTTAAATACCTCTATGTGCTCTGTAACTACTCTGAATTTGTCTACACGGTCCCTAAGGCAGCGATGCTTAGGAGGCTGAAGAATACTCTTTAATACTGGTCCACGAAATTGTGTAAGTAGGCTCTCGCGGGATAATTTGCACCTAACTGCTAACTCAGCTTTTTCAACATTCCCATGGGTCAGACAATTCTTTGTCCATTTGTGGCACCCTTGTTTGCAGACTTTCAATATCCGTGTTGTTCCTATTTGGCATGCACCCACACACTTAAACAATATTCTTAGATAGGACACACAAGTGATTCATAATCATTCTCCTTAGTAGACTGAAGTGATGTTTTCCAGTATTCAACCAATAAGCCGAAGTCTGCCACCTGCCTTATCTATACTGAATCCATATGACCATTTCATTCCCGTTAATTTTAAAACCATTCGTTGTATAGGAAGGGGGCAGCCGTCTTCCCGCGGTACTCCCCTCTAACAAGAAACCTGTACCAGTAGTAGTGGTTATTGGGAAAAGTAATGTCAACTTTTTGACGTTTTCGCCTCCATAATCCGCATATGAAAAAATGCTGACATTTAACTTTTAAGATCTCTGCGACTTCCAGCTCAGACTTTTATCAATATAAACAACTAAGAGTTTAGAATATTCTGTTTCTTTTACCCTCGTGTGTTATTCCTAATAGTGTGATCGGGCCTTTTGCACACAGAATTTTATGTAGTTGTTTTATCAAACGTCTGTGCCAGCACATTTCCAGATAATCACTTGTTAATTTTCAAGAAGATTTTATTACGTTTTCAAGTGTTCAAGTTCTCCACTATGTCCTTAGTGATAACTGTGACGCCAGTACTTTCCTACTGATTACTTTCCATTTCAAAGCCATTTCAAAGATGCTTTCTCGTTGTGTACACTCCAATTTTGTTAATGCAATACTCCGTATTCTTCTCATTAGGTAGAGTGAAAAGCAGTCGTCAACAAATTCTCTGACTGCATAATAGTTGAGCTTCTCTAGTAGAGATGAACTACACACTCAAATGCTTTTGAGTCACAAAAGATATCAGTTGGCAGTATTTTGTCATTTCAATTTTGCACCGATTATTCCTGCATTGGAACAACATCTACAGCTACGTACATACTCCGTAAGCCACTGTGTAAGGTGTCAGGCAAATCCAACACCTTCCATGAAAACCCTGACATGATAAGCAAATCCAGTAGTATGTCACATAGCTCCGAATAAATCGTGATATTTAATTAACCAAAGTAATACGAGTAACGAGTGAGCAAATGGAATACCACAGACTAGCACAAGAATGTCTAAATGCATGTCATACCTTCCCACCGTGAGACAGACGCAGTTCCGAGGGGAGAAACGAGAACAGAAGCCGAGAGCAGAACCGTGTTAAGCTAGAAGGCCCTACGATAAGGGACGGACTGGACACCCACGTCGCCAGCTAAACACTAGGACCACCACAGCTGCAAGTTTTAGCGTGAGACTTTTTCGCGTCTATGTTACGTCAGGACCACCCTCAGCCCATGTTAAAAGATAGAGCCCTCCAGAAGAACAGTATAGATCTTACGATAATGCTAAAAGGACCACACCAGCTGCAAGTTTTAGTGTGAGACTTTTTCGCGTTTCTGTTACGTTACAAACTTTAAAAACATTGCCCCACCACGAAAAGTATAATGTTTCTCATTGGATAGACAGAATTTTTGTAGGCGGAGATTAAGGTTAACATTGAGACCCTGATTGGTCAGATGAAAACACAGCCAGATAGTTTTTTTTAAACCAACTTCGGTAAATTGTAGTGCGGAGAAGTTAGGAGGGAGTTGCTTCCGAGATGGCGAGGTGAGCGGAGCTGTGTTGGCCGCCGCCCCCTGACGAACACCGACAAGGTAATGAACGCACGCGATGCCGCATAACAGCGCATAAAGCTTCACTCAGAACTGCAGAAGTCTCATCTGTTACACCTCCTTTTTGCGTAATACTAGTGTCTATCGTCAATTAAAGCTCATGGTGTTCACATTTGCCACTTGAAGTAAAAATCTGAAACGCGATGATTTTTCTGTTATATAGTTATTGAGAATCCACATCAGCCACTGTTATTTACGACAAGTTAGATAAATACTTAAAGATAATTGAGGGTCACTGTAGACCATTTTGATAGTTTTTCTCTCTTGTGAAACTTAATTTAAACCTAGATTATAGATGTGATGTGGCATAGGTCATCCTTCGATCCATTGTAGAACTTGGAAACCCACTCAGGGAATATTCGTTCACATTTTTGTTGAATGCAGTTGGTTTTTACTATCCTGTATTAAAACATTTCCTTTTATCAATAGTGCAATTTATAAACAATGTTTTGTGAGTAGAATAAAATTTCCAGTGGTAAACTTAACTGCTTTTTCGACGTTATTTTACCAGCTAACTAAAAATAGGAAAGCCTTGAACCCCTTCCACTAAATTTAGTTAGTATTAAGATTCTTTTGCAGGGAGTGCAGTGGAGCTGACGCTGAAATCATTAAGTATTTGGTTATATCATCGCTAGTCTCACTGAACTCTTCTGAATTCTACATGTCACGTGTGGTCTGGCGTCTCCTTACCAGCAACAGGTCCCAGGTTCAAACTAGTCAATTCCCTAAAAAACACGCTCAGAGCGTCGTTGCGCGAAGGTGGTAGGGAGACACGACTTAGAACAAACAGACACCACGCAGAATGTTAGAACTGTAGGGTGCAAGGCAGAGGATACCACAAGACGTGTTCTGCAGACAGAAGCATTTGAAATACAAATTGAGGGGTTGAGTATATTATTAGGGATTGGTGTGTTGCAGTTCTTACGCATATGATATTTTTCCAGTATCTTCCAATAGACATGCAAACAAACGATAACTTGGAAACAAATTAAAGGCAAAGTCCTTTAACACAGCTGATCACTAGTACGTAATATCAAAATACGCAATCCTACAGACATAAGGAAAATATAGACAAAAGGTCGTGTGAACGCAGCAGTGCCATCTCAGTCGTACAGTAATGTTGACTCACCTAACGTAGTGTACACCTCGAAATATTGTTTCTGAAAAGTTGTAGAACCCTGATGGTCGAGTATGTTGATATGGAACACACTCATTTTTTTTGTGTACCGATTATGAGATGTTGAGGCAATTATACTTTTAAAATGAAACACCATATTTTATTTTGTAAAGGAACCATTTGGTAAGCCTTTATTTTCACGCCACAGTGAAAATCCAAGTACTGTAGACGGTGTTGAAGCTAATGGCAGAGCTGGGACACAGTAGATGCAGCCACAGGGACCTTTGCGCAGGGTCAGAGGACGCAACTATGGGGCCCTGCGGAGTAATTTCTTTGACAAGATATATGAGATGAGGCCTGTAGACGACAAAGGAGTGAATAAGGTGTTAATTTATGAAGCAAGTCCTTAGAGGATAAAAGAATGAATAAGGTTATAGAATTAAAGAAGCAGTTTCCTTAGACGATAAAACACAAATAATGTGACAGAATTAATGAGGCAAGATGCTTAGAGAATAAATGAGCAAGAACTGAGGCAGAGAGCGATAGCTGCACGAGAGGAAGAGAGAGGGGTTAGTGCTGGGGCTATGCTCGTCATAAGACGCTAATGAAAGGCCTAGGACATAGCTCCCTACTATACAGGGAAAGGCGTTCTACCTACTCCATCAGGCCTCTGAAAGATATCAGTGTAGCCATGAATAAGGCCATATGAAGCCTTCGACACTACGCCATGTCTAGAATTGCCGGGGATGAGGTGAAAGCAGGACACAGCGCGAGGGCTGTCTGTCGGGAGAGAGAAGTAGTACGGAGAGAAGTGTGTTTCAAGCAGGGGATAGTACAGGTTATATAGACGCGAGAAGCAGTCGCGGACGCAGGCCGGAGTCACTAGCAAGATGTTAGCTGCAAGGGCTCTGCTTGTCTTAGGGTACGTTTATGTCGCAATCGCACTGCTGGCACCTCGCTGCTCTCTGGGGCTGTTTTTACGAAGCAGCCTCGATGCTAGTACGTAGCTGCTCGCTGGTTGCACAGCATCTCACTTTCCCTCTAGAAGCCTTTATCCTGAAGCTGATCACATCGCTGAGTGGATTGCTTGCAGCCTTGTGTCTGAGTTTGTGTGTGTGTGTGTGTGTGTGTGTGTGTGTAACTATAGGCTTGTGAAGCAACGTCTGACAACAGTAATAGTGGTTTGTTGTCGCCAAAAATGTGGTTATTGACAACGGCAAAGAAGAGGTATGGATGCACCCTTTGAATGTGGGTCGCCCACACTGCGGATAGTTTCAGAAGTACTAACAACAGCTCAGAAATTATCCAGAGCATTTTTTCACATAATTACGGAATTTCGTAACAAATTTTCCATTTTATTTTAAATATTATTAAACAAGAACAGACACAAAATTATCAGCCTAATTTCTGTTGAAGAGCGAGTCATAGGTCTACTCACTTTGACGTAATATTTCGCCAATTTTTATCCACATCTACTTTATACACTACATCCACCACTTTCAGATTTTAGTGCTGAGATGCTAACGAAAAAATAAAAAGATAAATTAGGTGAAGCAGAGGAAGTAATTTCCAAACATTATTACATCTAATATTATCCACCATGAAACGGTTACGATTATCTGTATGCCTCTGGTCCTAGATAGCTTTGCGTCCAAAAGCGGCTGAAATAAATTCCTATATAAAAGTCGTTAATTACAAATCTGTTACATTACTGTCTGCGTAGGTGGTTGCACTGGGAGGATACTGGGGAGTTACCAACAAACTCTCTGCCGAAAGGCTACTTACCAAAGTTTCAAGTGCCAGTATTAAGAGACGAATCTAGAAATATACTATAGCTCTCAACAGCTTTTGCAGTGATCGCGAAGATAAGATAAATCTAATTATAGCTTGCACAGTGGCATTTACGAAGTTATTTTTTCCCACTGCTAAACAAAAGTTTGGAATACTATTGTAAAATGTTGTCTGCTATATTAGAGGCCTCATTGATCTAAACGCTTCATGTACTATCCAGTTAGAGCCCATATACTGGATGGTGTTTACTACTGGCATGCTTTGTGGCCGTTTCCCAGTCATGGAAACACCGCTGCCGCTGCAAGCAGTCCAGTATCAACAATAGCTTCATTCAGTATGCGTTCAGCACAGCAGTAACATGCCACGTAGAGGCATAAAACACTTTGACAGAGTCAGAATAGTGGCTTCACTTTTCGCAGGTCATACAGACAAGATGCTGCCGAACCGTTACATGTCACTCAAAGTGCTGTGTCTCAGGTGTGGAGACGGGGAATATGAACGGTAGACCTCGCACGGTCGTCCTCGTACGACAACACCAATGCAGGACCGTTTCCTCCAACTATCAGCTCGCAGGCGCCCAACACCAACTGCCCGAAATATTGGATATGACTTCTTATGGGCAACAGGGTTTCATATCTCAGACCAAACAGTGTGCGGAAGGTTGTATCAGGGTTGTCTTCTTCCAGGAGACCAATGAGAAGTTTTGCACTGACGCAACCGAAGGACCTGGGATCTTGTACAATAACATTGGACCATTGCAGAATGGAGTAATGTCATGTCTGCTAACGAGACCAGGATTGGTTTTCGATCAGACACTAGACGTGTTAGGGCTTGGAGAAGCGTTAGACGACACGAGGAATGAAGATTCGTTCAGGAACTCCAGCCGTTTGCAGGTGGAAGTGTAATGTTCTGTGGGGCAATAATGATGGGATGGCAGATCCCTCTAATTCCCATCCTACAAGAGGTCCTACAAAGGACTGTAAGGCCATACAGACGGGAAGTCAGTGACAATGCAAGACCGCACTATACTCTAGCAGTGTCCTGGTATCTTCAAAGATGCAATATCAACCGAATGCATTGGCCAGCACAGTCCCCAGACATGAATGCGATTGAGTATGCATGGGACTTGTTGAAGGTGGCCATTGCACAGCGTCCGAATCCACCGGACAATCTTTAGGACGTCAATGAAACTGCCATTGAGGAGTGGAAAGCTTATACCCCAAGATAAATTTAATGGTATCATCCAGAGCATGCCTCACAGAGCGGAAGAACTCAACAGTGTGCAGGGAGGATGTACTCACTACTAAAGACTGACAATCATCGTCAAGAGATAAAGATTTTCATTGTTTTTATTTCAAGATATGCACCTAGGAGAGAGCCTGCTTTGCTTTGTAATGATTTTTTGTAACTAACCAAAATCGTTCTTGTTTTCAGAAAGAATTATGTTTATTTTGTTAGTAAGATATTATACAAACCTCAATTAGTGTATTATAAGAATTCATTGTAGTAAATCATATGATATTCCAATCGTTTGTTGAGATGAGTATAAGGTAAGTAGAGTGAGAAGTCGCTTCTGCCGTGACCTTCACATTAGTTTGTAGAGCACGGATGTAGACGGAGCTTGAGATGTACACTGAGTGAGAAATTGCGGAACGACAAGCTTTCAAACAGGACACAGACAGAGTAACCTTGAAACAATCAATCACGACTCCAGTTTTAGGGCATACGGCGATGGTCACGGTGCGAAACACAAACCAGCTTGATACTATCGTCTGGTGATAGTGCCGGCTACGAGCACCTGTAGTGAGCTTGTTTCATGTCGGCAAGCAGCGCGGTGTCAGCATAAATGCACCACTAGATTCTACACGAGCACTTAAGTAAGCAGACAGCACGGTGATAAACAGTCACTGTCTCCGTTTGAGAATTTTATTTTAGTGTGGATGTATATCATATAGAAAGTCACTTTGTAATACGATATAAAAGTTACGAATCTGATTGTATCTTCTGGGTTGGTAATTCTCCTCCGATCCTATACATCCATCTCAGGAAATTTTCGTCTTGCAATCAAGTCTTCCTCTCACTTCAGTAAACTGACAGAATTCTCTGTAGCGTGAACTCCTGTCGCTCAGCTCCTTGCAATACTCACGCTCGGGACGCGACAAAATTTTTAAAATAACAGTATAACTATAGATAGCTTGTCGGTGTTCTGCAGATGAACATTTCACGTACCGGTACCGTTACTTCCGGAAATGTAATTGGAAGGTTGAAGTCGTCGGCACAATATCATTGAAATCTGTCATTACTTTATAGGATGTGGAGGTAAAACTGAGCCGTTTTGGCGCCGTTTGGGGTTATTTTCAGTTTTTTCTCTGTTTCTTGTGTGGTATGTAAATGGAAACACCGGCAACATTGTTATTACTACACACTATTTTCACAAGCTATCGAAAGCAACATTTTCATCAACGTAACACATGATAAAGATCCACTTTCGGAAAAAACCGCAGCACCGAAATATAATTAATGTAGATTAGTGAAATTTAGGGAATACATTTGTCTAGTTAATATGTTTAAGTGATTGAAGTTGCAAGATCACAGAATAATGTAAGCGCGAGACAAGCCATTACAAAAGTGAAATGCTGAAGCTTTAATCACCTGTGTAACTGCCAGAATGTTAAACACAAATGTGCAAATGTGCATTCATTGTGTTTTACAAGTGCCACGTGTCAGTTTATGGGATGGAGTTCCACGACTGTTGCACTTGGTCGGTCAATACAGGGAAGGTTAATGCTATTTGTGGATGATGCCGGGATTGTTGTCCGATGGCCGACTGGAGACAGATCTGGTAATCGAGCAGGCCAAGGCAATATGTCAACACTCTGTAGAGCATATTGGGTTACAACAGCAGTATGTGGGCGAGTGTTATCCTGTTGGAAAACACCTCCTGGAATGCTGTTCATGAATGGCATCACAACAGGTCGAATCACCGGATTGGCGTACAAAGTCGCAGTCAGGGTGCGAGGGATAACCATGACAATGCTCCTGCTGTTATACGAAATCGTATCTCAAACTGTAACTCTAGGCTTGGTCTGGTATGTCTACCACGATGACAGGCTGGCTGCAGGTCTCAAATGGCCTTCTTCTAACCAACACAAGGCCCTCACTTGCATCGAGGTAGAACCAGCTTTAATCAGAAAACTCAACAGACATCCCCCCTGCCCTCCAGCAACCTCTCGCTTGACGTCACTGAAGTCGCGAACGACGGTGGTTTGGAGAATTGGAATGTGTTTGGAGCGGAGTTGTCTCTGAAGTAATCAATCTGCAACAGTTCGTTGTGTCACTGTGGTACCAATGGCTCCTCAGATCGCTGCTGCAGATGCAGTACGATGCGCCAGAGGCATACGCAGAACACGATGGTTTTCCCTCTCAGAAGTGCCACGTGACCGTCCAGAGCTCTTGAGACCATATGTTCTAGTTATCATAGCTGCCAGCAGTCATGCTGCCAAGTCTTGCTGTACTATCGCAGAAGCAACATCCAGCTTCTCCTAGCCCTATTACACGACCTCGTTCAAACTCAGAGAGGTGTTGGTAAATATGTCTTTGTCACCTTAAAGACTTTCTTGACTAACATCATCTTATCATATACAATTTCAAAGGCAACTAGCGCTCACGACCGTTACGGCGCGTATTTAAAGCAAACTTGATTTGCTGCTCGCGCCAGTGTTATGCGACTGCCGCAACATTTGAATAGATATCATCTTTCAGATGTGAAGCACGCCTACCAACTTTCGTTTATGTAGCGCAACTTCTTAATGGTGTTGCTTTTTTCCGACAGTATATTTACAAGTACTTTTACGTTAAATATATTGGCCTGCTTACCTACTATCACCAACAGAAAATTCTTGTCCAGTATTTCTAACCGTTTGTAAAATACCGGAAGTGTCCGCGTTGCCAGGGACAAGCTTTCTCTACAAAACCTTTCTATAGATTAAACTAATAGCATACTTCATGCGAACATCCCCAACGGCGTATGACATTTTAATTTTTTCATGTCTTTGGTATTTCTGTTCACGTGGTTGCCTTCGTCCTGGTTTACACCGCAACGAACACAAACGAACTTGCACCAGCGAACGGGAACTCATTCTGGTGTAACCGCTAGACACGCGACAGCAATCTGCTTTCGGTCGTGATCGTATTCGCTCGTGTTCCGCTGGTTGTCGGTCTTTTACCAAATCATCAAAGAAAGTTGGCGCACTCTCCGCTTCGGAGATAGCAGTACAAAAAACTTCCATCATTTTGTCTATTTCTGTTGTCACGCTAGAAGTGGAGTGGTCTGCAAAGAAAGTAATGTTGTTGATAGAAGAATATACACTGATAAGCCAAAACATTAAGACCACCTACTTAACAGCTTGTTTGTCCGTCTTTGGAACGAAATACACATCACTAATTCTGCGTATCTGTGGTCCGACAGTTTGTTGGTAGGTTTTTGGAGGTATGTGGCATTAGACATCTAGGCACAGACCATATAATTCTCGCAGAAAACGGGCCGCCGATTTGCGTACGCGGTGATAACGTCCAAATGCGAAACAGATGGTTCCCATAGGTTTTTCATCAGGCGAATTTGGTCACCGAGACGACAACGTGAGTTCACTATAATACTCCTCAAACCACTGTAGCACAGTTCTCACTCCGAGACACATACAAATATACTGCTGAAAGATGACATCGGCGTCGGGGAAGACATCGAGCATTGAGGGATGCAGGTGGTTCGCAGCTGTCAGCGTGTCTTCGATTGGTGTCACAGGTCCCAGGCAAGCGCAGGAGAATATCTCCCATAGCAGCCTGCGTCCGTGACGCTCTGCACGTTTCGAGCCGCCACTCACCTCGATGACGACTTTTATGGAGACGACCGTCTGCCTAGTGCAGAAAAAAATATGGTTCACCCGAAGAGCCGACACGTTTCCATTGCTCGACGGTCGAATCCCGATGGTCCCGTCCCCACAGCAATCGTAATTGACGATAATGTGAGATCAACGTGTGAACACGTAGTGTTGGTCTGCTGAGGAGCTCCATGTTCGACATTGTACGATGAACGGTGTGCTCCGAAACACTTGAGCGCGCAACAGCATTGTGCTCGTTCGGCAGAAATGTCACAGATCGATCGCCATCTACCCTACTTTACAAAGCAAACAAGCCTCCGAGCTCCACGTTCTATGAAGAGTAGTGGACGTCCAACCATTTAGCCCCTAGTGGTAGTTTCACTGTCCTTACACTTCTTTCGTAGATGCGCATTCGACCAGCTTCGCCGTTTTCGAGATACTCGTTCACAGGCTCTGAGTAATAATAATCTTCCCTTTGTCAATGGATTTCCCCATTTGCAGCCCATACCTTCTCTAGGGTGATCCCTCGTCCGTGTGTGCTCGTTTACATACGTGCCCGCAACGCCACCAGGTGGCATCCAACGTCGCCGTGGACAATGGTTACAGTGTTTTGGGCTTATCAGGGTACCTACGATAGTGCTACTGGGATCCAAGAGATACACAGCACAAACGCCGAGGAAAATTGCAGTCTCACTCAAATGTTCAACTGGGGATGTGAGAAAGACGATAAATTTGTTAGATGTTTCCTTCAGCAGGAAATAGAGTGACTGCGTACAAGCTTTTTATTTCTTTTTTATAAAAGAATAAAAACAGAATAAATTTCTTTGAAAGTAAACAAGTGAGAATGTGTATCTAATGTGCTGATTAAAATTACAAATATATGAAAGGCCTAACTATTGTTGTCGCTTGAATTTATGGTAGTTGTAATTACATGGCTAATGTGTCACTGTTATGTTACAGATCGTTGATGATAACTAAAAATGCCTTACCCATGATAACGGCCGGCCGGGTCATTCCATATCAAATCACCCAATAAAAAATAAATTTTACACCCACCTCCTTAGATTTTCATGAAATTTGGCTCAAATGGTTCTAATACCATCCTGACAACACTTGCAAAATTTTTTGCTGTATCTCTTATAGTTTTTATGTTTTGCGTTTTCCGAACCTTCAGAAATGGTAAATGTAATTTGTATTCAAAACTTTAAAATTGCTTATCTTAAAAACTCTTTTAGATAACATCATGAATTTTTGCAGCAAGTTTATTTATTATACATATTTGAAGATAAAAATGATACTATTAAAATATATTAATATTTTCCATGAAAAAAATATATATGTATTTTTTTTTCTTTTTTTAACGGATGTTTTGTTTTATAAGAATTGCAATATCTAGAGTCTCAGACCTGATAGAATGCTCAAATTTGTTTTAATTTACTCTTAAACGTATAGGCTACTTGATAAAACAAAAATAATGATGACTTTTAGCATGTTTATTAATTATAGTAGATTACATTAGAATTATGTACAAAGATAGTGTACTTACGACACTTATGTATAACCCAATTGATTGCTTGAAACATTGAATTTTTTGAGTAATTTTGTCTTTTTAATAAACATTAATGCTGATTCAAACTGTTTTTCCACTTCATCCAAGAGCTTTCAGTTCTTTTGATACAGTCTTTTTTGAAGTAATACATTCTTCCAGTGCCGCTTGATTGAGGTGCGTCTACTACACAGACTATGTGCTCCAAAGGCACTATGCAAGAATCTTGTCTTTCAGTCCAATAAAATGATGCAGCTGGTCCTGAAGGATGAAGAAATAGAATTTCTGCATCTTTTTCATCATTGAATATTTTTTTACCAGTCCAAAGTACCAGTTACCATCATAATTTGCAGCCACATAGCTATTTATGGATGGTTCAACACGAACCCAATCAGAAGAAGAATGGAAATAAAAGACTAAGGTGGGTTTTACACTATCTGTAGTCCTTCTAATTTCAAGGTTGTTTGTTGGAAGTGGTTTGAAGTTATGAAAACTTCTTGTTCCAGGAATGGTTTCAGGTTGCTCAAAACCGTTTATCTAGTTTTAACCGTAGCAAATCAGCTCCTTTTTTGTCAATAAAGTGAAAATGAATATTTTCAATATTTTTTTCACAAAACTTGTACACATCGATTGCTGTCATTATTTGTTCTTCGTCTGAAAGCTGTAGACTGACTTTCCTTAAAATTCTTTTAATAGTTCCTCCTAGGCCATCACAAATTGTCTTCCCATGACTTGTTGCAAAAAAAGAGTGTTGGGCCTTCAAATTAAAGTCTCTCAAGTGTTCAGTCAAATTTTTAAAACTGTTTCTATTTTTGTACTGCCCAGCACAACCATCTGTAAAGTAGTCAATGTCAGTATGATGTAATGACAGCCACTTTGTAATTTCTTTTTGTACAAAGTTAACAAAACCAGTGTCATGTTCTTGGTCATCACTAATAAAACAGTGGTTGGAAACAAAAACATTGTTTTCCTTATTTCTTAGAAAAACTCCAACTGGGTGTAGAGTACAACCACCTCTGTTCCAGTGGTAACTTTGGATCTCATTTTGTATAACAAAGGAGTAATTTTCACTGAAATCCATCACAATAATTGCTGTTTTGGGTGGTGGGTCTTCTTTCAATCTTTTAAAGGCTGCTGATTGGGATTTTGCTATAAACAAGTGCAGGGTGAGCTTTTTCCAATGATCCAACCAATAAAGAAATGTAGTCTTCAACACTGATAGACTGTTTGATCATTTCTGCCCTGTCTGTGTTAACCCACTGACTGATTACAATTTCTTCTTCTAAATCATAATTTTCACTTAGTTTTTCAGTTAGGTACTCAGTTAGTGCAGAATTTGCAGGACAGCTGTCGCAGTGGTGTAGCATGCAGTTTTGGTTTTCCGTGTTGCACACAAGCATCTTAATTAGGTCTTTATAAGGTTCTTCAATTTTCACAGCATCCAGTAATAGTTTAACATTCTGGTGGATACCTCATACACGTACAGTGCGTGTGCCTGCAGCACCAGCAAGGATACACCATTTAGGTCTCAAGAAACAAAATTTTGAAAATCCTACTTCTACCTCGGGATTCTCCAATTTGAAAGAATAATAGAGTTCTCTCAAGGTACACAAAATGAGTCTTTTTTGCATGTACACATTTTTTTGAACACTTACTTTGTCTTTTGTTCCAGGTAGCACTCTGGAATTTTCATTCTTTTCATAAAAATCTGTTACAAGTCTTACTGTATTTTCAGAAAAAGTTTTACCTTTTTTTTGGACCACGAGTTTCCAAAATACCCTTTTCAGATTTCAGCTTTCTAGGTTGTCGCACCATGTACTCACTTACATTAAATTCTTTCATCACTTTATTTCGTCTCCAAGAATCTGGATTTTTCTAGATCTCCCAACAGATGAAATCTTCTCTTTCATAAGAGAAATCATTACATCAAAATCCTTTGCTTTCTCAACCACACTTGTATCTTCTTCGTCATCATCAGAACTTGGTGCATCATATTTTAATGCTTTTGAAACCGCCTTTTTTGCAGTCTTTTCAATACTGCTAACCTTCCTTTTAAAATAAGACCCTTTACTTTGTTCTGACAAGCCATGAAGCTTTATCGGTGTTAAACCTAAATGATCAAGAGCAATGTTTGTTTGTACGAGGGATTCATTTCTGGATTCCAATGATTCTAATTCAACCATGACTTCATCATCTGTTTCACTTTCATTGACTTCAACTCTTAATTTTTCCTCACAAAAGTTACGGCATGTTTTCATGGGCTTTTCGTGTTTTTTAGTGGGTCTACACATGTTGTTTGATACTTTTCAAAAACATTTAAAAAGTAGTAGCTGTGGTGTGAACATATATTCTTAAATTCACACAGATTAATTCCAGATCATAAGTGGATCAAATCTTTTTCTTCCTCACTCAATTCAGATACCGGTTGTAACTTGTTTGGAGGTGTGTAGGTTGTTTGGAAACAGTCAGATTTTTTAAATAACCCTACGCTACAGGTTTGAATATCTGACATACTGATTTCACTTTTGGTCTGATTACTGTTCTGGTTACTTTTATAGGATATTGGAAAAGTATCTCTGTAAACTAAGAAACAGTACTTACAGAAAGTTCGAATAAACTTAATAAAATACTATCCAAGCACTTTTTAACACTGTAATAATTTTTTACTTCAAAACACAGGAGTAACAAAACAAAATCCAAGCGTACATTGTTACTCAAAGAAGACAAAAACTTATTTTCGGTGTCTAAGTCACTTCATACTTTTTATTTTTAAAATATAATTAATATTATTTTAAAAATTAGATAACTATTAAACAGGTTAAAAAGCCAACATAATTTTTCTTTTATCTAATAGCCTATACAATTAAGAGTATTTTAAAACAAATTTGATCTTTCTATCAGGTCTGAGAGTCTAGATATTGCAGTTTTTGTAAAACAAACCATCCGTTAGCTAAAAAAAATAAAAAATAAAAAACTTGTAATTTTTTTTTTCATTTGGAAGATTTTAATATATCTTTACTGTAATTTTTTTTAACATTTAGATATAATACACAAACTTATTCCAAATTTTCATGCTAATGTCTTGAGTATTCTTTAATATACACATTTTTTTAGTTGTGAGGACACGTTTAAGTTACGATTTCCGACTGCTGAAACAATGCCAAATCTAAAAACTTTAAAAATTTATTTAAAAAAAACTATAAGAGATAGAGCAAAAAAATTTTACAAGTGCTTTCAGGATGATAAAAGAAGTAATTGTACCAAGTTTCATCAAAATCTGACATGGTTGGTGTCAAGGCCTGGGTGACTTGACATGGAATAACCCGGCCGGGGTTCTAGGCGCTACAGTCTGGAACCACGCGACCGCTACGGTCGCGGGTTCGAATCCTGCCTCGGGCGTGGATGTGTGTGATGTCCTTAGGTTAGTTAGGTTTAAGTAGTTCTAAGTTCTAGGGGACTGATGACCTCATGACCTCATAAGTTAAGTCCTATAGCGCTCAGCGCCATTTTTGGACCGTGATAACGCTATCGGTCCTCTAACAAACTACGTTTCGTAGCAAATTTATCAAGTGGCTTTGTGACAGGTCATTTGTACGGTAAACTAGGGTCAACTGAAATATGGGTTATCCGAAACGACTCCGGGAATAGCAGATAAAGACAAAAGAACTTGTACCTTCAGAAACAATTCCAGGCGAGTTTGTGCAGGTCAACGGTTAATGCGGTAATATGAACGCCTGACCTTGAGTTGCTTCCATAATCACCTATTCACCAGTCTAAACAAAGTTACACTACCAACAACAGTACATTCAAGTGCTTTTTTGTTTCTGTTGCGTGTGTATTTTTGTGCTATTCTACAGACTATGAAGTAGAGTATACTGTATATTAATGTACTGTAATCGTAAAACTGTAGTTTTAGCTTTTATAAAGAACCTAAGCGTAGACTTGAACGAGACTTTTGAATTTGTTTGACCTTCAAAACTTCAAATGGTTCAAATGGCTCTGAGCACTATGGGACTCAACTGCTGAGGTCATTAGTCCCCTAGAACTTAGAACTAGTTAAACCTAACTAAGGACATCACAAACATCCATGCCCGAGGCAGGATTCGAACCTGCGACCGTAGCGGTCTTGCGGTTCCAGACTGCAGCGCCTTTAACCGCACGGCCACTTCGGCCGGCAAAACTTCCAAAAATACGTACAAAACAGAATACTGTAGTAGATATTAGATTCATGGCCTTACCGAAAACATTTATCAGAATCTCTCTCCCCCCCCCCCCCCCTTTAGTTCGGTTAACCGTTCTTGTACTGTATTCTTCACATTTGATTACTCACATTTTATTGGCGTTATCTTTCTTATGTGTACTTTTGTAAAATCCTTGAAGTGCTTCGTATATCATTGCAGACATCGGAAATTATCTGGACAGCAAATGAAAGACGCGAAACAATCACTACAGTAACGTCATGTCTCCAGTGACCGCGCCAAATATCTTACGAAATAAGCATCAAATGAAAAAACTACAAAGAAGCTTGAAGGGGGAAACCAGATATCGCTATGGTTGGCCCGCTAGATGGCGCTGCCATGTCAAACGGAAATCAACTGCGTTTTTTTAAATAGGAACCTCCATTTTTATTACATATTCGTGTAGTACGTAAAGAAATATGAATGTTTTAGTTGGACCACTTTTCGCTTTGTGATAGGTTACATCTAACACAGATCTCTCTCTACACTACAGATGAGTCTTAACACGTGTAGTTTTCTTGGCTTTAACGATAAAACTGTTGAATTATAACCTAACCTAGCACTCAGGCTACGGTACAGATCAGTCTGTCACCACGGAAAGCTTTTCCATTGTCAGATTCTTCGCCAACTCATAACCCGACTGTTACATTCCAACATAACCTACGCCTCAAGTTACTACGCTACAGATCAGTGTGTTACCACAGAAAGCTTTTCCGCTGTCAAATTCGTTCGCTTTGTCAACTCACGACCAAATCTTTGCATTCCAACGTGACCTAAACCTCGCGTTACGCTACCGATCAATCTGTCGCCACAGAAATCTTTTCTTCACCAACTCAAACTGTTGCGTTCCAGCCTAACATAGATCTCGAGCTACGCTACAGATCACTTTGTTACCACAGAAGTCGTTTCCTCAGTCAGATTTGTTGGTTTCGCCAACTCACAGTTAAACTGTTGCATTCCAACCTTACCTAGACATCGGTCTGCGCTACAGGTCAATGTGTCGGCACCGAAATCTTTTCCGCTGTCTGATTCGTTGGCTTCGTCAACTCAAAACCAAATTGTTACAGGCCAGCCAAAGTAGACCTCAGGTTACGCTACAGACACCTTTCTCACTGTAAGATTCGTTGGCTTTGCCAACTCACATTCAAATTGTCACATTCCGTGCTAACCTAGACCTACGGCTCAATCAATCCAGTATCTCGATATTAAGCTGTTCTATTGCTCACGAGATAACCTCTCTCTCGGAAATTAGGAACTTCTTCAGTAATTCCAAAAAATACATCTCTCTTTTCACTCAACCTCCTCCTCGACGTGTACTCTCAATTGCTGCCTACAAGTTCGCTAATACCAACATCAAACAATTGCCAACACCAGCACACGGTGCAAGAACCACCACACAGCATGTCACTGTTAGACAAAACTAATATAGAAATGGAAAAAAAAGAGCTCAAACACTCAAACAAGCACGGATTTTGTGGAACATTCTTGCTCGAGACATACTCATCTTAGATCTTTGTGTAGTACTGAAATTTTCCTATTCCCTCACCAAATAATACTTTTTATTTTCCCCCAATTTTTTGTCCCTAACATTAAAGAAATTATTCAGAGCGAAAGGTATCTATTAGCAATTTTCTAGCCTGTTAGTTTCATGAGCAGAAAGCCAAATAAGAGATATTAAAAAAGTAATAAAATTCTTTTCATTGGAAGCCATGATTTCTCAAATCACGTCCGTCTACGAATAGACTGCCACTCACGATCTTTTGCACAGCGCCACATACATAAATCATTACTGCGTTTCTTCGAAACCTTGCACAGTGTCATCTCGTCGCCACAAACACTACACTTGCAATAACAAGCAATTAAATTGTACTGTTTGGAAAACTGATGACATTCATTTGTTCCTTCGGAAATACAGACGCGTCCGATCTTACCCGTCGGCTTTGACCCATGACGTCACAAATACCGCGGAAACGACTATAAACAATTCCAATATGGCGGATATAAAAACATCGCATACGTATTGTAAACACTGAAATACACAAGTTTCACAAAAAGCCTAATGACTGTAACGGGACAAGCGTGGGAAATTAGGGGTTTTTGGGTGCGGAGAAACTAAATATACAGAAATGTAGCCACCGACCGCCATTCAAAACCACGCAAAACAACGAAATAAATCAACATCACAAAACTGACCAAATACCAAAAAACACATTCCTATCCATAATCGGACACTTCCCTTAACCTATATAGCTCAACAGAACCTACCGATCACATCCCCCAATAGAAAACTAAGAAACGAAAGCTTCCCTTACACCTACATACATCGGCACTTATGCAGTTTAGCAGGTACGGAAAAAATTTTTAATTTTTTTTCAAAATTTGATCATCATGTGTCGTTATGCGGTGGGGGGAGTCTGCAGTGCCCCCCCATCCCCCCACAGGCTTCATTAGTGTCAAATCAATATTTTCGAATCATAGGCGGCCGCTGCCGCGGCCGCATTCCAAAAAAAAACTCACAACCTAACCTCAAGTGGGCTACGCTACAGATCAATATGTTCATCAAATTGCTTCATATTACGTATACATGTTCATTAGTGTCAAATCAATATTTTCGAATCATAGGCGGCCGCTGCCGCGGCCGCATTCCAAAAAAAAAACTCCCAACCTAACCTCAAGTGGGCTACGCTACAGATCAATATGTTCATCAAATTGCTTCATATTACGTATACATGTTCATTAGTGTCAAATCAATATTTTCGAATCATAGGCGGCCGCTGCCGCGGCCGCATTCCAAAAAAAAACTCCCAACCTAACCTCGTATTCAGGGCTACGCTACAGATCAATGTGTAGGTCCCTTACGTCACGGGTCAAAGCCGACGCGTGAGATCGGATGTTTCCAACCTATACCCAATACACAAAACATACATAAATAACCAAAAAAAAAAAAACGGAACTTACCTCAAAAAAGTTCCAGCTCCACAAACTAGATTGGCCACCACAATCACACACAAATGCACACACGCACGCACGCACACACACACACACACACACACATCCAAAAACACACACACACACACCAACGAAAAAATACTGAACTAAAATAAAAACCCAACCCACCCAAACGTCAACCCCCTCCCCCACAACTCCAAAATACAACACACAAACACTATACAACAAAATAAACCACCCACCCACCTACCCAGCCCACCCTAACTAACCACTTTCGGTCTATACATTTTACCCACAGCCCTTAAAAAAACCCGAAGAATGCAATAGCCCTCTGGGACACTCTTCCGCCAACAGTACTCATCTAAATGAGACTGAAGGTTGGAAGAGCGCCTCTTCCCCCTCCCAAGAACTGACTTAACCGCTCCCCACATCCCCTCAATTGTGTTAGTGCAAGCCCCAGTATCATAATTCTTAAACTCTAGACTGTGGTTCACTACTAAATGATTAAATCCCCTCTCACCCAACCCCCTATATGAAGAAAACGCATCTGAAACTACTGTGGACCCCGGCTCTACATACTCCTCAATTAACCCCACTAATTCAGGCTTCGACCTCCCCTCCACAACCCTAAAAACACATTCAGTACCCCCACCCCCCTGAACAACAGCCCCCCACACCCAAAGACCAGCCACAGACTTCCCCCTCCCATACTTCCTTTTACCAAACTGCGACTCCTCCACCTCCACAAGCACCCCATGCCCACCCAACTTACCCCTGTACTTAATAAATTCGGAACACACCTCACGACAAAAGGAATACCAGTCTAAAACAGTCCTCTCACTCACACCAGTCTCAAACGCGCAAAAACTCTGCCCGCAACTATAACAAAAATAATACGTAATAAGCACAATCTCACGCATGGTCAATCTAGACTTCTCGAACCAGGTACCACGCCTTACAGAACGCCATACGCCATCTTTCCGGCAACACCACATGTATCCGTCCCTGGTCCGAGAGTCCGGAACTTTAACCAATTTCATAGGTTCACCGCACACACCGCACTTCACGACCACGGCAATTAAGCCAAATAGCTGAAGAAATTTAATCAGCTCTAAAGCTGTCTCCCCCATCATCGCCCTCAACCGAACACTGTTAAGGCGGTCTTTCATATCCATTCCTGAACAAAAAACCACAACCAAATACACTCAATAACAAACTCACCCGACGTACAGCAATGAGCATTAAATTAACCATTAACTCACTAATAGAAATTCCGCTTCAAATCCAACACCTGAGCAACAGAAAACTGACCCCACCACACGAAACAAACGAAACAAACGAAAACCATGAACACACCACCAGAGAGCACGACAAACAAAAACAAGACATCTACAAACACGCCACAATCGCAAATCAAACTCCGCGCCGTAATGACGTCACACACCACAACACGCTTACGTCACGGGTCAAAGCCGACGGGTAAGATCGGACGCTTCTGTTGACCCTGTTCCTTCAATTCATCAGCCAGTTTCACAATAGTGAAACGAATGTGAGGGATACGTTGTTCCCCATTCCCACTTCTTTCCACGTCTTCAAAATCAGACGCAGAACTTGGTACTGCATTTGCCTACATATTAAGTGATGCTAATAATACTTGAAAAGCAGTTTCAAATTCCGCGCAAATATTATCAAATTACTTTATGTATAAACCAACGAGATTAGTGCCGACAGAATGTAAGGCTACACAGAAATTCAATTCAAAATACGCACCAAAACGTGACGTCAACAGTATTACACGTCGCCAACGGCTAGCATCGAACATTCCTCTAGACCAGACTTCTCTACACAGGTAATTACTCTTACAGCAAAATTCAGATTGTGTGGCCAAAATATTGCAAAGTAACTACTTATTAAGTAATATCGTTGCAATTTACCTTTAAAATAAAATTAGCTGCAACTCATTGAAGGAGAAGATATCAGTCTCTCTTCCTCGCACCTTATCACGCTTGTGCAACCACTGTGTGCGATGCTGACAGAAGAAACTGACGAATTGGTGTGTGACCAGATTTTTCTGCTTTTTGTTCCAGAACATCAGGGATGGTTTTGAATCCTCCTTTCTTCCAACAAAAACATGCAAGACGATACCAATTACGCCTCTTCTTCTTATGACAGGTTCCGCAAATTTTCCTGTGAATATAATCATTCTGTCAATTACAAAGGCAGTGAGTAATTTAACTAAGTGGTCAATTTACACACTTACGAGTCGTCTTATTTATTGAACAAGCGACGGTCGCGCGATTGTAGCCCTTCTTGCAGCGATTAGTCTACAGTGTGCGATACACTGCGTCATAGAATAAATGACACGTCAGTCGGCGCGGTGCATTGTCTCTGGAAATCGTGAACTTCGACCAGTCAGGTTGGATAGCTTCGCAGCGCTAAACACCATGTTTTTACAAGCACTAAATAATTATTCTTTTGGACCATCGGTGTTATTTGATCTCTTCTTATAGTGGTTATAGTAGGCGTTAGAACCCTTACATCTTCTTCGTCTGACACACACATAATACAGGACGTCCCGAAAGAACGTATACACTCTTTTTATCACTGTAACACTAATTTTTATTAAGCTGCGGAAAAATTTCTAAATGGAAAATAATCCTAACAAATGTAGAAACTAGCCATTTTTCGGAAGTGTTCAAATGTTGGCTGTTGTGTTCCAGACACAGCAGACAACATTGACCGATTAATTCTAACACATTCCTTATTGTTGCAATTGGTATTTTGGCATGTTCGTTTTCAATGTATGCTTTCAACTCATTGACTGTAACTAGTCTTGCGTTGCGTTGCGCTGTGTTCACACTCCGCCATAGGAAAAAATCCATCGAGGTCAAATCTAATGAGCGCACCCGCAGAGGGTACTCGATACTGCTTCTTCGTCCTGTCCATCTGTCCGGAAGGTGTTCATCTGGGTAGGCCCTTACGTCGCGATGGTAGTGGAGAGGTGCTCCATCCTGTAGTAAATACCATTCTTCATCCCGAAACATTATTTCGATGAGTGGCACGGAATGTTCCCGTAAGAAGTTTGTGTAATTTTCGCCAGTCACTGTACGAGGGGAACCCAAAAGTAACGGGAATTGGGCTGATGTGGGGAGGGAGATTGGGGGAAGCCATTGTTCGGCCACGTGTACGTTATGGTCACGCCACCTGATTCAGTACGCGGAGTTGTGTGGCTGTGAGTGCATTGGTTCGCCTTTGGGGGGGGGGGATTTATTTGTAAAACAACTGTTTCTATTTCGGCGAAAACGTGATGGCAGATTGTCGAGGGCTGTGAAATTTTGTTTTCTCTTGGGGAAATTGGCCGCCGAAGCTACTGTAACACTGAAGACTGCTTGTAGGGATGCTGCCATAAGGAAAACCATGCTCAAAAAAGAAAGGTTCATTCAAACCAAATGAGGATTTAAAAAAATCAAATGGCTCTGAGTACTATGGGACTTAACTTCTAAGGTCACCAGTCCCCTAGAACTTAGAACTACTTGTACCTAACTAACCTAAGGACATCACACACATCCATGCACGAGGCAGGATTCGAACCTGCGACTGTAGCGACCGCGCGGTTCCAGACTGTAGCGCCTAGAACCGCTCGGCCACCTCGGCCAGCCAAATGAGGATAAACAACACCACATTGTAACTCCTGGTAGATTCACGTGCTGCTACACTGTTAATTGAAGCAGTTAACTTAAAAGTGGCCTCATATGCCCAAACAATCCTGTATGGGAATTGTTTGTCCTGTGCACATCTTGCTTGACACCACTCACAAAATTCAATTCTCTGGTCATGATCATCTTCAATCAGAATGTGAAGTAATCTAGGAATAAAACTTTTCCCTTGGACACGCATCAAAATGCGATGAACTCTCGTTTTTGGAACGCCTTTCTCACGTGCCGCTTGCCGCATAGATTTTCTAGGAGACTGCTTACATCTTTCGATAACTTCTCTTTTCTTGTGTGGCTTGTGAATGATCGTGGTCTTTCTGAATGGTTCTTGTGGGCACTCTGGACAGTTCATTCTTCTTAAAGCTTATTTGAAATACGAATAATTGTGAGTCGCTTTGGTACATCACTTTGAAACTTTATTCTGAACTGCCTTTGCATTTCACTTACGTCCTCAGTCTTCCATTAGCCCTTTAAAATGGATTTTCTTTGCTCAAGTGTCAACCTACCGTCAGCTATTTTTCAAGCAGTCACATCTGAAAAATGAATATAAAAGTATTGTAGTTATTAGGTGTAAGACAGCGTATACATATCTTTGGGACACCTTGCAGTCACGCGTTCCATGATATTATTCTTGCGTTACAAGTATTGGCATTGACAACACTGGTACGTTACAAATTACACAGCTTCGTGACTGCCATGTTTCGTTGAGAACAGCAAATCCAGTTCATACAACATTTGTGATGTTGGGGAAAGCATTTGAACATTTAATATACCTTATGTGATTAAGAGCTTCAAGGAAAAGAAAAAGAGACGCAACTGAGATCCAATGATATATTGGTATAGAGAGTGATTATCTTCTACTATCAGCAAAAACAGTGTACGTATAACAACTGTTGAAACGTAGCATCACCCGAGAAAGAATAGCTGCATATACAGTTCCTGACTTTGAAGAGACATTGACTTTGAAGAGAGACAGAAGAGGAAGAAAAAAATACAACCTGTGGAGAATAGAGCAGTTCTCGGACCGAGCGAGGTGGCGCAATGGTTAGCACCCTGGACTCGCATTCGGGAAGATGAAGGTTCAATCTCGCGTCCGGCCATCCTGATTTAGGTTGTCCGTGATTTCCCTCAATCGCTTCAGGGAAATGCCGATGGTTCCTTTCAATTTCAAAGGGTACGGCTGATTTCCTTCCCCATCCTTCCTCATCTGAAGGGATCGCTTTCCTCCCCCCCCCCCCCCCCCCCCAAAAAAGTCAACCAATCAGTTCTCGAACGTCATCGTTGCAGTAGGATGGTCATCACTTAAATTCACAGTATTTGTATTTGGAGAAATAACATACGTACAAGATTTTTCGCTGCTTGTATGAGGCAACGTAAAATAGCCATAATCAAGTGCTGCTACCACAATGTTTGGATGTCATTGTCGCCTATGCAGTAGGGGTAGGAGAAGGGGGAGGCGCCACAGCTGGCTAGGGTGCGTAATTCTCTGTCGGTAAACAATTTGTTCCTAGTCGCTTTCTTTTTTTATTGTTTATTTTGTAGGATTCGATCCGAGGGTTCTCACCTCACATCCAATTGCATAACATTTCGTGTAACTAGCAGAACATAACGATAATGGGGCAAAACATTTACCGTGGAGGCAATAAAAACCCCACAACGTGAGAAGATGCAGGTCATCAGAGAACATGGATTCAAGTTTTGTGCAGCAAGGACTGGACGACAAGTAAATTGTAATGAATGGTAGATTACAAATATGTAAGCATTGGATAACGCACATTGTTAAATAAAAAGTGCGAAGCATTACTTATAATGTGTAATATTACAAGTACAACGTTACAATTTACAATATCACAGAACATTATTTACAATGATGAGTGACTGGTAATGTATACGAATATGTCAGAACGATGGTTAAGATGTTGTATGCCGTACGTCAGCCACTATTTTTACCACCAACGTTGTAAAAGTTTATGTTTGTGCAGATCACTGAGATTATAATTGAATATTTTAAGTTCGAGTATGTTAGTCGCGGAAGGACGTTTGGCTTAACAACTTTCAGATATGGACTGGATCTCGTCTGAAACATTTTTTATTTCTAAGAAGTTTTGAATCGTTGCGTTTACGACGAACCAAGGAGCATGTAATATGATTCGTAGTGCTTTATTTTGAACAACACGATGTCTGTTGAGGTCCTTAGACGCTGCAGGTACCCATACAGGCGTACTACATGACCAGTTGTATTACCAACTTGTAAGGTAGGAGACTGTGTTTCCTGTTTCCTCATCACTGTGCACTGACGACGAACTATTAGTAAAAACACCCTGAGGTGAGCAGTAACCAATGAGAAGCATTTTACGCATGCCATGACTATAACAATCCCCATCCAGAGGTGAATGATAGCGTCACACTTTTCACGCCGTGGAGTTCAAATGGTTCAAATGGCTCTGAGCACTATGGGACTTAACATCTGAGGTCATCAGTCCCCTAGAACTTAGAACTACTTAAACCCAATTAACCTAAGGACATCACACACACCGATGTCCGAGGCAGGATACGAACCTGCAACCGTAGCGGTCGCGCGCGGTTCCAGACTGAAGTCCCTACAACCGCTGGGCCACACAGGCCGGCCATGGAGTTGGCTTCGACTACTGATAATAATATAAACTGACATTCTGTCACTGAAATGGTTTCAGTTGGAAATATTTAACGATTAACAGTGAAAACTAATGCCGGTGAAAGTATACGACAGCAGAAGCAAAAACATTCCACTAAACATAGAATCGGAAACGAGCCGTTGGTAACGTAATTGCCTATATGTGGTTATGACCCTCCACTGACTTCTGTATTTGGCCTAGTTAGTCCAAAATTATTTAAAATGTAAGCTTGTCGATAAAACCCCATCTAATGTAGTTCAAATTTACGCGTGACCCATTTTAGCTTGCGCAGCTGTAGGGAATGTGGTGCGTGACTTGAAGGGAGACAGCCGCATTTTATACTGATATGCGACTGCAGCTATCACAGCAGAATGGTTCAAGATGGATAGGTTTAGCACAACTTTTACCTTGGCCTTCAAGGTCACCTTATCTAAATCCTCTGGATTTTCTGTCTAGGATAAATTCAAAAATTGAAGTGTACCTGTCTCCCGTTAATAACTGGCCATACTCGAATGGGTTTCCGCAACGGTTCACGAATACGGCAGGTGGATACGTGATTACCTGCAGTCCCCGCCCGTGGGTTAGTCGAGATACGACCTTCAAACCGTTGCCCGCAGTCCCGGGAACTGCCCATACGGCTTCTCAGCAAGTACACACACGGGCAGATTTCTGCGGCGGGCGTCATTCAACAGCCGAGTCCGTAACTTCCGGCGAGCTGGTGAGGTTGACGCCCTAGTACGGAAGAATGGCGCGTTCACGTCGGCTACCCCGCAAGCCCTCTCAAACGATTTTAAAGAAACTCTTCAGTAAAGTTCAGTTATATTTTTATATGTCAGCTTCATGATGAAATGCCTATCATTTTGTTAATGGTCACAGTTATTGTGATATTTCACTTATAAGTAAGAGACTGCGTAAAATTCGAAAAAATTGGAATGAAAAATAGGGGTCACTATGAATTTACGTTTGGTAGGTATTAGACCAGGGGTCTCCAAACTTTTTAGTCCGCGGGCCACATTGACTCCTTCACGAAGTTAAGGGCCAAGATCTAGTAGTGGGATTGAAGCACCCTAGCGCTCCATGATCACCGTAATGTAAGGCTAAAGGAAAGATGAAATCGCAAAAATCTAAGATTGTGAGACTAGCTAGCACTGAAACGAACTACGATTTTTATTTAATTACATAGTTTTGATTCCCGTGTGGGGTTGTTAGTACCCCCACCGGGAGCCTCCCCAGGTGGCGGATAGGGGAATGCCTCCTAGATATAGGTGGTACTGGGGAAATCAAATACCCAGGGCGGACCAAAAATTAACGAAATGTAGCGTCTGAACTCCTAGAGGAGCGGCTACAAACAGCGTCTGTTCTCCATCTTAGGAGCGGCTGAACACACACTCTGGAACTTACAATCCCAGTTTTAACCTCGGAATGGCCCAAAAAGCCATCTCCCCCCTGAATTTCAAACAACTATGCATGATGTCAATTTCTCTAGATAGAACTACTCCAGGAGGTAACCAATCCTCCGCCGCTAACAGCAGCGCAATCAGGCCTAAGAATTCTGGAGAGCCTGAAGCACCATGTCGTTCAAGAAATTCAAAATCCTCTAAACTGAAGAAAAACAACGTACATTTCTTTGGAACCCTAAATATTAACTCGCTCTTGAAGCCGGGAAAACTGAAGCAGCTCACCAAAGTCTTGAAGGTATATAAAATCCAAATATGTGCGCTGCAGGAAACCAGATTTACAGATGAAGATTTAATGGATTATGAAGGATACAGGATATTTAAAGGAAAAAAAGGCTGGAACCCATGTGGAAGAGGCCTTCCCCACCTTGGAACAGGCTTCATCGTGAAATCTAACTGGGTAAACTCAATAACCGACTTCCAGTCACCTAATGAACGCTTGTCTTTTCTCACATTCCGCGCCCTAAATAAAACCTAAACACTTATTAATTGCCACGCACCCATCAACAATGACAATAAGAAAAACCCTCAGAAAGTAGATACATATTGGGAATCTCTAGACCACGAACTTTCTAAAATCCCAACATCAAATATGAAAATACTGTTTGGGGACTTCAATGCACAAATAGGCCAAGAAAAAAAATACAAAAAAAACAGTAGGAAACTACCCGGGTCACAAAAGGACAAACAGAAATGGAGAAAGATTAATAGAACTATGCAAGGGTCATAACTTAAAATTAATGTCTACAAATTTCAAAAAAACCTCCTAAGAAACAGAAAACATGGAAATCACCAAACACAAGTATTGGAGGGTTCCAGATAGATCACATAGCCATCACACACTATAATCAAAAAGAAATAATGAATGTGAGAGTTCGGAAAGGGGCAAACATTGTAACTGACCACTACTTATCGACAATCAAATTAAATTTCATACCACAAAGAAAGAAACAAATACAAAACAGGAAAACTCAAAAGATAGACGCAAACATCTTGAAAGAGAAAAGAGAAGAATTCTGTCAAAACATAGTTATATGTTCGGATAAATGGGAAGATATAAAAGAAGGAATGATAAGATCTGCTCAAGAAGTCGCAAAAATGAAAAAGAGAAAGAAACAAGAATGGTGGGATGAGATATGTGAGGAAGCAATAGAACAAAGGATGAAGGCATGGAAGAAATGGCACTCAACCAAAAGTGATAAGGACTACCTAGAGTTCAAACAGCAAAGATCTTCTACAGCAAAACTCATTAGATCAGTAAAAAGACTATTTGAAAAGAACCAACTTACACAAATGGATAAAGATTTTAATAGAAACAATAACAGATCCTTTTACAGCACATTCAGACAGAAACTACAAAAATATGTAGCACAAAATCTGTGTTTTAAAGATACCAGTGGAAAACTGGCAATGAATAATGAAGAAAATTGTGAAATATTAGCCAAATATTTTGAACAACTCCTCAACTGTCAGGAACCTATTGAAAAATTACCAGCCAACACCCCAAACACAGTAAACAATAATTCTGAACCCCCATGCCTCATAGAAATCAGAGAAATCATTAAAAACCTTAAGACCAATAAAGCACCAGGGGAAGACATGATAATTGCAGAAATGTGGAAAAGTGTGGATAATACAACTCAAGAAAAACTACTGGGAATAATCAATGAGATTTGGAGAACGGAACGTATACCGGAAGAATGGAAAACCGCATTAATCCACCCCATCTTCAAGAAAGGGGATAAAACCGATGCAAATAACTACAGAGGGATATCTTTACTTCCGGTAACGTATAAAATTCTATCTAAGGCCCTACAAAACAGATTGGAGAAACAACTTGATCAAGAAATTGGTGAATACCAAGCAGGCTTTAGGAAGGGAAGATCTTGTGTGGAGCGAATTTTAAACTTGAAGTTAATTATTAAATATAGACGATTAAGAGGAAAAGACATCTTTATCACGTTTGTTGACTTCAAGAAGGCGTACGACTCCGTTGACAGAACAACCTTGGTTAACATCCTTAGTGAGTTTGGAGCAGACAAGAAAACAGTCGCAATCGTCAAAAAAACACTTACGGATACCTATGCAAAAGTAAAGTTCCGTGGTGAGCTATCCAGACCATTCAAAATCAGAACAGGATTAAGACAAGGAGATGGGTTGTCACCTACCCTATTCAACTGTGTGTTAGAAAAAGTTATTAGAGAGTGGAGGAAGAAAACGACTGAAGAAGGAATACAAAAAATCAGATTAGGAAGAATAAAGGATCGATTAGAAGTAGATTGTCTCGCTTTTGCTGATGACTTAGCGATTCTGGCAGGAAGTTTGGAAGAAGCAGTCAAACCGATCAATATTCTGAATGAAACAGCAGAAAAAGCAGGACTGAAAATCTCCTTTGAAAAGACAGAGTACCTAACCAATGTAAAAGAGGCACCGAACAATATGATTACAAAGTATGGCCAGATAAAGAAGGTTTCTAATTTCAAATATTTAGGGGAAATCATCCAACCCAGTGCTTCAGATAAAGAAGGAAATAAAACAAGAACAAGAAAAATGGAAATGGCATTCCAGCTAACAAAGAATGTGTACAACAAGAAGTCAGTATCAATTAACGCAAAAATAAGGCACTACAACACTGTGATTAAGCCAGAGTGTCTGTATGCATCTGAATGTTTAGCAATGAACACTAACAAGGAAATGGAAGCTATAGCAAAAAAGGAGCGAAAAATCATTAGAAGAGTACTTGGGCCGAGGTTTGAGGATGGGACTTGGAAGCTTAGAAGTAATAGAGAAGTGTATGACAAAATTGAGAAAGTGGGAGATACTATGAGGAAGAGAAGAGTAAGCTTTTACGCCCATTTGAAAAGAATGAATGATGAAAGGCTGACAAAGAAAATATTCATGTTTTTTGACAAGAACCCCAGAACCCAAATTACCTGGTTCAAAGAAGTCAAAGCAGACTTAGAGGAGATGGGTATAGGAGAAGATGATATAACCAACAGAGACTTAATGAGAGACAAAATTCAACATTTTGAAGGATTTGAAGTGAAGAAGAGAAGAACTGGGGGAACAGTGTGGACAGAAGACCGAAGGGAGCAGCACAGAGAGAGGATGAAGACATATTGGCAGAAGAGAAAAGAGGAGGAGCGCAGTAGGAGAAATGTACATTGAAAAATAGTTGTTTAACGCGGTCCCTAGACGGCCAAAATCGGAATAATAAAAAAAAAAAATAGTTTTGATTGGTGGACGTACCTGACCGAAATTCTGCCGTGTTTTATTCTGGCGAATTTCACCGACAAAAAAGTATCTCACTGCACATTCTTCACGAATGCGTCCTACAGAGTTAACGAAATCTCAAAATCATTGTTAGCAACACTATTACTGCAAGGCGTAACAAAGGTAGAGTATGTCAACGCATTGTTATTTCAAGCGGCGCAACTATAAGTTTAGTTATGTAGTCTTGTAGCGAGTAACAGAGCCAATGTCGCGGTGTTATTGGTCGCGATAGGCCTCGAAACTCAGTTGTTGGCAGTACATGTACCACCTCAAATAATTGGCGGGCCGGATACCGGGGATGTCCAGCCAGCTAACGCGGGCCGGGTTGCCGGCCGTCGGAGGCCGGTTTCGGCCCGCGGGCCGTAGTTTGGAGACCCCTGTATTAGACCATACATTGCTGCGAATGAAATTTAGGTAACATACTGAATTTTTCTTTAGACTTGGGAGGAGATCTTAGTGTTTGTGTCTATTACTGATCTCGAGAAAATCGATGTCATGCGCCACACTCATTTGAGACAGCGTGGGCAGGCAATAAAGCTAGAATGAAATACTCGTAACAACCCTCACATCTCAGAAACGGTTTGAGACATCGAAACGAGGGTTTGGCAAACTGACATAAAGAGAAGTGTAAAAAGGGGATGAATTGCATAAACCAACGCTATTACTTGACAGATATTACGAATCACTCTGCTTTACAAAGGCTTAAACAGCCGGTAACTAGACAGCTTTCTTCCTAGCGAAGTTCATCCATTCTACTGAAGATATAAACAACTTTCAAAGTGTGAAAATATACGTGCGTTGGAACTTAAATAGAGGCAACTATTTATTCACGACCGATACAAAAGAGGTACATGTTTGCACCTGCTATTGTCCTTCAAAGTAGTTCAAAATGGTTCAAATGGCTCTGAGCACTTTGGGACTTAACTTCTGAGGTCATCAGTCCCGTAGAACTTAGAACTACTTAAACCTAACTAATCAAAGGACATCACACACATCCATGCCCCAGGCAGGATTCGAACCTGCGACCATAGCGGTCGCGCGGTTCCAGACTGTAGCGCCTAGAACCGCTCGGCCTCCCCGGCCGGCTTCAAAGTAGTTACCAGCGTTGTGGTGAACCCGTTTGCCAGCGATGTGGAAGGCGTAGTACACCGTTAGCAGAGCCTGTTCTGTTGATGGTGCGAATGGAGCTGTCGAATGCCTGTCGAATCTCTGTAACAGTTCTGAAGCGAGTGAAACGAAGTGGTTCCTTCGTCTTCGGAATCAAACTAAAGTCACAAGGACTTAAGTCCGGGGAGTATGGTGGATGGTACAGTATTTTCCAGCCCCATCGGGGGGGGGGGGGGGGGGGGGGGAGATGCGGGAGACAAGGCCCACAGGCGGTTGCGGTCCGTCACAGATGTCCGCTCGCGTATGGCGAGCGAATATGGTTGAAGAAGAGGAGCAGCGAACTGTACAGTTTTGTCAAGATTACATGATGATCCGGGGCGTGTGAACGAGTTCATAGCTCACCACAGAGACGACTGCAGTATTGCATGCAAATAAACGGACGGCGCGTGGAATAGGTGCGAATCTGGAGTAGCAAGTTGTCCCTTTCAAACATCCCATATTTCAAAGGCCCAGCAGAAAACAACACAATAATAGATATGATAGTGAGATGGCACCATGTTCTAGAGCATCTCAAGGACTTTACATTCCCACATCAGAGGAACCAACTATCGACGCCAGAGCGCGCGCATGATTGCATGAAGTGAAAATGACGTCTCCACAGCAGCAATGTTCTTTTCATAGTCTGCTTTCGCTTCGTTAGTTGAAAGTAGCAAACCTTGTAGCGTACATTTGTATAGATAGGTGTGAAGTAATGCCAAAAGAACATTTCTGCAAACTCTGAAACGTCCTTTTACATGGCAGAAAAACGTTCTCTCGTATAAGAATTTCACGCGTAGTCTGTTAAAAAGCAAATCACCATCAGTGGGTTTCGAACTCTTGACCCATTGTACGACAATCTGACGCTCTACCGACTCACCTACCATAGATCTTCACATTGACAGCTCACAGATATGATTTGCCTATAGTCCGTAGTTCTGGTGTTACTTTTAATTACCGTTTACGCATGTTTGAATGGACGACAGCACATAGCACGAAGTAAATCGGTGTTTTGATTGATACTCTACCACACACAGTGTAAAGTACCGATCTGAGCGTCTGGCATCTGGAGGTTTGGGTATGAGCAGCGCTCTGACAGTATTGACGGTGTCTACAACCGCGAGAGGCCTTTTTGTTACGCTGGCCGTCATGTCGCCTGCCGGAACGCAAAACAGCCACAGGAATCTATGTGAATAAAATCGTTCTAATATTATTACAATTACAGTCTATGAGCACCTGGATTTATTCATTAGCAAAAACATACCCTACTTCTACTGTTAACAACAATATCATAAGGTGTATTATGTTGGACGTTAAGATTTTACCGTGAATCCACATATCACTGCTTCCCATATACCGTTGCAGCCCAAACAACATCCCGTCTCCGACATCGTCGTCGATGATGAGTCGCAAATCAGGTAATATCAGAGTCAAGTTCAGCTTAGGAGAGCGCAGGCCGTGAAAATATTACTAAATCTTTTTCTCGTTTTCTTCTAAGATGGTAAATGCAATATATCTGTTGGTGGAAAAAAAATGCTCGTAATCCTTGCATGTAATGTACTGCTCTTATAGGACTCTGCTGGATTACATGTTAAGGGATAGTACGTCAAAGATATGGTGCGTGACAACTATATTCTACACCGACAATATGATCAAAATTATCCGGACACCTGGCTGAAAATGACTTTCAAGTTCGTGGCGCCCTCCATTGGTAAAGTTGGAATTCAGTATGTTGTTGGCCCACCCTTAGCCTTGATGACGGATTTCACTCTCGCAGGCATACGTTCAATCAGCTGCTGGAAGGTTTCTTGGGGAGTGGCTGCCCATTCTTCACGGATTGCTGCACTGAGGAAAGGTATCGATGTCGGCCTGACACGAAGTCGCCGTTCCAAAACATCCCAAATGTGTTCTGTAGGATTCAGGTCAGGACTCCGTGCAGGGCAGTCCATTACAGGGATGTTATTGTCGCGTAACCACTCCGCCACAGCCCGTGCATTATGAACAGATGCTCGACCGTCTTGAAAGATGCAATCGCCTTCCCCAAATTGCTCTTCAACAGTGGGAAGCAATAAGGTGCTTAAAACTTCAATGTAGGCCTGTGCTGTGACAGTGCTACGCAAAGCAACAAGGGGTGCAAGCCCCTCCATGAAAAACACGACCACACCATAACACCACCGCCTCCGAATTTTACTGTCGGCACTACACACGCTGGCAGATGACGTACACCGAGCATGCGGCATACCCACACCCTTCCATCGGTTTGCCACATTGTGTATCGTGATTCGTCACTCCACACAACGTTTTTCCACTGTTCTATCGTCCAATGTTTACACTCATTACACCAAGCTAGGCGTCGTATGGAATTACCGGCGTGATGTGTGGTTTGTGAGCAGCCGCTCGACCATGAAATCCAAGATTGCTGACCTCCTGCCTAACTGTCATAGTACTTGCCGCGGATCCTTATCCAGTTTGGAATTCCTTTGTGATGGTATGCCTATTACGCATTACGACTCTCTTCAACTGTCGGCGGCCTCTTTCAGTCAATAGACGAGGTCGACCTATAAGCTTTTGTGCTGTACGCGTCCCTACACGTTTCCACTTCACTTTCACACATCGGAAACAGTGGATCTAGGGATGTTTAGGAGTGTAGAAATATCGCGTAAAGACGTGTGACACATTGACACCCAATCAGCCGACCACGTTCGCAGTCCGTGAGTTCCTTGGAGTGCCCCATTCTGCTCTCTGACGATGCCTAATGACTGTTGTGGTCGCCGATATGGAGTACCTGGCAGCAGGTGACAGCACAATGCACCTAATATGAAAAACATATATTTTTGGTGGTGACCGGATACTTTTTATCACGTAGTGTATTAAGCCAACCTGATACGAACCAAGCTGACCACAGTTCGTAGCAGGGAATCTTTCGTCTCTGTATCACACACATTTACTAGAACTGAAGCCTTTTTCTCAAACAAAGCAATTACGTAATGCTGGACTTGGTACCAGTATTCATCAGATTACGCTGTTTTCACGAAAATAACAGCTGAGTTTAACATTTGTAGCCAACGTATATTTTGAATAACGTGAGAAAAATTGTCCAGGTGCTACTAGAACACGCTCTCTGAGGGTTCCATACAGACTTAATTATGTATATAAATAGTTAATTTATTCCGGGAATCGATGGTCTCGACGATTTTGGCCTGCTGTCGACATAGATACTGGCAAGATATAGGTCTCAGGGATTCCAAGGCTCCTGAGAATGTTTAAGTTTGAAGTCGGATAACAAATGACAAAAGAAATATTTTTGTCTTGTGATATAATTATAAATTAATAATTTTCTGATTTTTTTCTCTTTCGTTGCACTCTCAAAACGTTCTGCTTGCCAAATTTCATGTTTCTACGTCAAGGGGAAGTCCTTACAGGTTTCAATGAGCGAGTTTGCGAGTGTCAGAATACGTGACATAAATGGTGATATCTTTTGATTGCATCGACTTAGAAGCTTGATATTTTTACACCACAAAAGCACTATAAACCGCAGTATGTTTTACAAATTTCAACTCGATATGGCTACCCGTTCGTAAGAAAAAGGGGCCCTAACAGACAGGCGGACAGACAGGGAGTCTGATAACAAGTGACAAAAAAAGTTTCTTTGGTTTAATATAATCACAGACTAACACTTTCCTTGACAATTTTCTGATATTTCTCCTTTAATTATAGTGTGAAACGTTCTTTATGGCAAATTTCATGTTTTTATGTCAAGGGGAAGAGCCCTATAGGTTACGGTGAATGAGTTTGCGAGTAAAAAAATATATGACAGATATGGCCATATCTTTTAAATGCATTGACACAGAAGCTAGGGACCGTAGATCTTAGTGTGGGGGATACATTTCAACTTCATATGTCTACCAGTTGGTGAGCAAAAAGATTCTGAACAGTCGGACAGACAGACAGACAAATGGACAACAAAGTGATGCTATAAGAGTTCCAGTAACTTAAAAACTAAGCATCGATAAACGTGCGTTACTCTCTAGCTCCGTTTTTTGTGAGTGGCCCAAGGTACAGTCGTGCTCAAAAGTATCCGAACGACCTGAATTGCATTTCGCCGGATTCGCATGCAACCCACATAACGCAGCTGTCTAGCAGGTCCTCTAATCGCTCCTTGGTACAGTCGCTTGACTATTGAAAATGGTTCCAACAAGTCACCACTAGAAAACACTGCTCTGTATCGCAATAACTCAAGATGTAAAGTAATACCACGATACTACAAATATCAGGGAACACCTTATCACAGATAAAACTGTCCTTAAGGCTTGTAAGCTCACATTTATTACAATAAATGACATACCTGAAATGTTACCACTCTAATTATTACGTCAGATTGGTAATGCACGTAGTAAGTTCGTCGTATTCATGATTTCCTCTTCAAAGTAACATACCGTACTTATTACTTAAAACAAAATGACATTAAAAATTTAAGTTATTCACGAGCAGCTAGTCGAGAATATGTATGAACTTCAAATGACACGACGAACCGTCCCGTTCTGCATATGGATTCAAACCCAGGTCATGCAGACTAAGCAAAGATTTCGTGACTGACGGAAACTAACAGTCATTCCTGATTAGGCATACAGAGAGTGATATACCTCGATTTTAGACAGTATCAATTGGCAATTACTAACTTTAAATTACATAACGCAAGCATTTTTAACGGACGCGAATTGCTAACCAACACCTATTGTCCCTGTTAACGAACTACGAGAGATGTTAAATCTTGCTTCTTAACAAGTAACTTACTTGAAATGTCGTGAGGTAAACCTTTGTGTTGGACAGGGATTGGAACCCAGAACCTAATAAGATAGATATCGAAGCACAATCAACTGTGACATATCGGATTTTCTTGGCAGTAGCTAGATGTTTTAACTGAAATGACGAGACGAAACATTAATTTTTTCCTTCCCAGGACTCCAACCCGGCACCTATCGCTGTTATATTCTAGAGAAAACAAACGTTAAATATGGGTTTGTTGCACCGGCAGCGACATGTGAGCATGTTTCAACTAGAAATAATATGACGAAGAGTTGAGTGCCGACTGGGAATAGAGCTCCACACATATCGTTGTTGACTACACACAAAGAGACGCCAGCTACCAAATTTTTCTCCACCAGCAGCTCGGAACAACATCTTGAACTCCCAGTGATCTCGCAAATAGGTCTGTGTGTCCTTGGGTGTAAAAAACGTCGAATATCGTTAGTGTGGACAACGAATGAAAATACATTAAACTTCGAAATTATTATCCACCAGCCGATAGGTGTTCTCATGGTAGAGCTTGATAATACGTAATGAAATCTTTTGTGCCGGGCCAGGATTCGAACCCATTCACGCCCAATATGTGGAGATGTTGAGGAATCTGCTGTTTTGAACAAACAACAAATTGTAGCCGAGCTGTATTGTCACGAAAGGAACAAATTCCGCGTTTAGGGCGGTCTGAGTTGCATTCCCAGTTCAGAACCAATTTTATCGACATAGAGAAGCTCAGATAAAAGATGGAATAAGTGTCCTGTGATCCTACATAGCGTTTGTTTCGTTACTAGAAATAAATAACTAGTATAAGAAAGGTTACTGGTGATAGAGTTTCTATATGTCGCCACTCCAGACTTTATTGTGGCTCAACCTAACGTCTACTTGGTAGAGAAGGAATACCTTTTTTAAAGTGAATTTCGGACCACAATTAGAGAAGGAATATCATTTTTAAAGTGAATTTCAGACCACAATGCCATTATATCTTCTTCACTTGGTGTAGCCAGAAGAGAATGGAATCTGTCTCTCCCTATCTAAAAATCACTGACCGAAGTTGGAATCGAACCCAGACCATAGATACATGAACCTATCATCAGCCCAACAGGCCACCAAATCCTGTCCTCACTGGCTTACTTTTCTATCATAACGCCGTTGTGCCACATTGGCTGGGAATTCTGACTCACAGGCTCCCTGTATCAATTTGCAGCATGTTCAGTAAATTCATTTACTTGGTTGACCGAATCACCATGAACTAGATGCCTCGGCTACCCAGTGCATACATTCAACTTTATTTTGTAATCACCGAAATAAAATCACATAACTGCCACCTACACAGAACTGCCAACAGTGCAGGATACAGAAATTTAAATAGGAAGTGTTCCTTTCCACTTGAGCTACTGTGCGCTATCTGTTTGTTGAAAACGTCGTGAAGTGCAAAAGAAAGGGTATAACTGTTTGTCTCTCATAAGTATTGACGTGGCCATATGCATTATCCCACAGCGCTGTGGAATGCAGAAGGTCTGGAGGAATTGTTCTTGACTTCTGGAGCTGTTATAGCTACGTGTCAGCTAGTAGCGTAATGCTACGTATTGCGCGCTGTAGATAAGTTGTTTGGTGTTCGAGTACTTTCACTGCTATATATTTTTTAAAACGCAATTCTGCTGTCTGCTAATGTTATCAATCTAATGGAACTTGTAACATAATTCTCTTCACTTCTCAATCCAAAATAGTCGCATGTGGGAAAAGGGCTAACTTCTGCGTCATTTTATTCTTTTCAGGTTTAATAGACAACCAGGCAGAAGACGCATCTCGAAACTTTTGTATTATGATTGGGGAGAGCGCATCGTGCCAAAATACGTCGGAAAAGTGTTTTCTACATTAGCTGTCGTCTGATAGTGGCATTTTATTCTTCTTCAAACCTTGTTTGACAGCTTTAAAAGAACAAGTTTTCTACATGCATGTAATCAATAAACCGCATGTGCATTTTCAGACTGTTATAGATAACATCAGAAAATTCGCATATATCGTTGATTATTAATTTCTCTCTCACGTTTACTATTGATTTAACAACACTAAAGGAAACCTTACGAAAATTGTGAGCTGTATTATAAGAAATGTAATAAAACTACCCACAATAATCTTACGACGAAAGTCTGTTTTTATAAAACGGAGTATCTGTACACGAGCGTGCCTCTATCGACACGAATTGGTAAAATACTACTCACTTAGATTTTGATTGGGTCTGTGTTTAATTGGTATGCTGTGTCATACTCAAGAGGTATGCAAATGTGGCATTTCATAAATAAAGATCTATATTCCTAGAAACCCAAAATTTGCTTGTCGACAGCGGAAAGAGGCGTTACCTGTTGTGCAGCATTGTAAGTTTTTCACCATTGCACTATGAGGCGAAAGTATTTTCTTGCGATTTCCTTATCGATGTTTGATCTGACTGTTGTAGCTCTTTCACAGAAGGGATAAAAACGCTACACTTAGTGAGACTGAACTGCGAACCATAACAGACGCTTTTTCACAGGTCAGGACGTTCCCACAGAGCTGGTGGAGAAGTATGTGGCTTAGCTTCCTCTTACGAGACCAACAGTGGCTAGAACTCGTAAACCGCTATTTGAAGGACGAGATTAGTTGCGATTTCCACGTGCAACGACTTTCCTGGGCTGAAAACCGTAAATTTACAATCTTTCGTTACACCTCAAGCGATAATAACTCAGATTATTCAATGGAAATGACAGGTAAAATAAAGTGAACTTTGAGGCTTAATTCCGTGCACACCAGGAAGTAACTCGTCGATTACAGAGTTGCCAACCATACATTGCCTTGTTGCCAAATCTCAGTTACAATACCAGAGGAAGAAGGCGAACCGATGTCATCTTATAGCGGGCTGGGAAGTGACCATAGCTGGTGTCTCCAAGTTGCGGCTGCTACGGCCTGGAATACGTAATGCGTCTGATTCGCATCTCCGTAACTAGGTTTAGGGACTGGAGCGTAGTTACTAATGATATTCAGAACTGACTGCAAACTAAGCATCATAAATCAGTAACTCTCATAGTTGTTTTGTATTTCTTTCGTAAGTGTACTCAAAACTAAGAAACTCATTCACAGACGTTTTCGGGCCTCGTCGATGGTCGAGCACAACAAACTAATAAAAATAAAAAAAAGAATGTGTGTGTGACAGAGAGAGAAAGAGAGAGAGAGAGAGAGAGAGAGAGAGAGAGAGAGAGAGAGAGAGAATCAAAAAGAATGAGAGAGAGAGAAAGAGAGAGAGAGAGAGTAAAAAATTGTAAAGAAATTGAATCATGGTATGTAAACAAATCATTCATTAAAATAACACGTTCCTCATCATTACGAAATATCGTATTCACGATCTATGAAACAAGAATTAATCTAATGTAATCTAACCTAATCATATCATATTGATGACTAGCCATGAAGAGTCACGAATTACCGAAATTTTTGCTAATACCAGTAACCAAATCTAAACTTGAAAATAAAAGACGACAGTTTTTGTAATAAACCGGGACTTCTATCAAGACCCTTTCGTCCCTGTTAACTAACCACGAAAGATGTCTGATATACCTCTATTCTGAAATAACAAAGTGTGAATGCATTTAAAGGTGAAGTGCATGATGTGAAGTTCTGTGACAGAGATATGAACCCAACACGGTTCTTTCCCTGTCTACGGAATCCTTTTCATGTTAATATCAAACATCAGCACTTACTCGTAGATTACATTAAAACTAAAGTAATTGATGAAGACGTTACTTGATAACAAAAATGCGCTGCCTTTCTTCATTTGCTTGCGCCTAGAAATGGCTATCGAGTACTGCCAAACCAAAAGGCAACAGATCTTGCTGCCTTCCGATATACGTCGCTGTCAGTTCTTCCATATGATTTGGTCGACATGACCTGTTTCAAGTTGTGTATGACAGATAATGTTTTAGAAAATCAATTGTTTTCCTTTGCAATAAACGGAAAGATTTTCATTCTAAGCTATCCAAGTACAAAGTTTTCGCAATATTAGTTCAAATTTAATATTCGCTTCTATAATGTAGGAGAGTATTTCACAGTTGACCATAAATTCTATCTCAGAGTGATCCCAGATTAAGTAACCTAATGCAGCGAAGACTGTTTGCCAGTGCTCTTTCTCACCGGAAAATACGCAATTCACTCATAGGGCTCCATAAGTACACTGTAACAGTAATTTCTGTGTGTATGCAATGCATACGGATTAGAATTTAGTGGTGCTCTCTCTTCCACGTCTGTATACAATATGCCTGACCTAAACGGGTCCTTCATCATTACAGGCCCTGGGCAGTGCAACATCATACTGACAACAGTAATGCGCTTATACTGACAACCTGACTGTTCGTTTTACCTGATTTTGTAATTATTTAAATAAAACAACATGACCTTCCAGTCGCTACGGTCGCAGGTTCGAATCCTGCCTCGGGCATGGATGTTTGTGATGTCCTTAGGTTAGTTAGGTTTAACTAGTTCTAAGTTCTAGGGGACTAATGACCTCAGCAGTTGAGTCCCATAGTGCTCAGAGCCATTTGACCTTCCAGTGGGAGGCATTTTATCCCCCATTTCCCTCTGTGAAATTTGTCAGTAAGCTTTTTGCCTTCCAGCCTGCGAAATGCGGCAGAGTACGGCCGGTAAACGACTCACAAACCACGATTTAGTGCCGTTAAGACGATTTCTTTAAACATTGTCGTAGCTGAAGGAATTTAGTTTCGTCTTAAATCGTCTCAAGCAGCAATGTTCACAGACATCTAAATAGGGAAAAGCTCATTATCCAGTTACGAAGGTTGTAAAACAAACTTCCCACAGTTTGTGTCAGGTTGATCTTTTCGCCTGATAGCACTGCGTAAGTATTTTGTCTATGAGGTATCACAAGTAGTGTTCCTGTAGCTGTGGGAATCATTGGTTGAAAACGAATTTAACACCAATGAGTACAGTGCTACTAAATGTTCAAAATGATTATCAACCTAAGTCTGAGTTCATCCACAAACTGAGCCGTATTTATAATATTGAAGCTAGACTGTGTATCCTTGCCTTCCTTGAGTGGGCATTGGAAGGCGTTTACACACACACGTATACAGTACTATGAATACTTCGAACGCTATAGTTAGCGTAGCTCTCATAAACTAGGTTTATTTTTTAGTTCTTCTGGGTCTTCAGCGTGCAATATGTGTTGTAGATATAGTCTTAGAGCAAAAAATTGGCCGCAGAGTCGTTCACGTAAGGTGGGCAGTACAGTCGTGCTCCACTCAGAATCGTATGTCCGGCAATATGCTCGATCTGGCAACACTGTAGACTGCGGCACTTCCCAGAGGAAGTCTTGACTTCAGTCTTAGTGCTTTATTCTTGACTATGACCGTAGTCTTGAGGTAAAACGCAAGACCATCTAATACGACGTCTGGTAACTAAAAGCACACGTCGACAAAGTTTTTATCGCCCCTTTCCTCTTGGTGCTGAAGCTATGAGTGTAATTCAAGCTAATCTACAATAGATTTCGCTTTCTGTCACACTGGTAATAACAGTTAGTCCAACAATGTTTTAGCGAAAGATTTCTTTGCCGACCATCTGCCTCTGAACACCGCATGCGTCTGAGTTCTCTGGGACCCGTTTACTGCCTACCGGCGGGGGCTGAGGCACAGCATTGTCTCGCCTTCTGCCGACAACGTCTGCTCCACTCTGCACTCTCGACCATGTAAAATGCTTTAATAATGTTGAGTGGTGACCCATAAAATCTGTCTACGATTTGTGTTTCACTCTTGATAGCAAAGGAGGCACAAAACCGTTTTTATTTGATGATTATTTTATTACACTAGAATGCAATACATCAATGTGGCACAGAATTAATTTAATTGTTTCTGATCCAGTGCACTACAATTAAAGCGTCACATTCTGTTCTTTTTCCTTTCACGGGAGGTTCCTCAAATAATTTATTATTGCCATGGATTCATGTGTGTTAGTCAAGGCACAGAGAGTAAGTGCAATGTAATGTGTTCGATTTCTTTCTTTGATTCTCTATGGTAAATGGATGCAAAAGATTGTGTCTACACCTATCACAACCTGCTCTATAGCTACTCAGGCAAATTGCTTGTTTTGATGTCTATACCTTAATTAATGGAGGAGTGAACGCTGTTTACAAGTGATATTTAAAATATTCAGTTGGTTTTAAGGCGACAAAATTGCCCATATTTGAAGCTACCCAGAAAAAAAGTAAGTTGCTAGAGCCGCTGTTAGCAAATGTCTGCAGGGAGTTCCTAATTGCTACTGTGGAAATTTAGCATAGAGGCCCTATAGTAATCAAGAGGTTCATTTCCTTCATACTTATCACCCTGGCATGTGAGTCTTAAGTGAAGAACAATATTGAAATTCGTATTGCTGATGGTCGATTCGAAGATTCGAATTTCTTCAGAGACGCTGGTATTGCAAAGCAGCTTGGCAGTCAGAAAGCCAAGATCTATGACCATTAACACAACTTACTGAGTCGAGCTACCAAGAGGATTTGATGTGTAAAGGTTTTCTTCCAATTTCGATACAGTATTTTTTCTGGAAATTCGCAGCTCCGTAAAATATATCAGGAAAAAAAAGCTCGCATACGCTAGCCCCTACCACGGTTAGAACTGACGACTGATTGAGCCGTTCTGACCCGAGACACGGGCGGTACCACCGGTCTACGGTCACACTGCTGCCTATAGGCCACTCTCATCATGGTATTTGTCGCTCAGCCTCATACCACATCGTGAAAGATAATAAAAGTTGTCACTTACGTGAAGAATAGCATTTCTTTAGGCAAAAAATTAAATTTCCTGCCTCAGTGTCTTAGTTTACATGAGGATTATATACCACGAATCATTCAAATGGAAAGGGAATATCAAGTGAATTTAGCGAATAAATTCAGTACCATACGCGGAAGTGATTGCACTGTCACAGTGTTGCCTAATGTTTGTGACGATGTTGCCAATTCTCAGCTGTGCTAGGAACAGCTTTGTAGTGGTATGCGAGGAGAATCCCGTGTCATAGGTGGATATGGAGACGAAGCGCGGGGTTTGGTTAATATGGAGCGTTTTCTCCTACCAGTTGTGTCAAACATTCGGGTGTATAATCTTCCATCACGATTACAGTTTCCTAAAAAATATATATACGAATAAAACACTTACCTTGTTAGTTTGTGACAAAACATTATGTCAGTACAATAAAAAGTCTTTGGAAATCACTTATGCCCACCTGTCACAAAAGTAAGATAACAAACACTTTGCACCTCGAAACTGATTGCACCTATGTACAGACTTGTTGAAATTTAAATAAATCGTCTTAATGGCACTAACTCGTGGTTTGTGAATCGTTTACCGGCCGTACTCTGCCGCATTTCACTGGTTGGAAGCCAAAAGGCTTACTGACAAATTTCACAGAAGGAAAAGTGGGACAAAATGTCTCCCAGTAGCCGAGGCATCTAGTTCATGCTGCAAATTGATACAGGGAGCCTGTGAGTCAGAATTCCCAGCCAATGTGGCACAACGGCGTTATGATAGAAAAGTAAGCCAGTGAGGACAGGATTTGGTGGCCTGTTGGGCTGATGATAGGTTCATGTATCTATGGTCTGGGTTCGATTCCAACTTCGGTCAGTGATTTTTAGATAGGGAGAGACAGATTCCATTCTCTTCTGGCTACACCAAGTGAAGAAGATATAATGGCATTGTGGTCTGAAATTCACTTTAAAAATGATATTCCTTCTCTAATTGTGGTCCGAAATTCACTTTAAAAATGATATTCCTTCTCTAACAAGTAGACGTTAGGTTGAGCCACAATAAAGTCTGGAGTGGCGACATATAGAAACTCTATCACCAGTAACCTTTCTTATACTAGTTATTTATTTCTAGTAACGAAACAAACGCTATGTAGGATCACAGGACACTTATTCCATCTTTTATCTGAGCTTCTCTATGTCGATAAAATTGGTTCTGAACTGGGAATGCAACTCAGACCGCCCTAAACGCGGAATTTGTTCCTTTCGTGACAATACAGCTCGGCTACAATTTGTTGTTTGTTCAAAACAGCAGATTCCTCAACATCTCCACATATTGGGCGTGAATGGGTTCGAATCCTGGCCCGGCACAAAAGATTTCATTATGCATTATCAAGCTCTACCATGAGAACACCTATCTGCTGGTGGATAATAATTTCGATGTTTAATGTACACTCCTGGAAATGGAAAAAAGAACACATTGACACCGGTGTGTCAGACCCACCATACTTGCTCCGGACACTGCGAGAGGGCTGTACAAGCAATGATCACACGCACGGCACAGCGGACACACCAGGAACCGCGGTGTTGGCCGTCGAATGGCGCTAGCTGCGCAGCATTTGTGCACCGCCGCCGTCAGTGTCAGCCAGTTTGCCGTGGCATACGGAGCTCCATCGCAGTCTTTAACACTGGTAGCATGCCGCGACAGCGTGGACGTGAACCGTATGTGCAGTTGACGGACTTTGAGCGAGGGCGTATAGTGGGCATGCGGGAGGCCGGGTGGACGTACCGCCGAATTGCTCAACACGTGGGGCGTGAGGTCTCCACAGTACATCGATGTTGTCGCCAGTGGTCGGCGGAAGGTGCACGTGCCCGTCGACCTGGGACCGGACCGCAGCGACGCACGGATGCACGCCAAGACCGTAGGATCCTACGCAGTGCCGTAGGTGACCGCACCGCCACTTCCCAGCAAATTAGGGACACTGTTGCTCCTGGGGTATCGGCGAGGACCATTCGCAACCGTCTCCATGAAGCTGGGCTACGGTCCCGCACACCGTTAGGCCGTCTTCCGCTCACGCCCCAACATCGTGCAGCCCGCCTCCAGTGGTGTCGCGACAGGCGTGAATGGAGCGACGAATGGAGACGTGTCGTCTTCAGCGATGAGAGTCGCTTCTGCCTTGGTGCCAATGATGGTCGTATGCGTGTTTGGCGCCGTGCAGGTGAGCGCCACAATCAGGACTGCATACGACCGAGGCACACAGGGCCAACACCCGGCATCAAGGTGTGGGGAGCGATCTCCTACACTGGCCGTACACCATTGGTGATCGTCGAGGGGACACTGAATAGTGCACGGTACATCCAAACCGTCATCGAACCCATCGTTCTACCATTCCTAGACCGGCAAGGGAACTTGCTGTTCCAACAGGACAATGCACGTCCGCATGTATCCCGTGCCACCCAACGTGCTCTAGAAGGTGTAACTCAACTACCCTGGCCAGCAAGATCTCCGGATCTGTCCCCCATTGAGCATGTTTGGGACTGGATGAAGCGTCGTCTCACGCGGTCTGCACGTCCAGCACGAACGCTGGTTCAACTGAGGCGCCAGGTGGAAATGGCATGGCAAGCCGTTCCACAGGACTACATCCAGCATCTCTACGATCGTCTCCATGGGAGAATAGCAGCCTGCATTGCTGCGAAAGGTGTATATACACTGTACTAGTGCCGACATTGTGCATGCTCTGTTGCCTGTGTCTATGTGCCTGTGGTTCTGTCAGTGTGATCATGTGATGTATCTGACCCCAGGAATGTGTCAATAAAGTTTCCCCTTCCTGGGACAATGAATTCACGGTGTTCTTATTTCAATTTCCAGGAGTGTATTTTCATTCGTTGTCCACACTAACGATATTTGACGTTTTTTACACCCAAGGAGACACAGACCTATTTGCGAGATCACTGGGAGTTCAAGATGTTGTTCCGAGCTGCTGGTGGAGAAAAATTTGGTAGCTGGCGTCTCTTTGTGTGTAGTCAACAACGATATGTGTGGAGCTCTATTCCCAGTCGGCACTCAACTCTTCGTCATATTATTTCTAGTTGAAACATGCTCACATGTCGCTGCCGGTGCAACAAACCCATATTTAACGTTTGTTTTCTCTAGAATATAACAGCGATAGGTGCCGGGTTGGAGTCCTGGGAAGGAAAAAATTAATGTTTCGTCTCGTCATTTCAGTTAAAACATCTAGCTACTGCCAAGAAAATCCGATATGTCACAGTTGATTGTGCTTCGATATCTATCTTATTAGGTTCTGGGTTCCAATCCCTGTCCAACACAAAGGTTTACCTCACGACATTTCAAGTAAGTTACTTGTTAAGAAGCAAGATTTAACATCTCTCGTAGTTCGTTAACAGGGACAATAGGTGTTGGTTAGCAATTCGCGTCCGTTAAAAATGCTTGCGTTATGTAATTTAAAGTTAGTAATTGCCAATTGATACTGTCTAAAATCGAGGTATATCACTCTCTGTATGCCTAATCAGGAATGACTGTTAGTTTCCGTCAGTCACGAAATCTTTGCTTAGTCTGCATGACCTGGGTTTGAATCCATATGCAGAACGGGACGGTTCGTCGTGTCATTTGAAGTTCATACATATTCTCGACTAGCTGCTCGTGAATAACTTAAATTTTTAATGTCATTTTGTTTTAAGTAATAAGTACGGTATGTTACTTTGAAGAGGAAATCATGAATACGACGAACTTACTACGTGCATTACCAATCTGACGTAATAATTAGAGTGGTAACATTTCAGGTATGTCATTTATTGTAATAAATGTGAGCTTACAAGCCTTAAGGACAGTTTTATCTGTGATAAGGTGTTCCCTGATATTTGTAGTATCGTGGTATTACTTTACATCTTGAGTTATTGCGATACAGAGCAGTGTTTTCTAGTGGTGACTTGTTGGAACCATTTTCAATAGTCAAGCGACTGTACCAAGGAGCGATTAGAGGACCTGCTAGACAGCTGCGTTATGTGGGTTGCATGCGAATCCGGCGAAATGCAATTCAGGTCGTTCGGATACTTTTGAGCACGACTGTACCTTGGGCCACTCACAAAAAACGGAGCTAGAGAGTAACGCACGTTTATCGATGCTTAGTTTTTAAGTTACTGGAACTCTTATAGCATCACTTTGTTGTCCATTTGTCTGTCTGTCTGTCCGACTGTTCAGAATCTTTTTGCTCACCAACTGGTAGACATATGAAGTTGAAATGTATCCCCCACACTAAGATCTACGGTCCCTAGCTTCTGTGTCAATGCATTTAAAAGATATGGCCATATCTGTCATATATTTTTTTACTCGCAAACTCATTCACCGTAACCTATAGGGCTCTTCCCCTTGACATAAAAACATGAAATTTGCCATAAAGAACGTTTCACACTATAATTAAAGGAGAAATATCAGAAAATTGTCAAGGAAAGTGTTAGTCTGTGATTATATTAAACCAAAGAAACTTTTTTTGTCACTTGTTATCAGACTCCCTGTCTGTCCGCCTGTCTGTTAGGGCCCCTTTTTCTTACGAACGGGTAGCCATATCGAGTTGAAATTTGTAAAACATACTGCGGTTTATAGTGCTTTTGTGGTGTAAAAATATCAAGCTTCTAAGTCGATGCAATCAAAAGATATCACCATTTATGTCACGTATTCTGACACTCGCAAACTCGCTCATTGAAACCTGTAAGGACTTCCCCTTGACGTAGAAACATGAAATTTGGCAAGCAGAACGTTTTGAGAGTGCAACGAAAGAGAAAAAAATCAGAAAATTATTAATTTATAATTATATCACAAGACAAAAATATTTCTTTTGTCATTTGTTATCCGACTTCAAACTTAAACATTCTCAGGAGCCTTGGAATCCCTGAGACCTATATCTTGCCAGTATCTATGTCGACAGCAGGCCAAAATCGTCGAGACCATCGATTCCCGGAATAAATTAACTATTTATATACATAATTAAGTCTGTATGGAACCCTCAGAGAGCGTGTTCTAGTAGCACCTGGACAATTTTTCTCACGTTATTCAAAATATACGTTGGCTACAAATGTTAAACTCAGCTGTTATTTTCGTGAAAACAGCGTAATCTGATGAATACTGGTACCAAGTCCAGCATTACGTAATTGCTTTGTTTGAGAAAAAGGCTTCAGTTCTAGTAAATGTGTGTGATACAGAGACGAAAGATTCCCTGCTACGAACTGTGGTCAGCTTGGTTCGTATCAGGTTGGCTTAATACACTACGTGATAAAAAGTATCCGGTCACCACCAAAAATATATGTTTTTCATATTAGGTGCATTGTGCTGTCACCTGCTGCCAGGTACTCCATATCGGCGACCACAACAGTCATTAGGCATCGTCAGAGAGCAGAATGGGGCACTCCAAGGAACTCACGGACTGCGAACGTGGTCGGCTGATTGGGTGTCAATGTGTCACACGTCTTTACGCGATATTTCTACACTCCTAAACATCCCTTGATCCACTGTTTCCGATGTGTGAAAGTGAAGTGGAAACGTGAAGGGACACGTACAGCACAAAAGCTTATAGGTCGACCTCGTCTATTGACTGAAAGAGGCCGCCGACAGTTGAAGAGAGTCGTAATGCGTAATAGGCATACCATCACAAAGGAATTCCAAACTGGATAAGGATCCGCGGCAAGTAGTATGACAGTTAAGCAGGAGGTCAGAAATCTTTGATTTCATGATCGAGCGGCTGCTCACAAACCACACATCACGCCGGTAAATGCCAAACGACGCCTAGCTTGGTGTAATGAGCGTAAACATTGGACGATAGAACAGTGGAAAAACGTTGTGTGGAGTGACGAATCACGATACACAATGTGGCAAACCGATGGAAGGGTGTGGGTATGCCGCATGCTCGGTGTACGTCATCTGCCAGCGTGTGTAGTGCCGACAGTAAAATTCGGAGGCGGTGGTGTTATGGTGTGGTCGTGTTTTTCATGGAGGGGCTTGCACCCCTTGTTGCTTTGCGTAGCACTGTCACAGCACAGGCCTACATTGAAGTTTTAAGCACCTTATTGCTTCCCACTGTTGAAGAGCAATTTGGGGAAGGCGATTGCATCTTTCAAGACGGTCGAGCATCTGTTCATAATGCACGGGCTGTGGCGGAGTGGTTACGCGACAATAACATCCCTGTAATGGACTGCCCTGCACGGAGTCCTGACCTGAATCCTACAGAACACATTTGGGATGTTTTGGAACGGCGACTTCGTGTCAGGCCGACATCGATACCTTTCCTCAGTGCAGCAATCCGTGAAGAATGGGTAGCCACTCCCCAAGAAACCTTCCAGCAGCTGATTGAACGTATGCCTGCGAGAGTGAAATCCGTCATCAAGGCTAAGGGTGGGCCAACGACATACTGAATTCCAACTTTACCAATGGAGGGCGCCACGAACTTGAAAGTCATTTTCAGCCAGGTGTCCGGATAATTTTGATCATATTGTCGGTGTAGAATATAGTTGTCACGCACCATATCTTTGACGTACTATCCCTTAACATGTAATCCAGCAGAGTCCTATAAGAGCAGTACATTACATGCAAGGATTACGAGCATTTTTTTTCCACCAACAGATATATTGCATTTACCATCTTAGAAGAAAACGAGAAAAAGATTTAGTAATATTTTCACGGCCTGCGCCTCTCTAAGCTGAACTTGACTCTGATATTACCTGATTTGCGACTCATCATCGACGACGATGTCGGAGACGGGATGTTGTTTGGGCTGCAACGGTATATGGGAAGCAGTGATATGTGGATTCACGGTAAAATCTTAACGTCCAACATAATACACCTTATGATATTGTTGTTAACAGTAGAAGTAGGGTATGTTTTTGCTAATGAATAAATCCAGGTGCTCATAGACTGTAATTGTAATAATATTAGAACGATTTTATTCACATAGATTCCTGTGGCTGTTTTGCGTTCCGGCAGGCGACATGACGGCCAGCGTAACAAAAAGGCCTCTCGCGGTTGTAGACACCGTCAATACTGTCAGAGCGCTGCTCATACCCAAACCTCCAGATGCCAGACGCTCAGATCGGTACTTTACACTGTGTGTGGTAGAGTATCAATCAAAACACCGATTTACTTCGTGCTATGTGCTGTCGTCCATTCAAACATGCGTAAACGGTAATTAAAAGTAACACCAGAACTACGGACTATAGGCAAATCATATCTGTGAGCTGTCAATGTGAAGATCTATGGTAGGTGAGTCGGTAGAGCGTCAGATTGTCGTACAATGGGTCAAGAGTTCGAAACCCACTGATGGTGATTTGCTTTTTAACAGACTACGCGTGAAATTCTTATACGAGAGAACGTTTTTCTGCCATGTAAAAGGACGTTTCAGAGTTTGCAGAAATGTTCTTTTGGCATTACTTCACACCTATCTATACAAATGTACGCTACAGGTTTGCTACTTTCAACTAACGAAGCGAAAGCAGACTATGAAAAGAACATTGCTACAAATTCCGAAACGTCCTTTTACACGACAGAAAAATGTTCTTCCGTATAACAATTTCACGCGTCGTCTGTTTAAAAATATCAACCTCTGTGGGTTTCGAATTCGAGACCTTTAACACGATAATCTGACGTTTTACCACTTTTTTTGTGATCTCATTTTGTTCGTTCTGTTTGTTCGTGGCGGACACCCCATGACACTTGTTCAAGTTCATCATTGAGCCATGAACTCAATTTTTTTTTATTACGGAGTGCAGCTAATCATCTGACCGAAAAGCTGAGCTCTGTAGTTGTGGTATTACACAACACAAACTAAATCGGTGTTTTGGTTGATACTCTATCGACACACAACATTTGATACCGATTTGAGTGTCTGACATCTGAAGTTGTGGATGCCACATATCGTTTCGTAAGGGTCTTTTGGACGTAGCGATCATGGGCGGAGAGGCCCGTGGCAATCGGTCGGTAGCGTCTACAGAGATGCGTATCATCTCGTCATTATATGGCAGTAATTGTGCTGGAGCCTGTTTTTCCAGCAGCCATAGCTCACGTGCCGTTCACAATTTCAATGACTGTGGTAGTAGTTAATTGTAAATCAGTCTTTGGAGAATATGCTTATCGACAGATGGTGCTCGATCTCTAAGATTGCATTTGTTATTGTGTAGCGGGATGGGCGTCGTGACCACTGTGAGTCAGTTACTTTGTATGTAATAAGAGGTTATTTTTCTGTACTGTGGCCATTGCTCAGTCTCGTTTGTGTGTGGTGAGGACGTGCGTACTTTGGATCATTTCGGCATCTGTTTACGAGTCTTATAGCATTACCACATACTGCAATGTGCTAGCAATCAAGATACTTCCGTTACTGGATATATACATTAAATTCCAAAATTAATAACAAAAAACACGTTTTAACTGTATGATATACAACAACGGAAAATATTTCGACGCCAAAAAATAATTAAAGTAGAGTAATAAAATTTCAGCGATACATTTGTCCACTTAATACATTCAATTGATTAACTCTGCAAGATCGCAAGTTAATGTACGCGCGAGATAAGTCACTGAAAACGTGAAATGCTGGTAATTAATAACCAGTGTAAAAAGCCAGAATGTTGAATGCAAGCATGCAAACGTGTGTGCATTGTGTTGTACAGGTGCCGGAAGTTAGTTTGTGGAATAGAGTCCCATGCCTATTGCACGTGTTCGGTCAACACAGGGTCAGTTGATGCTGTTCGTGGATGGCGCTGGAACTGTCGTCCGATGATGTCTCATATATGGTCGACTGGAGACAGGTCTGATGATCGAGCAGGCCAAGGTAACATGTCGGCACCCTATAGAGCATGTTGGGTTACAACAGCGGTAGGTGGACGAGCGTTGCCGGCTGCTGTGGTCGAGCGGTTCTAGGCTCTTCAGTCTGGAACCGCGCTGCTGCTATGGTCACAGGTTCGAATCCTGCCTCTGGCATGGATGTGTGTGATGTCCTTAAGTTAGTTACGTTTAAGTAGTTCTATATATAGGGGGCTGATGCCCTCAGATGTTAAGTCCCATAGCGCTTAGAGCCATTTGAACCATTTATGGGCGAGCGTTATCCTGTTGGAAAACTGCCCCTGGAATACTCTTCATGAATGGCAGCACAAAAGTCGAACTGACGTGCAGGTTTGCAGTCAGGGTGCGTGCAATAACCACAAAGAGTGTTCCTGCTGTCATGCAAAATCGCACACCAGACCATAACTCCAGGTGAAAGTCGAATGTGTCTAGCACCCACACAGGTCGGTTACAGGGCCTCAACCGGCCTCCTTTTAACCAACACACGATCATCACTGACATCGAGGCAGAACCAGTTTTCATCAGAAAACACAACAGACCTCCACTCTACCCTCAAATGAACTCTCACTTGACAGCACTGAAGTCGCGAATGGCGGTGGCTTGCGCTCAGTGGAATGCACGCTACAGAGCGTCCGGCTCAGAGTTGTACTTAAAGTAACCGATTTGTAACAGGTCGTATTCTGAAATTGCTGCTGCAGATGCAGTACTATGCGTCAGAGCTCAACGCCGGACTCGAGGGTCTTCCCTCTCGTCAATGCCACGTAGCCGTCCGAAGCCCAGTATTCTTGTGACCGTAGATTCTCGTGACCACCGCTGCCAGCAATCATGTACAATGGCTACTACATTCCTGTCAAATCTTTCTGCAATGTCCCAGATGAACAGCCAACTTCGCGTAGTCCTATTATACGATCGCATTCAAACTCAGTGAGGTGTTGATAATGGCGTCTTTGTCGCCTTAAAGGCATTCTTGACTCAACTCACGACGTCCAATCACAAAGTCAACTAACGCTCAGGACCGTTACAGCGCGTATTTAAAGCAAACCCGACTTGCATCCTCGTATTGGCGCTACTAGCGTCACTCTTGTGCGACTGGCGCGAAATATGAATAGATATCATCATTCAGATGTGGAAACAGGCCTATCGACTTTTGGCTTATGCAGCACAACTCCTGCTTGGTGATACAAAAAAGATAAATGTAGAGAGCCACCATGGAAGCGGGAAGTCTACGCTAGATTATTTACCTTCAGATCTCACAGTCAATAAAATGTTCAAGAGATTCTGTGAAATAGGAAAAAAATTAGGACTGTAAGAATGTTCCTTATTTTAAAATGCAAGCATGTATTTTACGAATGTTTCAATCCATGATTCACGACCCCTCACACCTATGTCTGTTCCACGTGTACGGTTGGTTTAACGGAAATAAAAGTAGAAACATGTCTGCAGGAGAAGAATGAACTATTAACTAGACACAGATTGCATAAAATTCGTACTAAGCTGATTTATGATATAATGAAGGAAGGTAAACTTACTATCGTTAAGATTTGCTTTGACGTGCAGCAAAATCAGTCTATTCCAAAACTATCAGTCAGTGAGGTTTTCTAGGCTTAGACAACTACGGTTATACCATCTGTGCATCGTGATTCATGCTAACGTTTTCTACACTTGGATGGAGACAGAATCTTCAAGAGAATGCAATCAAGTCGCTAAGGCATTTTTGGACCTTCTTTCTGACTTAGATGAAAAACAGCCAAATGATGGCACCATCTGTTCTTAGATTCTTGCTACAGCCAAAATAAAGACAGTTGTATGATGGCGACATTTAGAGCGTTCTTGGAAAAAGGCACAAAATTCAATAATATGCATCAGTTCTTCCCTGTTCGTGGCAGTAGCTACATGCCTTCGGGCCGACTGTCTGGTAGAATTCAGAAGTCTTACATGGAAAAAAGACAGCACCCTGTCTCTTAAAGAATATCACGATATTCTAGAAGAACTCGCAGAGTTCTAAACACAGATTGGATAGTTAAAAATCTGAGACATTGCACAGAAAGTACTAAAATCCAAGCCAGTATTCAAAATGAACAGCCAGAAAGCAAAGAAAATTGTTAGTGTTTCAGTCATGGAGGTAAGAATAGAGGGAGACGCCGTGACGTCACAGCTGTGAAGCTATGTGAAGCCGAGGGTAGCCATCTCAATCCGACCAAAACATTGCTGCTGTAAGCTTGTGTGCATAGGTTTGTCGCTCGCTTTTGGAAGGATTTTGCGCTATTATGGTGACTTGTGTGGTGTTCGGATGTGCGAATCGTTCTGATTGTGATGTGAAATCGAAGGGAATAACATTTCATGTGTAAGTTGTCTCGTTAAGTGTGATTTTACAACTTCATTGTGAATGAACGTGTGCTACATCGGTACTTGTACTATAGCGTGTTTTTCTGCTGTATGATTTTAGATTTCCTAAAAATGAAAGTTGGAAAGCTCTGTTTGAGAATGCCATGAGGAGGAAGAATTGGCGTGCGTCTATATGTTCTCAGCATTTCCGAGAAGAGGACATAGACCTAACTTCCCTTTCAACAGTAAGGCTCCGAGAAAATGCTGTACCATCAGTTTTCCCTACACACCCAAAACATTTGCAAAAGGTATGTTAATTCAAAGAATTAAATTCTTAGTTTTCAAGTTCACGTTTCAGTATAATACGTACGTATCGTCGATAATCGAAGTGTTGAGTAACTCACTATGTCTTCATCATGTACCAAATTAAAAGCTAACCCTACATTAACTGGCGTAAAGTATAGGCCTAAACAGGACACTGTGTAGATTTGCCATTCTATGTACCGTATTTCAGTAAATATTGGTGGTAATGAACAGTGTTTCCCAGTAGTGTAACGTAACTGAAATGTCCCAGTACGTATTACAAACAAGATATAATTATGGGGCTTTGGAAGGAGGGTATAGCTAACTTAGTTTTCAGTTTCTATTATTTAGTTTGTGATAGACGTTTATTACTGAATTAACCAAATTGTATCGTTTACATGGAAGGCTAGCTATTCGTAATATTACATTAAAAACTATTTTTAATCAGAAGAAGCGCGGAATTTCGCGTTTACGGGATTTTATTTTAAACAAAAACTTTGAAACAACCAATCTGATGACGTTACATGCGTATATGGTGCAATTAGCGACTGTAATACACGCAGCGCTATAGCACACTGGCAATGTTTTGGTCAGAGTGTCATGGCAGCGAGCCACGCCCCCATGGCTTCAAAACGTAGTACGGCTGGGATACGTAGCGCCATCTCCCCTTATTCTTACCGCCATGGTTTCAGTAAATGAGACATACTCTGGAGATCCAGTACAAGTTGACATCTTGGGAGGAAAGAAACTATACCAGCCAACACTAACACCCATCCTTTTACCAAAACCAAATATAGCAAGCAAAGAAAATAAGAAAGACGTGTCTGCCTTGCTAAATTATTCTGAAGTTCCAGATAATGCAAAGGAGTTTTACAAGGATGTCCTAGATGAATAACGTATAAAGTATAGATGTAAGAGGGAAAATATGACAATAACAATGGTGTTATTCATTTCATACTTCACGTGGTGTTGGTAATAATGATATAAGCTACACAATTGTGTTAAAATACTTGTCATTGCTATTATTGTATTATGCCACTGTATTTCTGTGAATGTTGTTCGTATTCTCAGTAATGTCAAAAACTGTAAATTTAAAGGAATGCTATATGTAATAATATATGCAAAAATATGCATTTTTCAACATTTCAAGCATATAATAAATACTACAGCACATAAAAAAATTAGTCGTCGAAAGGAAATACACGGAATTAAAGAAGGCAACGTAACTGTTACCCCGCTTTATTAATGTCAGTGAGATCTAGAAGTCATGTAAAAATTCAAACGCCCGGACATATCTAGCTAGGTGAAAACGGAAAAACTCATTTTATGAAAAACTGTATCTGTTGCATATAACGAGTTTTGAAAAACCGCTCCCCGATTACTCTATGGAAATGATACAAACATATCAAGTGAATTAAACAGGATATTCTATACCATCCAGGAAATAACGTGTTGGTCATAGTGTTGCCAAATATATCCTGTGTTGTTGCCAAGATTCAGTTATCCCACTAGCGGGAATGATACCAGTCTGTGTGTTCCCGGAACTGGCTGGGAAGTGACCACAGCTTCCGGGGGCCGGGATACCCAAACGACATGTCTATGAGTTTATTCGCATTTCAGTAACTACTGTAGATGTGAGGTCTAAAGCGAAGTTATAATAATGCTCAGATGCATCGACTGCAAACTAATCGTCATAAATCAATAACTGTTAAAATTAATTGTGTATGCCTGTTCCAAGCCTACTGAAAACTAAAAAGCTCCTTCATATGACGCGATTCACATTTTTGGAGCATATCCAGTTGTTATATTGACCACAATGTGAGTAGGCAGCACGTCTTTATTATAATTATTGACTCAGAACATCTGTTTCTTGAGATCGTTATTGTTGGTTCTTCTCTCAAAAGAGAATCACACTAATGAAGAGACAACAACACAGAACCGTTTGCAAAATATGAATACGCACTGAAAGACTTCGTTAGCTACGCACAACATGAAGTACCAAATCAAGAAAGGCTACTGTGCAGGAAACAATACGCAATGACAGAAAATGCGGGCACAGAAATCCGTTGAAAACGAAACCAGCAAATGCATGCACTCCGCGCTCGATTCCAGCTCCTGCTAAGACGCTAGGAGAAACAATTGTTATGATGACGTACAACGAGAAACGCAAAACGCTGATGGTAATGTCTACAATAAGTTATCCTCAAGAAAAACTGTCATTCAGTCTATAAATACCCAATGAAAAAACAAGCAGATGTCATCTACTCGTTACGATTTCGTTGTATCCGCTGCTGATGCATTGTCAATAAAAGCAAAAAATACCTATATTGAAAAGCTTGCATATGTGCAGTACACTTATGACAGCGAACCAGGACTAACAACAGGTTCGACAAGCGGAGCGTGAGGCTGAGATTAATTTAGCCCTTGGCGTTTTCATATGAACGACGTCTCTAGACTTGCACAATATGCAAATGAGTATTATCGAGATGTAATGGGATGGCATAAATTGGCGGACGGTTGTTGAGTTTGCCGGGACTATCTATACGCTGCTGATTCGTAACGTCAAACTATCACTACGTTGGATTATAGCCCAGACTTATTTTCGGCCTGTGAAGGGATTGCTCAACAGTGGGTGATAGCACATGCACCCCACGACATTGGGTGACCATACGTCCCGATTAATCGGGATTGTCCCGTTTTTTGAGGCTCAAAAATTTGTCCCGACTTTTTTTAAAAACCAAGAAATTTGTCCCGATTTTCAAGGATTATTTTCAGACATTTGCAAAGTGGTTAAAATATTTTCTGAGTGTCGATTTTATAAACTATCAATTGAAACTGACATTCCGTTCGGTGGTACCCCCTGATAATGTACACCTTAAGTACTATAATTGTTGAGTACTCTTATTTTCTCTGCTTTTGCTTGCCATTGTTGCCAGCACTCAGTATCGATTTCGTGAAGTGCTAGCACGTCGTGGCGATGCCGAAACGAAAATCAAGGTCTTCGGAAGAGCTTCAGAGGAAATTACCTTGCTTCACTGCTACAGACAATGACTGTTCAGCAAAATGTGCTGTATCCGTGTCTCATGGTGGTGCTGCAGATCTCAAGCATCATATGGAATCAGAGAAACACAGGAAGAATCTTCGATCGGCAGGTTCCTCGCAAAAAATGACGAGATATTTTGTAACTTCAAATACACAGGAACAGAAAAACGTAGCTGCAGCAGAAGGAACCCTGTCATTCCATGTTGTTAAACACCACCAAAGCTATCGTTCTAATGACTACAGTGTTCAACTAAACAAAAAAAAAGAAAAAAAAAATTCCTGATACTAAGATTGCAGAAAATGTTTCGTGTGGAAGAACAAAGTGTGAAGCAATTATCAACAATGTTATAGCTCCACAATCCCAGAAACAGGTAATCGCTGCTGTAACCCTGCGGCGGGCGCGTGGCGGCATACAGTGCCGCCAGTTTTGTTTTCGTTAAATAACTACGTCATCGCGCCGAGCACACAACAGAGGTGCTACATATGCTTCGACTGATTTAGTCACGCGCGAAAATGCATTACTACGCCGTCATTATATCCACCACAACAGCTGTGACTCTCCTGTGAAGTGGACGACTGCACCGAGACGGCACTGCGTACCGCACGCGCCCGGTAATGTAAGTACATGTAGCCGTACCACTGTCGAATGTTTTGATGATTAGAAGCTTTGTTTTACAACTCTGTGGATGAATGATGATTTAGTTATTAACATTGCTTTGGTATTAGAATTATTTTATTGTCTCCCAGGCCCGCACAAAGGAAAGGACTAACACCAGAAGAAATTGAGCGTCTTCTTCTGCAATCATCTGACGAAGAAGATTACGCAGATTTCTCTGACAGCGATGAGGAAGCAGAAATAATTGAAACTGCAGATCATTCCAGCCAATCTGAGCAGTCATGCGTTGACGGGAATGAAGTGAAAGGAATGCCACATAATGACTGCCATTTTTATATTTGTAAGGACCAAGAAACTTTGTGGATAAATAATCCGTTAGCACTACCATGGTAACCAAAACGTAAGAATATAATCAAAGTCCTACCTGGCCCGAAACGCAACGATAGAGAAGCTAAAAGTGAAATTGAAGGTTTTCTCAAATTGTTTGATCCTGAGGTCATTGATTATGTCGTTGCAAACACAAACAAGTACATAAACAACAAGAGATCATCTGTGAATTACTCAAGGGCTAGAGATTGCAAAACTACTTCTGCTTCTGAAATAGAGGCTCTTTTAGAAGCACTGTTTCTCATTGCTGTACAAAAAGGAGGACGCACAAATGTATTAGAAGTGTGAGAATCAAATGGAACAGGAATGATTATTCTAAGGGCAGCATTTAGCTACTAGCGCTTCCTGCTCTTGCTCCGGTCACTCAGGTTTGACGATGCAGGGTTATTACAAGTGACTGAAGCGATTTCACAGCTCTACAATAACTTTATTATTTGAGATATTTTCACAATGTTTTGCACACACATACAAAAACTCAAAAAGCTTTTTATAGGCATTCACAAATGTTCGATATGTGCCCCTTTAGTGATTCGGCAGACATCAAGCCGATAACCAAGTTCCTCCCACACTCGGCGCAGCATGTCCCCATCAATGAGTTCGAAAGCATCGTTGATGCGAGCTCGCAGTTGTGGCACGTTTCTTGATAGAGGAGGTTTAAACACTGAATCTTTCACATAACCCCACAGAAAGAAATCGCATGGGGTTAAGTCGGGAGAGCGTGGAGGCCATGACATGAATTGCTGATCATGATCTCCACCACGACCGATCCATCGATTTTCCAATCTCCTGTTTAAGAAATGCCGAACATCATGATGGAAGTGCGGTGGAGCACCATACTGTTGAAAGATGAAGTCGGCGTTGTCGGTCTCCAGTTGTGGCATGAGCCAATTTTCCAGCATGTCCAGATACACGTGTCCTGTAACGTTTTTTTCACAGAAGAAAAAGGGGCCATAAACTTTAAACCGTGAGATTGCACAAAACACGTTAACTTTTGGTGAATTGCGAATTTGCTGCATGAATGCGTGAGGATTCTCTACCGCCCAGATTCGCACATTGTGTCTGTTCACTTCACCATTAAGAAAAAATGTTGCTTCATCACTGAAAACAAGTTTCGCACTGAACGCATCCTCTTCCATGAGCTGTTGCAACTGCACCGAAAATTCAAAGCGTTTGACTTTGTCATCGGGTGTCAGGGCTTGTAGCAATTGTAAACGGTAAGGCTTCTGCTTTAACCTTTTCCGTAAGATTTTCCAAACCATCGGCTGTGGTACGTTTAGCTCCCTGCTTGCTTTATTCGTCGACTTCCGCGGGCTACGCATGAAACTTGCCCGCACCCGTTCAACCGTTTCTTCGCTCACTGCAGGCCGACCCGTTGATTTCCCCTTACAGAGGCATCCAGAAGCTTTAAACTGCGCATACCATCGCCGAATGGAGTTAGCAGTTGGTGGATCTTTGTTGAACTTCGTCCTGAAGTGTCGTTGCACTGTTATAACTGACTGATGTGAGTGCATTTCAAGCACGACATACGCTTTCTCGGCTCCTGTCGCCATTTTGTCTCACTGCGCTCTCGAGCGCTCTGGCGGCAGAAACCTGAAGTGCGGCTTCAGCCGAACAAAAGTTTATGAGTTTTTCTACGTATCTGTAGTGTGTCGTGACCATATGTCAATGAATGGAGCTACAGTGAATTTATGAAATTGCTTCAATCATTTGTAATAGCCCTGTACTTCTACAAGAAAAGAACGACTAGCAATTGATAAATTTGCTGCCATCCGCAATCTCCACTCAGCATTTCTGAACAACTGCAGAAATAACTGCAGTCCAGGGGAGTTCACAACCATAGACGAAATGCTTGTCCCATATCGCGGACGTTGTGGTTTTGTTCAGTACATGCCCAATAAGCCCGCTAAGTATGGGTTGAAGTTGTAGCATTGTGCGATAGTAAGACATTTTGTAATTTTAATTATGAAGTATACTGCGGCAAACAGAATCCTGGACCATATATTGCATCTAACCAGCCAATGGATATTCCTCACAGGAATGTAACTACGGACAACTACTACAGTAGTTACCCTGTAGCCCAGCATCTTTAAGAAAATGGGCCAACGTTCATTAGAACATTGAAAAAGAACAAGAAGGAAATTTCTCAGGAATTTTTGTCCAACAGATCGCGAGAAATTGGAAATTATCTTTTCGTGCCAAACAAGAAGGAACAAGGCTGTGCTTTTCCTGTCGTCAATGCATGAAACTGCTGAAATCGACACTGCTACAGGCAAGTCTGTTGTAAATTTGGACTACAATGCAACAAAAGGTGGAGTCGATACTGTGGATTATATGTGTATATTCTACTCTACACAAAGGACCACAAGAAGATGGCCCTTAGCATTGTTTTTTCGTTATCTGGATATTGCTAGGATAAATTCCCAGTCTTGGTTTTTGCAAACAATCCAGAGAAAAGATTCAGAAGAAGAACCTACCTAACAAACCTGGCCTTGGCTCTGGTAAACTGCCATTTGAAAGAAAGGGCTCAGCTCTCTACTCTACCACAAGATATTCAAGGATTTCTATCGCCTCATGAATCAATTCCCACTAATCACGATGAGACTGTAATACGGTGTGGGATGTGTCATCTTTGTGGTGGTAATAAAAATAATAAAACTACTGTCACTTGCAATAGCTGCAAAAAATTCGGTTGCAAGCAACATTGCCACAATGTTGTCACATGCAATGGCTGCAGAGCTTCTCCGGAGGAAGAAAGTGTGTGATTTTTGATATGTCTTTACTGACTGCCTTATTCTTTACTATTACTACAAAGTTTTTGTACATATTACACGTTTTTGTAAAACTTTCTTTAACAATGGTAAACAATCAAATCATATCTGTGGTTATAAATTATTTAGAATTTTTTATTGAAGTAGCGCTTAGGAAATATCCTGGAAACGTATGTCAGATATTCTGTAACAATTTTAATTTTCCCATGCACCTTTGATATATGTATACAGATCATATTAAAAGTTGCTGTTAAGAATAATGTTATAAACAATAAATAATTAATTCCACCAAAAAATTAAAAAAAATCTTTTTTATGTATTTAAATGTAGGCAGCACTGAGTGCCGCACGCACCCGCCGACGCAACATCTTAAGCGCGCCTGCCGCAGGGGTAAATAGCGCAAAATACTTTTCAATATCTAATGATGCTAGCGACCATAGGCATCAGAAAATTTTTCCTGTGACAGTTCAGTATTTTTCTGTAAGTGAGGGTGGACTGCAGACGAAATTGCTTGATCTTGATGAGTTGCAGAACGAAAAGTCTGAAACAATTTCCAATTATCTTTCTCGTGTTATACAGTCATTCAGTATCATCTCAAAGTGTGTTGCATTTGGTGCAGACAATGCTAACTGTAATTTTGAGGGGTTAATGAAGAAAGAGGGTAATAATGTTTTCACGCATCTGAAAGAAAAATTAAATAACTCTAACATTGTTGGCATAGGTTGTCCAGCACATGTTGTTCATAAAACACTTCAAAGTGCTTGTGATCTTTTACCCTTTGACATTGACTGCATTGTCATGAAGTTGTACAACCATTTTCATATTTTTTCTATTCGTGATGCAGAAGCCACTGAATTCTGTGAATTTGTTGGTGTCACTTACAAAAATTTACTTTCCTTTTCCAAAACAAGATGGCTTTAATTGTTGCCAGCCATAGAAAGGATCTTGAAAATGTATAAACCTTTGAAGCCTTGCTTTTTGTCACAGTCTAACTCAAAGTGCCCTTCAATCTTAGAGAGTTTTTTCAGTGATCCTATGAATGAATGTTATTTACTTTTTGTACATTCACAAATGAGTGTTTTCCAACAATCCATTCTGAGCATTGAGAAACAGAATAATTCCATGTGTGAAGTATTAGCAGTCTTAAATAAAGCTTTGACAAGTCTAAATTCAAGGAAACATGAACATTTTGCACCACTAAGTGTAAAAAAACTGCTGAATGATTGTGTTGACCAGTCTGTTAAGAAATTTGACATAGCAGTATCAACGTTTTATGATGCTTCAGTGGACTATTTATCCTCATGGTTACAGGGAATAGCTGAGTTTTCTGTATTCTCATGGATGATGCTCACAGAACCACCATAATGGTCGGTAGTTGAAAATACCTTAATGTGGCTAAATGAAAAGGGCATTCTAATAAATGACAGCCTCTTAATTGATGAAATAGTTCATATACAGTCATTTGTAAAACAACAAGTGCAAACAGACAGTGAACAATGGAATCAGTTGATGGCACATGAAAAATGGTGTAGGTTTTTCAGATCTAGCCAGTGTAATGAACAGTTCAGAGAATCGCTTAATATAGCGCAGTATTTCTTTTCACTCCCTGCCCACAATGCAAATGTTGAAAGAGTTTTCAGCTTACTATCGTCACAGTGGACAGATGAGAGGAATAGATTTACGGCGAGGAGCGTTAAGGGTATTTTACTGACCTGTTTAAACTTCAGCAAATACAGTTGCACTGACTTCTATTCATACCTATTAGGCAAACCTGAGTCGCTGAATGAAATTTCATCTTCGAAGAAATATGACTGCAGTGTGGAATCCACAAAACCATAAATTCCTTTTGTTCACTAAGAACTTTTTTTGTAGTGATTGTTACTGTCTTTCTACATTCTGTGTTATAAATGTTACATTTCTTAATTAGTAAATTTCTGAAAACTTGAAATGTATTTCTTTCCAGTCTTTCCATTCTTTGTGTGGTTTTGTACACACACACACACACACACACACACACACACACACACACTCTCTCACACACACACACAAATATCAGTGAAGGCTATATTTGCAGAGGAAGAAGAAATGTTAGCATTAAAAGTGATATTTAACGAGAAATAAAAATTATCCCACTTTTTCGCCAAGAAAATGTATGAAAGTCCCACTTTTGCCCGAAGAAAATATGGTCACCCTACACATGCAAGACAGAACCATAATGTACGAATTAATCACAGCAAAATGTTTAATGCTGTATCTTTTTGTCAGCGACTTAATTCCTTTCGCCGCAGACAGTCACCCCATTGTGGAGGCGAGAAATGTGTTTTATGGGCCACCACACCATCGTTCACACCCTCCCCCTCTCATACCCACTGTGGATGTTTCATATCACCTACAGGGTGATTATCTGATGATGGTACAGATTTTCAGGGATGATAGAGAAGAGACATCATCATCATCGTCACATCATCATCATCATCATCGTCGTCATTATCATTATCATCTTGAACAGTTTCCAGCGCCAGGCTGGATCTCTTTGGAGCATAAGTCTAGTCACCTAGTCCTGGTTTCGCACCATCTATCTGTATTCACTCTGGTCCAGTCCTCTCCAGGGTGAGCCACTCTCAAATAATAAAGTTATTGTAGAGCTGTGAAATCGCTTCAGTCACTTGTAATAACCCTGCATCGTCAAACCTGAGTGACCGGAGCAAGAGCAGGAAGCGCTAGTAGCTAAATGCTGCCCTTAGAATAATCATTCCTGTTCCATTTGATTCTCACACTTCTAATACATTTGTGCGTCCTCCTTTTTGTACAGCAATGAGAAACAGTGCTTCTAAAAGAGCCTCTATTTCAGAAGCAGAAGTAGTTTTGCAATCTCTAGCCCTTGAGTAATTCACAGATGATCTCTTGTTGTTTATGTACTTGTTTGTGTTTGCAACGACATAATCAATGACCTCAGGATCAAACAATTTGAGAAAACCTTCAATTCAAGAAAACGCTTGCTGTTGGGTGGAGCGCCGTGACGTCACGATGAGGACCCTAGCGCAGTGCAGCCGTATGTTTACACGGCAAATGCACCGCACCACAGACTCAGTGCCATGTTACTCGTTCATTTTACTTTCGGTTTCGTTCGTTACGCGTCTGTACAAGTCAAAACAAGGGGCATGACAGGTTTTGTACACATTAAGAGTAAATAAATGATAATGAAGATGAAAAATAACTCACTCGTTTGATGAAGAAGCAAATGTTAATGTAGTCTGTTTCTACTGCCATTAACCAGACGACGATGCAATCCATAACTGCTTCCTCTTTGCGGCACATTTCTTGATTGCTTCCAACTTTGCTTCTTGATTGAGATGCCTAATCCGTATAAATGTTCTCACTTTTACGTAAAGAGTAATAACTGCTTCATGAACCTCAGGAAACTTTTGTTTTAAAATAGAGCACAGAGACTTTATATTTTTTTGTTTACACACTCCATTTCCGTGAAAAGCAGCAAATTCTTCTTCGAACTGCAACACTCTGTTTTCCCATGCTGGCGTTGGAGTGTATGTTGTTCAAATGTGTGTGAAACCTTATGGGACTCAACTGCTACGGTCATCAGTCCCTAAGCTTACACACTACTTAACCTAAATTATCCTAAGGACAAACACACACACCCATGCCCGAGGGAGGACTCGAACCTCCGGCGGGACCAGCTGCACAGTCCATGACTGCAGCGCCCCTGACAGCCCGGCTAATCCCGTGCGACCTGTTGGAGTGTAAAGACCATCACGAGATATAATTGATATTCAGTCTGCAGCATGATCTCCATCTCTTTTTGCTGCTGGAAAGCCTAGTGATTTATCAATGTTGTGGCACTTAAATGCAATATAACCTGCAATGTATTTTATCGCTTCCGAAAGAACATCTGAGATTAAAAAGTCATCCCCCATTGTTACCACATCTGTCAGTAAATTTTCTTCCACATTCACAGTTTCTGGGATTTCTCGTATCGGCGCTTCGTCAACAACATTTACACAGACCTCACTGGCAATGAAACTTAGGGATGCAGAATCCGGGTCGACGTCACACTGGGAAGAGTCTGTGTTTGATTATTTAGTTACTGGCATGTTCCCAGAGAAAGAAATATCACTTGCATTACCCGTCAGTATAAGGAGACGTATCCTGTTCCTTACTTCAAAACGTGGAGGATTGTTTTAAAATATACCTAACCCTCGTACCCTAGAAAAAAAGTTTTCCAGGCAATCTTGATTCAGTCTACAAGTTAATATATAGCTAACTTTCATACTTTTCAGACTTTCGAAAAGACCAAAGAGAGATTTTATTGTAGCTATGAAACCTTTTTGGAAAGACAATATTCTTTCTTTGTCACCAACGCGCATCTAAGAATCTCTTCAAAGTATTTTCTTGAATTGTGAGATTCATTCCAAACCCATTACGCAGGAGAGAGCATTCATCTTTTGGACCTCTAGAGTTCAAGACATCAAAGTCGTCGTTAACGAGTTCAATAAAGTTGCTTTCAACGTCTTTATGAAGAACATACTTCAAAGCCTGAGCTGTTCGTCGTGAAAGTAGGCGCGCTGCCATCCGTACCTTCTGCCTTGCTCGTCCAGTTACGTTTAAGCGCGCTTCAGTAATGTGGTGTGTTATCGTTAAGTCACTCTTTTGATGCTTTAAAAGTTCCTGTATAGCTGCCTTAGATATTTTGGATCTATCAGCTAGCGTAATGCCTGTATCCAAGAAATGGTTCCGTAATAATTTTAACAGATGTGGTACATAAAAGAAAACCCATACATTCCTGTTGTCGTCTGCTGGATTTACGAAATAAGTTCTCTCTGTATCGACAGACAGTTCCTTCCAAACTTTTTCCGCCAACATCACACGTCACAGCAGCAACACTGATTCCTGATTCCTCAACTGCCTTATGATGCTCTGAAGCAAATTACTAGTCATCGCTGTGTCGAAATCATAGCAAAATTGTTGTTTCCACTGCTTACACAACCCACATATCATGTAAACTTGTACATTGGAATGTGGTCCTACTACTACGTCTTCAGACGAATCGTAACATAAGCGGCAATCAACATTCATTTCGTTAAATGTCAGAACTGCTAGTCTCTCTTAAGTAGTAAAAGTGTGTGACTTGGCTTTCAATAAACACAGGATATCTTCAAGAACACCCGGTCTGCAGTTAAATTCCTTCGTCCATTTCTGAAGGGTTGCCCTACACGGCAAAGGAATTCTTCGCTTTCGCAAATAAGTGTATGCTTTAGGTGACAGAACTCTTAAAGTCAATGCATGGGCAATGTCCTCTGTATTCCACTTTACCCTTTTATTTTCGTTTAATAGGCATCTTATTTGCGCCGGTGTAAAACACTTTGACAATACACTATATACACTTTTGTGCAATTTGACTTTTGTGCCCGCTTCAACGAAAGAACACGTCGGAGATCGTTCGTTTTCTTCGTAAGGCTGCATCACATTTTTTTAGTGCCGCTTCCTTCTGTGCATTCAATTTTTTTTTAAAAGTTCAATCTCGGACCTCAGTTCCTTAATTTCCAAATCCTTATTCACTACCTCAGCGAGTCCATGAACGCAATCTGTACATGTCGTTCGGTCGACTTTTTTTCGGTAACCCATTTTCTAAAGCCGCCCAAGCTTGCTTTTGCAAACTTCTTGTTCCACAGCGTTGTGCACAACTTCCGGATCCCTAAGCAATGAATTTAATTTTAATTTTATTATTCCTAAAATTATTTAGCGAGCAGGCCTACTATTCCTAAAATTTTTTTCTAAGTACTATGCAACTGCATTAATTTCTCACTAAAAATCAGACAAATTGACAAAAGCGAGTAAATATCAATGACATAAGGGGCTACAGTAGCTTAATTTGTTATAATGTAAAAATAAAAATTTAAGAAGAAATACAGGTATACGAACCCATAACTACCAACATAGGAGCCAGATACCATACCACGACCCTACGAAATCAATTGATGCGTATTAGCTATCTTACAGCACTAAACGTAAACAAATAACGCAAAATATGCTGATTTTGTCATTTGAACTATATACTAGCTTCAAAATAGTTAACATATCGAGAATACGTAAAAATAACAGCTATTTCAATGACAAATGAAGCTATTATATCCAGGAGGAAAAGCAAATACATCTGAGCAACATTACTTATTGCCTGTTCAATATAGCGAGTCATTCACTCCCGTAAAGCAATATAGTAATGCGCCAAAAAGCGTTGCATTTATGTGAATTCGTTTGTATCACGGTAATTTTTCAGTTTCAATTATTTAAAGTTTTATGTATATGCAGACGTCTTAACCTTTCGTTTGCATCACCGCTTTCCGTAATTTCTTCTCCATGCCAGTTCGGAATGTTTATGCAGGGGATTGCTTCTTTCTTGAAGGTAACCCTAAAAGCTCATTTCTCGGATCCCGTTCATAATCTTCACGCTGAAAATGAGCTGAACACACACGTGCAGCTTTCACATTCACTTTGTCCTTTCGTTTGCATCGAACTATCCATTCGCATTGCAAGTGCTCATCCTTGGGAAAAACGTGATAAATAACGTCTGTCGTCGTTCGAGCAGTATTAATGCAATGTGCGACGGCACGGTTACAGTGGCCCTTGCTCATGGCTGTCTCAAAACAAATTACTTTTATTGGATGTACACTACCACTTCTGTGTTCCACTGAATGCACAGCACTGAAGCGTCCTCTGCGTGACGTCAAGGCGCGCAAGGGCGTCTGGAAGTTTTTTACTCACTTGGGGCTGGAATGGCCTACCTGCTTTTTCTATATACCTTGGTCCTCTCCTCCTTTTTCAATACACTCCTCCACGTCTTTCAGCCAGCTGCCTGTTAATCTTTCTGTTAGCCTTTTCCTTCGTGTCTCCATTCCATGTATCTTCTTAGGACTCTTCTTGTTTACCATTTTCATTAACTGCTCATGCCACCTTATCCGTGATTTTTCTATTCTGCTCTGCTAGGATGCCTCTTTCACTACTTCCTTTATCCTTTCGTTTATCAGCCTATGTTTCCTTGTTAGTTCTATCCTACTTTTCAAGAACTTCATTCCACATTCTTGTAATCTGCTTACATCTGCTTTCATCATTACCTATGTTTCAGATGCATAGGTCAGTGTTAGGATGTAACAACTTATACACATTACGTTTTTTTTGTGGGACGTCTTTGTCCCAGACCACGCACTTAACACTTCGCTGGAACGCTTCTCCCTGTCTGCCAGGTTCACTTATCTTTTTCTCATTTCTTTCATTTACTTGTGTTGCACTTCCCAAGTGCTTGACATTTTCTACCTTCTTCAGTTGTTCACCTCCATTCCTTATTCTGCTAGTTGGTCTGTCTTTCTTTCTAGTTGTAACTAGTATCTCACATCTGTTTACATTAAATTTCATTCCATACACTCTCACATTTTCTTCCCAAGCATCTTGCTGTTCCTGTCTGTCCTCCTCCCTGTTTCCCTAGATCATCGAGTCATCTGAAAACACTATTGCTTTCATTTTGTCTTCTCCAGTTTTTTCTGACACCTCCATGATCACAATGGAAAGGAGAGGTGCAATGCACTGCACTGTTTCACACCACTTGTTTGCTGGAACCAATCTGTCCTTTCATTTGCCACTCTCACAGAAGTCAGGCTTCCATAGTACATCTCCTCCACTCTCTTGTTGGCTCTTGTTACATTCCCTTCTTTTCCAGTGGTTCCTTGACTTTTCTTCTACAGACGTTATCAAATGCCTTCTCTGTATCGAGAAAGGCCTTCACAAGGTCTTTCCTAAATTCACAGTGGTGCTCCTGGAGCTGCCTCACTGCAAATATAAGGTCAATAGTTGGCCTCGCAGGCCTGAAGCCATGCTCTTCCCTCTCAAATTTTTCTCGACCTGTGTTCGGATTCTGCTCGCCAGGATCTCAGTTTGACTCCCCTATAGATTCCACAACCCTTTCAACTCTCTTTCTTCAATGTAAGGACAATTAGTGAAGAGAAGACTAAATGTATGAATTTGAGGTAAGGGACACTGGTCCGGAAACGACCGAGTCGAAAGTTTATAAGGGAAAATTGTTCTCATACCTCTTATAGTGGCTCTTTTCTATTGTAACCTCTTTGCCTTCCATATTTTGAGAGGCGGTTGTATGGACCGAAAAGAGAAAAAGTATCCAGTAAACATGGGCCCTAAAGTCGGGGCTAAGAGCATTTGCTAAGCAGCTCTTAAAGTATGCGCTTTAGATTTTAGTAGACCATTTTTTCCTTCTAATTATCCATACTAGCTTCTCCCAAAATATGGAAAGCAAAGAGGTTGCAGTAGAAGAGGTCCAATGTCAGATGTATCAGAACGACTTTCGCTTATATCTTTCGACTCGGTCGTTTCAGGATACATTAACCCTTTTCCATCATCCCTGAAAGTCTGCAACATAATTACGGAATCTCCCTGTATATTGACCGGCAGTTGTTCTCTGACTTTTTGACTTGTTATTCTGCCGTTGCTCTGAAGATAAGTACTTCAGATAAATAATAATTTTCTGTAATGCGTACATCCGATGTTTACATTGTTACAATTCCATGATTGTCCGCCCCCGGTAGCTGAGTGGTCAGCGCGACAGAATGTCATACCTAACGGTCCGGGTTCGATTCCCGCCGGGTCGGAGATTTTCTTCCCTCAGGCACTGGGTGTGTTGTCCTTATCATCATCATTTTATCCCCATCGACACGCATGTCGCCGAAGTGGCGTCAACTCGAAAGACTTGCACCAGGCGAACGGTCTACCTGACGGAGGCCCTAGCCACAAGGCATTTCCATTTCCACCTCCATCATTAGAAAAATAGTGCAAATGAGTGACAGAAAAGCGCTTGTGAACTAATAAATAATAATTAGTGAAGTTTGGCAAACTCTATCAGTCACCTGTCGATTAAAAAATGCATTTTTTTTACCGACACGGAACTGCAGACGAAGTCAAGGGTTCGTACGATTCCGTTACTTAAATTCGTTGTGGCCGTTTTCAGTTAAGACAGAGGAAGAGGGAACATATCTGAAATACACTTTTCTAGTGGGATTTGAATCTATGGCTACACGGGTAGTAGCTCGCAGTTAATCTGTCGTCGAGAACGTGAACATTTTCTCATGCAGTAGTAGAGGCTAAGGCAGAAAGAAGCGGGTTTACCACAAAGTAAATGATCAGAGACATTGTGATTTACTCGTAAAATAACATTCTTGTAGTCGAAACCTTAAGATTTCCAACTCACTGTCACTTATTACGCAGGAATCGCTCAGATCAGTTCGTTACAATTACAAGTAAATATCTAATGGGCCTGATAGGATAATTCAGCTCTAGCCCTGGAAGTCTGTCGACTGTCACTGAATTACTAAACGTCTGGCGTCTTATGTTTAATAGTTTTTTGAGACAATTCAAGTGATTTGCGAACATTTGTCTTAACTATATGCGTAATAACACTTTAAATGCGCTCTTCCCTTAGTCATTGTTTTGTGGTGGCGATAAACCATGATAAATACATGTGAATCAGAATGTAGCGCCTATTTACTCTCATAACTAATGGTCAGTATATTTCAGAACAGTGGGAGTAAGAGTGCAGCGAGCTAATCACTTATCTAACCTTAAAATACAGAAACTGTGTAGTGATCGTCATTTATGTTTCATAACAGAAGGGAATTTTTATTAAGAAATTATGTGTACATGTAATTACACAAGAATGAACTGTGTGCCTGGTTAGTGCTAACAAGATAGGTGCTTCGTATATTAGAACGAGCAGATTGACGGGTGTTTCGCTTGAAATGTTGGAAGCTTTCGGTTCCATTCTATGCTTGCTCTTGTGGGTAACGTGAGACGATGTAGCAAGTCAGGTGTTCCAGGTCGGACATCAATGCATAGTGTATGCTAGCTTGCGGAACAGGATGGAGTAAGTAGATCTTAATCAGTGTTGTTGCTCATAAGAAGAGACGATTCCACCACTTAAGCAGTCAGCGCTAGATTGTGCGCCATCACTAACGTCATTTAAAATAGGTGGACAGCATAACACCACCATTTCCATTGAGAAACTGCACTAATCTGATTAAGCAGCCATGATTGCAATATGACTACTGCTGATGTTTTTCCAGGAAAAGAGAAAAGCGCCTGATCAACGCTGTAAACCTAAGAGAGGGAGAGACTCCAGAATAGCAATAACAGGTTAACAGAACGGAGCGAGGACAGAGTCTTTAGAGTCCATGTTTACTAGACATTTTTGTCTTGTTTTGGTCCGCATTATCATCTCTCAAAATGTGGAAAGCAATGAGCTTGCCCTATAAGAGGGCCACTGTCAAGAGATATCAGAACGATTTTTGCTTATAAAATTTCGAACCGATCATTTCCGAATCTGGGTCCCTTTACTCTTATACATCATTCTGGAAAGTTTGCACCATCGTGTATAAATCTTTGTTCACTGTCGTAAGTTATGAAACTTCTGCAGTAGGTATCGTAGATAGGGGAAGGGAGCCGGCGTGGTGGATTGTAGCACTTGTTTCTCTCCTCCGCCGGCCGTGGTGGCCGAGCGGTTCTAGACGCTACAGTTTGGAACCGCGCAACCACTACGGTCGCAGGTTCGAATCCTGCCTCGGGCATGGATGTGTGTGATGTCCTTACGTTAGTTAGGTTTAAGTAGTTCTAAGTTCTAGGGGACTGATAACCACAGCAATTAAGTCCCATAGTGCTCAGAGCCATTTGAACCTTTTTTTTCTCTCCTCCACAATCGGGTGACTGTCTGCTGCGAAAGGAATTAAGTCGTTCGCAAGAACATACAAGCATAGAGTTTTTGCTGCAATTAATTGGTATATTATGGGTCTGTGTTGTGTGTGGGGTGCAGAGGTGTTGATAGAATGAGATTTCACTCTGCAGCGGAATGTGCGCCAGGAAGTTTCAGAGGTGTTGATGTTAGTCACCCACTTCTGAGCACTTGTTTCGCAGACAGAAATTAAGTCTAGGCTATAATCCGACGAAATGTTAGTTTGACGTTATGAATCAGCAGCTCTGGACAATCTCGGCAAATGCCGTCACATTACAACTTGATAATTCTCTTATAAATGTCATGATAACTTAGAGGAGTCCTTCATATGAAAACGTCAGTGGATAAATTAATAATACTTTGCATTACTGCTGTGTAGAATTTCAGCACAACGCTCAGCTCGTGAACCTGCTATTATTTCTGGTTTGCTCTGTCTTAAACGTACTGTAAGCTGAAAAGCTCTTCAACATAGACGCTTTTCGCTTTTTTTGACAAAGTATCAGAAGTGGTAATATTGTAATCATTACAATCAGATGATTTTCGTTGTTCTTTCACTATTTATAGACTGAATGACGGTTTTGCTAAGCTATAACTTATTTAGACATTACACAGGCCAACGAAAAATTTTGTTTGAAATTTGTTTTTTTACTTTGATAGCTGATCATTATAGACTTTTATGAGCTGAATCCAAATCTAGCCTTAGTTTTTTTTTATTACTCAATGTTTTCGAGCAACATGCTTTTTATTATATGGTATAAAATTCGTATGCTGTACAGTAAACGGGGAAATTAAAACGCTTTCTTACAACATAAGCATGGTTTGTATTCACAGTAAGCTATTTAAAACAATGAAACTTCCTGGCAGATTAAAACTGTGTGCCAGACTGAGGCTCGAACTCGGGACCTTTGCCTCTCGTGGACAAGTGATCTACCAACTGAGCCACCCAAGCACGACTCACGCCCCGTCCTCGCAGCTTTGCTTCTGCCAGTACCTCGTCTCCTAACTTCCAAACTTTACAGAAGCTCTCCTGCAACTGTGAGGTACTGGCAGAAGTACAGCTGTGAGGAGGGGGCGTGAGTTGTGCTTCGGTGGCTCAGTTGGTAGAGCACTTGCCCGCAAAAGGCAAAGGTCCCGAGTTCGAGTCTTGGTCCGGCACCCAGTTTTAATCTTCCACGAAGTTTCATATCAGCGCGCACTCTGTTTCAGAGTGAAAATTTCATTCTGTCTACTTAAAACAATGGTACATGTTAATAGAGGTTTCACTTGTCAGTTGGAATTGGTTTGTATTTTCTTTCTCTTTTTTCTTCGAAGCTTCTTGTGTAGCTTTTTCTACGATGAGTCGCTTGCTGAACTTCTCGATGAAGTGACCAACAGCAGTCCCCCATCACGTTGGTGTTCCAGCGGCCTTCGTAGCGTTTCTCCATCACTTTAATGCCCTGGTGAAAAAGCTCTCCTTGCTCCTCACTAACACCTCCCATATTGTCCGGGAAGTAATCAAGGTGACTGTTCAAAAAGTGAACTTCCAGGCTCATTAAACACCCTAAAGTTTTAAACTTCTTTAACATTGTAGCTATAATAGAAACATATTCTGGGTCTCTTTCGTGTCCTAAGAATTTTTTTACGACTTGCTTGAATGATACCCATGCTTATTTTTCATTTAAGGTCATTGTAGATTCAAAGTTAACATCGAACATCAGTTTTCCAATGTCAGGTCCGACAAAGACTCCTTCTTTTCGTTTAGCTTCTGAAAGGTGTGGAAACTTTTGGCAGAGATACTTAAAACATGGTCCACCTTTAGGCCAAGCCTTTACAAACTGTTTCATTAGGCCTAACTTAATATGTAGGGGTAGTAGGAGTATCTTTTTTGGATCTACAAGGTTTTTGTGTAGATTGTTCTTCTCACCAGGTTTTAAAGATTCCCTCACAGGCCAGTTCTTTCTGCACCAGTGTTGATCCCTAGCCCTACTGTCCCATTCACACAACAAACATGGAATTTTGGTAAAGCCACCTTGCTGACCAAAGATCATGCATGTTACTTTTAGATCGCCACATGTCATCCAACCATGAGTAGAATAGCCTATTGTATTTAGCACTATTTCTAGGTTTCCATAGCTTTCTTTCATATGTGCAGAATGTACAGCAGGTATAGATGCATACATGTTACCATTGTGTAATAAAACGGCCTTTAAACTAGTTTTGGATGAATCAATAAGCAGTCTCCAGTCTTCCTTTTTGTATTCAATACCAAACTCATTCATCAGACTGGGAATGTCTGGGGAGTACACTAAGTCACTTTCTTGTTGAAAAAACTTGGAAAATTGGTGCTCTCTCTTCCTATACATGTATATGCTGGTTCCAACTGCCAATAAGTTCTTTTCTTTTAATCTAGAGCGAAACAATTCAGCTTTATCTTTCGTTAAGCCCAGAACCCTAACAAAATCGTTAAGCTCGTCCTGAGTAAACAAATTGGGCTCTAGAATTTCTGTATTACATTGGAATTCATCATGTAGTTCATCTAAATCAGATTGTAAATCAGAAAATACTTCTATAGGAATAGTATTTAAATCATTTGGCGGTTCAGGAACCGGCAAATCTACACCATGCCCTACCATGGCGAACGGAAGGTTATGGTAGCTTATTAACTTCTTTGTTTTCGAATTATGACCAGTAATATCAAATCTGCGAAAGTAGCAGTCATCGAAATGATTTCTTGGCTCCCTCCATATCATAGGAACAGCAAATCTAAAGGCTCTTGCGCCATTTTCTCAGATCTTCAACACACACATAACATACCTTATGTGGCGCCCAAGATTTATCTTGATCACCAAGTTTAGATCCGAAGTATGATAGGTAAACATTTTTCACAAAGTCTGTAGTGTTTCTTTGGAGTTTTTTAATCACATATTCACCACAAATATAACAACAACTGTCAGCAATATTTTTACAACCATGATTAGACATTGTACTGAGCACATGTACAGGAAACGGGAAACTGAGGTTAGGTTGACTAAACAAAACACCATCTGTTAACACAAAAATCTAATCGACCTTTTTGGTCATCTGCATTCATTACTCCTCCTTTTTAAATTATTTTAACTATATAAAATCTGTTAAATTCTTTCAAAAATCGCTTAATTTAATAAACTTTACTGTGAAATGTAAAGAAATGGTGGGTGAAACAGTTTTGTAAGTATCATATTTGGATTTTCCACCCTAAAAAACATGAGAATAAGGTATTTTCAGCAAAAAAGTTTTTCCATCGTTGGCCTGTGTTACTGTGAGCGTTCTGTGTCCCTTTTTTGCGTCCTGGTGACATCTGCTTCTCCTTTCATGTTAGCTAGTTTAATTTTTTCTGGTCACTTTGGAGATCGCTTTTTCAGACAGGGTGTATAGTTTCCGCGCACAATAGACTACCTAATCTGGAACTTCATGTTATTCATAGCTTACGAAGTCTTTGTTGAGGTTCGCGTTTCGCCATCAGTGCTGTGTTGGTATCTTGCATTTGTGTTCCACTGTTTTAGGGATAGTGCCAATGTCAGTGCTTTTAAGAAAAATATTTTCAAAGTGTATAATGATCAAATAACGTGTTGCCTGTTCATAATGTTTACAGTGTAGCCGCTGGAACGATCCAACAATGTGAACCCTGTCAGATGACTAAGCTTTTCAACAATCGGTGCACGCAAGATAGAGAAACAGAATTTATAGTAACTAATTTGCAGTCTCTGCAAATAAGTATTATTAGGAACTATGTTCTAGTTCCTAAACCTCTTTAAAAAATGGGAATAAAACTCAGTGATATAAACGGTTGATATTCCAACCCTCAGCAACAATGTCTATGAGAAGTAGGCTGTAGCTACTTCTGAGACCAATCACGGCACATATCGGCTGGTATTCTCCCCGCGGTATAATTGAGTCTCGGCAATAATGCAGAATAAGTCTGGCAACTCTGTGCCCCATGAGCTGCTTGCTGGCTGACAGAATTATCCTGCTAAATTAAAATGATTTTATGTGTCACTACCATTGAATAATATTTGTGACTTTCACTGAAGATAAGACATAGGGTTACGAATTTATGGTTTTGAGCCCAGGGAAGTCATTACATGCGGAAATTGCAACTAATCTCGTCTTTCATGTTGCTATTTATCTGTCCCGGCCACCACAGGGCAACAAGTGAGAGACAAGTAATGGAGCTCTTCACTAGTGTCTGTCAAACGAAGACTGTTGGTTGCAGTTGCAGTCTCGCTGTAGGCAATATTTTCAGCCATACTGTTACAGAGCTACAAGCAACCGTATCGAAAATCAGAAAGGAAACCTTAAGGAAACTTTTCTGCACCAAATATTGCCTCCTACTTTCTGTAACTGATAGTATAAGGACGAAAAACGTATGATGCTGCACAAATGATATTGTCTCTTTCCACTTCTACTGACATAACTTTTGGTTTTTGTGAATACGCTGTTTTATTTATGATATGCCATGTTTCTATACTACTTGAGTTTTGCACAGGTTAGCAAGAAAACGCAGACAGTTTCGAAGCCCAAAGCGAATAATATCTTACTAATTAATGTTGCTATATGCCAGTGGTGGATACAGAAAAACCTCAAGGAGGGGGAGCTAAAGATATTTTCTACCTTTACTTTTACCGTAGTAAGAAAAAATCAAGTCACATGCAAAGTTTAAGGAAGTTTTGTTTAAGCTGATAAGACACATATACAAGACAATGCCATCTTATGATATAAAGAAGTTAGAGTTGTGGTTCTCTTCCTTAAATGATGAATTCTATCCGCATATTCTTCCTGGCAAATTGGTTAACTACATCATCAATAAGACGATCAATGCCAGGGTGAGTGTTCAACAGAGCTAAGCCATTAAGTCAATCTTCGTCATTGTACTCCGCAATGTTGAAAAACTTCTTTCTACTATAGCAATACATGCAGGTAGAGAAGCAAATATTTTGTACAGCGTGTGCAAAGTAGGATAGTCAGATCTAGGACAAACAGACAACACTTGCATAACAGAATCACGGACATTAAGGGCGTTTATGCTCGTTTGCTTGTATTGAAGAATCCCCCCCCCATTAGTCTCTTTTCAGTCATAAAGAGTGATTCTTCTTCAAAGCACGGCAGTTCAGTTAAGCACTGATTCAACCTATGTGACTGATAATTACCGTCATATGTCAGTAGTTGTGAGGGCAAAATTATAATGAGTTTTAAATGAAAAATATTTTCTTCAGCAAAACGTTCTCTCATGTCAGTCGTAGCATGGTCCAGCGCTGAAATAAAAACAGTTCTTTTCCGATATGTCATAGCATCATCATTAAGATCGCAGTTTTCCTGCGTCTTTGCCTGTAAGACGAGGGACACTCCACGTCTAACTCTTCCATAACTGCCTTCGCCTCTTCAACAATACGAGCAAAATGGCTATCAGCATTAGCTCTCATGCCGTCGTACACCTTCACCGTCGAATCTAATTTTGCTTTTGCCATCGCGACGTTCAAGCTACGGTATTGTAAGATTTAGCTCTCCGGATATGTTATGCTCATATGTCACTCATTGCGAACAGAGTGATGATAAAAATGGTTCAAATGGCTCTGAGCTCTATGGGACTTAACATCTGAGGTCATCAGCCCCTAGAACTTAGAACTACTTAAACCTAACTAACCTAAGGACGTCACACACATCCATGCTCGAGGCAGGATTCGAACCTCCGACCGTAGCAGTCGTGCGGTTCCGGACTGAAGCGACTAGAACCGCTAGGCCCAGGAGGCCGGCAGAGTGATAATAAGCTTGGAATTGGAGAGAGCTCGAAGGAAAATATTGACTGTGGCAGCCGTTGTTCTATCCCTCCAAAACTGTATTTCTTGAAGAACTTTGCAAATTGTTCCGAGATCAGCTGAGAATTGAATAACAACTTCATGTCGCTCAATCCATCTCGTTTGACAATCAGACTGCAGCGAGTGCTTTAGGTGACTCTTCAATGTTGCGAACCGCTTGCTAGACGCTGTAAGGAACGATAGTACTTTTTCAATAGTACTGTGAGTTTCTCACGCTTGTAACTCTGCGACTGCGAGAGACAGCGAGGTTGAGTTGATGACTTCGACACGTTGCTACCTGCGCGTTGACAGCTTTCTTTTTATATTGTAATATTGTAGCCATGGCTCCTTTCAATTCTGACATATTAACTGAGCAACCATCACAGCCTATACCCACACAGTTCTCCAGTGACCGAGAAAGGCTTACAACCATAGTACCTAATACTTCACCAGTAACGCTACGCTCTTTATCTTTACTCTCTTGAGGTTCATCGTCAATGTTTCCACTACAATCGTCTTTATGGATGTCAACGAAACCCAAAAGTCTTTCGTTTAATTTGCCGTCATCATCAACATATCTTGCAGCTAAAATCAGTTGTGCAACGTGCGCTATGTCCGTAGTCTCATCGAAGATTATGCTGTAATAACGAGAACCTTTGTTTTCCTCTAGTATTCTCGAAGACATCACTACCTCACAGCACGAAATAAGTTCGTTACACTCTGTTTTATTCATGTAAGTGGCTTTCGCTTTAGTAGTATCAAGGTGATGTTTAAGTTGCAAGTCTCTAGGGTCAATTCTAAATCTTAGAAGAGTTCTAAAGTTTTCCTCGTTACCCACTATATTTCCGCGATCATTTTCGTTTTCTAATAGACTCCCATCATCTCTCAGCCCCCTCAGGGGAATATCTTGCTTTCCATGAAATATGATTGTTTTTATTATAGATACAAGATGGCCTGTTTTAGCTAATGCTTTCTATTCTCTGTCTTGACGATTTATGACCTCAAGTTCGTGGTCGTCTCGTGTCGCTAAAAATAATTTTGCATCTGTTGACACTTCAACGTGGCACTTGAGCTGAGAGTGGGTCTCAAGGTCACCACCTTTACCAGTAAGTCTGGCAAACTTTGTTAGTGGTTCAGTCACAAGTTTCTCGGTGATAATGGATTTCTTTCCTCCAACCATTTTATTATTCACAAAAATTGAACACTTAATGCAAACAAGTCTCTTTTTAAGAGAACACCAGCCAAGGATACTGTTCAAAGTGATTATCGTGCACTTGTCTGCGTACAACGCGTCCCCTCTTGCTGTGCTCGGAAGTAGGAAAGATATAAATTTTCAGGTTTCCTTGGAGCTGTGAGAGGCTTGTGTTTTATATCATCACTAATATTTCCTGGCGCTAATATATCCAAATAATTGCCAATATCCGTGTGATTAAAGGAATCAGTCGATGGACTTTGTTGTGGAAGTTTCGACGAAGTGCTGGGCTCTACCTGTACATCTGGCGGTGTTTTTGCGGCTGAAAGGTGACCGAAATCTTCAGATATTTCTGCTTTTCTTTTTATTATTACTTAATGATCCTTTTTACTATATTCTTATGACGTAGATAAATTAGATGCCAATTATTCTCGAATAAACACTTTCTTCGCACTGAAAAATGCAACACTAGTACGCTTAGCACTAAAACATACGTGGTCAAACTCCGCGTATTTCTAATATCACTAAGTGCAACATTGACTAAAGTCCGCAATAATAGCCAATAATCCCAGTTCCAATACTTCACTTTTTATCACTTCCAAGTTATCGCGACGATTGTAACTTTCAAACTGACTACCTGGCAGCGACTCTCCTTCCCTCATGTATCTGGCTCGGTTGTTTCGAGAACATTCGCTGCCAGAATGGACTGTAAACAAATACCTACTGTGAAAGCGTCAAGCCAATATGTACCTTACGACGTATGATATAAGGTCGAGTTTCAAATGGTGACAGTATCCGGTAATTTATGAGTGTGGAACTTTTATTATCGATTCCGTTCATTTCTACAGCATTCGATAGAGTGCCTATATAGTAACAAGGCATTTTTAGGAATCTTCTTGAAAGTCACTATTACCAAAGATATACGCATCAATAGTTTCCCATACCTAACTTGTATTACGAGTTAGGTGTGTGAAACTACCAGTATTGTTACGTTATTAGTAAAAATATTGTTACGAGTCTCGTAACAATGTTTTTTTACCGAGAAATAACTATGATTTACTATTATTAATACTTCACAATCAACTGATTACTCTCATTCTTGACTAATCTTCACACATGCACTCGCTACAACTAGGCCTTTTCACTTATTCGTTCTTCAGTCTTAATATTTCTGCTTTTGAATGTAAACCAGCTTCCTTTTCGGCGAGTAGTCTATATTTATAACGCTACTTTCGAACGTTCTCTGTACAAGAAAATAGTAGAATATTCGCGACTTTTTCCGAACAAATGCGAAACAGAATAACGTATCGAGATCACCAGAATGGCCGCGACTTTCCTCGTAGGTATGTGTTAGCTATCTACAGGTATGCGCCAGACAAAAACGTATAAAATACGATGATGCAGACGCGCGTACTACATAGGAAAGTACAATTACTCGATAACTCGACTCAGTCGAGTCGACTAACGAAAGAAACGAACGAATAGCGTGCGGGCTGACTGGCGGGGGCGGCGCGGGTGGCAATGCAGGCGGCCCCGGAAGAGGGGCCACTGCTGTAGGCACCCTCATGTCACAGACACATACTGTTCTATTAAAATATACTTTCGTCGTAAGTTTATCATGGTAAGTTCCATTTCATTTATATTAGTATTCTTTCAGATTATCTAAAACAACCTGACAACGCTGAGGTAATTTACCGATTCCACGCCTGTATAAAACCATTGGTTCTGAGTTAAAGATCGTCAAACCAGGTTTCAAGTGCATTTCGACGGGAAAAGAGTTTTCTTGACAGTTGTTCGATGAGGAGCAGGAAAAGTAAACGTTTAAGGGCAGAAGATCAGAATGATAAGTGCATGAGGGATAACTTCCCAAACAACGTCCTGGATCGTGTTGTTTTTTAAATCAGGAGTGTGCAGTATCATGTAACAGGAACATGAGATGCAGTTCTGTCTGTAATTTTTCTTACAGTGCGACTGAAAGGTGTCTCAGTCGTTGGCAAAACACACCAGCAGCGATGGGCACACCCGTCGGCAGGAGTTACCTGTGCACAACACCTTTTTTCAGCCAACAGATGCAAAATATGTTCACACTTATTGCTTGAGTCTTTGTCTCTTGTTGATACTCAGCTGTTAATTTTTCTAAAAAGTTAACACATGGGCATCATAACAGGCCACAAGTAGCAATACTGCATAGGAATGCTCAATACTCAAACTGATGGCATTCAAGGAAAAACGCAGTAATAAGCACAGCTTTGAGTTTTATTGTTTTGAATTAGACCTAGAGTACTCCTACAGCAGACTTGTAAGCCTTGCCCATTGAATGCAAATGTTGCATGATGCTTATATGGTTGCTGTTCATTACATACGATTTAAAAATGTAGGAATGGAGTGGACTTGAACTCGGGACTTTATATTTACATTGCGCCATGCATACCACTAGAGAATAAGCAGGTACAACACTCTATCAGCTTGTAAAAGTGGCATCTTTGCATCCTACAATGTTGGCAGATCTTTCTTATAGCCGAACATGGAATTTCAAGGGCGGCCGGTTATATAAGCCGCCTTAAGTGAACAACTGCGACCTAGTTTCTGTGGCAGCCAGACAGTGGCTGGATTTTATGTCTAAGAATGTACTTTACACAGATGCGAAATCAAATGGTCACCATGGATGTCAAATAAGTAACAAAATCTAAAACATATACTTATTTATTTTTTAAAAGGTGATAAATAACTTGTCACAGAAAAGTGAATACTCAGTACATTAATGTGTTTGTGAGAGTTCTTAGGGTACTTGTAGCTTCGCGTTATGAAAAAGCACTTGTTTAATTTATAATGATTGCATTACTGCAACTGAATTTTTACAGATATCAGATTGTATTACTACTTGCATTACTTCATATAATTAGTAACATACATACGTTGCTAACATATATACATGGTGGTCAACTCCTTCTACTACACTGATGAATACTTGGTGGAAGCAACTGATGTCAGTTGGTTGTACCAGGCTATTCATCAGTGGAGTAGAAGGAGTTGGCACTCATTAAATTCTTTAAGCTCCTCTGCACTTTATTACTACTCAAACTTAATATGGTTACTAGGAAGTTATTGAAAATGTATGTTCCCGAATAATGGTCACCTTTCAGGAGTAAACTAAGAGATTTCAACATTTTGTGAAGATTATTATTATTTCTATTCTGATTACACGAACTCAGCTGTTGGTTTCAAAAAGATATATATTATTTTTTATAAATTTGATTAACGAATAAATATATTGGGAAAGAGTGTCAGTATCCCATTTTCTCTACGGGCATGTGGACGACATTCTCGAGTTAACACTAGAATTAATTCATCACACGTTTTTGTACTCGATAAATTTTAGTTAGCACAAACACGATCCTGTACGAAATTACGATATGAAAGTAAGTATGTTAGCTTTTTCCCCTTTGGAAATCCTATGTCTGACGACGTCCGCATTTCATGACTCGTTTAGTAGTTCTAAGGTACGCACCTCCCAGTTGAATTTATCGTCAACTTGTAACCTAATATGTAACTCTGAAAAAAGAACCAGCACGAAATACCGGCATAAGTAAACTGAGATGGTAGGCGATCAGCTGGCGTGCCGTAATTGTGAGTTAATGGATTATACGGGATAAAACTGTACGACGACTACGACGTACGTGACAGTAGCGACGACGTAAGATCCGAAGAAGGGAAGGTCGATGTTGAAGAAGCCGCCGGCGGAGAAATGCAGCTCGTCGACGGGCAGCTGCAGCAGCGGGGCGGCGCCGGGCGGCGCCAGCAGGCTCAGCCTGTCGAACAGGCGTCGCGACGCGGCGGCGCGGCGCGCGGCGGACGAGCAGGCCCAGCAGGGCAGCAGCGCGCGCGCCGCGCACAGCGCCAGCCAGCCGCGCAGCCCCGCCAATGCCAGCGCATGCCCCTGCCCCCGCCCCTGGCCGCTCCGCCGCCCCACGTAAGCCGCCGCGTACACCACCGAGACGGCCGTCGCGAAGCTGCCGACCACGGCCAGCGGCAGCACCGCCGCCAGGTGGCTGTCCAGCAGCCGCGGCGCGCGCAGCAGCGAGAGGCGCGCGCGCTGCAGCCGGAGCAGCAGCGGCGCCGACAGCGGCGGTCGTGGCGGCGCCCCGGGCCCGGCCAGCGCCGCCTCCTCCAGCTGCGCCTCTCCGCCCGCCCCCGGCCGCACGGCGCGCAGCAGCCGCGCGTTCAGCGCGCCCAGACGGTCGCGCACCGCCAGCACGGCGCCCAGGAACTGCAGCTGCCACAGCAGCGAGTACGCGCCCAGGCCGAAGTACACCACCGCTCCCGGCATGTGCTGCATGTACCCTGCTGCCTGTGTCACACCACCGTTTGTACTAGTTACTATGATGCTCCGTACATCGATTTAACAATCCTTTTACCGTATTCCACAGAGGAACAATAATTAAGTGCAAGAATAAAATTTTGTCCGAACTGACTGGAATTTTAAGTAAGTGCAGCACACCAGCCGAGCACACCAGCTTTCTATAAGCGGTCTCCTTTACAGATGAACCACATCTTCCCAAAATTCTACCAATGAACCGAAGACGACCATCCGCCTTCCACACAACTGTCATTACATGCTTCTCTCACTTCATATCGCTCTGCACTGTTACGCTCAAATATTTAATCGACGTGACTGTGTCAAGCGCTACACTACTGATGGACTATTCAAACATTACGGGATTCTTTTTCCTGTTCATCTGCATTAATCTCCATTTATCTATATTTAGAGGTAGCTGCCATTCTTTACACCAATCACAAATCCTGTCCAAGTCATCTTGTATCCTCCTAAAGTCACTCAACGACGACACCTTCCCGTACACCACAGCATCATCAGTAAACAGCCGCACATTGCTATCCACCCTATCCAAACGATCATTTATGTTGATAGGAAACAACAGCGGACCTACCACACTTCCCTGGGGCACTCCAGATGATACCCTCACCTCCGATGGACACTCACCATCGAGGACAACGTACTGGGTTCTATTACTCAAGAAGTCTTCGAGCCACTCACATATTTGGGAACCAGTCCCATATGCTCGTACCTTAGTTAGGAGTCTGCAGTGGGGCACCAAGTCAAACGCTTTCCGCAAGTCGAGGAATATGGCATCCGTCTGTTACCCTTCATCCATGGTTCGCAAGATATCATGTGAAAAAAGGGCGAGTTGCGTTTTGCAGGAGCGATGCCTTCTAAAGCCGTGCTGATGCATCGACAGCAACTTCTCTGTCTCTAGGAAATTCATTATATTCGAACTGAGAATATGTTCGAGAATCCTGCAACAAACCGATGTTAAGGATATTGGTCTGTAATTTCGAGGATCTGTCCTTCTACCCTTCTTATACACAGGCGTCACCTGCGCTTTTTTCTAGTCGCTCGGGACTTTACATTGGGCAAGAGAAAAACCAGACACAATGCTCTTCTGCAACAACGCAACATGTAGGAGCTTCACCTAGGGATAACACAAGAACGCCTTTTGTGCAGCAATCTTCAACATTAGGACAGTTAAGTGCGCTGAAAAGCTCAGAAAACGAGGGAACATTCGGTCACACATAGCGGTGGTGGGGGGTCGGGGGAGGTAGAGGGGGGAGGGGGATGTGATCACATTTTCATCTTCTATAAAGCCCTTGCCTTCTCTCTTCTCACTCTCAGAGTTACGCCGTTCCATCTGCATCACTGAATCACTGATAACGATGGAATGTTAGTTGCAGGAAGAACAATGGAATGTTAGTTTCAGGATGCCCTGGTGAATGCAACGAAGTATCTATAGCCACCGCCACCTTGTCTGCTACGTGTCTGCAGCCATCTGGCTGTAGAGGAAATTCAACTCCAGGAGCTGAACTCCTGCCAATCACAATGGTGTATACTGCACACAAGCAGTAATGTATTGCTCGTCTTATTGTGTGCAGACACAAGTGTATTCTCTTCTCCATTCAAAGCTATAATAAATTAATTTCATATATCAGAAATGTATTATGTAAGGAATGATGCATTCAGGTAGCAATGAACTATATTCTATTTCAACTAACAAGTTACAAACGTAAGTGTTTTTCTCATGTGAAGATAAAATTCATGTATTCCATGTATGAAGTGCTGAAACAGCATTTAATCTGTATAATCTGTGTAAACATACATTGCCACAAACCATTTCAGATTAGAATAGCTTGAGATTGTACCGAGACCTTCTCATCCGAAATAGATAAAACACGCCATATTACTAACAAACATGCTCTCTCTACATTACAAATTATTCTTAACCACGCTCATTGTGTTACATTTTTTCCTTTGACATTTGCATTGTATAAATTATATTATCATCAACTAGGTAGTAACAAATTATATGGAACCATTTTAACAATTGTTAAGCATTCAATTCGCTGTAACCTCAGAGAAATCTTTATACACTCCTGGAAATTGAAATAAGAACACCGTGAATTCATTGTCCCAGGAAGGGGAAACTTTATTGACACATTCCTGGGGTCAGATACATCACATGATCACACTGACAGAACCACAGGCACATAGACACAGGCAACAGAGCATGCACAATGTCGGCACTAGTACAGTGTATATCCACCTTTCGCAGCAATGCAGGCTGCTATTCTCCCATGGAGACGATCGTAGAGATGCTGGATGTAGTCCTGTGGAACGGCTTGTCATGCCATTTCCACCTGGCGCCTCAGTTGGACCAGCGTTCGTGCTGGACGTGCAGACCGCGTGAGACGACGCTTCATCCAGTCCCAAACATGCTCAATGGGGGACAGATCCGGAGATCTTGCTGGCCAGGGTAGTTGACTTACACCTTCTAGAGCACGTTGGGTGACACGGGATACATGCAGACGTGCATTGTCCTGTTGGAACAGCAAGCTCCCTTGCCGGTCTAGGAATGGTAGAACGATGGGTTCGATGACGGTTTGGATGTACCGTGCACTATTCAGTGTCCGCTCGACGATCACCAGTGGTGTACGGCCAGTGTAGGAGATCGCTCCCCACACCATGATGCCGGGTGTTGGCCCTGTGTGCCTCGGTCGTATGCAGTCCTGATTGTGGCGCTCACCTGTACGGCGCCAAACACGCATACGACCATCATTGGCACCAAGGCAGAAGCGACTCTCATCGCTGAAGACGACACGTCTCCATTCGTCCCTCCATTCACGCCTGTCGCGACACCACTGGAGGCGGGCTGCACGATGTTGGGGCGTGAGCGGAAGACGGCCTAACGGTGTGCGGGACCGTAGCCCAGCTTCATGGAGACGGTTGCGAATGGTCCTCGCCGATACCCCAGGAGCAACAGTGTCCCTAATTTGCTGGGAAGAGGCGGTGCGGTCCCCTACGGCACTGCGTAGGATCCTACGGTCTTGGCGTGCATCCGTGCGTCGCTGCGGTCCGGTCCCAGGTCGACGGGCACGTGCACCTTCCGCCGACCACTGGCGACAACATCGATGTACTGTGGAGACCTCACGCCCCACGTGTTGAGCAATTCGGCGGTACGTCCACCCGGCCTCCCGCATGCCCACTATACGCCCTCGCTCAAAGTCCGTCAACTGCACATACGGTTCACGTCCACGCTGTCGCGGCATGCTACCAGTGTTAAAGACTGCGATGGAGCTCCATATGCCACGGCAAACTGGCTGACACTGACGGCGGCGGTGCACAAATGCTGCGCAGCTAGCGCCATTCGACGGCCAACACCGCGGTTCCTGGTGTGTCCGCTGTGCCGTACGTGTGATTATTGCTTGTACAGCCCTCTCGCAGTGTCCGGAGCAAGTATGGTGGGTCTGACACACCGGTGTCAATGTGTTCTTTTTTCCATTTCCAGGAGTGTATATTGTCTTCTTCACATTATTTTAAAAAAGCGTTAACAACTGTATACCAATAAGACTGTAACAATGAGAAGTCTTTGCTATTAGATTCAGAAGCATCCGACCCACCTTACATTTCACGGCAGTGGGTTACTCTGTACTGTTAATCAAATAAATCAATAAATAAATAATGGTGACTGACAGAAGATGAGGGCTGGACCGATCTTCAGTGGATGAGGAACCGATCTGCCCATCGACGAGCTGTTTAGCTCGGATGCAGGGTGCCTTTGCACCCATTCCTGTGTAGTACAAGTACCACTGTAGCAGCTGTATGCTGGGGCCACCTCCCTGGCTGTCCTTTGTGTCGATGTTTGGTCTTCTGCTACATGCTATCTCTATAGCTGACAACAGGGAAATGCAGAATTCTCGGGCATAGCCTAAGTACCGCTTCAGTCCGAGTGCTGAGACTCCGACAGGTGTCTACAGCCACAGTGCGCTGACATAATGTGTGGGCTGTGAGATTCTCCTACAACGGCGCTGGTGCACTGACCTCAGGCAACGCCAGAACCTGTGCCTGCTAATACCTTGCAAGCACTGACGCATTATCTTGCACCTCTGTGCAACACAGGCTCAGCACAGCTGTTGCTAGGCAGCACTGGGAAGAAGACAGAGTGACTGTAAAACTCTCAGAAGTAAATGTCTGTTAACTGAATGGTGTCTCATTACTGACCTGGGGCTTCAAAGGATTTCTCCACTGCATCTCTACTCATCTATCCCTCTCGCACATAGAAGGCAACATTTGATGGGTTCCTACAAATTTGATGCCAGAACAACCTGAAGTCCTACAAATTGCTGTGATTTCTTATCTTTTACAAGTTGGGTGCCAAAAGTGGAGATGTCAGGTATAGCGGTTGTCAAGGAGCCACAGGAGCCATCGACATGTATCATTGTGCAGTGTAGTGAGCGACCAATTATTGTTGGCCAATTTTTTGTTTTATTTTATTTTGGGAGCATGTTGAGTCAGAAGCACCTCCATATGAACGTGAAACTGACATTGTATGGGCCACAAGAACCAGCAGACCATTCACAGTTCTGGGGTAACTCTAGGGAAGAATACTTCAGCCAAATTGGTGGCGGTATTGCAGTTTATTATAGCACGGATTACTGTGAACTAAGGTAGCTCCAGTAACGCATGGAACTTGTAGAAAATTTTACCATGAAGTATGGCAGTGCAGAAAGTCTCTTTGGGCTATGATATGTAGAAAAGATTAATACAGTTGTGTCGGTATACTAGGTTGCCACTTGTTCTGTATTATAAATCGATATGGAAGTTACACAACGACCACAAACGCATGCAGCAGCTTTGAGTGAAGGCACTGACTCCAGGGTAAAGGAGAACAAAGTCACCCTTGGAAAGAAATAGAGAATTAGAAGCAACTGGTTTAACACAGTCGCAGGGGGGATACCAAGACCATAGTAAAAGTACCTGGCCCATCCGTAGCTGCCGTAGCATCAATGACAGCTAGTCTCAACATACATTTTTCTGGTAAAGCATCCAGGGATGTATGAGCTGTTCTGGATGATGTGAGGGAAGCAACTCGGTTAGAGAAGTGGTCCCATGCGACAGGTCTGTTTGGCTAAATTAGTGAAACGTTTAGTAAAACACGGACGTCTGACCAGGTAGACAAAGAACTAACCCAATGCTATCGCAAACAAAATAGTGGCAAATTTTAAAGGGAAAAGCTCATGGTGTTTATACAGAAACATAGTGAGATAGTTGAGACATTCCCTGACGGAATTCTTAACTTAAGCTCGCAGACTTACGAACTGATTCTCGCTGCGGAGGCAGAAAGAATCGTTTTGTGGAAGCAGAGAATAGGACCTTAGACATATTTGTTAGGGGTATTTCAGCGGTTATGTCACGACAGGTGAGGATGGGCTATCATGGTGATTTGTCCTCAGCTTTTAGAACTGCCTCACAGCTGGAGGAGAGTGATATTGTGATATAGAATGGGTGGGGTTAAGGTGTCTTATCATCTGAGGTCAAGTGCTAGAGATGCAGATGTGCGATTCACATGAAAAAGCAATGCCACCAGCCACAGTGTGCTGAATGTGGTGAGGGTGGGAATAAGGCGTGAGTCTAGGAAAGTGGAAATCGGGATAGACGCAATAGAAAGAAGCGTGCGTTATAGGCAAATGAGGGTGCCTTGACCTTCGGAGGTCATTCCCAATAAAACAGTACACCGCTGGGACGAGTGTAGAGATGTAGTATTACTTGATTGGGGCGGTTAATAGTAATTATAAAATCTTAGAAATATGGTAAACATGTGTCAGTTGTTGACCTGGACTTCCTGGCATGTGCTCCATGTATCCTGCTGTCAGTGTCACATCATTATTAGGATTAGTTACCCACAAGTTCTGTGCCTAATTTGAACAATTTTTTTATTGAAAGAATGTCAATTGATTGAGTTTATAGCATTCATACACGTGAATAATTTTAACATTAGCGAACACAATATTTTTTAGTTTTGCACATGCAACTATACTTAAAAATAAGATTTTTATCGAAGAAAAACCGCCAAACAGTCGTATGTTTTCAAAAGTTGTTTCTTGATTTAGATGACCAGTTTTGACATCTCATTAATGCCATCTTAAGGCCCCTGCATGTTGAAAACAACGAGTATACATATAGTTTATTCAAGATATACCATAAATGACATTACAGAAGATGAAGCATAATCATAAAAGTCCTTAAAAACCTACAAAATGTAAGTCAGCTTTAGGAAGAGTACCTGTGCACACAAAACATAACAAAGCAGACTACGTACACATACTGGTTAGCGTGAAAACTATTTTAACTCTAGAGATTTTTAATAGGAAATGCCAAACATCATAAAAAAACAAAAACGAAAAATAGACAATATACAAAATCAGAACCATAAATGAATAAAGCTTGTCTAGTTCCTCTGTTATGTTTTAATTTATTTTTTAATGTAAAAAGCATTCAGAACTCTTATAGGTGAGAAATACCCTATGTGATTACATAGGCTTTCCCGGCGTAGTAAGTCTTGAAAGTCTCTTCGGGTTTGCTGCCGGACCATAAAATCAGCTTGACTCGATATTTCGGCGATCCAGCTGGTCGTCATCTTCAGGAAAATGTTGCTTCTGCTGATGTGTCCCGCTGAGAACTGACGCCAGGCTGCAAATCGACGTCCCATGTAGGCCGCGGTCCAGTACACGGCGCATGCGCCGCCCATCACGGATGCTGCCCTCCAAGACAGGGAGGTGGCGCCGCCCTTAGTGGAACACTGCTGGCACGATATATCGCACTCAGGGCCGCACCGAAGAACGTTCAGTTTTGATGCGAGAAAATACAGGATTCCACGTCTTGCTAAGAGGAAACCCATTGTCTCTGTTTATTAAATTAACAGGCCAACCTAATTTCAATCGCCTATTTATAGACACTATTTCAAAAACCGGAAATGTTGGCAACTACCACAGTTTCATCAAATTTCATACAGTGTCCCTCATTTAAACAGTGTTCTGCAACTGCCGATTTTTCCGTCTGTTGTAGCCTCGTATGACGGCGATGTACCACACACTTGTCATGGACTGTGCGAATCGAACGGCCAACGTAACCTTTCCCACACTGACACTGAATTTTGTACACACCGGGTTTCCTAAGCCCCAAATCATCTTTCACAGAGCCGAGTAGTGCCCTAATCTTAGAAGGTGGACGGAACACACTCTTAATGTCAAAATTCCTTAAAATTAGTCCAATCTTAAACGATATGCCTCCAGCATAAGGAAGAAAGGCCACCGATCTATGTTCCTCTCCATGCACCTCCGGAGATGGTCCAAACTCCATAGCTCGACGAATCTGCTTCTCGGAGTATCCATTTTCCTTAAAAACAGCCACCAAATGCGCAAGTTCTTGGGTTAAGCTATCCGAGTGTGAAATGGCATATGCTCTCCGTACCAAAGTCCTATGGACGCCTCTGCGTTGGTGTGGTGGATGACAACTCTTAGGATGCAGATACCAATCTGCGTGCGTCGGCTTTCGGTGAACACTGTGCCCCAAAGTACCATCTGGTTTTTTATAAACCATAACGTCTAAAAATGGAAGCATCCCATCATTTTCAACCTCCATAGTAAATTTTATGCGAGGATGAAGTCAGTTGAAGTGGTCCAAAAATCTATTAGGAGCATCACGCCCATGCGGCCAAACGAAAAAGGTATCATCCACATACCTCCAGAAGCACGTTGGATGCAAAGCTGAAGTCCTCAGTACTATATTCTCGACGTCCTCCATAAATAAAATGGCGACTATGGGTGATAAAGGACTACCCATAGCTACTCCGTAATTCTGTTCAAAAATGTTACCATTAAATTTGATGAAACTGTGGTAGTTGCCAACATTTCCGGTTTTTGGAATAGTGTCTATAAAGAGGCGATTGAAATGAGGTTGGCGGATAATTTAATCGACAGAGACAATGGGTTTCCTCTTAGCAAGACGTGGAATCCTGTATTTTCTCGCATCAAAATTGAACGTTCTTCGGTGCGGCCCTGAGTCCGATATATCGTTGCCAGCAGTGTTCCACTAAGGGCGGCGCCACCTCCTTGTCTTGGAGGGCAGCATCTGTAATGGGCGGCCCATGCTCCGCGTACTGTACCGTGGCCTACATAGGACGTCGATTTGCAGCCTGGCGTCAGTTCTCAGTCGAACTTACCAGCAGAAGCAGCATTTTCCTGAAGGTGACGACCAGCTGGATCGCCGAAATATCGAGTGAAGTTGATATTAGGGTCCGGCAGCACACCCAAAGAGACTTTCAAAACGAGAAATAACCCAGTTCGTAGAAAACCCATCCTCATTCAGATTGAAAGGTAGTGATATAATCTATGGAGTATCTATTGCTTAAATATTATCAGCACTAGTGATATATAAGAATTACCTTTCACATTATCAGGAAGTGCAACCAGAAGCAAAATGCAATGGCAGATAAATTATTAAGTGAGTAACCTTGAGAGGAATACTTACATTTACAATGATATGGGGGAATTTTAGTGTCTGGACACTATGTGTCATTTACGGGTTTTATTTTATTTCATTTTATATTATTTCATTTTATTTACTTGGCTCATAGGTGTTATCTTTGGTTACCCATGTTTGTATTCCGTTCTTATTAACTGAAATTCTTATGCTTTTGACCATTGCATTTAAGATATTTTACACTTTTCTCTATCTGTACTCTTTTTCTCTTTGCTTATTAGTATGCATGTGCTATGATACTATGATGGTAATGCATTGGTCTGTATGGATGTGATGTATGGTAAGTTGTCTTGTTAGGAGTATTGATACATCTTACAGATCTTTGATGTTTGTGCAGCTCTGGGAATCTCACTTTAGGATGTTCCATACTTTTGGTGTGTCACATGTTTTGATTATTGACAATGTTTAGTCTTTTGTAAGCTTTTACACATCTATGATGGGATGTTCCCTATGATATTGATGACTCCTTGCGCTTTGGTTGGTTTAGTATAGTTGTAGCTTCGCCATACACCTTATAAAGAATTTATTGATGATGTTCTTATCATATATGCAACTGTCAGGACTTTTAAGGATTGTTTATTGATGTCAACCTGATGATAGCTGTGAGTTTTGAGCGTGTTATGTGCTACTGTTGTGGAGCACAAGTTTCGCTGTATGGCTTGAGACTCCTGGCATATGTAGGTTTGTGCTACTGAATTAGTTGTTTTACTAACTTGGTTTTTCTCATTACTTAGAACAGTTTGATTTAGTATTGTTCCATTCCATGATTAGTTTACAATATGGAGTCATCAGCAACTCCTTTTTCACTTACAAATGTTGTTCCTTTTTGTGTCAGTATGTTCCTTAATTAGTGATCTTATACTTTGTAGTTTTGTTGGTTTTCGCACAGTCACTTTCATTTTAACATGTTTCCTTCCCACACTACATTTTGCAGTTCAGTTTGCTAAGACAGCTCACAAAGGAACAAAAATTGTGAAGGATTAGTAGAATGAAAAAGATATAATTTAGCAATCGAAAAGAAAGATAAAGGAATTAAAAAAATTGAAGAAAGGACTAAGAAATATGATGGACCTTTATCAAATTATGACCTAGAACATCAGTATAAACAGTTTTCCAATAAACATTTTTGTGGTGCTTTTGTGATTGATCAACTACCTAATAAACTAGAAACCTTTGACTCTATAGTAATTAATGTAGATACTTCGAATCATATTGGAACAACTGGATTTGTTGTTTGAGAACACGAAATACAAAAATTGTATTGGATTCACTTGGTGACACATAGCACAACAAGTAACAAAAAATTTAACTTGAAATAAATTTCATTAAAATGTTGAAAGAATACAAGATTATGATGCAGTTATTGGTGTTTCTTTGTGCTAAGGCAACTGTCAGATAACAGAAAGTTTAATGGTATTATGATCCTAATAAATTGACGTTTTTGGAAATGAAATAGATAGGGAAATATAATCAGTAGAATCAACAAAAATTAAAAAGAAATATAACAAAAATTGAAAATTTACAGTTACGGATTAATACAGGAGGACTGGAAAAAGTGAGGTTGAAAAAGGATTTGATTCAAACATTTAAAAAATTGGTAATCAGTTTTGTAATGAATTGAGTAGCATTTTCCAACAAAGTAAAACTTATATTAACTTCAGTGACACAAGAAATAGTAGATGTAAATAATCCAACTGACAAAAACAATGTAGTAAACAAAATATATTTAGCAAATGAATTAAATAATGTAGTTACAGCAGCTGAATGCATAAGTATTTTAGCACAACTCAATAACTATGTCCCTGAAACAAATATCAATGAAAAGATTTGTAATCAAAACAGAGATATTTTTGATGTTCTAAAAAATGTGGTATATGAAAAACAAATATTGAAATTTCATTTGTGATAGGAAAGGAACAAAGCAAGTAAATTTCGAGTCTGATTATAAACTGAAAAATTACTGTCATTGGCAAAACTATAAATAAAGTTTAATATTTAATGATTTTGATATTTCATTACGTTTCTGTGATAATTTATATGAAATAAATAATTATAATAAATCAATAATAGTATGTAAGTCAAACTTTCTGACTGTAACATTAAAAGATTCAGTTAAAACTGTACCAGTAGATGAAAAAAATATTTAATGATATTTAATCTATATAAATGGATAGTCAAAATGATGTTCAGTTCTAAAGGATGTTTTTATTTCATGTCTAAGTGTAAAAAGTTTACTGAAACTCATCATTCTCCATGAATAATAAGAAAAAATGGACAACTCAGAAATGAAACAATTTGTATTGTCTATAAAACATAAAAAGTAAACTACTTAAAAATTATAAATATGTAGATCAAAAGGTGTACTTAAACCATGAGGAATTATTCGAGAAGATGTTGTTATTGGTTTACATAAGCCAATGAGATTACATTTTTTAGAGAAGATATTTTGTTTTGCTTGACATAGATAATTCCTGGCACACAGATTTCGTAAAAATGGATTCTGGCAACTTAAATGGAGTTTCATAAATAAATAAAGGATATACATATTTATTAAGGGGAACTGATATTTTTTCATATTTTTCCTTGGACTGTTCCACTCAAAAATAATACAGGTAAAACTGTTTCAAAAGCTTTTGAAAAATTTTTATGGCTAGAGCTCTGAGAATTTTTTAAATAGATAATGGAAAAGAACTTTACAACAAAGATTTTCAAGAACTTATGAAACATTATGACACTAAGTGTTACTACAATTTTTTCAGGGTCTTAAGCACCTGTTGCTGAAAAATTTATGACAGAAAAAATGTGGGAAAAATTTGCTCCGTAAGGTAATTACAAGTCGATTGATTTACTTATAAAAGTGGTTGACAATATAAGAATAAAAAATTTTATGATAATGAAAAGGAAAACTAAAGACATCAATAAATTTAATTACAATCTGTCAAAAATTGTGTCTAGTGATTATAAACCAAACTTTAAAATAGGAGACTAAGTGAGAAGAACGTTATTGAAAGGAGTTTTTTTAAAAAAAGTTTAATGCAAACTGGTCAAAACAATATTTTGAAATTGAAGGTAGCATATTTTCAGATTCAACTACATACAAATTGACAGATATAAAAGCAAAATTTTGCTTAAAAAATTAAAAAGTCATAATTTCCAAATATACATATAGTTGAGAAAGTCTTAAGAAAAAGAGGAAGCTTATGTCAAAGGGTTAGGGTCTGAAAATCCACATAACAGTTGGGTAAATAAACATAATACTATTTTACATAATTTTTTACATATAAATGAAAAAACTTGCACTTAAATTTTTTCTCTCTGTTTGTTACACTGATGATAAGGTTGAAGGCTGTGCCTATTTATCTACATTTATAAATCATTTAAGTAAGAAGTTTGCCAATTATTTATGAAATTTAAAGGATTATGAAATATGTAATGCTTTTAGTTGTTCAAACAACAGATGAAGTTTTATTATATCATTAAGTACTCATTCTTGTGTGTTGTCGTGGAAAATATTGTAATAATGTTAATGACAAAAAAATTTTAAAGTTTCTTTCAATCCCTAGTGTAAATTTATTGAGTTATGATCGTAATTAATCTTTAGTGTTCCTAAACAATTTGGATATCTATTTTTAATAGAGTTCATTTGTTTTTCTAAAGATTTTCTTTGTGTTCTGATGAATTTAATGTTTAATTCACTACCTTTGCTATAAATTTATTGAGTAAGGATCAAAATTAGTTCTTAACATTTCTAGACAAATTGTATATTTATTTTCAATACAGTTCAATTGTTTTTATAAAAATGTTCCTCTTATCCCAGTGACACCAATTTTTAAATTCATAACATTTGGTGTAACTTTACTCAGCACAGATCAAAATTAATTCCTAACATTTCGAAACAATTTTGGTATATATTTGAATGTAGCTCAGTAATTTTTCTAATGTTTTTCTCTGTGTTCTAAGAAGATAATATCTATAGTTACAATTACCATGAAATTGTTTTAAGAGAACACAGGTAAATTTTGTTTTCTGATTAATTGTTTGGGATACAAAAGGAGGTAACATCCTATTTTTCATTTTTTTTTGTTAACTGTTATGTTTAATTTCCCTAAACAGTTATCTTTAAATTCAGGATGATCATCTTTTAAATAGACAATATCATTAGTTAATGTATTTTTTGTTTGCAACTGTTGTGTACAGTAATCTTTAAAACTTATTTCTTCATTCTTCATTTCTGTTGTTTTGTTGTTGTTAAATTTACCACACTTTCTACTCGATGGTAACACATCGCTAGTTATCCATTTTTAAAATTTTTTTGTTTCTTCATTTTTAGATGACAAAATCAAACTACGAGGGTGGTTTGAAAAGTTCTCGGACTGACCATGAGAGCTCAGCACTAGTCCAACGAGTTGTTCATGTGCTATTCGTTGAACTGTTGCATGTAATGACACGACACATCAGTGCTCTTGAAGGAGAGCTGTGGCGTTGATGTGGCTCTGTTGTTGTTTCTGCATAGTGATTTGCGAAGATGGAAGAGATCTAGATTTGAGCAGTGATTAAGTATGTTGTAAGGAAAGTTATGAAACCAATGGACATTCATGATGATTTCCAGAATACACTGGAGGACTCTTTTCCTTCATATTCGACTGTTGCCAAGTGAACAAATGAATTTAAATTTCGTCGGGAGAGCTTAGATGTTAATCTTCGCAGTTGTCGGCCAAGATGTGTCACTGTTCCAAAAATCATTGCAAAAGTGCACAATATGGACATGGAGGATCGCCAATTTAAAGTGTGTGAATTTCTTCATGCTTGTCAGATGTCATCAGGAAGGGAATATCACATTTTAACCGAAGAATTAGAAATGAAAGAATATCTGCAAGATGGGTGCCGCGACTCTCGACGCTGGATCAAAAACGCAAGAGAATGGACAATCTGAACAATGTTTGGCCCATTTTAGGAGAAACAAGGATTTTTTGCCCCGGTTTGTGACCGCAGATGAAACTTAAGTACACTACTATACGCTAGAGACAAAACAACAGTCAAAGCAGTGAAATATGCTGATTCTCCATTACCAAAGAAAGCAAAGACAATTCCTTTGGTGGGAAAGGTGATGTTATCAGTGTTCTGGGATGCGAAGGGTCTTGAGTTTGTAGATTCTCTCCCCACTGGACAAACAATTACTGGAGGATACTACACTATAGAAAGTCATCTTCCATGATGACAATGCATGCCTGCAGACATGTGCCATCACCATGGCAAAATTACACAAAGGAAGGTATGAATTGTCACCACACCCGCCTTATTCATCATCAAACTTCCATCTCCTCCCAAAACTGAAAATTTTTCTTGGTGGATGAAGATTCACTCCAAACAAAAAACTGATTGCTGGAGTTGAAAACAATTTTGCAAGCCTGGAGGAAACTCATTTTAGAGATGGCATCAAGGCACTGGAACATCATTGGACCAAGTGCATTAATCTACAAGGAAACTACATTCAAAATTTAAAAAAAGTTTCAATGATGTAAGCACTTTTTTTCTATTCTGTTCCAAGAACTTTTCAAACTGCACTCTTATATCACCCAGATTCACTAATAAATATGATACTTTTTCATTGTATGTTAGACTGTATGATAGATGGGCTTTATACTGTATGTCTTCCACATCAACATTTTTTTCAGATTGCTTGATCTTTAGTTTTGTATTCTGATTTCAGCAATATCTTAAGGTTTAAACCAGGGATTAGTTTTTCTTCAACTAACAGAAAAATGTCTTTATTATTATAAACAAGATTGTTGTTGATGACATCATTTAGAAGGAAAATGAATTCAGTAGAAAAATTATTTTCTTTAATCTTAAATACTTTTGTTTAGCAACATTTTATTATGTTTTGTGTGAATTATATTAAATAACATAAATTAATTCCCGTTTGAAAGAAAAAATTATAAAATTTGGACTGTTAACTGGTATATAGATTTTTTATGTTAAAAATTATTTTTCTATTAAATAGAAGAATTTAATTGACTGCCAAAGCAATCTTCAGATTGCATTAAAACTAACCATCGTCAAATGCATGGACTGACAAGTTAATTGATAACTTAATTTTACAAAACTTTTACAAAAAGGATAATATGTAGACAATGTTTTAGTGAGTATCATAAAAAACTGTATAATAGTTAACGAATTTTTTGTGTACGTGGAAAATTTCTTTATAAATATCATAACAATGAGATTTGAAAAATTTTTCAATGATGAAGATTCAAAGATTTATTATCCATGGAAAATTATAAGCAAACTGACCATGTTAAAAAACAAAAAATGTATTAATTGTCAAGTTTTTAAAGTTTTTGATTGTTTATTCAAATTCATCATCTAAAGAAAAACATACAAATAAGTTGTAAAAATTGTATTCAGGAACATAACAAAACAAGGTTTACAGAATTATTAGAATTAAGTTCAGATTCATGAGAGTTAAGAAGACAGTGTTTCACACTTCAAAAATCTAAAATTTTTATTGTTTTTTCTCATATCTGTCATATAAACACAAACACTGATGTAAATGTAAAACCTGTGTTCTAGAATAAGGAAAGAAGAGAGAAATATGGTGGTAAAATTCAGCTTTAACAGAATTAAAAATCATGCAAAACGTAATTTCAAAACTGAATTAAGTTAAATTTATATTTATCCAATTTTCAATTAATTTGTAATAATTCTGAATAAATTCTCAACTCTCATTTTTTTATATTTCTAACACATATTTCTTATAGACAGTCAAGAAATTGGATGATAAAGAATCAGTTTGAACACAGTTAAAAATAGTTTCAAAATCTTAACTCGAAGTTTATGTCTATCTTGAACTCAATTAAATTTACTCATTTTTCATATATTATTAATTTATAAGATTTTTTATTCTTTTTATTTTTATTGTTCTTGTACATAATTAATTTTAAATAATTTTTAATTTTCTTATTTTTATTTGTCTAGTACAATTTTTTCTCTTATAAAAGGTGGCAAAATTGAGACAGTTCAAAATTACTCAACTTCATGATTATTGCAAGAGAAACAAATTTATTTCATACAGTAGTTTAAGAAAAGATGACTTATTTACTTTTATATTGTATTTAAACATCATAATACGAGGGCTATCCACAAAGTATATTACGTTTTGGAATTAAAAATAAATATTGGAATTTTTTTATTATATACAGATGAAAGCCACACTTAAATACTACTTTTGTACATAGTTGCCATTTAAATTAAGGCACTTATCGTAGCGATGGACGAGCTTGGAAATTCCTTCGTCGTAAAATTCGGCCGCCTGCGCCTTCAACCACGTGGTTACCTCTTCTTGAAGCTGTGTGTCGTCATCAAAACACTGCATAGCCAACCACTTCTTCATTGCTGGGAATAAGTGGAAGTCGCTCGGTGACAGGTCGGGACTGTACGGCGGATGAGGAAACAACTCCCACTTAAAAGATTTCATCTGTATATTTTCCAATACTTTATTTACTTTTAATTCCAAAATGTAATGTACTTTGTGGATAGCCCAAGTACTAAAGAAGATATTAGGGAACAGTTACATTATTTTGAAATTGGAAGGGATGTTGACATTTTTGAAAAAACTAAAATAAAAATATCCATTTCCTGATAATATATTGCGGAAACGAAAGTGAAGGAACACAATTAATTAATATCTGCATAATAAAGTTTTTGAAAACTAATCACAAACTACAAATTTAGAGAACAGTCTAAACTTCCTTCATCCAAATTCCTTTGTGACTGCATCAAAGTGAAAAATTATGAAAATAGTGAAAGAAGATTTAAACTTTGATAATGGATTATTCTTATTTGTGACAATAACATGAAATCATCAGATTCTGAAAAAACAATGGAATTTTAATTTCAAACATGTAATTATACAGTTATGTACAAAAGAGCTTTAATTATATCTTATAAAAATATAAAAATAAGTTATAGCTTGAATGTCAGAATTTCAGTTTTGGTTGCCTTCTGTATCAAATTACTGGATTACGATTAGCAATTAATAAATATATCCTATTAATTTGGAAGTGGTTGCACCATTTTTTTATAATACGAATGTTTGTATGATGTACTTTGTGCGCATGTAAGGGATAGCTGCATTTGTGGTATTGAGGTAAATCAGTTTAATTTTAGGTTAATTAAAGAATAATAAAGTAAACTTACAGTAAGCATGTCTACTCAAACGTCCAGCAGTGCTCGACATTGTGAATTTTGTTTTCCCCTCCGACGTCGAGCCTCATTCGACACGATTTTTTGCGGCTCTCGGTTCTGACAGTACTAGGCATCAAAGCTGCTTAGTGCTTCCATCTAGGGGAACCAGTGTTAACTCAGTGTCAATGTTGTAGTTGTCTTGAAAGGAATGTTAGAATTATTACGTTCAAGGTCGTGAGTGGGTAATGGCTAATTTTTACACATTCAGTTTTTCTGAGGAAGTGATTTTACAGCTTTTAGAGGGATCTCTGAGTGACGACGATAGTGAGAGCGGTTTTGATGATGAGAATGGTTCGTTTCTAAACAATTCTAATGACAAAGACCATGAAAACCGTGACAATGTGCATTTTTCTAGTGATTTTGCGGAAGATTGTGGAGCGAAAATGTCTCTGAGTTTACAGATTTTCCTTTTGACGATTCAGAGTGTAGTTTTATGTCTGAAACTGATAATGTTCCTTTATAGCCAGCTGGGTCTTTTCTTCTCTAAATTTATCGATCATACCGTTATTTAACTGCCGATAAATATACAGTTTCATTCAATGGTTGTGCATTATTCAGCCTATTTCAAGAAATAACAGACTAAACAAATCTGTACACTGTATCAAAATTACGTAAAGTGACACCACTTCCACAACATTCTGCATGGTGGGACTGGAGTAATGTTACCAAGGAGGAAATGAAATGGTTCCATACTGCGCTACTGAATATAACATTACAAAAGTATAAGAACTTGTATAACTTTTTTCAAGAGAATGGTTAAAATCATCTGACTTCTTTTGAGATTGTTTTCCTTGCAGATGATTTACGCATATTTTCTGGGCAATATAAGTTTCTAATCAAGAGAGTGCTATGCATGTCGAAACTCAGGTTTGGTCATGTATGAGTAAAGTGAGGAATGTGTGTGTGGGTTTACTTGTCTTGCAAGTTTCTCGAAATTTATCTGCCATGCAGGTATTTAACCCCCGATGAATCTACAGTATTATTCAAGGGTGGTATGTTATTCAGACTGTACTTTCCTCAAGAACCAACAAAATGAGGAAGGACTCAGAGTTTATGTGATTCCGGTTTCATCAAATGGATCTATTAGCAGTGTGATACCCTATTTTGGCACTGTCACAACAGAGTCATTGATTCGTCCAGACTTGAATTTCTTTGAGAGAATAATTATTTAATTGATGACTAATATCAGAAATCCTATAGGGCAATCAGGGTATCATTTGCACAATGACTATCTTTATATAAGTGTTACATTAGCTGATGAACTGTTGAAGCACTATATGCACCTCACAGGAACTGTCCAGGCCAATCGCAAAAACCTTGCAGCTGCAATAAAAAAAGGTGTCTGCATCTGAAGAAGCATGGAATAAAATGTCTCCAAAATAAAAAAATGATGTTTTGGTATGGCAAGACAAGCTGTTCTCATGCTTTCTACAGAGGGAAATTACTCAGTGTCACTTATGGAGAGGATAAATAGGTTACTTGTTTAATTACTTTACTTTACAAGTAGCAAGGGCCTTATCGACCATACACCTGCTCTATGAGCCTCTTCCACTTCTGTCTGTCTAATGCCCTGTTTGTGCAGTTGCTGTTGCCGTTCATCCTAGTTGTGTCCTCCCGAATGTTATCCCACCATCTGATTCTGGGTCTTGCTCTTCCTCTCATTACATCTATTGTTTTGCTGAATGCCATTCTAGGTAGTCTATTCTCTGTCATTCTTGCTGTATGGCCTGCCGAATTCAACCTTCTCCTCTTGAGCACTTCGACGATGTTACAGTGTTTGTACAGCCCTGTTAGTTCTTCATTTCTTCTTATTCCCCATTCCACATTATTTTCGTTGTATACAGGTCCTAAAATTTTTCTTAGTGCTTTTCTTTCGAATATTAAGAGTTTTTCTTCATATTTCTTTCTAAATATTAATGTTTTACATCCATATAACATCACAGGTATAATGGTCGATTGATATAAGCAGGTTTTGAAGTCGCTGCTAAGTTCTTAGAATTTTGATGAAACTAAAAAGTATCTTGTTTGCTGTTGCTAAACGGGCATCTGTTTCTATATGTGTTCTGTTGTTATTACTAAAAAGACTTTCTAGGTACTTGAAGTGGTCAGTAGTCTTGAAACTGAATCCATCTACAGTCAAAGGTGCATATTTTCTGGTTTTCTTACTTACGGGCAGGTATTCTGTCTTTTCTTCATTAACATGTAATCCTGTATTCTCAGCAATTTTGTAATAGTTTCTATTTACTTTCCTTTTGAGTTTCACTTTCATTTTTAATATTATTAACGTGTGGTCTGTCTCACAATCTACTCTCCTAAAGGTTCTGACATCTTTGATACTGTTTTGGAATCGTTTGTGGATAGCTACATGATCTATTTGATTGACTACCTCTCCATCTGGTGATATTCATATTCCCAAATGAATTTATTTATGTTGAAATTTTGTGCTGCTTATCGTGAGACCATTTGTCATTGAAAAGTTTATAAGTCGAACCCCATTATCTGAACTTATTTTTAGTGTATACACTTGTTGCAGAAGAATAAACATTAATAGATACATCACTTTTAGTCTCAGTTTCTGAAGTATCATCAATTTCTAGAGGAAATGAGACATTAAGTGTTTCTTCTTCAATCTCTATAGTAATTTTGTAAAGTTACTCATTCTGTCTGGATTACTAAATTTTTGTTGATTTTTGGATTTCATGTAGAAGCTATATCCTGTAGAAAATATTTTTATTTTTATTTTTAATACCAATACAATCTTGTTACAGTTTTTTTTCTGTTAGTTCAGTGTAAGATGGACCTCTTAACTATCGACTGCTCGCGCCTATGTATAAACTGTGCCAACCACAAATAACATTTTTATACTGATCCACTGTTGTTTACAACTGTGAGCCTGCATCTATCCCATCACTATTGCTTCATGACGCTGTGATAAGCTGTACTACGATACATCCAAGTTAGTAGAAGTAATATAAAATGAATCATGTGCTAGTTGAGAAAAAAATTACAATCCTTGCAAGAAAGTGACAAAGATTCCAAGCTCACAGCAAAATGCTCCAAAGAAGCAGTTGAAGCATGTGTCTATGAGATAATTAATAATAGAATAATCAGTTGTCTGGAATCTGATGCAATGGTGCTAGTTAGTGCTTCGAATGGTTCATTACTGTAGGTAACACTTGTTCATCGCAACAGAGTGAGGTAACGAAACTTCATTTTACATAGATAAAAAAACAGTATGCATCACCTCGGTTCCGAGAATTCCAGAACCTGTGCAGAAAATTGGAATAGAGTTCAACATTAACATCATTTCCACCCTTTTTATTGCTCATAAAAACCACACATTCCATGTTATACCACCATACAGCGAGACCTTCAGAGGTGGTGGTCCAAATTCCAGTGCACACGCGTACCTCTAATACCCAGTAGCACGTCGTATTGCATTGATGCATGCTTATCCACAACTTAATTAAGGCACTGTTGGTCCAGATTGTCCCTCTCCTCAACAGCGTTTCGGCATAGATCTCTCAGTGTGGTTGGTGGGTCATGTCGGACGTTATCCTGAAGGAAGTCATTCACAAGATGTGGGCGCGAATTGTCGTCCACGAAGACGAATCCCTCGCCAATACGCTGCTGGTATGGTTGCACTATTGGCTGAAGGATGACATTCATGTGTCATTCAGCCATTACGGCCATTACAGTGCCTTCCATGACCACCAGCGGCATATGTCGACCCCAGATAATGTCACCCCAAAACATCAGGCTACCTCCACCTTGCTGCACTCCCTGGACAGTTGGTCTAAGGCATTCAACCTGACCGGGTTGCCTCCAAACATGTCTCTTATGATTGTCTGGTTGAAGGCATATGCAACACTCATTCGTGAAGATAACGTGTGCCAATCCTGAGCAGTCCATTCGGCATGTTGTTGGGCATATCCGTACTGTGCCGCATGGTGTTGTGGTTGCAAAGATGGACTTCGCCAAGGACGTCAGGAGTGAAGCAGCGCATCATGCTGCCTATTGCGCACAGTTTGAGACATAACACAAACGTCTTGTGGCTACACAAAAACCGTTATTCAACATAGTGGCGTTGCTGTCATGGTTACTCCGAGCCATAGTCTGTCGGTAGTGGTCGTCCACTGCAGTAGTAGTTTGAAATTTCACGATTTTTCCTTGAAATCGTTCAAACGAATTAGAAAGATATATGGAGAAATGAAACAAAAATTCGAAATTAATAGTGAAATGCCCGAAAAATAGTAAAAGTGCTTGAAAAAATGAAAATGCTTGAGAAAATGATGAAAATGTTTGAAAAGCAGTGAATATATTCGAAAAACGGTTAAAATGCTGAAAAAGACGACAATTTGTATCGATCTGAGTCTTTTATTATTGAAACTCTGACTTTTTTCCAAAGCATGTTTTTTGACTTTTTTGTGAAACTTAGTGAAATTTGATGAGTTGGTTGATTTTGTGAAATCTAAGGCGTTAACATCAATATATATCTTCTGAGGCCGCTGCTAGTCTCCAACCAATGGCCGTGCGGTTCTAGGCGCTACAGCCTGGAACCGAGGGCCCGCTACGGTCGCAGGTTCGAATCCTGCCTCGGGCATGGCTGTGTGTGATGTCCTTAGGTTAGTTAGGTTTAATTAGTTCTAAGTTCTAGGCGACTGATGACCTCAGAAGTTAAGTCGCATAGTGCTCAGAGCCATTTGAATCCAACCAATGGTGTGGAATGACACAGAACATTGCAGGGAGTTCATTACTTGTCCTGGATCACAGGCGCAGTTGTGAACGGGTCAGAATATGCTTGGTGTACTTTGTGGCGATCCTCTCTTGGGGTGGTCAGACGTCGTCAGTGGGAACATTCGTGATGAGTCTGCGTGTGTTCTCAGATTCCACTGCAGTCCAACATTGGGCCACTGTCGCATCTGAATACGCACAAATTCAACTTGCCAGTCAAATGGAGACCCACCATGAGGCCCCTTTAAAAATCTATGAATGCTGATAATTCTCTCTCATATGTGTATGCTGCATCCCTGTGCCCTTCACAGTGATCATTCATATCTCATGCTATTCGCAACCCTCATATACCCTAACAGTTGTGATAAAAACACTACAAATAAACAACATAAATGACAGGTTCCACCTGTCATGGAGAATTACAACTCTAATCAGGTACATACCCACTGATGCTGTGTAAGAGCTCAAAGTTATATTGACATCCGGCCATGTCTGTCGAGTGGTTCACTGTTTTTGCCAGGCAGTGTGTATTTCAGCTACAGTTGTCAAATTTTTCTGTCTATGAGTCACTTGTTTTTCTAGCAAAGTGTTAAGTCTACTGAAGGTTGTAATTTTGTGTTAATTTTCCAATAAAATCGTTAGTAACGTTGCTTTAATAATGATAAATATATCTAATGACCATTTTTATTGAATTATTCATACTTCTAGGTACTCGCCGTAATATGTGAATATAAATGTAATTGTATTTTCAACCAGCTCCCTCTTGCAGCACTAAGGTTGCTCTTGCCTTTAGTGGCCAACCTATATCTTCGCATATTTTCTCAGGGAACAGACTTTGCTCAGCAAAGCAACTATCATTTATAGCAAATTTTCGCACTTAAATAGCAAATAGCAATTCGAGGCAGGGACTCTTCAAGGTGGTGGGATCCTTATGAAGAGATACTTATACTGCACTGCTACCTACAACTGACGCTATGTAACTAGTGCTGGGTTCATCATGCGACCACGGGTACCGATAGCATTCCATAAATCCTCAATAGGTGTAAGACAGAGTGATCTGAGGGCCCAAACCATGGTCATGAATTCACTGCAGCGTACGTGAAGCCACCTGCATACAACCAAAGAGTGGTGACATGTCGCGTTTTCCAATAGGAATATGACATATCTACCAGGCTCTCTAATACCAGGGAGTGATGCATGGTCCACAAGAACTACCATATGCCAAATATCTCTCATTGCTTGGTGCAGCTGGACAATGGAACATAATTGCATCCATGTGACCACAGCACAGACCATAACTGAGCTACATCCTACTGGCACAGAACCTTGTTGCTATGCATGATTTATACTTTATAGGGAAGACACCAAACCCTCACGCAACTACGAGCCCATTACAACGGAAACTGTGATTTATGGAAGCATTCTGCATGCTGCCATTGTACTGTGGTCCAGGGACGTTGCTTTTGTGGAGGTAACTTGACTTATGTTGTCACACACTTGTTATCGACCTGTCCAGTGATTCATGTTAGTGGAAGCATTGCCTCTGAGATACTGAAGATCAGCTGTAGACACCATTGATCTCTTGTGTGTTCTCCAGCAAGTTATGACTAATCGGTCATATATTGTTTACCATTCCAGATTCAAAGTTATGTAACTAGCGTTGTCATGCCCTGTTCAGTATACAGTTTTCCATAACATACTGTTACAGATACTGTGTCTATATTTGTGCCACACACCACAAATCACAACATTCGTGCTCCTTACTTGGTCCATCTTCAAATAGGATAATCATTTGTGAGACATTTGTCCATACAATTTAAATAGTAATACATAAATATGTACATATGATATAGGACATGACATCTGACAAACCTTCTTTGGTAGTAACTATCCTATTTTATTATGTAAATGGAAGGTGGAGGAGGAAAAAAGGAAATGAAAGTAACTATTGATATCAGATGCATAACTGCTTAATTAGAAATTAGTGGTGGTGAGTGAAAATGTGTGCTGGACTTGAATTGAGACATGGGATCTCCTGGTTGCTAGGCAATTGTTTTAATCATTGCACCACCCAGACACAGTGCTTACTGCAGCTGCATGGACTATCTCGGCATACTCCTTGGCTGACCCACATTAGCACTTAGTGCCACCTATGTGCGGTCCCTGGACATGTCCGAAAGAACAAACACCATGCATTCATTTAATTTATTGATACTTCAATTGGCAATGAATCCATCTCCTTGAGCGTGAATGCACAAGTAGGTCCGACCTCCAGTGGGAACCTGAAAGTAGCAAGCATGAAGGTTTGTGGATAGTTGGCTCTAGATAGGAATGTGGGTTGGTTGGTGGGTGAGCCGAGATAGTCTAAACCATTGCAGTAGACATTGTGTCCAGGCGGTGCCGTGGTTAACGCAACTGCCTAGTAAACAGGAGATTCCAGGCCCGAATCCTGGTCCAGCACACATTTTCACTCATCATCGCTAGTTCCACCTAAAGACATTATGCAGCTGATATCAATAGTTCTTTCTCTTTCCTTTATTTTCTCCCCCCCCCCCTCCCCCCACTCCCTCTCAATCTTTAAGTTACATAATATGTATCACATTCTGTAAGGTGTCTGTTTTTTGGAGGTGTCCAGAAGAACTGACAACTCACATTCATAACTCCATTTTAGTACTTAAATGAACAAATCTTTTTTACATAAGATATGTACAGGCATATAGGTAATACCATCATTGTTTTGAAAGGAATGTTTCTATAAGTCTTATTTGCAATAGCACATTTCATAGAGGAGGCGTTAGTATGAATGAATCAGTTACTTGAGAAACCACACATGTCCATTTTAAGCCAAAATCGATTTAATGCATACATAATAATACACAGTCCAGTCACATTAACGTGACCACCAGCTATTTTCGACAGCAATGTGCAGTAACCTCTCACAGAAGGCAAGTGCCAGCACTAGCATTGGGGGGGGGGGGGGAGGGGGGGAAATAAACCATGTGATGGGGACGTCGAAAACAGTGCAGTCTGCAGTCATTGTCATAATGTAGAAACACAGCTATTAATCTGATGTTCAAAAGAGCATGATCACTGACTTCTGGGCCAAGGGTGGAAGCATTTCCGGAATGACTAAGTTTGTAAATTGTTTGCTTGCCACCGTGGTTAAAGTATACAATGCATGGCAAAATGGCGCTAACCGAAACCAGCGCTGAGGAAACTGTGGTGCACCACGTTCTATAGGAGACAGGGGTGAATGACAGCTGTGGAGATGTGTACAAGTGAATAGACATGCAATTGTTGAGAAACTCACCACCCACATTAACCAAGGGGCTGCCAACAGTGTCTCCACAACGACCATTCAGCGAAGGTTGCTGTATATGGGCCTCCAGAGCAGGTGCATGGTCCACATACACATCTTGATTACTGATCATTGGCGACGAAAGGTGGAGTTTCCACGCCAATACCCCAACTGGACGTCCATTGAGTGGCGACAGGTGGCCCTTCCTGATGAACCACGTTTTAAGCTCCATTGGACAGATAACCACTGGCGTGTGCAGCGTGAAATGTCTCAAAGGGAACAGGGAGGGAGCGTATTATCTGAGGAATGTTTCCGTGGCATTCCGTGGGTGATTTCGTCATTATGGAATGCTCAGTGACTCAACAGATTTATATCCTTGGGGACAATGTCCACCACCATGTGAAGTTATTTTTCCTCATCACGATAGCATCTACCAGCAGGACAATGCAGTATGTCACACAGCTCACAGTGTGCATGTGTTGTTCGAATACCAGAAGCATGAGTTACCGTACTCCCCTGGCCACTAAACTCCCTGGATTTAAACCCAATAGAGGATCTGTGGGACCACCTCGGTTGAGCTGTTCGCGCCATGGATCCTCAACCAAGAACTTTGGCGCAGCTGGCCATGCCTCTGGAGGTGACTTGGCTCCACACTCCTCTCGGTACTATCCATAACCTCACTGACTCTCGTCCTGCACATCCAACAGTGGTCCGCACTGCAAAACATGTGTATTCAGGCTTTTGGCAGGCGGTCACATTAATATGACTGGAAGTATAGTGGATATAGCTTCATGTTTCAGAGAGAAAGAGTACATATCCACCTCGTTTTTTAGCAGTCTTGAAAACCTTGTTTCTTAGCGAAATCACACAGCTCCAAGATATGAGTTGTTACTCAATTAAAGGTTCCGACAACAACCACAATATTTCTTCATCGAAAACCAGCTGTTATTATAGTTCATCCTGAAAGAAAAAAATGTTGCTCTGGAAGCTGAAGTTAAGAGAAGGAAAAAATTTCAGATGCAAGTTCAGTATAAGTGTGAGAAAATAAAGAGACCTTGAGTTAAAACCTTATAGTAATGGAAAAGCTGCTACAGAAAGAAAGTGGAGAAGCATGCTAGTAAGTGTTTACTACATAACCCATAAAATTAACTTCACCACATGGGTTATGATATTAAAATCTGCTCTCTTAAGTTCCAACAGATGTGGAAACCAGTGCTGCATAAGAATAAATACCGAGGAGCAGCAGCAGGAGGTGTTCAACAACTTTAACAGTTTTTATTACCAAGAATAAGCAGGACATGTATTTGCAGAGCTTGATGGGAGTTGTTCCAATATAGAGAAGACGATGGCGCATTACTAACAGAGGTAAATCAAAAAGTCGTGGAATTAAATGCAGAATTTCAACCTTCAGGACAATATGTGGTGTATAAGTCAGCATTTGTTAGTATACATGACATCACAGTAAATCGAGACTATAGGCTGGTCAATCGAAGGGCTAAGTTTTTTATTAAAGTGAAAGAAGTGGAAGAGTTAATGCAGACAATGTAGAGCGTAGCAGCTGTCAATACTGATGACACAGCTCCCCACAATTCCTGCTAAGGAGGATTTTTACCATAAGCAGCTCACTCTTATTGTGTGTTGTATACATGATCACAACAACATTTTTTTCTCTACTATGAAGATGGTGGAACCAAAGGGTCAAATGAAATTTGTTCATTTGCCACAGAATATCTTGAAAGTCTTTCACAGGGTGTGAGATAATTGCATGTGTTTTCGGATATGTGTCCTGCACACAACAAGAACCACATAGTTCTGAAAATATGGCTTGCGCTAACAGATCAAAGTAGGTTAAATGTCATACATCACTATTTCTCAAAATGTGGTAACTCCTTTATGTCATGTGATCAAGATTTTGGAGCTATGTAAACTTGATATGACTGATTTTTGCATTCAGATGTGATGGTCATGATTGTTTTTTTCAACTTTTGTGATATTTATGTTAGTGAACGTAGGGGCTTGTATGAAAGGATTACATACTACTTAGTTTTCTAAAATGCAGAAGTAATGGAAAAAATTGTAGGTTGTGAAAGTTAGCAAAGGTTTTGGGGATACATTGACTGCCCTATACATCCATCACAACTGTCAGCTACCATTGCATTTTTAGTCACTATTTAAAAAATACAATGAAACTTTGACCAACCAGAAATAAATATGTCGATCTAAAATCTTCTGAAGTGCTTTACTGAGTCTCATAAAGGAAAAGTCCAGTATTGTACGTGAATCAAACAGTAAGAACCATCATCAAAATTATAAACATAATTAAAGGTACTAGAATGGAGTACCACACACATAGCTCCAAATTTAGTTGAACTTAATACCTTAAATGTCTCCATCTTGAAGTTAAATACTCCTTTTAGAACATCTAGTGCAGTTAGAACTAACGTTTTCCATTTTTCATTTTTTGAGTCAATATCTGACACTTGAGGCCAAGCAAACTTCATTCCTAATATGGGCAGGTGATATTTGAGACCATATGTTGTTGTACCTGAATCACTATCTGAACTACAACAACTTGGAATTTTAGCAGTGTATGATTGACATTTGTTTCTCTTAATTAAAAACTACAAATGAGCCTTTATCTATGTACCAACGGTCGATGTTTATATTCCTTAGTTCTACACTGTCACTGGCATCAGTACTGTTTACAAATTGTGTATCTTTAATCCTGGGGTAACAGTAATGGGTGGTCAAAGTAACCCAAAACAGAGATATCGTGCACATGGCATCAGAAATCGTAATATACTGGCAGATATGAACAAATAACTAGTTGGTGGCCCGTTTTGAGAATTAATTGAGTAACATGTATGATGTAGTTGGAAACACCGATGGCTTTGCAGTTAAACGATATTGGTAGAATTTGTACAACCAGATTGTAATGCACTTTGTTGTATTCAATCTTAAGTCACAACAGGTTCTCCAACTTTTGTGCAAGAACATTGGCGCTACATAGCACTATCTAGCATATATTGATGATACTTTACCTCCAAACAGTATATACTAAACACCTAATTGACAGTCAGCAGATATATGTAAAATTTTTGGTGTCTGGGTGGACTAAATATCCATGGCTGTCAATGTATATCCGGACCATGATAACTGAAAGAAATATGAGAAAGACTGATAGTATTCATTTGGCCAAGGACTATGTAGAGCTAATGGTGGCATCAAGAAATAAAAAATAAATTTACAGTTTTTATGGAGGAGATCTATGGAACATACTACAGTTCAAAACGTGATGGCTTAAGTTGAGGAGGTATTCTGCTGGCCTTCTGTTGGTAAGGAATATACAGCTGAGTATCTTTAATAAAAGACGTTTTTAAGAAAATAAAATGTAAATAACATACAGAATACTGTTGTATAAAGGGTAATTTAAATATAAAATGTAGTTACATGATACTTGTGACCCTGTGCTGTGTTTAAAATGTGTTGCTTGTAAGTATTAAATGGAAGCTAAATATTGATTTCTTCGTTTTCTCTTACAAATTTCATTTTATTTTAGAAACTAAACATGTGCGCACACTTTTGAACTTCAAAACACCCTTATATGTGCAGCCTCAATTTTTATCTGGCTGGTTGCACTTTCAAATATGCGTGCTGCCAGTCGCGCCACAGCTGCCTCTGTCGCACGAGGGCTCTGCATAAACGATTATGCCACTGCCAATGAGATAAAAGCATGCCACCCACTGAAGCTCCAGTGGCATGTGTACTTAAGTTCAAGCATTCATGGATGACTCCATTTTGTGTGTTTACCAGATTAATAACATTTACAGACTTTCATAGCGACCAGGGCTTAACGTCTTCTGAATAGACATTGTATTGAACAGTGACAGATTTATAAATCTTTTGTATGAATGTATATATCATTATTCAAATCTACTGTTAGCAACTGGCATTGCAACTACAACAACAAAGATATGTGTTATTTTTATTATTTGACATTAGATTTAGAATAAATTCACACCTGAATATCTGATTTCTCTGTTCGTGAATAGCATCTGTTCCTCGCTTCTATATCCTCTAGGGAACCAAGCAGCGTGCAAAGGAACTCATAAAAATATGAAAAGGCAATTTAGAAAAATGGCAGAATTATTATGAAGGATCTGTTTCGCTTACATGGTACGAATCAGGACAAAAAACCAAAACTCACACAGACAGTTTGTTCCACTTTTCTCAAAACAACTAGTAGAGGACACCTGTGTCTCTCAAATATTAAACACAGAAATATTTTGTTGGTGGCACTACACAGAAGTTTTGATGCTGAAATATCGTGTGCTCATAAAGTTTCAACCCTTCTGACAAAGATTTATTTTGCGATTCGTCTACATTATTTGGAAGTTCACTTTGTCTTCTATCTAAAGAAAATTTTGTCTCTTTCAAAATTATGTAATGTAGGAAATATACTAATTCAAAGTTATTGTTGTCGTAAGAATTACAGAGTGTTCGAATTTAGAAGGTAATCTTTTGCAGACTTATAGTCTTTCTATTTTGCCCTGATTTACAATACAATAATGTGTAACGTTACAAAGAAAAACCTAAAACATAAAATCCTGTTTTTTAGAATATTCTTGGTGTTTCTTAAACAATAACTGGAAAACTGCACACACCGAAGTTTTCATCCATTTCAAAGCTATTTGTTAAATACAAAGTCATTATTTAAGTGCAATAACGTTATTGCCAGTCTCCATTTCAAAGCTATTTGTTAAATACAAAGTCATTATTTAAGTGCAATAACGTTATTGCCAGTCTTGTAAGAGTATTGGCCATAATTCCTATCTTTTACATTGTATTTTAATCTTTTTTGAAACTGCACTACACGTTTATGTAAATAGGCACCGCAGGCAGTCTTCCTTCAGCATTATGTCAGTCTCTGTTAAAATGTTGTCAGGCTAGTCTTAGTTTTGTACGCTTTACATGATTATAATTATTTTGCAAAGGTTTGTGTGAACCATCTGTCTGGAATATTTATGTATCTAAGACAAAAATGAAATTGGTGTAAATGACAGACATTGAAATCAGCATTTTTATTTTGATAACGAAACGTGCAGCATGAACATTTTATTGATCAGCGATTATGTGGTTAGCTGCTTTCTCCGCCAGTGGACTTGGAGAAGGCAGTCTGTTGTTCGATTGAGTATGGTGCGGCGATGGCTGAGGAAGCAGCCCGCACGACGCTCCAGCAAATCGGGAAAGCACGCCGTAATTGTCAACAAGCTGACGACCCACCTACACACAGCGACCGAGCATCGGGAGAACTCGTGGATTGTCTGTGTGACAGCTGGGTATGGCGTTCCACGTTTATAGTTATTCGGTGACTGTATGGTCGGAGTGAGTGGCTCACCTGTATAGCCGATCGAGTTAGCGCACCGCTTCTGGGATTCGGGCCAACAAGTCTGCCCCAGATCGTCTCCACCACAGATGACGAGGGCCAGTGAACCTGGAGATGGTCTTCCACATAGACTTAGGTAATTACTGAGCTGATTCCCACGTCCCGCCTCAGATACCCGCTCTCACGCTTGAAGATGAGATTTACATTAGACTCAGACAGATGGAACACACAGATTCTTTCCCAGGGAGAGTGGTGGCATCAGGTAGGCCATCCTCCCACCCTATGCCACTGGCATTGCCAAAATGCTTATAACAATTCCGACCCCGTAGAGGAAATGCGAAAACATGGAGGAGGAGGAGGAGATGGCGAAGAGCGAGTTTATGAAGTGCGCAGGACTCATGTCACACTCGTTGGAGTGGTGATTCTCTTGGTGCGAGTCCCACTAAAATGTGAAGCTGGCTGAGCCTCGCACAGTTTTCGATTAAAGCTAAGTTAACTGATCTTTGTTGATATGGACACATTAGTTAATCCCGCTGTCCTGAATAGATCCCGATCTAACTAGTTGTGAGGAGCTTGTGAGAACAGTTTTGTTTATAAAAAAGTGTGCTGCTGGCTACTACATGCATTGTTCACAGGACTAAGACATTTGTTGTTGTTTTCTTCTACCTGTATTAAAATCATCTGTTATCTTTTTTACCCTGATTGACAGTTGCTAAGGAACAGACACTTTGTTGGACAGGGATAATCACAGGCAATGATGGACCAAACGGAACACACTACATGCTTAATAGAAGTGGTGTGGTATATTTATAACGAAAAATGGTACAGGTTTCACCACATAGGAAACCAACATAAAAGATATAAATAACTTTCATGTTTGATACAGGTCACACTCCCAACATAAAGGTCGATACATAATTCTCAGTAAGGAATATGGCCTCCTCGGGCACTGATACACATTTTTCAATTGCTTTTAATGCTGGCTACCAAACTGTTGAGGAGTCCTTGGAGGATATTGTCCCACTCCTCTCTCAAAATGGTTCAAATGGCTCTGAGCACTATGGGACTTAACATCTGAACTACTTAAACCTAACTAACCTAAGGATATCACACACATCCATGCCCGAGGCAGGATTCTAACCTACGACCGTAGCGGTCGCGCGGTTCCAGACTGAAGTGCCTAGAACCGCTAGGCCACACCGGCCGGCACTCCTCTCTCAAGCTCAAGGCGGTTTTCAGTTCTTGCACGACAGCCAAGAGCATCCCAGACATGATGTATAGGGATTACGTTCAGAGTGTGCGTAGGTCATTCATTAAATTCAATATCTTGACTTTCCAATGTCTCCAACACCTCAACGGTCCTGTGTGGGCGGGCATTGTCGTCCATAAATGTAAATTCGGGACCTACTGCAACCTCTAAACAGGTGGACATGGCCTGCACTACTACAGTACCTCTCGCAAAGATATGTGGTATTCGGTCATTATACATGATGCCTGCCCACGCCATAACGCCTAAGATATACTGCCGATGTTCATGGGCGTTCTGTGGTGTGTAACTTGTTCTCCTACACTGAAGTAAAGCGGGGTTTATCAGAGGATATTACTCTGGACCACTGTTGCTAGTCCTAACGAACATGTTCCCTATGCCAACGAACTCTTTCTAGACCATGTGTGGATGAAGTGGGGTGCATTTAACAGTGTCACATATTTAAAAATTCAATGCCTGAAAGGCAACAGAACAGAAGCCAGAAAGAATAAGTTTACTAGAAAGTAGGCAGAGTACAAAGGAAACATCACATGAAAGACGTTGGTTTGGGCGTTGGCTGGAAATGTTATGTAGGTTCACGAAGAATCACGAGAGTTCACGTGGTGGCAGTGACCATATATGTCACACACGAAACCCCACACGGCGTGACTGGAAGCGTCAATGTGGAATGGGTGATGTGGTCTACCGCCCAGGAGTGACACTTTGGCCAGTTTCGAGCCGTCCAGCTGTTCGTCCACGATCATAAGGTCTCAAATGATGTCTTACAGACACATTACCGTATCACACGAAATTTCACAGTGAGTGGTTGCACAACAACTCTCATCAACGACCGTCCTGCAAGAACTTTCGAATGCATACATGTCGTCCGTGCTGAGGCTTCGCTGCAGTTAACACGTCCTGCCCTCTACATTTTCTCTTAGTATCATCGTTTGGGTGTTCCGTAGAATTGTCGGTTGTTCTGTAGCAATAGACAGTTTTTCGTTAGCAAGTTTCAGTTGTCCACCAGGAATTGTCGAGCAGTATATTAATGTTTTGTTTTGGGGCTAAGTGTGCTGGGCAAGTACTATAGTGCTTACATTAACTAAATTTATGTGTTCAGATCAATTATTTTCTAGCCCGGACTGTCTGTTACCTTCCCAGTTCCTTGTATATTGAGTAGCCAGCGTTGAATGTTTAACTGGTTTTAACTCCCCGAAAATTTTTAGTTAGTATTCGATTCTACAGGGAGAAATTTATGTATAATCTCTATGTTTTAATGTTTAATGCTTCATTTGCGATTAAATATGGGAACTTAGAGCTGCAGAGAAATAAAGTGTTTAAAAATGTTTTGTTTTCCCATGGGCAGATCCAGTAGTACATTCCGTTTCCTATTAACCTGTTTTCTAAAATTCGTTCCAGGTGTTTCATGTTGTTACATGGGATCCGGGACCTGAAGAGGGCATTGCTAATAGCCAACCACGACGATTCTTCGTTCATGTCAAAAAAAAGGTTCTAGATGATTGAATAAGATTAAATAGGTTTGTACCCAAAAAATAAAAATGCAATCACTGAGCATGTGCGCTTGGCTGAGGACAGAGCAAGGCAGCTACACCTGACAAGCGGCTGGAGCGGCGAAGGAAGTGACGACCACGGCCAGAAGAACTGCGGCCGCCATCCTCGTCCTGCGATGGACTTTTCTTCTGTACATCTCTTGACCGTGAGCCAGCAGTGAATCCACCATCTCCATGTGCTGCACGAATTCTTCCAGATACCTTCCTCCAGTGAGCATCGAACTGACCAGGGCTGTAGCCGGCTCCAGCCAGTTGATCCACGTCAGCGACACGTTTAAGTAGTAGATTGCCGGCAGCACGTCTGGGAGCACGGCCACACACGTCTGACCGTAGCTGCAGCGGAGGCCGGCTGTCACGATCACAAGGAGCCACAGTGTTGAGATAGCGAAGCTGACAATTTTGTTTACGTGCCCTTCAATGAGACATAGATGAGGATTATTAAAATCAAAACTCACAGGAGCTAGGCCACAAATTTGGCTTGCGAGATAGAAGGGCCTGATCGCATTCTTGAAACTGTTTGCACTCATTGCGAAATTTTGTACGACGAGATGGGTAGTTTGTAATGACTTAGTAAGAAGATCTTCTCGCTGGGCCACTCAGGTGTTCATATGTTTCAAAGAATGCTGGTACTGATCCTTTTGAAAACTTCGCTTAAATTTTCCGTTGAATAACTTTGCAAGATCACGTCAGGCGGCCTGGCAGATTCACTTTCTGGCGACTCCCGATGTAACCAGCATCAGGCGGAACGTCAACAGGTCACTACATGTGTCCACCAGTCTGTACGCCGACGACACGGGATGTTCGCACGCCTCTTCCCGCAGCAGCAGTTTCGTTGATGAATGAACGACTAGGTCAGTTATGCGGAAGTTACAGAGTGCTTATCGATCGCAGCGACCGCCGTGGCGCACTGTTATAATTGAGTGTTGTGCTCATACCTGCCCCAGTGCCGGTCCCTTCCGTTTGAATATTTTATGTCTGTGTGACAAGTGACACAAGTCCTTGGCGTAACTGTGTCAGTAGAAATGAAATTAACGCTTTTGTCTTCTTTTTGTTGAGCAGCACACGGTGCTTTGGCTAACGGAACAGTAGGACAATAAAGAAAAGGGTCCTCCTAAGAACAAACAGAAATAACTGCAAAATCCTCAAGTTGCTGGTTTGAAATGTTATAACGCGATGTATCACTAAGACAGATTATCCCTGAATAATATATCATCATCATCGTCATCATCATCATCTCAGCCTTTTCCCACGTCACGTGGGGTCGGCGTTGCTTTGCTGGATCCTTCTCTTCCATAAATGCCTATCCAGTGCTTCTTCTCTGAGCCGTCCTTTCTCCCGTACGACCCCTGCTACCTTGTCTTTCCACCTCAGTTTCGGTCTTCCTCTTCTCCTTGATCCTTCGATTTCTTGGCCTTCAACTCTTCTCCCCACATCGTGCTCTCCTCTTCTCTGCGCATGTCCATACCATCTTAGTGTACTTTCTTGGATCTTCTTCCCTATGTGCCCCACTTTCACTGTTCCCTTGATGTACTCATTCCTTAGTCTATTCTTTCGTGTCACCCCACTCATCCCCTTAACATTCTCATTTCTGCCGCTTCCGTTTTTTTGTCTTGAGCTTTTGTGATTGGCCAAGTTTCTGCACTATACAGTATCACAGGCCTCACCACAGATTTGTAAAGCTTTCCTTTCATTCTGCAGCTTACCTTCTTATCACACAGTACTCCGCTCAGTTTCCTCCAGTTCATCCATCCACTATTTATCCTGTGCTGTATTTCGGCCTCCAGTCCTCCATCACATTGCATGTAAGTGTCTAGGTATTTAAATTTCTTGACCAACGTCAGTTGTTCTCTTTGCAGGTTAATATATAGATCTTTGGTATCCTTTGTACACATATGGTCTGTTTTCACCCTACTAATTCTCATTCCCATTTCCTCTAGAACTTCTCGCCACTGTTCAACCTTGTCTTGTAGTGCCTCCTGGGTGGGTTCATAGACTACAACATCATCGGCAAACATCATGCTCCAAGGTGACTCTTTCTTCACACCTTTGACTAGTACATCCATGACAAGGTCAAAGAGGTATGGGCTGAGAGCAGATCCCTGATGTAGTGCTACTCTCACTGGAAATGCCTTTGTTGCACCTGCACTGCTCGTGACTTGTGTCATTGCACCTTCATACATGTCTTCTACCACCTTGATATATTTTTCTGGCAGGCATTTACTTCTCAGACATTTCCATATCTCTTGCCTCAGCACTCTGTCATATGCCCCCTCAAGATCGATAAAGGTCATATGCAGTTCGGCTTGTACTTCTCTGAATAATATATAGTTACGGGAAAAAAATCATATTTTCCCTTAGTTTTTTGTCAACGGATGAACGATCATCTCCCGAGTTTTGTGGGTAATTGGCCTAATGTTGTAGTTCTAAGGAATCATTATTTATCTTATATGTTGTTTACATGTTTCGCAATGTCGGAGAATTATCAGTAGCGATAGGATTGTTATTGTCACGATGCACAGGTTTCAATCATTGGAAACCACGAACTTAAAAAGGAATTATTTCTGTGCAACGATATTTACATTTACAGAGTGAGTTGGTTTATGAATTTATTCTTTCAGTGCTTGATTTTCGTATTTGGGAGTTCATCTTGCCCACAGTCTATAGGTGTTTCGATGAATTAAAAAATAGAATGGCGAATCAAATATAAATAGGACTTTTTTTATAAGCGCCAGAAAAATTCACACAAACGATCTTATTTTTCCATACAGTCTCCTGAAAGGGAAACACATTTTTACAGTGGACAGACAATTTATTGATTCCGTGTCCGTAAAGTGAAAGTGCTTGTGACAGCTCTCTGTTGCGCACCAACACTTCGATAGCACCATCGCCGTCAAATCTGTGTCCTCCGACTGCCTCAAAAGTTCCTATAGTGGTGCAAACAAATGGAAATCAGTGTGCCTTAAGTCAAGACTGTAGGGTAGCTTTGTAGGGTCGAGTGTTATCAGCAAGCACGATCACATCCCGGATTGGAAATGCGCTCCTTTTTATCTCACGATATGCACGTTCCGTTTGGTCTAAAGGTTGGTAACAATATGCAACGTTCATAGTACACCGTTCGTAGAGAAAAACTGTGAGAAGAACATTTTTAAAATAAAAAAAAAAGACTTACAAGAACCTTCTATGCATAGAGACGGTTTTTGTCTTTAAAAGGTGCAGCGTCCTTGCGCCATTCAATGCTGCTTTCTTTTTACTCGGGCGTATAATAGTACAACCACGTTTCATTGTAGATCACAGTCCGATGCAAAAATGTTGACCTTCAGTTTGGTAACGTGTCAGTAGCCGTTTCCACTTCTCGAGACGATGTGGCGAGAAGTCGAGGTATCCCACCTTTCGGACATTCTGAAATCCGAGGTTGTCAGCAATGATCGACTGATCAGTACCGTAGCTTAGGCCAGCCTCAGTAGGTACCTCAGCTGTTGTTATTCGGCGGTCATCTTTAGTAAGCAGGCAAACAATGCGAATATTCTCATCGGTCATGTTGGTCCTCGGGCGACGTCGGTAAGCTGCATTCTCAGCTGTTTCTCGCCTCGCAAAAACTGTTTTGGCCACGCATACATTTGAGCCGTTGTAGGATGTTGTGCCTTAACTGTGGCGCAAGTCTTTTTCAAAAATTCGGACGGTTTTACGCCCTGTCTTGTGATAAACTTGATTACAGGGCGTTGCACGACTGACGACGGTTACTCTCGTTCTGACATTGCGATTTTGACTAATAGAAACAGTACGACGAATTTCTAGCTTCTAGTTGCCGAGAACACTCACTGGAAACGAAAGCTGCAATGGGGAAGGTTTGCGCAGCTCTCCGTTTACAAAAACGCGTGTAAAACAAAAAATATGGTTTGTACTTGATTCACCCTCGTAAATATAAATACCGAAAACTGCAAACAGTCATTTTTTGAAACAGTTATTTATTCCCTGAACCGGTTCTAGAACCTTTTTCAGGCTCATCTTCGGATGGTGTACAGGAAGTTACATAGGTGTTTCAAAGCGTCATGCTGGATGCTGGCTATGTGACAGTGCTATAAACAATAGTCATGGCGATGCATTACAGCATGTTCCTTCATCTTGTCACAGAGCCAGCACCTAGCGTTGCGCTTTGAAATAGGTGTGTAACATCCTGTACACCATCCGAAGATGAGTCTGAAAAGATTCGAAAACAGGTTCATGGGATAAATAACTATTTTAAAAAAGTGATTGGCGGCAGTTTTCTGTATTTATATTGAAAAACCGGTCACGCGTTCTTAAACATACGTTGTGGACAAGCTTAACCTTTGTAAATGAGTTCCCTTCAAAATGAAATTAGTTTTGTGCGCCTAGCTTGAGTCATAACCACAGAAATGCACAACTGCAATCGGGTTCAGGATGGCCTCGATATTGGAGCGTTCAAAGAGTACAAGTGAGGCCACCGACATCGAGGCGGTCTGCCGAGCATTTGCGAGCTTCACGCACCACAGCCCTCCACTCAGTATCAACTTATTGCTGCGTTTCGGTATCGGACATTATCTGATCCCATCATCACATGTTTCGATACCAGAAGAACTTATTTAAAAAAACACTGAGACACCAGATTCTTGCGCTTTCCTTCACAGCAAGTAAAACAATCACCAACCTCCTGAAGTCATTGTCCAGTCAGATGCAACAATGTTATTCCACATAACAAGGCCCTCCTCCGCACAGAAATACGGCGCAAAGTCCGTGCGACGTGGCGACAGAGGACGTTACGCAACGATGATGAAACTTGGTATTAAATAATTCGATTCGCGAGAATAAGAACCTGATCTGGCTCATTAAACGGTTTGCAGAGCGCTTTTAAGAGATCGTTCTGGATTAACACTTCGCTGCTAGACTTCACAGTGGAGAATTATTTGGAGACGTTTCGCTGCATCTCTGAGGTCTCGGAAGTCATTGAGTACTTCGTTTTCGAGTGCGTTCATCATCAGTGGCTCGTAGCCCGAGGTGTGAGCACAACCGGCAGACGCGCTGCGCAGTGCCCTTCACATCGATGCTGCCGCCCACAGGGGCTGCCGTGCGACTACTGCACGCAGTCCATCCACGCCACAGATAGACTCGACTGCTAAGGGACACACACTACAACACCGCCTCCACAGTCCATCTTTCAATGTTCCGTTTGGCGCAGAGTAACACAAAATAAGCACTGGAAAGCGATCCTGTCAGTATTTATAAATGTAGAGGAATTATTATTCTTTCATTATATCAATTGTAGAAGTCACAATTACAACATGGGACCAATTCGTAAGTAATATCGAACACGTCATTCGTTGAAGACAAAGAGTGGTCTACAAAATAAGGTAACGTTGCTTGGAAATGACAGTTTTTTCCTAAGTTTACGTATTACAGTGATGTCAGATAACATAAATAAATCCTTTATTTATTTTTTAAAGTACTCATATGAACAGAATTTTCGGCTCTATAAACAGATCACTGAGAGGATACAGTATCTCGTGTTTACACAAACATTTAGACTTCCGATTTCCGTTAAAAATTCATTTTAGTAATTAAGTTATTACAGCTTTTTATTTATAAAGGTAAATTTCATATATTAAACAGAACTACGTATCTTCATTATAATGTTTATCTTTATTATATTTTCGCATTATACATATCTTTCAGTATTAGAAGAAAAAGCTTCACTACTTTTGATTTATGTACGTCCATCATTATAGAAACCAATGATTTTAGTTCAAGCCACCAATTTATGCTTTTACATTGTTCCTCTTATTTTGTGTGTTAAGGTTCAAAGCAGTTGCGACAAAGTCTTACAAAATGACAGTGGTCTGTCTTTGGAATCAGCAAACTGACAACGTCTTTGGGAATTGCATGTTGACATCATATCTCACTTCTTGGAATACCCTTTTTGGTGCTGATAATTGACGTCCCCCTCTCCCGTTGGTAGCCATTTTCACATACTGGACAGCAAGTCTTCATCGGAACTCTAATAGGACCAGAGATCTTGCTCCATGTACCATGCGGTATATCATCCAGCTGTTCACGACAGCCACATCCATTATTCTTGTAAAGAGAGCCCAGTACCATTTCTAGCCACGTAAGGAAGTGGTATATTTCCCAACAAGCCAGTCATGGTCTATTCATCTCACATTTGCATTGTAATTCCTTACGAGCTACGGCTGTCGAATGTTGGTTTCGCGCGTAGCTATTCTATCCCACCTACTTGCCGAAGCGCGTGGCTCCGCAGTATCAAAACTGCTGCCAATACAGATGCATTTATTATCATTCCATCTGACAAACAGGAATTCACCACTTGTGTCAAAGTCAAAGTCATACGTGCCACGAGCAAACATTCCGATTGTTTTGTTTCTTTATGAGGGCACTTTTCAGTTCTGTTTTCTCGCATTGTACCTTAAATCTAATGTTTCGCAGATGCAGCAAGAGAGCTCGACTAGTGAAGTAGTTGTCGAAGTAAATAGTATGACCCTGAGGATTTTTATCTACTAAAGAGTAATTAGCCCTGTTCTAGATCCAAGGTTCTAGGTCAGTATTTTTATTTGTCACTTCCTTGCCACATTACAAATCAAAATTGAACCAGTAACCATTAGAAGCACACAATGCTCCACTGGAATGGGCTTGTCTCAAATGAACTGTTTTGATGTGTGGTGACCGGAATACTTTACAATCATTTTATCGACACTCAAGTTTTCGCAAATATACAAAACTGCTGGAAGGACTCGTTCATCTTAGTAATTAGTGGCCTAACCTCGAACCTTCTACCACATCTGTTACCTTGAGCTTGATCATTATCATTGAAGTTAATTAGAGATTTTACCTTCTGATATCTATTCCGCGACATAGCTTCCTGGACGATTTTCAGTCCTAAGTCATTGTCTTCAGACCAATAATGTGTTTTCGATGTAATCCGTGGTACCCTCACAAAAGTACTAAGCCTAGGAATACTCTCAGTTCTCCAGCGTCAAAAGAGAAATCATATACGTTTTTAGAACAACTTGCATATTGCACTGATTCTCTCACGATATAATCAAATGCATTGTTGAAATTCATGATTTTTCCCCAACCTCAAATGGCATGAGATCTTTTCTTTTTTTTCATTTCTTCTAGAGCTGCATAAGCTAAAACATCATTTTTAGGACTTGAAGTATGTACTAGCTTCATTGTACTGTAAGCCGGCAGTTGGCTGTAAGGTTTCTTCTGTTTTCTTGAGTTTACCCTATTTCGTTAGCCCCAGTCCAAAACACGTGTTTTCAGTTGCGCCATTATCGGCTTCATCTTCAGTTGTTAAAGCATCATTATCCGGAGGAACAACAACCACATTCAAGTTTTTATTGTCTTCATCAATAAGTCCTTCAAAATTTCATGATTTATAACGTCTAAAACTTCATCCACTGCAATGCCTTTAAACACTACCAACTCACCAACTCCATCACTCGAACTGATTGCTATTGCTGTTTTTATTACAGCTGGATCAGCGCACAATACTGTTTCCTCCCAGAGATGGAAAAAGAGATCGATTGTCTAAGTTTGCTAAACAACAATGTTGGCCAATAACGGCAAACCATTTTTTGCTATATTATTGTTTGAACGTTTTCCTGCACAACCAGTCAACAGATACTAAGAAGTAATAAGATAAACATAGATATGATGTAGAAAGTAACGTGCTGCATTTGCGGCGGTTGTGGTCTCGTTTTGAAATGTAAGAAAAATCCCATTGTTTGTACATTTACTAATACAAAATTTACAACACCCCTTTCTGGGGTGGTGGCAGTCAAGTTCGTTCTTCATAATTTCTGTGCTTCGGCTATTTTATCATATACCAATCCTTCGGGAGTTTCTAGTGTTTGTTTCGGTGACCGAATGTATTCATTCCGTCAGCCCACAATTGATTCCGTGCGCCGTCCTTCCCATTCGCTAGTTTAGGTGTTTTCTAAGCGCGTCCCTTAGTGGTTGCCATCATTTCCGAGCTCTACTCGCCTGGTACTGTTAATTGTTAGTAACTGGAGCTGACGATCATTCAGTCCAACTGTAGTACCTATGTTGTTCGTGAGTTACGCAGTTGATGTCAGCCGTTGACACTGCGAAGACTTCCCGAGGTGAATGGGTATTGTTACTTAGGTAATGGGCTTATTTCGTCCAATTGACCTCTGTCAGGGTTGGTGGTAGGAGCAGTGCAAGCAGCCTAGATAGTGTTACCAGTACGGTATTGTGGTATCCTGGAGGGTTGGGAAATATTTTTCGTCACAGTTGTGTCCAGTACATGATTTTGGTGGTGTGCAGTGGGATCCTTATACAGTCAAGTCCAGTCTCTTTCCTAGGTCGAAGAATTTGAATCCCTTGGGGTTTACCTGCCATGAGTGCTACGCAAGATACTTTGCATTTAGGTTGCCTCTCAAGAATATTTTGCTATCACCTTGAAATATAGCTAAAAATCGTCCTTCAGCAGTTGAACTCTGGGTCTGAGATAGGCAGACATAAACTTCATTTGGCCTTGCACTGTGTTCAAAGGTTACTGCCGACGTTTCAAGACTTCTTGCGTGGGAGACGTCGACGAACAAAAATTATCGTCCCTCCTTCCATGCTTCTCCTGTCTGTTCGATAGCAAATCACGTTGCGAAGTTTGGAGGTGTCTTGATTCTTTGAATGTGTTTCTAATACACTACGTGATCTAAAATATCCGGACACCCTCAAAAAGACACGTTTTTCATGTTAGGTGCCTTGAACTGCCACTTTCTGCCATGTACTCCATATTAGCGACCTCAGTAGTCATTAGACATCGTGAGCGAGCAGAATGGGGCGCTCCACGGAACTCACGGACTTCGAACGTGGTCGGGCGATTGGGTGTCACTTGTGTCATACGTCTGTACGCGAGATTTCCACACCCCTAAACATCCCTAAGTCCACTGTTTCCGATATGATAGTGAAGTGGAAACGTGAAGGGGCACGCACAGCACAAAAGCGTACAGGCCGACCTCGTCTGTTGACTGACAGAGACCGCCGACAGTTGAAGAGGGTCGTAGTGTGTAACAGGCAGACATCTATCCAGACCATCACACAGGAATTCCAAACTGAATCAGGATCCACTAGAAGTACTACGACTGTAAGACGGGAGGTAAATGGTTCAAATGGCTCTGAGCACTATGAGACTTAACTTCAGAGGTCATCAGTCCCCTAGAACTTAGAACTATTCTAACCTAATTAACCTAAGGACATCACACACATCCATGCCCGAAGCAGGATTCGAACCCGCGACCGTAGCGGTCGCGGGAGGTAAGAAAACTTGGATTTGATGGTCGAGCAGCTGCTCATAAACCACACATCACGCCAGTAAATGTCAAACGACGCCTCGCTTGGTGTCAGTACCGTAAACATTACACTATTGAACAATGAAAAAACGTTGTGTGGACTGAGGAATCATGGTACACTATGTGGCAGGGTATGGCAGGGTATGGCAGGGTATGAGTACAGCCAATGCCTGGTGAACGTCATCTGCCAGCGTGTGTAGTGCCAACAGTAAAATTCGGAGGCGGTTGTGTTATGGGCTGGTCGTGTTTTTCATGGAGGGGGCTTGCACCCCTTGTTGTATTGGGTGGCACTGTCACAGCACAGGCCTACACTGATGTTTTAAGCACCTTATTGGTTCCCAGTGTGAAGAGCAATTCGAGGGTGGCGATTGCATCTTTCAACACGATCGAACACCTGTTCATAATGCACGGCCTGTGGCGGTTGGTTACATGACAACAGCATCACTGTAATGGACTAGCCTGCACAGAGTCCTGACCTGAATCCTGAAGAACACCTTTGGGATGTTTTGGAACGCCGACTTCGTGCCACTCCTCACCGACCGACATCGATACCTCTCCTCAATGCAACACTCCGTGAAGAATGGGCTGGCATTCACCAAGAAATCTTCCAGCACCCGATTGAACGTATGCCTGCGAGAGTGGAAGCCGTCATCAAGGCTAAGGATGGGCGAACACCATTTTGGATTCCAGCATTACCGATGGAGGGCGCCACGAACTTATAAGTCATTTACAGCCAGGTGTTCGGACTCTTTTGATCACATAGTGTATGAGCAAGATGTGTCTTACTGAGAAGTAAAAAGATCTAATTCTTGTTTCTTGTTGGTGATTCCTTTAGCATTCCACATAACTATTCGCAGGTCCATCCTTTTATTTCCATGGTAAGCTTTTACTATGATAGAAAGGTACTGCTTTGGCCAAGCTCAGTAATCTAGTTATCATGTAGGGCGCTTCTCGTCCTGAAACTGGCAGGGACGTCACTTTTTTCTCAAATGAACGGCATCAGATTGGCTGGATTACGTCTTGATAACATCAGGTTTAAATGGCTCTGAGCACTATGGGACTTTACTTCTGAGGTCATGAGTCCCCTAGCAGTTAGAACTACTTAAACCTAACTAACCGAAGGACATCACACACATCCATGCCCGAGGCAGGATTCGAACCTGCGACCGTAGCGGTCGCGCGGTTCCAGACTGTAGCGCCTAGAACCGCTCGGCCTCCCCGGCCGGCTGATAACATCAGGGAAATTGGGCATTCGGGGGGGCCCTTGACGTCCACAGATTATTTTTGCACTCTCTAACCCGCATCGCAGAGCCATCATTCGAAATGGGTGGTAAAGTACGGGAAGTCTTACTCTGTGCTCTTTTTTCATCAAGTGCATGCTTCCATGAATTGCTAAGTCCATAGCCAGTGTGTCTATTGAAATTTTTGTCACATCGTCTTTCGCTGTTTTTTCTAATCAGAGAGTACCAATGGTTCAAAGCGTGGGCCAGAATTCTCAAATGTTCAAACATAACCTTGTGTTTATTTAGGCGGCTATGCGCAGCCACCACTTATTTTTCAAAATTCCAGTACTTCGGTTGGCGCTGATTTTCTAGCCACTAATTGGCAAGCGCCCTTATTGGCTTCTCCATGTAACTGCTATTACAGTCACCACGAATGTTATACACTACGATAACAATGGGATACCTCCTAAAACTGCGTCGGACCTCCTTTTGCACGGCGTAGCTGTTAGCTTCAAGTGACGTGGACTCAACAAGTGATTGGGAGCTCCCTGCAGAAATAATGAACAATACTGCTTCTACAGTCATCCATAATTGCGAAAGTGTTGCTCGTGCAGAATTTTGTGTACGAAGTGACCTCTCGAGTATGTCCCATAAATATTTGATGGGACTTATGTCGGGCAACCTGGGTGGTCAGATCATTCGCTCAAATTGTCCAGAGTGTTCTTCAAACTAATAGCGAACAATTGTGGCCCAATGACATTGCGCATTGTCACCCAAAAAAATTGCATCGTTGTTTGGGAATATGAGGTCCATGGGTCGTTGCAAATGGTCTCCAAGTTGCCTCACGCAACCGTTTTCACTCAATGATCGGCTCATGTGGCCAGAGAACGCAGACCACTCCATGTAAACACAGCCCACATCATTTTGGAGCCATCGCCAGCTTCAACAGTGCCTTGTTCACAATCTGGATTCACAGTTTCGTGAGTACAGCGCCACACTCGAACCCTACCATCAGCACTTACCAACTGAAATCGGGAGTCGTCTTACCAGGCCACCGTTTTCCACTCGTCTAGGGGTCAACCGATATGGTCATGAACCCTGGAGAGCGCTGCAGGTGATGTCGTGCTGTTAGCAAAGGCACTCGCATCGGTCGTGTGCTGCCATAGCCCATTAACACCACCTTTCGCGTCCGTCCCCAGTAGCTGATTAGTCAGCGCGACAGAATGTCAATTCTAAGGGCAAGACGAGACTTCCAGACCACGACTGGCCACAGGTCTGGAAGAACGTCTCGGAATGGACACTTCCTGAGAACGCCAGGGACATCTGGTATAAAATCATCCACCAAACAGTGCCGACAAATGAAAAACTAGCACACATAAAAATGCGGGAATCTCCAAACTGCGAACTCTGCAACCACACCGACACCATCGAGCATCGTTATGGTTGCAGAGAGAGCGGGGAAATATGGGCGACAGAGAGAATGATCGCCCACATCAACAGAACCGACGAGAGGGCATTACACGTCACAGCTGTCACTGTCCCGGACGCGAAGCCTTTCCCCAGCGCAAAACGTCTGGCCACAATGTGGATCATCGCCATGACGGCACACGCCATCGTCAGCAAACGGCAGACCGACAAGGCGCAGTTCCTCACGGGCCTGTGAGAAGAACACAAGAGGGACAAACAACGCTCCAAGTACCGCGAGACCTTCCAGAACTTCCTGCAGGTCCCGCTGGACGCCGCCTTCCGAAATGCCTTCGGCACGACGTGACCGACTCCCTCCCACAACACCCACACCTCAGTCGCTGAGGACGTCGCCCACCGATCCCTCCAAAGCCCCGACGTCATGAGTGGTGTAGTGCGGAAAGCGTTTGCGAAAATGTGTGTAAAGTGAAAGTGTGTACGTGTAGCAGTGCCAAAGTGAGTGAAGTGTGCCAATTATAGCCACAGTATCCAGTACCCAATAGCCAAATAAAGCAGGCAAAAAGGAAATGATCAGCCATTAATTCAGTGCAAAGGATACAAAGAAGTGTTCCAACATAATAACGAAATGTCAAACAGTGTATTTCATGTAATTAATGTGCTCTCTCACTCACATTCTCTCTCTCTCTCTCGCTCTCTCCATTCAAGGTACGTTTTTTTCTTTTATCTTTTTTGTTTTGTTGTGTTTGTTCCTGTGATATATATATTCGTTTCGGACCTCTTGATAAGTATGGAAGTGTGATTACGCATGTCAATCACATCGAGATTACGGGCAGCATGGGGTTCACGCCTGAGCCTCAGGACGTGCGCTAGCAGCGCATGTCGGGTGTTTCAGTCGTCAACTTCGCGTCTGCGGGTGTAATGGGAATATTGCGATGCAATCAACGCCATTGTTTATGTGCTTTGTCATGCTATGGATTGCTGAAGAAAAAATATAGGAGGTCCATTTAAAACAACATAAGTTTGTGTTAAAAAACACATATGCTTTCGTTTTAGAATGTTTCCAAATATGTACATTCACGGGCCCCAGCCCTACATTGATACCGGTGAAAGTCGTTTTCCAATAGCTGTTATTGTTCCAGAGATATTTTGGGTGGACAAGATAGCTGGGACACCCTATATATATCGGCTCATCATGTGCCTCACCGTAGCATGCCTCTTTGTGACTTACAATAATTTTAACATTCTCTGCCCCAAAATTCTGTGAAAACTGTTGTGTCCACCCTTACGCAGTACATTAATAACCTGCTTTATTCATTAATTTATTCACATAGATGTTCTGATCTATATTCCCCTTTCGCCTTTGGCAACCATATAGCGAAAATGCCAAAATAGGTGCATTTCAAATGCCATACAGAATAAATTTTTTTAAATTCAAAATACAAAAAAATCGAAGTAAAGCAAGTTTGTAATTAAAAATAAAAGACATAAACAAATGACAGGAAAAATTAACTGAAGGACACTCAGAGAATAAAAGTGTTGTAAGTCAACCAAAATACTACTAAAAGAACAATCAGAACAGAAACGAGAAAATGCACATCACCGTTCAATAGTGAAGCACACCATTTCATGTAAAATCTGTAATTGTTAAAAATTGTAAATAAAAGTTTATATACGTTACAAAAAAAAAAGGTTCGATTCCCGGCTGGGCCGGAGATTTTCTCCGCTCAGGAACTGGGTGTTGTCTTGTCCCAAACATCATCATTTCATCGCCATCGACGCACAAGTCGCCAAAGTGGTGTCAAATCGAAAGACTTAACCCGGCGAACGGTCTACCTGACAGGAGGCCCTAGCCACACGACCAACTTTCGCAGCACTGTCCTGGCGGGCTTAGTCGGGCGTCCCACATTAATTTCTGCAGTTATTTCACGCCGTGTTGCTGGTCTGTTAGCACTAGCAACTATATGGAAACGTCTCTGCTCTCCGTCGTTAAGTGAAGGCCGTCGGCCACTGCGTTATCTATGGTGAGTGCTGTCGCCTGAAGTTTCGTATTCTCGGCACACTCTTGATACAGTGGATCTCGGAATATTGAATTCGCTAACTATTTCCGAAGTGGAATGTCCTATGCAGCTAGATCCAACTACCATTCCGTGTTCAAATTCTTAATTCCCGTTGTGCGGCCACCTTTCCACGTGAATCACCTCAGTGCAAACGACAGCCCTGCCTACGCGCTGTCCTTGTACAGCTTGTGCACGTGGCACTGCTGCCGTCTGTATACGTGCACATCTGTATCCCACCACTCCTGTCGCCTCGGTGTTTATGCCTGGCACTCTCACTTCCAGATTATCTTCATTGGTTCGCAACATTTCCTAATCTTCCTGAGCGTAATGAAACACTGGTCCGCTTCATTGCCTGTTTAAGATTCTACCTATATTAGTAGTTGTCGCGCCGCAGAATGGAAGCCACGCCACGTGTTGGTCCTTCTGCTTTTGTTGAACGGCATCACATCTTGGTTTCCTCGACAGTGTTGGCCTAGTGTCAGGACTGAAGAGCTGCCCCTTCTGAACAGTGTCGTCAGATGGTTCACTCACTGCCTTCTTGTCCGAAATAGTCCTGGCACTGTGTGTTAGGGTGTTTGGCATAGCCCTTTCCTGAGCCGTATAATGAAAACTACGTGCGTTGAAATATAGGTCAGGATGTGTCAGTTTTAGAGACAGAGAATAACGGAGTTGTAGATATTATGTCCGGACGCATACTGCAACATACCTGAAGGAACAGGATGGACAGAGGGGGCACTTTCAGGGGCCGTTCTTAGAAACCCTCCGTTAAAAAATTAACAGTGACTGGTGACAATGGCGAACCTGTCGCTATACCATCAGTCATTTCGTAGTAATTTCTGCCATAGAAAAGTGCAAAAACTTGTACAGGAAGCAGCAGGTGCGGTAAGTATGCTACTAGCCGGGTCTTAGCGACAGTAAAGCTCTCCAAGTCGAGTATTAACAGGATGGAGAGATAGGGAATGAAATTGATGGAGAAAGATGAAGAATTCACAGAGGTGATAAAAGTGGTGGGACAGCGATGTGTACATACACACATAACGGTAGTATCGTGTACAGAATGTATAAAGGGCAGTCCATTGGCTGGGCTGTCACCTGTACTCAGGTGATTCTAGTCAGGAGGTGTCCGACGTCATCATGGCCGCACGACGGGAACTAACAGACTCTGAACGCGGTTGCTAGTTGGAGCCACACTCGTGGGACATTTCATTTTCGAAATCGTCAGGTAATTTAGTATTCTAAGATTCACAGTATCAAGAGTGTGTCGAGAGTACTAAATCTGAGGCATTACCTTTCGCGACGTATAGCACAGTGGCCGACGGTCTTTACTTAGCGGTGGAGAGCAGCGGCGTTTCTTGTAGAGGTGTCAGTGCTAATAGAGAAGCAACACGGCGTAAAATGACCGCAGAGACAGGCTGGACAGTGAAGGGGGAGGCGTGTTTACAGCGACAAGAAGTGCAATAGTATCGAAGGAAATTGACGGAGATCCGAAATGTGAAATAATTTGGGTGAAGGTGACGGTTCAAGCAGGGTCAGACATGGTAATTGGATGTCTCTATAGGCCCCCTGGCTCAGCAGCTGTTATGGCTGAGCACCTGAAGGATAATTTGGAAAATATTTCGAGTAGATTTCCCCACCATGTTATAGTTCTGGGTGGAGATTTTAATTTGCCGGATATAGACTGGGAGACTCAAACGTTCATAACGGGTGGCAGGGACAAAGAATCCAGTGAAATTTTTGTAAGTGCTTTATCTGAAAACTACCTTGAACAGTTAAACCGAGAACCGACTCGTGGCGATAACATATTAGACCTTCTGGTGACAAACAGACCCGAACTATTTGAAACAGTTAACGCAGAACAGGGAATCAGCGATCATAAAGCAGTTACTGCATCGATGATTTCAGCCGTAAATAGAAATATTAAAAAAGGTAGGAAGATTTTTCTCTTTAGCAAAAGTGATAAAAAGCAGATTTCAGAGTACCTGACGGCTCAACACAAAAGTTTTGTCTCAAGTACAGATAGTGTTGAGGATCAGTGGACAAAGTTCAAAACCATCGTACAATATGTGTTAGATGAGTATGGGCCAAGCAAGATCGTAAGGGATGGAAAAGAGCGACCGTGGTACAACAACCGAGTTAGAAAACTGCTGCGGAAGCAAAGGGAACTTCACAGCAAACATAAACATAGCCAAAGCCTTGCAGACAAACAAATATTACGTGAAGCGAAATGTAGTGCGAGAGGCGTTCAATGAATTCGAAAGTAAAGTTCTATCTACTGACTTGGCAGAAAATCCAAAGAAATTTTGGTCTTATGTCAAAGCGGTAGGTGGATCAAAACAAAATGTCCAGACACTCTGTGACCAAAATGGTACTGAAACAGAAGATGACAGACTAAAGGCCGAAATACTAAATGTCTTTTTCCAAAGCTGTTTCACAGAGGAAGACTGCACTGTAGTTCCATCTCTAGATTGTCGCACAGATGACAAAATGGTAGATATCGAAATAGACGACAGAGGGATAGAGAAACGATTAAAATCGCTCAAAAGAGGAAAGGCCGCTGGACCTGATGGGATACCAGTTCGATTTTACACAGAGTACGCGAAGGAATTGCCCCCCTTCTTGCAGCGGTGTACTGTAGGTCTCTAGAAGAGCGTAGCGTTCCAAAGGATTGGAAAAGGGCACAGGTCATCCCCATTTTCAAGAAGGGACGTCGAGCAGATGTGCAGAACTATAGACCTATATCTCTAACGTCTATCAGTTGTAGAATTTTGGAACACGTATTATGTTCGAGTATAATGACTTTTCTGGAGACTACAAATCTACTCTGTAGGAATCAGCATGGGATTCGAAAAAGACGATCGTGTGAAACCCAGCTCGCGCTATTCGTCCACGAGACTCAGAGGGCGATAAACACGGGTTCCCATGTAGATGCCGTGTTTCTTGACTTCCGCAAGTAGTTCGATACAGTTCCCCACAGTCGTTTAATGAACAAAGTAAGAACATATGGACTATCAGACCAATTATGTGATAGGATTGAAGAGTTCCTAGATAACAGAACGCAGCATGTCATTCTCAATGGAGAGAAGTCTTCCGAAGTAAGAGTGATTTCAGGTGTGCCGCAGGGGAGTGTCGTAGGACCGTTGTTATTCACAGTATACATAAATGACCTTGTGGGTGACATCGGAAGTTCACTGAGGCTTTTTGCGGATGTTATATCGAGAGGTTATACCCGTGGTGTCACCGCCAGACACCACACTTGCTAGGTGGTAGCTTAAATCGGCCGCGGTCCATTTAGTACATGTCGGACCCGCGTGTCGCAACTGTGTGATCGCAGACCGAGCGCCACCACAAGGCAGGTCTCGAGATACGGACGAGCACTCGCCCCAGTTGTACGACGACTTTGCTAGCGACTACACTTACGAAGCCTTTCTCTCATTTGCCGAGAGACTGTTAGAATAGCCTTCAGCTAAGTCCATGGCTACGACCTAGCAAGGCGCCATTAGCCTTACATAGCAAGTGATAGTTTGATAGTTATCGTATGAAATGTTTCATCCGGAATGCTGTATTCACAACAAGGATAAATAAAAGTTAAGTATTCGAGGAGCTGCATACTTTTCTTATTAGCTTTCACTCCTTATCCTGTTCCAGAATTCACGCCCGTCTGCGTTAGATAGCTTCCATTTCGGCTTCCTCTATCTACAAGGTGTTGGCACATTTACCAACACATCAATAACAATGGAAAATTGTACTGAAATGCAGGAGGATCTGCAGCGAATTGACGCATGCTGCAGGAAATGGCAATTGAATCTCAATGTAGACAAGTGTAATGTGCTGCGAATACATAGAAAGAAAGATCCCTTATCATTTAGCTACAATATAGTAGGTCAGAAACTGGAAGCAGTTAATTCCATAAATTATCTGGGAGTACGCATTAGGAGTAATTTAAAATGGAATGATCATATCAAGTTGATCGTCGATAAAGCAGATGCCAGACTGAGATTCATTGGAAGAATCCTAAGGAAATGCAATTCGAAAACAAAGGAAGTATGTTACAGTACCCTTGTTCGCCCACTGCTTGAATACTGCTCAGCAGTGTGGGATCCGTACCAGATAGGGTTGATAGAAGAGATAGAGAAGATCCAACGGAGAGCAGCGCGCTTCGTTGCAGGATCATTTAGTAATCGCGAAAGCGTTACGGAGATGATAGATAAACTCCAGTGGAAGACTCTGCAGGAGAGAAGTTTCGAGAACATACCTTCATCGAGGAGTCAAGCAGTATATTGCTCCCTCCTACGTATATCTCGCGAAGAGACCATGAGGATAAAATCAGAGAGATTAGAGCCCAACAGAGGCATACCGAGAATCCTTCTTTCCACGAACTATACGAGACTTTAATAGAAGGGAGAACCGATAGAGGTACTCAAGGTACCCTCCGTCAAACACCGTCAGGTGGCTTGCGGAGTATGGATGTAGATGTAGATGTAGAAATCAATGTGGGACGCACGGCGAACTCATCCGTTGTGACAGTGCGGCAAAATTGGAAGAAGTGGGCCATGCGAGCGCCCCTGTTAAGAGCATGGCATTCCCTGCAGCGCCTTTCCTGGGCTTGTGACCATATTGATTGAAATCTAAAGGACTAGAAAACCGTGGCCTGGTAAGATGAGTCCTCATTTCACGTGGTTAGATTCGAGTGTGGCGCAGACTCCACGAAGCCGTGGACACAAACCGTTAACAAGGCCCTGCGCAAGCTGGTGGTGGGTCCATAGTGGTGTGAGCTGTGTTTACCTGGTGACGGACTGGATCCTCTGGTCCAGCAGAACCGAACATTGACAGCAAATGGTTATGTTCGGCTACTTGGAGCTCATTTGCAGCCTTTCTTTGACTCCATGTTATGGATGACAATGCGCCATGTCACTCAGCCACATTTGTTCGCGATTGATTTCAAGATCATTCTGGACATTCGAGAGAATGATTTGGCCACCCAGATGATCCGACACGAATCCGATGAAACATTTATGGGACACAACCGAGAGTCCAGTTTGTGCACAAATCCTGTGCCAGAGACACTTTTGCTATTATGGACGGTTGCAGAGGCAACACGACTCGATACTTCTGCAGGGGACTTCCAATGACTTGTCGAGTCCATGATTGTCACGTGGAGTGGCCGCCCTACGCTGGGCAAAAGGAGGTGTGACCTGATGTTAGGAGGCGTCCCATGGCTCTTGTAAGCTCTGTGTAGTTGTCTTACTGACTGAAAAAGGAATGCTACAGTTCGCTTTAATGCGACTGATTATGTATGAAAAAGAAGCAGTATTCGTAAGAGTGTTAAATTTTTTTTATTATTGCCCACTGACGCATTTTACATTTATTTAGGCAGCTTCGGATTGGGTGATATTTGGTAGCATCGGTATATGAGATACTGCGCATAAAATATCCCAGTAGGTAAATGCCACTTGTCCTTATTACAGCATGTGGCACAGTCCAATGCAAACCACTGATTATACAGGGTGGTCCATTGATAGTGACCGGGCCAAACATCTCACGAAATAAGCGTCAAACGAAAAAACTAAAAAGAACGAAACTTGTCTACCTTGAAGGTGGAAACCAGATGGCGCTAGATGGCGCTGCCATAGGTCAAACGGATATCAACTGCATTTTCTTAAATAAGAACCCTCATTTTTTATTACATATTCGTGTAGTACGTAAATAAATATGAATGTTTCAGTTGGACCACTTTTTTTGGTTTGTGATAGATCGCGCTATAATAGCCACAAACGTATACGTACGTGGTATCACGTAACATTCCGCCAGTGCGGACGGTATTTGCTTCTTGATACATTACCCGTGTTAAAATGGACCGTTTAGCAATCGCGAAAAATGTCGATATCGTGTTGATGTACGGCTATTGTGATCAAAATGCCCAACGGGCGCGTGCTATGTATGCTGCTCGGTATCCTGGACGACATCATCCAAGTGTCCGGACCGTTCGCCGGATAGTTACGTTATTTAAGGAAACAGGAAGTGTTCAGCCACGTGTAAAACGTCAACCACGACGTGCAACAAATGATGATGGCCATGTAGGTGTTTAGCTGCTGTCGCGGCTACTCCGCACATCAATAGCAGACAAATTGCGCGAGAATCGGGAATCTCAACAACGTCGGTGTTGAGAATGCTACATCAACATCTATTGCACCCGTACCATATTTCTATGCACCAGGAATTGCATGGCGACGACTTTGAACGTCGTGTACAGTTCTGCCACTGGGCACAAGAGAAATTACTGGACGATGACAGATTTTGTGCACGCGTTCTATTTAGCGACGAAGCGTCATTTACCAACAGCGGTAGCGTAAACCGGCATAATATGCACTATTGGGCAACGCAAAATTCACGATGGCTGCGACAAGTGGAACATCAGCGACCTTGGTGGGTTAATGTATGGTGCGGCATTATGGGAGGAAGGATAATTCGCCCCATTTTATCGATGGCAATCTAAATGGTCCAATGTATGCTGATTTCCTACGTAATGTTCTACCGATGTTACTACAAGATGTTTCACTGCATGACAGAATGGCGATGTACTTCCAACATGATGGATGTCCGGCACATAGCTCGCGTGCTGTTAAAGCGGTAATGAATAGCATATTTCATGACAGGTGGATTGGTCGTCGAAGCACAATACCACGGCCCGCACGTTCACCGGATCTGACGTCCCCGGATTTCTTTCTGTGGGGAAAGTTGAGGGATATTTGCTATCGTGATCCACCGACAACGCCTGACAACATGCGTCAGCGCAATGTCAATGCATGTGCGAACATTACGGAAGGCGGACTACTCGTTGTTGAGAGCAATGTCGTTACACGTATTGCCAAGTGCATTGAGGTTGACGGACATCATTTTGAGCATTTATTGCATTAATGTGGTATTTACAGATAATCACGCTGTAACAGCAAGCGTTCTCAGAAATGATAAGTTCACAAAGGTACATGTATCACATTGGAACAACCGAAATAAAATGTTCAAACGTTTTCTACGTTCTGTATTTCAATGTAAAAAACCTACCTGTTACCAACTGTTCGTCTAAAATTGTGAGCCATATGTTTGTGACTATTACAGCGCCATCTATCACAAAGCGAAAAAAGTGGTCCAACTAAAACATTCATATTTCTTTACGTACTACACGAATATGGTGGTTCCTACTTTAAAAAACGCAGCTGATATCCGTTTGACCTATGGCAGCGCCATCTAACGGGCCAACCATAGCGCCATCTGGTTTCCCCCTTCAAGCTAGACAAGTTTCGTTCTTTGTAGTTTTTTCGTTTGTGTGTTATATCGTGAGATATTTGGCCCGGTCACGATCAATGGATCACCTTGTATGTATATTAAAAACCTGCAAAGCAATTCTTAAATATTTTTGAAGCTATTAACATGCAGGAAGAGGAATGCGGGTGTATAGGATCTTCGTGCACATGATGATACGTCTCCAAGGTCCTCCTGTCAACAAAAAAAGTAAGTACAGACACCAGCTCTCGCTTGTGCCTAATTCCTTGATTAGTAATTTTGTTATTCTGATTTCTTGCCGATCGTGATTGTTACCCTCTTTTTCTTGCTCTTACTTCAAAAACTTTTCTTTGTGATTTAGTTGCCCTTCCAAATATCCTCTTCAATGGGAAACCAATGTGGTTTCATATACATTTGTTTCTGCAGTTGTGCCTGGTTGGGCCTGATGAACATAAAGAGCGATTAACCGTAAAATATTTACTTTATTTAGATTACTTTTCTCTGCTGACATACATTGTTTATTTTCGAAAGCCCAAATGTTCGTAACTTTCTTCCTATGCAACACCACGTCATGTCATGGGTCCCTTGTGATTTTTCAGAAGGCTATTCTACCTTGCTTAGCATCCTGTACCCTTCTTTAGGGTTGATCTTCGCTCTCGCAACCGCGCAGAGCCTTATCCCTTCACCCATAAAATAAAACACCACTCTCGCAACTGCACAGAACCCTCTCAACACATACTTCCCCAGTTAACGTCACCCTGAGAATGAACTTCTTCACATAACTTTGCAGGTCACCCTGACTCTGCTGGTAGGTACCTAATGCATATAAAAAAACTCGCTATAGCTTCATGAAAAATCTGTTCGGTAGCCCCTTGAACAAACGCTCATTATGTTTTTCTTGTCTGTTTCAACGAGCTCGCTGGTCAAGATGTCCGCCACAGACTCAGCTACCTAGTCATTTTTCTGCTTTACTGTAACCGCTAATTTCTCCATTGCTTGCCCCACATTCTGCACATTTACTGGCATCTATAACGTCGCTTGAATCACGAATCACTGACTTCTTATGGACAGAACTGTAGGCCATGTTTGGCCAAATGTACCCCTTATTTACTAAACAACAACATACACAGAAGAAGTTGCCATAACAATAACAGCTGTAACATCTAACTAACACTAACATTTTTTTACAAAAAACAGAACAACATGGTCTCATCCTATCCCACATAGGACTTCGCATGTGTGATATGGTGCACTCCCAAGGACGTAACGGTTTTTAGGCTCTCTAGCTCCACGTCATTGGGACGGGGAATTTGCCACACCCGCACAGGGCCATGATACAAAGCGAAGAACTTTTTGCACACTTTCTTCTGTTTATTAGACTAGCCATGAGATTTTACCAACACTTTGTCATTGACTGAAAATATCCTCACTACTGCCGACTTGTCCGACATCACCTTACGCGAGTGTGCAGCCACCTGAATGTTTTGCAACGCCTGGCGTATAATCTCCCTATGTCAAAATCTTGGGCATGGGTGAAAATCTACAAGCTCGTGAATTCTGTCCGGCGAATAGGTGTTCTTAAGCACTGTCACCGAGGGAAGAAGTGTGGTGCTATGGGGCATTTCATTGATGGCCTCCTCAAAGTCTTTAAGAAAGACGTCCCATGTTTCATGTCGTCTCGAACAGTACATGCGGCACATCGCTCCCAAATCCTTCATCGTTCGTTCGGCGATGTTAGAACCTGTTTTGTAGCTGGAGATGTAAATAGGCTTGATGTTGTATTCCCGAAGGGTTGCCTGCCACTGTTCTCACGTGTACTGAGGACCGTTGTCAGACGTACTCCGGTCGACACGCCCAGCTTGCTTTGAAAAGTCTCGCCGCAAAGGCTGACTGACACTGAGACCCGTAGCCCTTTTCGAAGGTGTCGGCCGAACGCTACAGAGTCTGTACATTTGCGACACTCAGGCGCCAACTCTATTTGCCGAAAACTACTCCGCAAGTCGATCGAAGAAAAGATCGATACGCCGTCAAACTTCTGCAACAGCTCTTCTAGCGTCTCTGGTCTATCCGTATCTGGAATGATTATGGTGTTAATTTGACGGGAGTCTAGGACCAGGCGGATTTTTCCATTCGTTTCTCTACTACACGTGGAAATATCCTCTTCAATTACTTCGTCTCTTGGCATTTCTTGAATTCGTGCGCCACCTGTTTCCTATATACCAGCGGTATGGGATAGGTAGGTACACGGAAGGGAACATAGGTCCTTACTCTAAACCTATATTGAAACCCTCTTATGGCTCCCGGTTTCGGAATAAATACCTCCGCATTTCTTCTTAGCACTAATTCTATTCTCTGTGCAGCGGCTACGCCTTCGAGTACCGCCACTTTTGCTTGTATTGCCTCGTGGATCCCTGTCAGTGTTTCGCCTCTGTCCTGACGGCTCGTTTGTAATTGCTCCTGTGCAGAGTGCGGTCGCGCACCCTGACTCTGGTCTCCAGTAATCCTTAGATTCAGACAATCCACTGGTAGTTCATCTTTCGTCATTTGTTCTGCGAACCTAATGCACGTTTCGCTCTTTTCTCCTAACAGTGGTGTGCCGAGGCCCATATTGATTATCGCCTTGTGTTGGTCATAAAATCAATCCCTATGATCTTCTGAGTCGCGAGGTGTGGAACGATGTAAAAATTTCCGTGGAGTACATACCCCTGACAAAAAAACTCCAGTCTTGTCTGATGCTTAATTTCAGTGAGTTTCACTCTGAAGGCACCTCGGGTTATAACCTTCTGGTCCTTTAGTGTCGGAGGTTTCAACAACATGTTGCACCTATGAAATGGGGTTTCCGAGATCGCTGGAATTTGTCTCCCGCTGTCTAGTATAGCCTCAGCTGTTATGTCACCTAGTTTAATCTTAATAACCGGGTGCAGATCTCACGTAACACCTTCCTCCCTCTCCTCTAAGAGCGATTCCCTAATTTCCTCATACTTGAGCATGTAGCTGTGGCGGTTTCTGACACGTGGTGCGGGTTTTTATGCCACCGACCCCGCAACGTTGGCTACTCATGGCTGCTCCTGCACCTCTTCTATCTGTGCACGCCCAGGATTTGGCCCCCTAATATCCATAGTCTGCGGATTGTCTTATCGTCTTTTGTGGGATGCAAAGTTAGGTAGTGGGTGTTCTTGCGACCACGGATGGTTGTTGCCCCACTTTTCTTTCCTCCATTTATTACCGTTATTCGTTTTTGCTTCTTGTTGACCGCAATACATCTGCCAGCTGTTACTACTGTGCCGTTGGTTCATCCATTTTTGATCTGCTTGTGGGTTGAAATTTTGTGACACGACTTTCGTTTCTCTATCTCTCTTACAGTTATACGCCAGCTCCTCGTTCAGCAAGTATTCGACTTCTTTCGGTATGTTCCTGAAGTCCTTCACATCGTCCCCGCATTGACCTATCAGATTTTGTTGGTAACGTGTGGGCAGCTTCATGTAGCAAATGCGGATAATCTCGTTATTCATATACGGGTTATCTAGGAATTGATTTTTCCGGACCATCTGGTCAAAGAATTTCACTGCGCTTTTGAAGCCTACAGCTTCCATGTCTTTAGCCATCATCATTTCGTGTTTTATTCTCGTCTGAGCACTTTGTGACCAGTATCGACTGAGAAATATTGAGCGAAATTCTTCGAACGATTCGCAAGACTTCCCACGTTGAAGCATCGTTTCCGCCACCAACCCTCCTAAATGTGCACGTACAAAGTCGATCTGTTTCCGCGCTGGCCAATGCGGTGGCAATGCTTCTGTGAATTGGGAGATAAAAGTACGTAGGTGTATAACATTGTTCTGCTCTCGAAAGTGTTGGAATCTTCGTAGGCATAAGTACTGCTCCTCGTATCTTGGAGCACGTTCATTTGCATAACCCTGCTCTATGCTGTAATGTGTCGGCGGTGTACTGTCTCCTCCGTTCGTACTGTTTTGTGTTTCCGTACTACCGGAATCTCCGCTCTGCGAGTTGCACCATTGCAGAAGTAAACAGTACTCACGGCTGCTTCGTACCGACCTCGGCTCTGCCACAGTATCTTGCCTCATGACGGCCTGTCTAGCTGCTTGAATGGGACTCGCTTCATAAGTGGGAGTACCAAACTGATTCCGTCCCGTGCTACTAACACCGCCACCGTTCAGAAACTCTGTGTCCCTATTTAGCGGTGTTACATTTCCTGCGCTCTCTTGTGATTGCACAGCGTCCCCAGTTATCTGCGTGCGAAGATTTTCACGTTATTGCTGCACGATCTGCGCGACCCTTTCGTCGGTGGACTTTTCCATCTGCGCCACTCTCTCTTCAACTATTTCCTCGACATTAATCTGTGATGACTTTCCCGCAACTTTCGCCAGTTTGTCCAGGCGATGTTTCAGTTTAGTCAGTTCCTTTTCTCCGACGGAGGTCGCCGTCTTAGTCTGCTCGCAAGTCTCTTGGGCAATCCGTTTCGCACCGCGTGCATCTCGTCTCGCCAGAACTGCGTCCTTTTTAACTTCGCCTAACTCTCTCTTAATTTCTTCCGCGATGGAAAACAATTTCGTTTCCAGACCTCTGCGCATCCTATCTAATTTCTCATCGGTCTTTCTGCTGTTATCGTCTACCTTTCTACTTCGTGCGTCTAAATTTTCCTTGATGTTTACCTTGTTTTCATCCATCTTCCTTATTAATTGCTCGAGCAACCACTCATCTATCGTCACAGTTCCTTCAGGACTTCGCGGTCTCGGCGAGTGGATAGCTTTCTCTACCCGGTGATCGTTATGGTTGGATTCGTGTCCGTCTGGTCTTCTTACGGTGCCAGCTCGACGTGCCCCAAACGCCGGAGGCCCACTGTAGCAGCGTCTGGTTGGTATCGGACTATAATTGTCCTGCCGGCTCAAATTAATTTTACTACCACAGTACTCGAATTCAACTTCAGATTCGGAGTTGTCTCCTTCACCGCTAGTATAACCATAACCTCTGCTAGCCAAGTTACCCGTGTTGGATCGTTCTGCCTATATTTGCTCATGCTTAAACGGAACCTCGTGAACTTCTGCGGCTACCAACATCCTATTTTCCTCACTACGGCCTTCTATATTTCTCTCACTAGCCTGCGTTCGCTCTCCAACCTTGGCTTGGCTACGCGTCCTCGTGTACTAACGATTATTACCCCCAATGTTGTGGACTGGCAAGACAGCCAATCCACAATGACGGGTAGCCGAAAGGCACGCGTTTAAGCTCACGCAGGCTGGCGTGAGGTCTGGAACTGGACAAGATAATTAATATAGCCAATAACGTACGTAGCTGCTGGAATACTTAACTTTAATCCATAATTGGTGAACATCGGTCTGACGGTACATGCATTACAAGATAAATAGCAATTGATAATGGCGCCTTGCTAGGTCGTAGCAAATGACGTAGCTGAAGGCTATGCTAACTATCGTCTCGGCAAATGAGAGCGTAATTTGTCAGTGAACCATCGCTAGCAAAGTTGGCTGTACAGCTGGGCCGAGTGCTAGGAAGTCTCTCTAGACCTGCCGTGTGGTGGCGCTCGGTCTGCAATCACTGATAGTGGCGACACGCGGGTCCGACGTATACTACCGGACCGCGGCCGATTTAAAGGTGCGAGGTGCCGGGGCTAGCAGTGTATTTAACACTAAATTCTAGAATCTACATATGTAAATGATGCTCTATGCCCCCCCTATTCTAACTCCGACTTTTGCTGTTGCACAAGGATTAAAAAATATACGCGAACTGACTGTAATCAACCCTGCAAGTGGAGTAGAAAAGAGTTTGGCACCTGCAATAATTTAATTTGATAAATAAGTTAAATAAAGGAAGGTTTCATAAACGTAGTGAGAAATGATGGGTTGCTCTACCGATTAACAGAATGAAAGTTCTGTCCAAAATAGCAATATGATTTATTAAGACTAAACACAAAATAATAAACAAAAACACATGTATTCTAATTTATAATACATCAAATTGGCTCAAATTGGATACACAAACAAACGCTGTGAAGGTGAAGTTGTCCCTAAACTTGATTGTGAGTTTTCTGACGAAGTGGTATGTGGAGCCAATTCCTTGCCACTCAAATCATAAGAGAGACACACAGCTAACCCAACATTAATTGCTGCTACTCAAGACAGAACAAAGTTAGAAAAAGACGAACAGGCGCGCTCTGCTGAGCTCTGATTATCACCTAGGAAAATCCCTATCTGCCTGTGCTGCGGACATACATTACCAAACTGTCTTCTTAACTGCAAGAACACGATCTGGCGTACCGCAGGCGATGGCTGGTTGCTTCGACGTCCTCGACCGAAAGGCGAGAGCCGACTACCATGAGCACCCGTACAGGCCGAACACAGAACATTCCCGCCCCCACGATAGTGGCCGTGGTTAAACGTTCCAATCAGCAACTCGAAAACCGGCGGAAAATTCCACTCCATTGCCGGAGCACTACCATTCCACCAATGGAGATTCTTGGCGCCAATTTCTGCGCTGATTTTGCTACGTCACGGAGCTATGCCCTGAGCAAGCCAATCACGGTTACTATTTTGCAGAAAGCGCGGGAATTTTCCCGCCACAACTGCCTGGGTACACAAGTCATTCCCACGCCACGCTGGTAGCCCGCCAGAAAGTGTTTTCGCTAAGTTTCTGCGAAGTAACGGAACCTCTAGCCCAGCCGCTACTCCAGGCCCCGGCGGGCGTGTCTCTTGACAATGTTGGCGTCTGCAAAGCATTCACTCGACTTCCTCACACCCGTCGGCTTAACCCTCTCCAGCTCAGGAGAGCCCGCCTGTCACCGGACCACCCGGGTGACGAGAGACGCTGCGTGGGAAGTCCGCGTGTGAAGGAATAGCAACTTTGCACCGCATGCAATTAGAGAGGAGAATCGTAAGATAGAAATATGAGAGGGGGCTCATGCCACCTCTCAAAGGCTACCACCTAGCAAGTGTGGTGTCTGGCGGTGACACCACACTCAAAATAACAATTAACTACACAAAAATGCAGCACATAAAACGCAAATCAAATCACAAAAAGAATTAAAATAACTTCCAGCAAAAGACAAGAAGAAGAGAAAAAAATTTCGACGATTTTGTGAAAACTACACATATGCACAATATAGGAAGGCCATGTCATGAGCGATTTCTCTGTCATCGTCCCACCAACATTTCAACATAGTTGTAGGTTACTCTCTCTCGTCAGTACACATACAAGAGCATACAAACTACATAATACATCAAATATCCTGAAAAACAATAATAAATAAATAAATAAATAAATAAATCACCACGATTCAGCAACAACACAAGAAATTATTTATCTTATATCGCTCAATTACTGCGTGAAACCTTCTGCCTTATTCAGTAGCGAGAGTTTCAAACACCATAACCATTAGCTGAAATTAAGATCACCTTTAACAAAAATTTGTAAAATCCAACTACATCACAAAAAAATGGCTATTTGTGAACAATCCTGGCATGGTCACCATGTATAAGCTTATTTGTCTGTCGCTGACATAGAAGCCTACTTTCCTTCCCGTCTGGGTAAGCTGTGCAGTGACTAGGTTACATATAAAGCTTATATGGACAGGTTAAATGCTAGCTACAATGAAGTCGATAGTTCTATTGTAGTACTGGCATTTAATTTTGATATTTCCCACAACTGACAAAATTTACAAAAATGTTAATTTCTTTTTTTCCACCCACACACTCCTGAGAATGGCACATTAACTAATTTGCAATAACACGCCCCAATTACTGGCAGCTATGTTGATAAATACTCAGCATCTCATAATAATAACTACAAGATCAAGAATACTAGATAAGTTGTTGGAAGTGGTTGAACGTTGGTGAAAATCTCGCTTCTGAGCACACAAAGAGTGCTAACCACAGAACACTGCATGGAACTCGCGTTGGTGCAGTGCTGCGATACAGACCATTTATCTCCTGCGCTGAACCTCGCCGCGTAGACCCTAAAACAATGCTCAATCCTACACCTATAGTGAAGGCAATCACTCAAACTGGCCCTATGTTGAAGATACCGGTAATTCGGATGGCCCTGCCGCCTCCGAATCACAGCACTCCCAGTGTGAGGTAATCGCAATTGAAAGTCGGTTCTCAAACTTCCACCCCACAGGACAGCACAAATCCTGCAAGTTAGAACTCAGATGCCAACTTTCTTTTGACAAAACTGTAACTCGACTATGAGAAAAATTCCTCTCTGCACTGATGTGCACAGAGGAACAATTCGCGTCTTAGATCTTGCGGGATGCGTCCTAACTCGCTGATGTCCAAGTCAAAGTCCGCTCCCTTCGAAGACGATGGCCAAGAAGCCGACTCCAAGTCCGTACCGCTCGATGCCTGAAGGCAAACTCCTCTTTCTCCACAATTTTCCCGTCTTCCACGCGTACGAAAACATGGCGGAAGAATACTCAGTTTCGGCCAATGTCGAACGTTCTAACTTCGCCGAAATCCCTCCAACGCAATTTTTGAGTTTCTACCCAGTGATCGTGTCGGTCATATTGCCCCTTGGCAAACGAAATTCCCGTCTTCGCCGCGTGCTGCGCAGCACAGGTGGCTCCGGAGGCCGGGCTTCCCGCAAAGGCGCCGTATTGTCCCGCGTTTCCGTTGACCGCTACCTGCCGGCCACAGCGGCCACGCTAGCTACGGCCAGCTGCAGACTTTATATTCCACAATTCTCAACTTCGACATTTTTCACCAACCCTTAAAGTTAGTAACTTAACCATGCAGACATGCAGGGAATACTACTCGAGAGTGCTTCATGTTCATCATAAGCCAGTGAAGTCATGACCCGATGCCCTTGCCAGTCCCTTTATCATTAATATTAATGTTGGCAAGGTAAGGCGTAAGTGCCCAAATCCTGGCACCGTACAAACTCACTAGCTATGGCCAATCTGGATACACAAACCGGTATCGTGCCACAAACTCTAATAAATGATTTGTCATATTTCTAACTTCTCCTCTCACTAAGAGAGCAGTCACAGCAATCGTCCACAAATGGAAAGATCTTTTGTTCGTAGATCGATCCTGTATGGATGACATCACGCACTTCTGGAGTCACTTCACGTGCCATCATCTCTTGTCGAACTTATATACTTGGAAACGTGAAGTACTGTCCATGGACAGCTAAGATCCAATCTAGTGATGCACCCCAACTGATACACCTCAGGGACAATTAATCGATGTTAGGAGAGCTTATCACTATGCCTTCTTACCGTACTGCCATGATCATATGTGTGGGTCTTGATGCAATCTCAACAATGTACTGCAGATGTTCCAGCACACCCTATTGCTGTGGCAACAACGCAGTAACAACACCAGACACTTAACACTGTGTGACGTCAGTACAGTGGCCCCGTCCCAAAAGCCTCCCACCGATGCTCAAGACATGGAACCACTTGCATCAATTCAGATGACTCAATGGACAAACCCCCACAGAGAAACCAATGAAATTGTGATGTGAAACGTGCTTAATCTATTTCTAACAATGTGATTAAGTGTCTCATTCTCACCACACTCGTGAACAATGTGCAATGTCCAAGTACAACTTGATACCCCATCAATCTTTTTTTTTAAAATTTCTTTCTCTAGTGTTTCTTGTAATGTAGTTATACCTTGTATGTGTTTATGTTTTTCATTGTAATTCTTATGTAATTGTTAGAGTAAGGCACAAAAAATACTAAGATCACTCATGGAATATTAACGTACAATTGTGTGACACAGACGTCATCTATATGTCGACATCAGATGTGTACTTATCCGTGCTATACATAAATTTCATCTGTGTACATTTGTGATAACCGACAGTATGCTACATATGAACATAAGCAGTGTACTTGGGATCACTTTGTTAAATATGACTCTTTTATGACATTGTTCTCTAGACCATGGCCGGCCGCAGTGACCGAGTGGTTCTAGGCGCTGCAGTCTGGAACCGCGCAACCGCTACGGTTGCAGGTTCGAATACTGCCTCGGGCATGGATGTGTGTGATGTGCTTATGTTAGTTATGTTTGACTAATTCTAAGTTATAGGGGACTGATGACCTCAGAAGTGAAGTCCCATAGTGCTCAGAGCCATTTTTTTTTCTCTAGACCATGGTTTTGTATTCTGTATTTATTCTTTACACATGTGTGACAACTAATATTTCTATACAGCTACACTACGATTCTCTGTGTGTATGCAAACAATGTGCCTGAAGTCCCCATAAACTGAAGCAGATACCATCACTGTCATTGTGAATGGATCATCAGTTTAAGGAATGAACCAGGGGTCACAATTAAATTATGAAAGCTCACAAAGAGATTGTTAACTTGAATAGTGTGATGTGTGATTGAGTTCAGGTTTGTTTGATATGAATATTTTCCTCTCTAATTACATATGGTGAAGAGTTGCTGTTCCTTCCTACATGGTGTCTCTCGTCACCTGGGTGGTCCGGAAAGACGGGAGGGCTCTGCTGGTCAAGAAAGGGTTATGCCGGCTGGTGTGAGGGAATGGCTGAATGGGGGGATGCTGCCCCGACGCCGACGTTGTCAAAAGAGCGGGATGAAACGCCCATGGTGGGTTCTGAGGGAGCGCCTGGGGTGAGATATTCCGTGTCGTCTCGGAAATTCGGTAAACACACATTCTGGCGAGTTAGGAGCGAGGCGTGGGAAGGACTTGAGTTCCCAGGCAGTTATCGTGGGCAAATTCCCGCGTTTTCTGTAAAAGATTACCTATGATTGTCCTGCTCTGGGAAAAGCTCCATGACGTAGCAAAATCGGCGCAAAAATTCGCGCCAAGTATCTCCATTGGTGTAGTAGAAGTGCTCCGCCAATAGAGTGGAATTTTCCACCACTTATCAAGTTGCTGATAAGCGCGTTTAACAATGGCCACTGTGGTGGGGGTGATAATGTACTGGGTTCGGCTGATACGGGTGCTCTGTAAGGGAGTCTAGTCTCGCCTTTCGTTCTGAGTAGGTTACAAGACTGGGAACTCGCTGCTCTTCACAGTCTGCTTTCCATTGGCTGTCTACTATACTTTGTTTAATAGTACCTGTTTGATGAGGTTGCGGAAGTTTTGGCTTCAATGTAACTTTCCGAGTACAGTTGGCAATTGAGCGTTCTGCGTACAAACGGCCTATGTTGTTCGTCTTGAGCAGTTTTGCCTAAAGTTGACTGTATCGGAGTTACTGTGTGACTTCGCTTGTTAAGATCAATCACTGTACCATCAGTGATTGTGTGGCGAGCTTTCTTCGTCTCCCTCAGAGGCGCATTTGAACTGCTAGGAAGTCTTTAGTCTGGAACAACCAGGCCAGGATAAGTAGTATCGGGCTATACTCGGGATATTATCATCACCACGACGGGACGTCGTAGGAACCAGCCATCGCCTCCGGTACGCCAGATCGTGTTCTTGCAGTAAAGAAGACAGCCTGGTAATGTATGTCCGCAGCACCGGCACATTGGGGGATTTTGCTACAGCAGGGCGCGCCTGTTTCCGTTCTTTCTATCTTGGTTCTGTCTTGCGTTTTCATTTTTTTAATGATTTGAGTTGCAAGTAATTGGGTCTGCATACGACTCGGTCATAAATATCACATGCTAGTTTATGGGCAACTTCACCTTCACACCAATTATCTGTGTATCAAATTGACGTATCGTAAATGTTTCATGTATTTTTGATTTTGAATTTAGTCAGAATAAATCCAATTGTTATCTTGAACAGAACTTTCACTCTGTAGTTATGTAGAGGAACCCTTTCACCTTTCACGACATTAATTAAACTTTTCACTGTAAAATTAGTTTTTATCAAACTAAATTATTGCAGGTGCCAAACTCTTCTCTACTCCACTTGCAGGGTCGATTAGAATCAGTTCGCGTTTCCTTTTTAATCCATGTGCAACAGCAAAAGTCGGAGTTAGGAAAGGGGGCGGGGGCTTACAGCATCATTTCCATACGCAAATTCTAACTGAATTTAGTGCTAAACACACTGCTAGCCCCGGCTACTAGCAATTGCTAGTGAGAATGATAGCTTGGGAGCTTTCAGGTAACGTTACTGAGTCGCATTGCATACACTGATAACAGCTCTTTGATCAAAAGGATATGGGATCCTTTAACACAAATTTCTGTACCAGATAGTCAACCTTAAACATACACGGTATTTTGCAACATTGATCCAACGAGTTACATTAATCCAAAAATTATTTCCATTCGAAAGAACAGTGCACAGTTTTTAAAAGACGAGCAGAGAAACAAGTATGAAAATGTCAAAACGACTACTTGACAGTTTCAATCAACCCAAAAGCATTAAACGTTTAATGATAAGTTTTTAATAGAGGCAGAAAAGCGTCAGTTTTTGATTGATATTGAGGTCAAGAGGAACAACTGTTTGCAGAATACAACAAGCTCTGACGTTTGTCAATAAATTGACGGCCGAAGGCGACGGCTCATTTTTCCTGACCAAAGGATTTTATGTATTCATAAGTCAACATCAATGTGACAAAACAAAAACGTTTTAGACATTACTTGCGTTGCGGCTTCAAAGCTAATATAGATCCAGTAAACAAACGAATGGTGACGTAAGGCATTATAATTGCCTCCGGTCTGAAAACATATTTCTAACTTGAAAAAACTAAACAGTAAAAAGTAAACACAATCTGCCTGCCATTGGAAAGCAATATAAAAACATTTCAGCATTCCTTAACAGCTGCTGTACATCCACTGGGGTGACAGAAGTCATGGGGTAGCTTCTAATATCGTGTCGGACCCCGTTTTCCCCGGCTTAGTGCAGCAGTTGGACATGGCGTAGACTTAACAAGTCGTTGGAAGGCCTTTGCAGAAATATTGAGCCATGCTGGATTTATAGCCATCCATGATTGCGAAGGTGTTGCCGGTGCAGGATTTTGTGCACGAACTGACCTTTCAACATGTCCTATAAATGTTCTATGGATGACCAGATCATTCGCTCGAATTGTGCAGTGTGTTCTTCAAACGAATCGCGAACAACTGTGACCCAGCGACATGGCGCATTGCCATCCATAAGAATTCCATCGTTGTTTGGAAACATGAAGCCCATGAATGGCTGCAAATGGTCACCAAGTAGCCGAACATAACCATTTCCAGTCAATGATCGGTTCAGTTGGACTGGAGGGCCCAACGCATTCCATTCTAACGCAGTCCACACCATTATGTAGCCACGGCCAGCTCGCACATTGTCTTGTTGACAACTCGGATCCGTGGCTTCTGGTCTACGCTTACTCGAAACCTACCGTCAGTTCTTACCAACTGAAATTAGGTCTCATCCGACCAGGCTACGGTTTTCCAGTCGTATATGGTCCAACTGACACGGTCACGAACCCAGGAAAGGTGCTGCGGTCGATGTTGTACTGTTATCAAAGGCTCTCGCATCGGTCGTCTGATGCCGCTTAACGCCAAATTTAGCCGCACTGTCCAGCGGATACATTCGTCGTACGTCCCACATTTATTTGTGCGGGTATTTCAAGCTGTGTTGCTTGTCTGTTGGCACTGATAACCCTACTCAGACGCCGCCGCTCTCGGTCGTTAAGTAAAGGCCGTCGGCCGCTACGTTGTCCGTGGTGAGAGAGAATACCAGAATTTTGAAATTTTTGGCACGCTCTTGGCATGGTGGATCTTGGAATATTGATTCCCAAATGATTTTCTGAACAGAATGTCCCATGCGCCCATGTCCAACTTCCATTCCAATATCAGAGCTAATTTCTGTCGTGCGGCCATAATCACATTGGCAACCTTTTCACCTGACTCACCTGAGTACAAATGACAGCTCCGTCAAAGCGCTGCCCTTTTATACCCTGTGTACGCAATACTACCGCCATCTGTATATAACTATCCCATGACTTTTGTCTCCCAAATGTACTTATCTTGTTACTGGCAGCAACTGTGAATCCTCTCAAATTCGCATATTAAATTAATGAAAATTCACTCGAGAAACCTTCATCAGTTATATAATTCACCAAGATAATTTTATTCTTCCTAGTACAGAAACAGCGAGACAGCAATTTTTCTAGTCATAGCAAAAGTTGAGTCGTTTCCTGCTTTGGATTTTTGAGATAAAAATGTTTTATGAGCTCTGACAGAAGTCGGCTAACGGATAAAAGCAGTACAGTGACCTAATCGACTGAAATAGCATAAAACATACAAAGACGTCAACTATGTGAAATTAGACTGAATGTCTTAAGGGGCGCCACACACGAGCCGCATATGGCAGCGATCTCACACCACTCGACCCCTCCACACACGCGGGATTTGCCAAGCGGTCGCAACCAGTGTCGCTAGCGCCGCGGTGCGGTCAAACTCCGCAATGCAGGCGGAACTGATGGGTTCAACTGGGCTGCTTGAGTCCAGGCTCACAAAAGAAAAACATGGACCGGAAAAGAGATTTTAAACAGATTTACTGAATGAATTACGATTTCACCCTAAAGATTGACATAATTTCACGCATATGACAAAGTACGAGTACTTACCTGGAGTTACTTTGTAAACATCGTCACACCAGAAGTACAAAAAAAGAGACAAAAATATAAGGCAAGCAGTATCAGCTCACAAGCACCTCACAGCAACTTCAAGGTTTTTAGCAACTCGAAGATCTTATGAAGACCTTACATATTCGACATTGATATCGCCGCAGTCCCTGGGAAAAATCATTCCAGAAACATGTGCAGCCATCACCGAACTTCAAAGGTTTATTATTGTGATGTCACGCAAACCTGCGTATTCGGTTCGCTATACAAACATTTCAAACAAATCGTATTAATGAGTTTTATTACAAAATTTTGCGATTACACGGATGTGTTGCAAGCAAAGGACGAAATACAAAATAATTAATTTTCTTCAGTGTAAACAGTTCCAAGTATGTGTTACACAGAGTGTACAAGCGAAGTGAGTAGAGTTGACGCTCCTGCACAAGCTGCTCATCTTGAAGGGGCCGCTGCTGTCGCGTTGTCATCCTGGAGAGAGGTCGGTCAGCGTGCGATTCGCGGACTTCTCCTCACAGCCAGCCCTTCTCTATCGTTCTCGACTGGCGTGCCGGCGCTTGACTTCACGCCGTAACAATTATAATTTAATGTATAGAATGAAAAATTTTTATTCATTAAAATTTTATTCTTCAGAAGTGGTATTTGAAAGCGAAAACATGACAGTTATAAACAAATTTTTGAATGTCTCTATTTCTTTCAACCTGTAACTCACTATTAATTTGTGGCGTGTTAGTTTTTAATTCTGAATTGTGACTCAAATTCACTATTTCACCCTGAAATAGGACTGACTTTATAATTCATTCTGCTTAAAAACATTGCGTCTTGGACATAGCTCTTAGCTTGCAGTCAGAGTTTTGCCCAGATACATCGGCAGATTCCCCTTTATACATTTTGTCAAGTCTTTCCGTGATCGCGTCAAGGGTTTTATCAGCTGCGGTCACGCTCTTGTTGAACGATCTGCCAGATTCCTGACCTGGAGTTGCATCAGCTATTTCTTCTGGTTCTTCATCTTCTTCAAGTTGTGAGATCTCCTGCGTACTCTTGTCTTGTGTTTCCTGAAACATGCCGTAACAGCACTGTGCATTATTTGTTGCATTTGCCATCTGCAGAGGAAGAACAGAAAGAAACTGTATAAAATAAATAAAATAAATCAATAAAAATATATTGTTATTTAGATATTGATTATTCTATCTGTATGATGGTGATTGTGATTGCAATTGTATTTGCTTATCTGGAACGTGGACGTTTAATTATTCGGTATCAGACGCTTGACAATGGCTTTTTCGTAAAGGCAATGTTATTTGTAGTTGACCGTGAAATAAAACTGAATAATCGGACTTCGTAATTAAATCGTTTCCAAAGACTGCTGCGGTAGGTGCGGACTCATAATCTAAATCTCAATATTACAATAATTTGCCAGCCATGCCAATACGTCGTACAGAGGTGATTGTCTACTAAACATAAAAAAGTTACACAGTTAGTTAAATCAGATATATTCAACGAATAAGCCTACAGTTCATAATCCTACTTACTTTTATAAATATAAATTCTTTACAGAATCGAGTGCCTAGTGTGGTTGCAACTCGCAGTATTCTTCTATAACATGAAATATGGCGGTGTGCCAGACAATAAAATAAAATACGTGCTTCTCGCACCACTTCTACCAGAGCTCTCCTTTCTTAATCAAACATAAGAGTAACGTAATTGTGCTTTTGTTTTATCAGCGACACAGCGCTGCAGTTGTGTGCCATAGGCTTTATTTATTTGTCACTGATTATTTATTTAATTAATATTTCGCGTTTCCGAGGAAACTCACGCTCGGCATGCAAATGTGCCTTTATATTGCCCCCTGAATTGCGAGGCGAAAGGACACACCTGCAGGCGAGCAATTCACCTAAAGGCACAAGAAAATCTAAGTTATCTACAACTATTTACATGACTTACATTACACATTATACACATTATATACAAAATTTGAATGACGCGGGTGCGCCATAAAAGTTCTAATGTTGGCAGATAGAGTGCGCGCATGCGCAGAAGCGTCTGTGTAACTGCGGCACTGCCGTTATATCGTACAGTTAGATCACGCGGCACAGTATTGCAGTTCATATTGTTCGTGTGCGCGCGTTTTTCAGTCGTTGCACAAAGAAAATATTCAACCAAGATTACATATGAAGACTACATTCTATGACAGGTAACTTAGTTTTAAATTTACAATATTTGTTATAACACAATACAACTTAGATTGTTGAATGTTCTTAGTTGTATAGTATTGTTTTGAAATACTTCAAAGAAAAATGTCCGTATTTTTCAGGTGCGTTGACCTATACACATCGTGTCGTTATTACAGTTCATATTCATCTGCTCCACAATAATTTTTTACAGGTTAGTATCGTCGTGGTAAAGTTTTTTGATCACAGTAACATCGTTGTATAGCAATGTGATTAATACATAAGCGTGTCCATTTCTCATTTCCATTATAGACGTAGTGATGCAGTTCGTTGTGACTAAAAGCATTGCTTATTACAGATCAGACGTGACCCGTCGAGTAATTGGTCCACGCGCAGTTCGTTTTTTACATTCCGTGGAAGCTTGGTTGCAGAACCTCGGACGGCACATAGCTGGCGTCGATCCTTGGACAGTCCAGGTAAGAGTGTCCGTCACATTTCGAGAACATTTCATTCCCTGAAGTTCCAACCAAAATTCTTCCACCCGTCGTGTTGTTTTCTGGACAGGCACTTTGTGTCCATTTAATCCAGTTAACATCTTGAAGTTGGGTACTGTAGTAATGTCACTAGACGATGCACGAATTATGCACTTCACATTTTCAGTTTTTTGCTGAATATAGCTCACCTAAATGTTCGTAGTTATTAATCAAGGAAATCGTTCATCGCGTTTACATTGATACGCTGCATAATGAATGGCATTAACAGTTTCTTTCACATAGGTTTCCGCGTAGTTGCAGAGTTAGTAATGTTCGTTAATGTCCGTGAACAGTGGTTCACTATGCAATGTCTTTTTGGCACTCGTTTTGTTCAAATTTTTACATAGTAACAGTTACACTATACATCAGTTAAAAAAAAAGTAATTATACATACACACGTCACGTATTTTCTTAGCATAAACATAATATAGTTGCACATAAACATGTTTACATCATCATTACATCGCTATAGGTTATTACATTGTGTCACATTTGATTACATGAATTGCAGATATTTACATCCTCTTTAGCGGTTTTGCTGGGATATTATCGATGTTTTTTGTGATGTCATCTGAAATTAAGATAGGTTAGACACAACATTCATTACATCAGTAGGCAAGACCAGGCGTTTTCACTACTCAATAAATATTCAAAATAGTAAGAGAGAGAAAATGTTCGATTCCTCGCGTTTTGTGCGTGTGTGTAGAGTGTCTGTGTGGCCTTGACTACTGATAGATGCTTTTCGTGTTGAGAGATGTGCGTCTAATCTATTTCTCAAAGTAAAAGATCGCTTCACAGATGACGTCTGTCAGTTCGTCAGGTGTCACACCAAGTCAGTGGTACCTTCAGTTCCGTGAAAAATTAATATGTCATCCACTGCTACGTAATCATAAATTTTACTTTAATATTCCGTCTTTCAGGTGGAGGCGCGCGCTGAAAGAAGAGTTCTTCTGTCTTCAACTGCGTCACTGGAACCGCTGAAATGAAAATTTCTATACTACTTATTATCTGTGTTGTAACAACAGAGTTTTTCGAGTTGCTTAGCAATATTTTGATGGGTATGACTTTGACATTATTCAGCATGAAATGCTCTAAGATCTCGGTGTGCGTATAGCCCAATAATTTTGTTAGTTCTAGGATGTTGTAACAGATACGCACCAGGATGGGGTATGTTAACAATTATATACGGTCCTTCATATAGCAGACGCCACTTAGCGTTGCGTCGTTTGAGTGCTACAGATTTATGATGAGTACGAAGTAGTACAATCATTCCTACCTCGAATTTTTGTTTTCTTTTTATTATGTTTCTGTGATGCTTGTTTCGTATTTGTGCGTGATGTGTCAATGTAGTCAATACTTCTTTTATTTTCTGTTCAGGTGTGATTTCCTTGTCTGACAACTTAGGTAATGGTTCTATCCACTGATCGTTCTGTTTGCAATTGAACATGATCTCGTTAGGTGTGTAATTCGTATCGTAAATATTTAAGTTATTGTGTACGTCTTCGAAAAGACTTAGGTAGGACACCCAATTAGTATGTTTTGATGAAATATAGGTCCTCATGAATCGATTTAATTCTCGGAAAAGTCTCTCAGTCGCGTTACATTGTGGACTAAACCTCGAAATAAATATACTTTTAATGTTATTGTCCTTCAAGAAATTTCTCCATTTGTACCCAGAGTAGTATGCTGCATTATCTGATAGAATTGCTTTAGGTTTTCCCACGTGCGTCAGGTAATCACTTGAGAATCTTCGTATTATAGCATTTGCAGTGGCGGATTTTAAAGCATAAAGTTTTACATGTTTAGAAAATATATCGTAAAAAGCTAAGATATATTTGACGCCTCCAGAGCTTGCTGGATGCGGTCCACTGATGTCAGTACACAGAATTTCCAGGGGTTTACTAGGTAAAATAGAATGTAAATCTGTTTTTGTGGATAAATTCTGAGGTTTTGATTTTTGACATATGACACATGTTTTTAGTTCCCTGTAAATTTTTCTTCTCATATTGCTAAAATAACAGTATGTACTGAGCTTTGCCAAACACTTTTTCGTCCCATAATGACCCCAAACTAAGTGTGTGTGCCAAATTAGATTACGTTCAGACTCTTTGGGAATGCATACACACCAGTTAGTAGCATTTGGATGTCGGCGGTAAAATAACACATCATTGTGTAACTTGTAATACTTAGTCAAAGGATGATTGTGTTTTTCTACCAGTAATGTTATTATCTTATACCAGTGAGGATCAGATTTTTGTAATCCAGCCATGTTTCTGCACATATCAATATAATATTGGTGATACTGCTTGTCTTGCATTAAGAGAATCCTGTAGTCATTTATATTTTCTAAGTCACTGTTGGTATCATTCATACCTTGTGGAAGTCTAGACAAAGTGTCTGCAATGGTGTTGTCCTTACCTCTTATGTACTTAATTTCAAAAGAGTAGTTCTGAAGTGTAACTGCCCATCGTGATAGTCTAGGATGTACAAGCTTACAAGTTAACAAAAATGTCAGGGCCTGGTGATCGGTGTAAATTACCGTATGTTTTCCAAATAAATAATAATTGAATTTCTTGAATGCCCATACTATGGAAAGTGTTTCTAACTCAGTAGTGGAGTATGTACGCTCACATTCAGTTAGAGTGCGACTCGCAAACCCAATAATTCTTATCTGTTCCTCCTCTTTATTCTTTACAACTTGAAATAAGCAACAGCCCAAGCCAGTACGTGAAGCGTCACAAGTCATACAAAAATCTAAATTGAAATCTGGATGGCTCAATATGTTAGCATTCACTAAAGCATGTTTAATTGTATTAAAGTCATTCTGGCACTGTTCCGACCAGATCCAAACTTGATTCTTTCTGAGTATATTTAGCAGATGTTTACTGTTCAAAAGTGGTTGTGGCAAAAAACGTCTGAAGAATGAACATAGCCCAAGGAATGATTTTAACTGCTTTTTAGTTCGAGGGCTAGGAAAGTTTCTGATAGCATCTAATTTACTGGGATCCGGACGTATGCCCTGTGAATTAATGATATGTCCTAAATACTTTATCTCACTGCAACCAAACTTTGATTTTCTTAGGTTGGCTGTGACTCCAGCTTGTGCAAATTTTTCTAAAATTCTTTGAAGAGTGTCAACGTGTTCATTCCAAGATTGTGTAGCTATCAGTATATCATCTACATAGTGTGTGACTGTCTCAACTAAATCGTCGCCAAGCACGGTATCCAGGGCTGTAATGAATACCCCAGAGCCGACATTCAGTCCGAAGGGTGGAACACAAAACTGATAGGTTCGCCCCCCGAACATAAATGCAGTATATTTCCGAGAATCAGGAGTGATACCCACCTGCCAAAACGAATTAGCGAGATCTATTGTGGAAAAATATTTTGCATCTAGAAATTTCTGTAATTGCTCTTCTAAATTTTCAGGTTTTGTGTGAACCGGTAAAATTATTTCATTAATAGCTCGTGCGTCTAACACTAACCTAATGCTTCCATTTGATTTTTTGACAACAAGTAGAGGACTACAATAAGGTGAGGTGGATGGTTCAATGACCTTCCAGTCTAACATTTGTTTTAATTCTTGCCACACAGCAGGTCGTTGAGATAACGGTACGTTATATGTCTTATGGTAGAAGATCTTGTGAGGCTTAACTTCAATCTTGTACACATACGTGTTGATAACACCTAATCGTTTGGTAAAAACTTGTAAATATTTGGATAACACTTCCTGTAGTTTTATACGTTCATGTACACTGAGAGCTGTAGCTTCACTTATCTTATGATCGAGCAATGTTTTCAAGTCCATTAGCTCTGTGTCAGATGAGTGTGTTTGCATGTCTTGAATGTCATTGTCAAGTACTAACTGAACCTTGTACCCTGTACAGTGTTTGTCATGCTTTAGAGTTCTCCTGTCCAAATCAATAATAATTACACTGCCTTTATCATTTAAAATACATTTACCTTTGGAGAAGTCTATAATGCAGTCCTTCTCGCTCATAATATCTATTCCTAATATGCAATTTGTCACAAGGTTTTGTACAACCAGCAATGGCCATTGTACGGTTCCATTACCTATTTTAACGTTTACAAAAACTTGCTTCGTAACCCTACATGACTTATTACCTAGTGCAGTAGTTATTTTACAGTTTTGGGCAGGAAACTCAGGCACAGGTTCCAATTCACACATCTTTTTATAGAAATTAAAAGACAAAACGCTTACAGCTGCACCTGTATCTAGGATAATAGTAGTTGGAATCCCACCTACTACACCAGTAGTAGATGCTAAAACAATTTCATTTGTGTTTAAACGACATTGTGTACTGTCTTGTAAAAGTTCATCTGATATATTGTTATTGTGGTTGTATCTTATAAATAAAACAGGTAGTTTTTGTTTAGAATTACTCGGCATATCATTATTCTGTTGTTCAAGTGTGGTGTCAAATAACTGATTAACATTGAAGTCGCCCCCCAAGAATTCTTCAGCCACGACCTGGGGCAAAGTAGTGACTGTTTCTAGTTTGTTGGATTATCATTTGTACTAGGTACTGACACAGATTGAGGTTGTGCATCAGGTGTCATTTCTATTATATTCACATTCGGATATTGCCTATTATGATCTCCAAACTTTTGCGGTTGTTGTTGCTGTTGCGCATTATAACTTACCTGTCGGTCGTAAGGTATGCTCCAATTTTGTCCTGGTGGCTGCTGTGGTAAAGCAGAGTTTGAATGAAAGTACTGATCGTTACGAGTCCAACCTTGATGCTGTCTTGGCTCGTAGTTATTATTATTTCTATTTCTGTTTGTGTTTTTGTTATTACCTTTGTATCCGTTGTTACCGTTGTAGTTATTACCGCGGTGCCTTTTGTATGGATTGCCGCATGAAATGTTATTACAGTTGTAACTATTGTTTGTATTGGAATACGCGTGTTGATTTTGATTTCCGTACTGAGACGGCATGTGAGTTTGCTGTTTTTGTTGTACCGCGTATCCAACTGTGGGCGCGCCAGAATTGTGTTGGCAAGCCTGCATGTTTTGCATACCAATGTAAACATTGTGGCTGCTGTTTTGCCGCGCGAAGCGCTGATCTTCAAGTAACATGTCAACCGAATCTAAGGCTGTTAAAAAATAATCTGAATCGTCATCCGGGATATGTAGGAGTTTTTCTTTAATGTTGAAAGGCAATTTGGCCTTCAACGCACGGAGTATATCGCGCGTTGCGACTGGTTCGTCTAAAAAATGTCCCATGTTCAAGTATTTTTCAAAATATCTGCGTAAGTTACCATTTTTACTGTTAAAAGTTTCAGGTTCTAAAATTTGTCTTCTGAGTCGCTCCTGGACGGATTGCGACCAGAATTTGTTCAGAAAAGCACGCTCAAACTCACTGTACGTGGTACATACGTCAGCTTGACTGTATGCCCAGACAGCTGCATCGCCTTGGATGTAACCGACAATATATGAAATCCTTTTCCGGTCACTCCAAGTGCGTGGAAATGCGTTACTAAAAGATTTAAGAAAAATCACCGGATGAATGGTTCGTTTTTCTGGGATAAAAATCTGAAATTGCCTGTGTTTCATTAAGCTTTCATCTTCCTTCGCATTGTGATATGGATGTATTCCACTGTAATTACTGGTATGTTCAGCTGGCGAGTAATTACGATAATGTTGCTGTGGTTTACCATAATAATAGCTTGTGTTTGTGTTTCCACATCGTGGTATGTGTTGTAGTCGTGGTGTGTTTTGTTCTTGTGTATTTGTCGTGTGCGGAATGTGTGTATCATACTCGAATGTATATTGGTTTCTGAACTGTACATTTTGACTGATATTTTCGTTACATTCAGACTGTAGTTGATCGGTGAATTCTCTCATGGGTGCAGTGACGGATTGTACTGCGTCACTGATCAGCTGTTTGTTATTAGTAATGTATTGCGCTACGGAGTCGTGCACAATTGTTGGTAAATTTTCACGTAAGCATCTATCAAAATGTTTGTCTTTGTTCTCAACCCAATCATGAAATTCTTTATTAATATTTTGAAAATGAGCTGTGGCATCTGATTGTAAGATGTCAGTCAGGTGTTGTTCAACATTGTCAAATTTATTCTGTACGTCAGTAATTCGTTTTTCAAGGTTGTCATGTACTGAAGGATATGTTTGAATTTGTTCAGTAAGAACTTCACACGTGACATTAAGGTTTTTTACTTGTGTCTGTAAAAGTGCTACGTCAGTTGTAGTCTTTTCTTGTCTCGTATTGAGCTGGGAAAATTTAGTACTGAGTTCGGTCATCTGTTTGGTCAGTGTGGCGTCTATAAGTTCCACACGCTTACATAAAGTGTCATTACCTATCTTGATTGCTATGAGATCAGATTTGATTTCGTCATTTTGTGTTTTTAACTGTTCGTTTTGTGTCTCTAATTGTGCCTTTAAGGTTGCCATGTTTTCGGCGTTTTGTTTCATTAGCATTTGTAACATGTCGGCAATGTTTACCGTTTGCAAGGTCTCTGCCCCCGCCGCGTCATTAGACGTGACGTCATGCATTAACATGGGCTCTGATTGAGATTTTGAAATTTTTGTAGTGGACGGCCTATCGTCAAAATTTTCGTCAACACTTGCGTCAATGTTTGATGAATCGTCACTACCGGTTGCTGTCGTAAAGTCATTTTCTAACACTTGTCTCACGTCCGAGTCGGATTGCGTCTGAATAGTACGTCCTTGCTGTTCCATTTTTGCGTATTGTTTTCTAGTTATTACCATGCCACACGTGATATATGTTTCAAGAAAATTTTTGACACTGATTTTAAAATAAAATGTAGTTGAGCATGAATCGCTCGTAGCAACAATGGCTGTCTGTTAATTTAAAAATATAAACTGAATTTGAGATTATTGGTAATGGCTGCTGGCCATGTTACATGATATCGTACAGAAGTCGGCCATATTGTACACTCGTGTATTGGTATTGTTGCATACGTTATTGTTTAGGGAAAAGTACTGAGAATGAAATTTATCACTGAAACTGTTATGCAGAAAAGAAACACTACAGAATTTACTGAAAAGCTAATACACTGAATTATACGTCTGGTCAAGCCTACCAATGCAAAGATGCTGCGTCTTACCTTATTTTGCTGGAAGTTTCATTGCGTCTTCCCGCAAAATTTCAGAATTGGAAAATATCTTCAGATTTTGTTATCTCTCATACATTGACGTCCAGGTCCAGAAAGTTGATTTTTTACATGAAACAAAGAGAACAATGTAACAAATGACAAAATAACAAGTCCGACACGCAGTCGCCAATATAAAATAAATAAAATAAATAAAAAATGTTATTTTAAATATGTTAATTATTCTATCTGTATGATGGTGATTGTGATTGCAATTGTATTTGCTTATCTGGAACGTGGACGTTTAATTATTCGGTATCAGACGCTTGACAATGGCTTTTTCGTAAAGGCAATGTTATTCGTAGTTGACCGTGAAATAAAACTGAATAATCGGACTTCGTAATTAAATCGTTTCCAAAGACTGCTGCGGTAGGTGCGGACTCATAATCTAAGTCTCAATATTACAATAATTTGCCAGCCATGCCAATACGTCGTACAGAGGTGATTGTCTACTAAACATAAAAAAGTTACACAGTTAAATCAGATATATTCAATGAATAAGCCTACAGTTCATAATCCTACTTGCTTTTATAAATATAAATTCTTTACAGAATCGAGTGCCTAGTGTGGTTGCAACTCGCAGTATTCTTCTATAACATGAAATATGGCGGTGTGCCAGACAATAAAATAAAATACGTGCTTCTCGCACCACTTCTACCAGAGCTCTCCTTTCTTAATCAAACATAAGAGTAACGTAATTGTGCTTTTGTTTTATCAGCGACACAGCGCTGCAGTTGTGTGCCATAGGCTTTATTTATTTGTCACTGATTATTTATTTAATTAATATTTCGCGTTTCCGAGGAAACTCACGCTCGGCATGCAAATGTGCCTTTATAACTGCAAAGGAGTTCGAAAATAGATGGAATTTTCCCAACTGCCTGGGAGCAATTGATGGATAACACGCATCAAGTATGTCTCCACCTAATGCAGGATCTTATTTTGTCGATTACAAACACTTCCACAGCCAGTTGCCTTTCGCCATTGCTAATGTAAAGTACGAACTCATTTACTTTCATTATGGCAAAAATCAATGTGTTTCTGATGGTGGTGCAATGGGATGTACAAATTTTCATAGAAATTTGTCAATGTCAGTTTGCAACTAGACCCACCACCTGAGGTACTCGCTACGCTATGTATTTGTTGGATGTGAGGCATTTTTATTACATAAAAAATTTAATGAAACCATATAACAAAAATCAGCTGAAGAGAAAACAGAAAGACAAAGGCCGACTGAGGCCAAATGGATCGGACATTTTATTTCGGTGACTGCTGTATCATTTTCATGTCTGTACATATCCCAAGCAAGTTACTGCAGGCATAAAGAACACCTTCTTATCACTGTGAGCAAGTGGTTAGCTGCGCAGGTAAATGCGATATATTATAGCCCATCAAAAATTATGACTTAATATAATGAAATAAATTTTTCATAGTTACAGTTAAACTGCATAGCTAGAATAATTGATATTTAAATATGTTAATTTGATACCTCGGCATCTGAAGCAGTGGGTGTCAGGCAAGGACGAATTTACGTGGAATGACCCTTTTTCCATAACAGCAAAAAGTATTTTGGTTTCCAATTTATTTGTGTGTCCATTCATAAACACATCATTATTATATTTATTTTATTATAAAGCCTGACATCTTAGGAGTTGTCTAAGATAAAAACTACGAGGATTAGATAAATTGTAATGGCAGCACTGCCGTAACATGGAGAATGTGCGTCAAGCGGCATACGCGGTGTCTGTAGCTGATATCAGGTCAGCTGAAGTAGTGCAGCGAGAGGCGACAGCTATGTTTGAGGCAGTTGCAGTGTGTACTGCCTGAAGGAGCGGGGGTGGGGGTGGGAACATTTCAAGCGGCCTAGCAGTTGTTTAGGTAAAATGTCACAGGTTGAACCCCGTGCAGGAGCTCCTGCGTGTGTGGGGTGGGAAATACTGGAGCAACCGCAGTATTCATCCGATATGAGTCCAAGCGATGACCACCTGTTCGACAATTTAAGGAACATCTTCGTGGCGCGCGCTACAACGCAAGAGAAGACACCATGTGTGCTATGGGGCGGTTATTGAGAAATATGGATAGAGATGGACGCTCTCACGGTATAGGACGCCTTCCATCTGTGTGCGAGAAGGTGATTGCGATGCGGGGCGATTATACTGAAGGCACGTAATACGGTGAACGTCTGTCAGTAAATTCTGGTATGAATCATAACAGCGTTGCCACTACCATGTACATTCCCAGCAGGTTGGTGGAATGTGATACAAGCGTTTCTCATCGACCTTGTAATTTTTACAGATATTGGAAAGTGACAGATTAATATTTTTTATAATTTTCTTCGTAACTTTACCGCTAATGATTACATTTTTGTCAACTTGAAATTTAACTCTTTTTCCGGGATTAAATCATTAGCATCCCAAAAAGACGTTATGTCGAACGTGCTGGGCCTCGGCAGCTGCTAGACGAGCGAGTGCAACGCTCATTATACATTAATTTATGCAAATTAATCAAAATCTCCGAAGTATGGGCACCTGTATTGCAACAGAAATACCATCGCAGAAATTGTTGTTGCAACAGAAATGCTAAATGTCGTGGTACATAGGCTGTCCTCCAAATACCTACCAAAAAGGGGGGGAAGAGCCACTGAAAACGTATCGTCAGCCAACAAATACGCACGGAGCACAATTTCATCACTGGAAAGCATCTATTTTGTGCCAGGCACTCGTTTCAATAATGCTATTGTACTAAATTGTACTATACATGAGATGTTCATCAAGTCCTCAAAAGTTCATGTGATCGATACCATAATCACTATTTAGTCTGTGATATCTCAGCACTGTATAGCAAAGCAGTTCTTGATCAGTGCTGGAGGTGAAGGAAGGTTAATTACGATATATCTCCCCTCAGCGGCATCAGAAAAGAAACATTACGAACTGTCAGTCGACCATGTCCGAGAAGCACGTCCCTTTTTGTGCGACACGATCGGAACAACACGTGCCTTAATCTAACTGTTCGTAGGGCGTGAACTCCCCTTCCGATGCAAAGTTCCACATGGACAAAATGAGAGGGGCTGATGCATTTCAATATTCAGTGTCGGCCCAGTCTTGTTGTCGCTATAGGCAGCCCCTCGTCGTTTTACAGACTCCCGCATGTACAACGGGGGAATCTTCCGTGTTGACTCCCGATCAGCGACTGGTCGTGCATGGGGGTCACTGATGACTCTGTGGTACATACGGTGACGGGAACTCAGCTGACGACTCAGGTGGGTGTGGTCCCTTCTCCCTACGGGCAACGGAGCGCAGGTATGCGCGCCCCGTGTCACGGCGTTGCGTGAGGTGAGTCGCCGGCACCCAGCTGGGGACAGGGTGGGGAGGCAGAGAGCTGTCTGCCGCCTCGGTCTCGCCGGCGCCCCCGCGGCGTGCCGGTGTAGACGCGGCTCAACCTGCGGCTGACGACCCAGTCCACAGTGCCTTCCTCCGGCGACATGTAACAATGATTCGGGACGACATATTAACCCATACCACACAATCCATCCACAGGCGATACACTGACGTATGAAAAGAGCATAATACTAATGGAGAAAAAAGACGGGGTGGGAGGGGGGGGGGGGGGAAGGAGAAAGGCTACTATAACTACAAACAGGGAAGTTTGAAACAATTAATTTACATGTAGCAAGGGGCTATCTAACTTTACATATGATGTACCCCAGCTCAGTCAATAGTTTGCAGTTATTCAATACACTAAAAGGGAATAATTAACAGCTACGCTATTCTACGGTCGATAGACTTTGCAAACTGCCCTGGCCCAACAGGATTCTGGAATTATAAAATTATTGAATACTTTACATGTTTTATAGAAGAGTGAGGGAACACTTCTACAACTTATTGAATAGTAAAGGGTATGAGGGTGAGAGGTGACGTCACGTGGAGGGAGTAGGAAGTGGTTACACTGTGTTAGTACCATCACCAAGAGCTTTCTCCACAGTTTTGTTCCACCATGTTTGACACGCAAGTAATCTGCCTCACCTGCTGTCATAGCAGCACGGTGCTTTGTAGCACTAGACATACTGAAACTACACAGCGTATTGGATGGTTATACTCCCTACTCTGTCATCTCATTTCCGTTCTCATAGTATTTATCATTACTATAGGACTGGCTCTTCAGTTTGCCCTAAGGGCTGCTACTGGCACTGGCTTCTGCAGGACACATGTAGTCTGTTCAATCGCAACTTTTCATCTCAGGCTCACTGCAGCTCTGACAGATTTTACGTCATCCCATGCATTTAACTTAGTTTAGGCTTCTGAAACATTTGTGGAAGATTACTTCGGGAGAAAGGAAACGATATGCATTCTCTCTCCACTGACTGATAAAGCTTAGACACGAAACTAAGGGTAGGTAGTGAACTCGTCTACCCATCTGTTGGTGTGCTTACTCACCATCTTTTGTGACTTTCATATTTGTACAAACCTGAGTATTTTGGTAGTTCGTACCTTCTTTTTACCTTTCAATGGGTCGACATTTCAGTGCGTACTCGGCCTTTCTTTCATCAGCCGATCAGTACTGTGTTTCGTCTTGTGGGGTGCGTACTGTAAGACCTTCGGTACACACACCATCAGATTATTTGACTTGTCGCTCTAACGAAGAAGGAGAGTGTCAGCAATATGTCTCGTGGTCTTATCGTGGCGTGTTTATCTTCTGCCGTTAGGTCAGACGATAGAAATGCCACTTACACGCTTAGAGTAGCAGATTGACGGTGACCAACTTTAAACAGAACTTGATTAGTTTTCACACATATTTATTAAAATAATAAAAATCATAAACCTTACTTAACTTGATTCTGGATGCTATTTACAATTGACAATCTGAAGTTCCTTTGGTCTTGGTACGTTAATCTTATTCTCACATATCTCTGATACTTGACAAAGTGTCTATACATTTCTCTTCATGGCTATGTACAGGAATATGATAATCTTATTAGGCGCAGACTGATACTTGACTATAGACTGGTACAGACAAACGTAGACTGGTACAGACTGCTGCAGACAAAGGCTGACTGACTAATTGGAGATCTGTACACTCATTATAATACCTCGCGTGTTCATGTATCACTGCGCGAGTGTGATCCGCGAGGAGAAAAAGTTCTACGTTAGCAGCACTCTCATTGGCTGCGTTACGTATTAATACGCGGATCGGCGGAAGCAGAATTTGGTCCGTCTCTAAGGCAGCGCCATCTCGTAGTGCGGAGATGGACGAGCGCTGCGCCTGCGCTGTTGTGCTTAGCGGGGCGCGCTCTAGTGGGAAAGTTGTGTACGCGCTGACTACGCGGAACTGTGTACACAACACGTCTGCTCTCCTGGCTAAGTTCCGATTCATCATTCCTCTTCTGAAAAGACTAATCCATTTATCAATCACCGGCACATCACGCCCATACCCGCGTCCAGCCACAAAATAAATAGTGCACAGTACGCCCATTCCCGCGTCTGGCAAACGAAATTAACAGCACAAGGCACCTTTGCGCTTGGCTATACCACCCTAATTCATTAGACTTTCTCTCTAAGACATAACTTCCCTTTATTCATCGAAAGAGCGACCCAGAGCAGGAACGAACTCTGTATAATACCGACGACCCTGAAAGTCAACCAAGCCATAAATATTTGTAAATCGATAAACACAAGAATTGAAAGGATAATATGAGGACAATCTGTATCATTAACGAGTCCGATTACTGCTAGTCTTTTAAGCACATACCAAGCATTCGTCGTTCGTCTACATCATCAGCTAGTTCACAGTTCTTTAAATTCCTTTAAGTTTGTTATAAGGCGCATACCACGCGATCGTCTCGTTCTCAACGTTCCGATTTCCACCACATTCAGGTTGACAATCTTACGGAGTCCAAACGATCCGCAGAATACATTGAAGAAAACTTCTTGCAGAGATGTTTGTGCTTCTGCGATAGTAGATGGATTTTAAGCAGGATCTTTTGCTCTACTGACAGGTTTTCTCCTTCATACATGCTCCGAAAACGCTCTGGTTCATTACGGAGACGTACCTCCGTATGTTGAGAACACACTGGACACTAATATTCCTAATCTTTATATTAAAAACAGTAAATATTCCCTAATGTCTTGATTCTCTATGTACAGTAGCAACGGTCTCCCTAACTGTAAACCAGAAGTACTCGCACTGGCCTTTTCCAGTCATCTGCGGCCCTGCTCATCGCCCTCTTCACGTGTCACGTTATGCCTAGGGTCAGGACTTCTGATCTCAATGCTACTGTCTACCGGTGCGCTGTTGTGTGCCACTCCTTTCTGTTCCCATCCGCGCCGTTGATTAAAACCGTTGCGGGATGCCCAATGGTTCCCTCCGCTCCTCGGTTCCATCGCGAGCCGTTTGACCTTGGTGGCTGTTGGCTTGCCAGTTCCGATTCGAATAAGGGTGCTCCCGCTAGTCTGCGGGAACCCACTAGCTCCACTGCACCTCTCGTACGCGAGCTCTTGCAGTAATAACTGAAACGATTTGACATCGTTCATGTGTCTCCTGGCAATTGCAATGCCAAATTGTAGTCGTTGTTGGAGTTTTGCCAGGCAGCCGCGTGTCAACTCAGATGAGTCATAAGGCGCCTCCAGAAACTAATTACGTTATATAAAGTCTTTAAAATAAGAAACAGGGCTTTCATGGCTCGTTTCCACAAACGGTTTGGTTATTATGATGTCCAAATTAACACGATCTTGATCACCCTTCACGCAAAACTCCTAAACAAAGGCTTTTCGAAAGTCCCTATATGATCGGCGGTCCCACATTGAGATTCGCATGCATCATTCCTGATATGCCGGCAGACGAAATTAATCTTGAGGGAAGGGCTCCACAGTAATGGAAAGACATCCTGAAATTGGTCAGTAAGTGTATGCGAATGTATCTCGAAAGCTGGGTAATGAAAGGTGCAGTATTTCTACACTGACAGGAAGTGTCTCCGGTTGCCATCTTCCTCAACATCGTAGAACAATTCATCGCGTCTCTGATGGTCTGACGGATTGCATTCTCGGAATCGACATAGTCTCTCCTCAAAGTCCTTAAATTCATTTACGTTCACATCCCTAGGCCAGCGATCATTACTGTCTTCTATATTAGCCTTCATAATCATTGCCGGCGTCCCGTTTTCATGCCTAGCGGATTTATGCAGCTCAAGCAATGTTCCTTGGTTTTCCCAGTTAATTTCCACCTGTTTCTCCTTAAAGCGTGATAGGAACTGGACATGATCACTTTTATTGTTTACTATCGGTTGAGTTCGGCCCGAGACTTAACTACTCCTTACTGACAGCTGTTTGGTTACTCGACTCACTCCCTCCTCGGTACGAGAGACGTTCTGGCACACTTTCTGAACGATCGCAACTCGTTCTTTGTTGACGTCTGCTACAACGTCGCAAGTCTTGTCCACATTTACGGAAGGCACGTCTGAGCTACCAATTACACCACTTTCGACAGCTTTAATCCATTCTTCCAGTCAGTGATTGACGCTTACTTGGCCTTCTGTTACGTCACCTATATGACCGCAGATATCCTCCTTCCATGATTCAACAGATTCAAGTTCTCTTTTTATTTAATCTACTTCCTTCCTAAGTCGAGTCGTTACATTGTTGGTCTCAGTTTTTAAGAGTCTAGCCTAGTAGATCTTTCTTCACACTCACATCTTCGAGTCTCGAACGAGAAGCCTTCTGTTTGTCTCTACTAGCCGTTATTTCATTCAAAAGAACCTTAGGTTCCTCTCTGGAAGTCTCCTTGAATCGTAACAGCCCATTAAGAACCATTTAAAACGAACATTTCCCAGTGTCGTTCAGGATCGCACATGTAAACAAAATATATAACTCGTCTAGAAAAAAATATAATTGAGATAATTTGTTTAAGTTCAAAGTGTAGAAGCTCTGTAAATGAAGGGAACAATTCCCATGAAGGGAGTCTCTAGTAATTAATAAAAAATGTAAATGTATTATTGTAATTTCTTATTTGAGAGTTTATTCTCGAATGAAATAAGAGACATGTACTAATATCGTAGTGTACTAGCTGTTCTGAAGAAAATATACAATCAGATATGTGTTTGCTTTTGTTTGATAAGTTTTAATTGTTAATTAATGAAATAATAATTTTAAACAATGCCGAGGATTGTTCGGGATTGTTAAGAAAGTATAAATAGTTTCAGCCATATTGGCAAAGTGAGTCAATCTGGTTTTAGTTTTTGAGCGATGAGCATGCAGCTGCTCCTTTTGTATTGTAAGTATTGTTTGCCTCTGTATAATACTTTAATTTTGTTTTGAAAGTATAATAAATGTATAAAAAAACATAATACAAGATTAATTTTAAATTTAACTTTTCGAAGTTAAGTGTTACAGTAACCGTAAATGAATTCAGGACCACGACAGCAGCAGATAAAGAGTAACTATGATCAATCCCATTATTACGAGTAGTTAGAGAAAAGTTATATCCTTGTGATCTTAATTTCTTCTCCACTAGTCTTTATTTCAGGCAAAAGAATTTTACTTTCCTCCCTAAGAAGTGCCATTAAAGCTGACAGGTCGAGGGCAGTGGCCGCCCTCTGGCCGGCAGTGCGTTGTGCGGACATTTGCCACGCTGGACATTTGCCACGATTTCACCTGCTCCGAAGGTTTGGATCCTTTGTCTCCCCTCTTCCTCCTCCTCCTCCTCCTCCTCACCCGTCGCCCGACCACTGGAATTCCCGTGGACTGTTTCCAGTCACCGAACCTGCACACTGGTCGCAACAAAAGTCCTTACGCTCAGTTTGTTTTCGAAGATCCTAACGTGACCAACAGTATGGAAGTTATTACAACGAACAGGGGCAGGCCTTCTGCTCATTACAATGGTTACGCGTATCTTAAACAGAGGGAATCTAAAGAAGGTGTTACGTGGATATGCTTAGGCCGAAAATCGGATCATTGCAAGGAATGCTGCTGTCGGAGAACGGAGAAGTGTTGAACGTATTAGAATATCTCTGTGGACCACCTGACGATGCGGCTCTGAAAGTGAGAAAGCAAGTGGAAAGGGTGAAGAGAAGGTCTCGAGAAGAAACTACACAGTTATCGGAGATATACGCGGATGAAATAGGAAATCTACATAATAAAGGTTATGACTTTGTTACAGTGATGCCTAATTCACAATCTATGAAGAGAACCGTGCGTCATCGATGGAGTCAAGCGCGGGCGGGGGGGGGGGGGGGGGGGGGGCAACCAACAAGAGCCTAAGAACTCTTATGAAATTGATCTTCATGAAGATCTATTAAAAATGGGAGATGGCAGTAGTTTTCTTCTAGAAGACGATGGATTAGAGGAGAGAATAATGATTTTTAGTGGAAACAAAGGAAAAGAAAATTTAAATACATGTTCCCATTTTTGTATGGATGGAACATTTAAGGGGCTCCGGAAAGGCTCAAAATCATGAAAAGTTCAATTTTTACTTTTTTGCATTTTCTGAATCTGCAGACTATTACCTTTTAATAGATATGTAGTTTATTCAATTCCGAAGACTACAACTATTTTTAAATATTTTTTGAAGTGTGTTCTACATGGGCGTGACCCACTGTGGCGCTGTTAAACTGCTGTCAAATGGTGTTATTATTAACGTCCGTGTTCATCAGGTACATTTTAGTGATGTTGTGGCTAACCTGTGATGGTTCAATATATATCGCTGGTGTGATTGTCGATTGTTTAATGTTTATTTACTCTGTCGTTATCTCGAAAATATTCGTAATTAATTCTGTTTCTTGAGTCTCTGTTTTGTTGAAGTATAATAATGAGTAAAAGTAAAGTTATTAGAAATCCTCTGAAGGCTTTTAAGAAAAGGAGAAATGTTGGCAAGCCAAAGGTATGTGTTATTACTGTAAACAATAAAGACGATAACCAAGTGAGTGAACCTAACCTCTCAAGTACACCTGCCCATAGCAGTCAAAGTGGGAAAGAAAATACTTCACAGAAGAAGCTTGGTTCAATGACTGAAAACTATGAATGTTTTATGGGCGAATCGGATGTGAATGAAATATTTGATATGTCGGTTCTCAAAGGAATTTTTTCAAACTGTGTAAGATGTATTCATTGTAGTGAAGTTGGTCTGGAACTATCCATAATAAAGCACGTAGGACTTGCTAGTGAAATACAACTGAAATGTGATAAGTGTTCATACATGACCACCTTTTGGAACAGTGTTGCAGTAACTGCAACTGAAGAAAATGGTAGCAAAATCTACGAACACAACAGCGAGCGATGCTTGCTTTAGACAAGGAAAGCCTTCGGGCTGCAGACAGGGCTGTAAAGAGTCTAGAAATACAAGCAAGAGTAAACAGGAGGAGGAGCAAGAGGAAGCTGGAGGAGGAGTTTGCAGAGGATGAAGATAATCCATCCTATGGACATGGAATGCACTAAAAAGTTAATCCAATCTTTGTCGCTCGATTCCCAAAACTTTTATTTTCTCATACTAATTACATGTTTTTTAAGGATCTTCCAAACATATTTGTTCCAAACTTTCAGTAAATGTTACACAGTACCTTCTGCATAATTTAACACAGCCTTTTTCCAAAAAACTGTATATTTTTGAATATATAAATAAAAAATTGCAAAAAAGTATTGTGAATTTTCATTACAATTGAAAAAAAATCATCTTTAATAACTGAACTAAAATTTTGTAAAATCCCTGTGTTAAGTTGTAGCCCATATTCCAATAAATAATCTGTAAAAAGTTCAACTTCCAACCTCAAATACTTTGTGAGGAAAGATGTAATTTATAAGCGTTATTTTAACATTGCAAGTATAGGGCGTTCCGGAGCCCCTTAAGAGCTGTGCACCCCAGTAGCACCTTGAACAGTATAAAAACCGCGACCCTGGACACTTATCACGGTACCACGTTCCCAACGACGGCGACCGTGATAAACTCTGAAAAAAAAAAACGGCGTCGTTGCGCTGAAAACGCGTGCGATGCTCCGAAGCGGCGGGTCGATCCGGGGGGTGCAACAACCGTAGTAGGGTGCGATGACGACGGCCGTGGAGAAGCTCCGCAGGCGAAGGGCCGTCGCGTGGCGTGGTCCGGTACGACGACAGGAACGTGATGAGGACCTGCTGACGAGAGTGCGTAGCACGAAGGCGGTCCATATGATCCTTGAATGTACGTACAAAACGTTCCGCTGCACCATTCGATTGAGGGTGGAACGGCGGAGTAAGAACATGGCGAATGCCATTGGCAGAACAAAAACTTTCAAATTCAGCAGAGGTAAATTGTGGACCATTGTCAGACACTAAAACTTCTGGAAGACCCTCAATACAAAAAATTGAAGTCAACGCCTGTATAGTTTGTGCAGACGTTGTAGACTGCATGGGCACAACAAAAGGAAAATTACTAAATGCATCTATCACGATGAGCCAACGAGAATGCCAATATGGACCAGCGAAATCAATATGTACTCGCTGCCAGGGACCGGCAGGGCGTGCCCACTCAAAATAGCGTTGAGGCGGAGCAGCTTGGTGTTCGGCACACGTCGAACAATCTGTAGACATCTGCGTAATCTGCTTATCAATGCCGATCCATGTACAATGACGGCGGGCAAGCTGCTTGGTGCGGACCACTCCCCAATGACCTTGGTGCAACAAGTCGAGGACCTTGGATTGGAGCACTTGGGGAACCACTACACGAAGCTGGTCATTCTCGGTGCGTAACAGCAAAACTCCGTGCGAAACAGACAACAGATGACGTTGCGGATAATAGCGACGAACCACAGGATCCGATATGTCCTTTGCCTTGGACGGCAAACCACGTTGAACAAAACGTAATAGTAAACTCAGATGAGGATCCGTAGCTGTCTCACGTGCCACCTGACGATAATCAATCGCAAAATCCCGGAGGGATTGATGCTCATCGGCGTCAATCTGATGGCAAGAGTCGTCAGAGGAATCGAAGACATCATCCGCAGCAATTGGCAATCTAGAAAGCGCGTCAGCTTTAGCATGCTGAGCTGTAGGGCGATACAGTATCTCATACTGGTATTGTGATAACAAAAGAGCCCAACGTTGTGGTCTCTGAGCTGTCCGCTGAGGAACTGGTTTAGACGGATGAAACAGTGACGTCAGGGGCTTGTGATCTGTTACTAAATAGAATGGTCTACCATAGAGGTAGTGATGGAATTTTGTGACACCGAACACAATAGCCAACGCTTCCTTGTCCAACTGGCTGTAATTTACTCTGAGCTTTGTTTAGCAATTTAGATGCGAACGCAATAGGACGTTCGGTGTTACCGACTCGGTGAGACAACACAGCACCGAGGCCGAAAGAAGAGGCATCACAAGCTAACACCAGAGGCTTGTTAGGGTCGTAACGGACCAGACAACGATCATTCAATAAAGCCTCTTTAAGCTGCTGAAAGGCTGATTGGCAATCAGCTGACCACACAAACGGAACATTCTTACGGCGGAGACGATGCAACGGTGCAGCAATCTGTGATGCATTAGGTATAAACCTAATATAATATGTCAATTTGCCAAGAACTGCTTGCAATTCCTGCAGATTACGAGGGGCGGGCAAATCACGAATAGCTGCTAAATGTGACTGGGAGGGATGAATGCCTTGAGCATTAATAACATGTCCCAGATACTCCATCTCCGTAAGGAAAAATGAACATTTATCGATGTTGCAACGTAGGCCTGCCTGAGACAACACTGTAAACAAACACTCCAAATTACGGAAATGTTCAGCAGGCGTCCGACCGGACACAACAATATCGTCTAAATAGTTGCAACACGATGGCACATTAGCCAGAAGTTGTGACAAAAAACGCTGAAAAACAGCTGGAGCTGACGCACAACCAAAAGGCAAACGCAGAAAACGGAACAACCCCAACGACGTGTTTATGACAAAATACTGTTGTGAGTGCTCGTCGAGGGGCAATTGCAAATATGCTTCACGGAGATCAATTTTAGAAAAGAAACGAGCTTCCCCTAACTTATCCATCAGCTCGTCCGGTCTAGGCAAAGGAAAAGAATCAATGACAGTCTGAGGATTAACTGTCGACTTAAAATCAGCACACAAACGTAACTTGCCAGACGGTTTCTTTATAATAACTAAGGGAGAAGCCCACTGGCTCGCTGAAACGGGTTGAATAACACCGATGTTTTGCCAACGACGAAGTTCATCTGCTACAGGTGCCCGGAGGGTGTGAGGCGCTGGACGAGCACGAAAAAATCGAGGCTGAGCATTATCTTTTAATGTAATATGAGCGGCAAATTCCCAGCACAACTTAGTTCGTCTTTAAATATGTCACTGTATTGTTTACACAAATCGGTTATGCTGTCTTGAGGAACAACAACAGAATTAATTTGCAACACATTGTCTTGGATAGACAGGCCAAACAAGTCAAAACAGTCTAATCCGAAAATGTTTACACTGTCCGTAGCGCGGAGCACTGTGAATGAAACTGTTTTTGTATTGCCACGGAATGTGGCTGGCACGCTACATACACCTAACACAGGAATTTGTTCTCCACTATAAGTAGCCAAAGAATGTTTTGCCGCTGAAAGTTTAGGGCGGCCGATAGCCGCATACGTAGCACTATTTATGAGAGTCACAGACGCACCAGTGTCTAATTGAAAGTTGAAGGTCTTATCCTGGATGCGTAGCTTCACAAATAGTTTATTACACTGTCTCTGGATCGGTGCAGTGGAGGCGGAAGACACAAAATCAGCGCGTTTAGCGCGTGTTCGCTGCTTACGACAACTCGTGGGTTGGGCGGGTGGAACAACAACTCCCGCTTCACTTGCAGTCTGTACATTACTTTTTACAGCGTTTGAATTACGCTTGGGTCGCATAGCAGAGGGCTGGGTGGGTGGCTTATTGCGAACAAGTTTACTACCCACACGAACCGTGGAAGAGTCTTTAAACGCGATCTTCTGGGCGGGCTGGCTTTGAAGAACATGAATATCCATGGGCTGGGCAGCACTAGAATTGTTCTTGCGTTTACGCAAACAAACAGTCTGGATGTGTCCTTTCCTTTGACAAAAGTGACAAACCGCGTTTCTTAACGGGCAACGTTCACGAGGATGAGCAAGATCACACTTAGGGCAAGACTTAACTATCATTTTGCACACGCGGCTGACGAACGTGTTTAACATGACGCGGCCGGCTAGTGTTTACAGTCTGACTCTGCTGGTGGGGCCGCGGGCGTGACATAACTTGCTTAGCACAGGCAATTTGAGAAATACATGGCTGATCTAACTCACACTCAGCATAGTCAAAAGTATCTTGGGCTTCAATGATGTTCATCACAGTCTCTAATGACGGGTCAGGCAACTTTAAGATAGCAGCACGAATACGAGAATCTGCAATGTTTTGAGTAATAGCGTCTCGTAACATGACGTCACTGTAGGAAGCTCCACACACACAATTAAATCGGCACTGACGGGTGAGGCCCCGTAAATCTGTTAACCACTGTTTATTAGATTGATGTGGCAGTTTCTTTAATCTGAAGAACTTGAATCTGGCTGCTGCCACATGAACTCGCGACTCGAAATACTCAGCAAGCTTGTTAACAACAACGTCATAGTCTAAAGCTTCTGGCTTGGATTCCGGGAACAACTTACAAAGTAGTCGATAGACTTCCACGCCTGCAGTGGAAATTAAATAAAGCTGCCGCTCAGTACCCGTGATTGTGTAGACTGTCATGTGCGCCTGCAACTGCGCGAAATATTCTCGCCATTCTTCTCTTGATGCATCAAAAGCACGGAAAGGTGGTGCTGCCTGTGCTTGTTCCTTTTGTGTTGGAGGATTAGCCGCTTGTTTGGCGATTGCTTCCACCAGACTTTGTATTTGCTGACTCTGTAACAAGATCAACTGTTGTAATTCGACAGACATAGTGAACACAAATTAAACCAGCCCCCAAAATTTTATCGCTATAATTAGTATAACCAGAAACAAGTTGAACCAGCCCTGCACCCGAGTTCGAAGCCCTCGTCGCCAGTTTTGTGGCGGCGTTCGTAGCGACAAACAATTCGCTGTAGAAACGGCTTACGAAGTCACCGCCACACTTTTAATAGCGGGCCGACCGGTCCGCTGGAACAGTGAACAGAAAGATGAAAACCCAAACACTCTGATTAAATAAAAGTCGGTACTTACCTTTATTAACGAAGATACAGAAACACAGTAGTGAACTTCGTGTCTACAGAAATCTGTCTAGTTCGAGTCGGAGCGGCTAGGTCAACGTCGGCTGACGACAAACAACAACTCTGCTGCGATGAACACACAACTGACTAGCAAGTACACAATTCGGTGGCGAGTATACAACTGAGCGGCGAATACAGAACTGTCCTAGCGCTCGCGACTCCAGCGCTTAAGAAACCAGAAGCCAGCGGTGGCGCGCGCAGACTTGCGGCGATTTCCTGTCTCGCTGGTGCTGCTTATGCGGACGGCGTCCGGATTTTGATGCTGCCAACCTTTTGGCAGCGGGCTCGGGTGGCATTACTGGCTAGGATATAACAATATCTACATCTATATTATGTTTGTAGCTGTTCTCATTTCGAATTCTGGAATATTTACTTTGTCTTCTTGGTGAAGGAATTTCGGAAAACTGCATTTAGTAACTCCACTTTAGTGGCACTGTCATCAGTAACTGTACTGTCGCACAGTAAAAGTACGAGTACTTAGTGAGCCTTTCCGCTGGTTTACTTAACGTGGGATCAGAATCTCTCTGGATTTTTCCGCCACATTTCTAGAGAGAGTTTCGTTGTGGAAACTGTTAAATGCACTGTTAAATCCGCACCAAATTTCGAGCCTCAGTAAAACTTCGCCAATCTTGGAGATTTTGCGTTCGTCTAAATTATACGTGCCTTTTACGGTGCTCCTGCAGCAGCTTTCTATCGTGTTTTGTGTATCATGGGGGATCAGAATCGTCTCTTATTAATTTATTTGGTATGAATCTCTCGAGTGCTGTTGATACTATTTCTTTGAACTTAAGCCACATATGGTGTTCACTTACACAGTTTGGAAGGTTTGGAGACTGTCTCTTAGAAAGAAGTCATCCGAATTTTTAGCTGCTTTTATAAATAGATATATTTCGCGTTTAGTTGTGGTGAATTTCTTTGTTACGGAATTGAGCCTCGCTACCACTGTGAGTTCACTAATCCCTGTATCCGTCGTGATGCTGAGGATTATTTGTGGCTAAGAGGTCAAGTGTGCTTTCGTATCCATTTACAATTTGGATGGCCGCGTGAACTAATTGTTCAAAAAAATTTTAAAAACATTTAAGAACAATTACGGAAGTTGTTTTCTATCTCCAATAGGGCTGAAAATGTATTTTTGTCAACATACTGAATGTAGATTGAAGTCACTGCCAACTATAATTGTGTGAGTAGAGTACCTATTTGTGATGAGGCTCAAGTTTCCTTTGAACTGCTTAGCAACTGTTTCATTTGAGACCAGGGGTCGGTAAAAAAAGCCAGTTATTAATTTATTCCGGTTGTCGAATATAACCTCTGCCAATACTAAGTCACAGGAACTACCTGCTCCAATGTCGCTTGTGAGCTGGAACACACATTGCATTGTTTTTCCTTAAGTTGTGCTATTTGTTTCTGTTGTAGTGCAGATCATTACAATTACGGCTTTTCCCTCCAAAACCTAGGATGCTTTGACTGTGGCCCTGTAAATACCAGAGCTAAACAGTCTAGAACAAGAACGTACGACACAAGCATAGCATTCTGTATTACTTCGTTTCCTTATTTCTAACATTTTGAAATTGTACGTTGACTTTAGATGACACGTCAATCATAGATGTTCTTATCTCTATTTAGTGAACGTATTTTCAGTCATGTTTTGAACATTGTCCCGCTACACTTTATTAACTAATGTTTCGCCGCAAGGGATATCGGATTTTAGAGAGTAAATTAATATGGAGTATGTCGTTCTTCTTATGAAACATTCGCATACCCATTTCTTCTTTCCTTCTTGTCTTTTGGGCATGCAGTTGTAGTAATTAAAGTAGGCACAAATGAAATAATCAAAAAGAAATGATTAGCGTACATTAGCATTCTCTTTTCACCGTTCCTTTCTTGTTGCTCCCATGGCGATGGACTGTTTCTATCGCAATCAGTAAGCGTGAAAGGAAGCTACCTTACAGACAGAGGGATCTATATTTGTACTTGGCAGAACTAATTACATACTGACATAATCGTCGGTATTGCTTTCGTTTCCCAAAAGTTATAAATATTTCGATTTCGGAAAAGAAGCTCTGTATTTCGCCAAGATGTCGAAGAAGAAGGTCCCTTACGTACTGGTTGTATCGAATTAGATGTGGAGACGGCGGTTCGAAAGCGGACAAAAGTAGTAGGAGGAAGGGCGTCCCTTACCTGAGAGAACGCTACTCAGGCTACCTGGCGAAAGGGCAAGTGTGGCAAATGTCCGGCATTTGTGGGGTCATGGTTCCACTGCCCTGTGGTTTCTGTACAAATTGTAAATAGCCTTTCGCTCCCTGTATTTTACCCCTACCACCTTCAGGATTTGAAAGAGAGTATTCCAGTCAACATTGTCAAAAGCTTTCTCTAAGTATACCAATGCTAGAAACGTAGGTTTGCCTTTCCTTAATCTAGCTTCTAAGATGGAAGCAGTGGTTCGGAAAGGAGTGAGACAGGGTTGTAGCCTCTCCCCGATGTTATTCAATCTGTGTATTGAGCAAGCAGTGAAGGAAACAAAAAAAAAAAAAAAATTGGGAGTAGGTACTAAAATCCATGGAGAAGAAATAAAAATTTTGAGGTTCACCCATGACATTGTAATTCTGTCAGAGACAGCAAATGACTTGGAAGAGCAGTTGAACGGAATGGACAGTGACTTGAAAGGAGGATATAAGATGAACATCAACAAAAGCAAAACGAGGATAATGGAATGTAGTCGAATTAAGTCGGGTGATGCAGAGAGAATTTAGATTAGGAAATGAGACACTTAAAGCAGTAAAGGAGTTTTGCTATTTGGGGAGCAAAATACCTGATGATGGTCGAAGTAGAGAGGATATAAAATGTAGACGGGCAATGGCAAGGAAAGCGTTTCTGAAGAAGAGAAATTTGTTAAAATCGAGTATAGATTTAAGTGTCAGGAAATCGTTTCTGAAAGTATTTGTATGGAGTGTAGCCGTGTGTGGAAGTGAAACGTGGACGATAAATAGTTTAGGCAAGAAGAGAATAGAAGCTTTCGAAATGTGGTGCTACAGAAGAATGCTGAAGATTAGATGGGTAGAACACATAACTAACGAGGAGGTATTGAATAGGATTGGGGAGAAGAGAAGTTTGTGGCACAACTTGACCAGAAGAAGGGATCGGTTGGTAGGACATGTTCTGAGGCATCAAGGGATCCCCAATTTAGTATTTGAGGGCAGCGTGGAGGGTAAAAATCGTAGAGGGAGATGAAGAGATGAATACGCTAAGCAGATTCAGAAGGATGGAGGTTGCAGTAGGTAGTGGGAGATGAAGAAGCTTGCACAGGATAGAGTAGCATGGAGAGCTGCATCAAACCAGTCTCAGGACCGAAGACCACAACAACAACTACGGTTCCGCTGCTTCGGCCTGCCCGAGCCGCGGGCACGTGCCGGCAGTGGTGAGGGGAGGGACCTGCAGCGGCCCGCCCCAGGGCCCTCGCCCGCGGTCGGTTCGCTGGCCGCCCGGGCCATTCTATCGGCTAACTTTCTCACGCCTGAGAGGGTGTCAACGCTCATTCTAACGACTGTGGCCCACAACATTATTTAATAAGTCGCTGACCTTGCGCTCTTTCGCCTCTTTACTTCCACACGGGCAATCTACCAAACTTAAAATAAACTGAGCATTGCAAAGGCAAAAAATTAATTAATTAATTAATATCCTCAAAAGAAGCACACAAAAAACACAGAAGAAATCGAACAATGGTATATTAACTACGCAGATACGCCAGATACAAACAGAATAGCAAAGCAACCTGTGGAAATGAAAAAGTATAAGTTACAAGAAAAGTTTAAACTGATCGAAAACAATGTTCTGGCTGCGTATGGTTCGGGAATTCCTATCAGTAAGATCCTGCCAGGATGTCGCCAGATAAAAGCAGTGGCTTGTTTGCCTTTAATACTCTTCTATTGAAATTGGGTAAAGATTCCTCAACAAATAAATTTAGTGAATTTTTTTTGTAACGCAATAAACTTTTATTTACAAGGAAACAATACATTGATACCTATAAAGGTACCTTTCATTTTCTTGTGTTCATTTCCGGTTAGTTTTCGACAGACTTTTTCTTTTCTTTTGCTGACGATGATTTGTGATGCACAAACTTGTTTCTTGAATTGTCTATTTGGTGATTTATTTTTCACTTGCAAGCTGATTTATAATGTTGCTCTGATTTTATTTTAGTTCTAGTAATGTAGTCGTGTATGTCAGAGGGACATTGAGATTTTAAATCTTTTACAGTTTTTGTTTCGGTTTTTGATGATTTTATGGGTTGATATTTCTATCACTTCAAAGTTTCTGGCTTTGGGAGAGGTATTGATCTGGTGGCATAGTATGTCATCTCGTAAAGGGTAGTTGTAGTGTTATCGTACTGGCTATGGCTTACATCTAAGAAAACAAAGATCAGTTTCAAGTGTATATATAAAAGGAGGAAGGTACCATATTGGTTTAACTAGGTAGTTACGAGACTGTGGAGGAGAGGGAGAGAGAGGGAGAGGGAGAGGTAGAGAGAGAGAGAGAGAGAGAGAGAGAGAGAGAGAGAGACAGAGGGGTGCGGGTGGGGGTGGTGGTGAGGGGGGGTGGGGGGGTGGGGGGGGGGGAAGGAACACATTTGAGACACACAGTATAAAACGAGAAGAAATCTTACACATATTAATATTTGTATATGTGGACAAACACATTCTATATAAGCTTAGCGTGCTTTTGATTCGGGTTGCAGAGAGGTGTTTGTTTCGTAAATGTAGTTACATAATCATCTTCGACGTGGCGAGATATGTTTCACAGATTTATTTGCACGCTATTTGGGTATGCAATATATGTGGAGCCGTAACAGAACACATCTAATATTATTTACATTTCTATATTTTAAACACAGCTGCACAACAGCAACGGTTCCACGTAATAAAATTATAACCAGCCGACCAGTTGCAATGGATAAAGAAATTCTTTACCTAGGTTTCGACAGATATAAATTTGTCTTCTTCAGAAGGTAGCCTAAGGACAATGAACATCATAGCTTACGTTAGAAAAGTATGAAACTTAAGGAAAGTATAAATTTTAACACAAATTAGAGAACTCTTGCATTACAGAAATATGATAACGACGACTGATACTTACAATTTTACATTAGTAAGGACTAATGTACCATCGCCGTTTTTACAATTGTCGGCATAGATCCATTTGTCAAAAATGAAAGATAGTCCTAGAATTAGGGTTTGTTACGTAAATACAAAATAGTTCATGGATCTTGCAGAGCTCACAACCGTCTGAGTGTAATCGGCGAGCGTAGTTACTCTGAAACCAGGGCAAGAGGCGCTCGTGCCGAGAAACATGTGCCAATTGGCGTACAAAGACAACGTGTAAATTATCAGTATTAATAACGTCCTTAGGTAAAGTGACAATTTCCTGCTTTTCTGTCTGGATCTCTTGTGCTCCTCCCAGTGATCTGTGAGGAACTGCATAGCGCCCGTTTGCTTTTTCGCGATTATTGCGTGCGCTGTCATCGCTAATGTCCACATGGTGTCGACGCGCTTGGGTCGTGGGAAACGTTCTGCAGCAGGGACCGTGAGGGCTGTGACTGCTGTAGTTCGGCGGTCCGCCCTGTTCATATGTGCCACCATTCTTCTGCATGTCTCCCATGTCTCCTGACTTGTCGGACATGTGAAACGGTGTTCCAGAGAATCAACGTGGTAGCACGCTTCGCAGTGTGGCGTCTCGCGCATGCCGATGCGTGCTAGACTCTCGTTCGTGGGTATGTGTCTTCTGCCTTCTTTACCTCGTAATGCACAATACATTTTTCCTGATGTTCTCATTTCTCTAACTGCTAAGGTGGGTGTGATGTAGCTACTGTCTATGCTTCAGGCAGCGCATCTTGAAGGGTATCCGAGTGGCGTCTACCGGCGCTTCCTCGCAGTCTGGCCTGTATTGCTGGAGTAGAGACGACGTGGTACAGTCTACACTTCTGTCCTCCAGTTTTATTGCTCTATGGAGCAACAGTGCCGCGCATTTTGTCGTTGTAACGTCATTCAGCCCCAGCGCCCCTTCTTCTCTAATGAGTGTGCTGGTGGCTTGTGACGTTTTAAAAATTTCCCGCCTCCACAGCAGGTAGCACACAGCGCTGCTTATGGACTTCTCTATTTCTGTCGGTACATTTGTGACTTGTGCCATGTACCAAGCCTTCGCCAGGATCGTTACGTTGATCAGCTGCGTATTGATCTAATGTTAGGTGTTTGTTGGAATGGGTCCTCACGCGCCCTCTGGTGGTGTTCAGGATGTTCCGCCAGTTTTCTGCGGCCATTATCAGTGGGCAGGTCTGCAACTGGACACCTAGCACATATTTTTCGGTCACCTGGTAATGGTACCTCTCTCAATTTCGCGTTCCCTTTTTCCTTGGGGTTGGTTTTCGCCCCAGATGCTTTGCCGACAGATTCTATTATTGGGGAGACTTTGTCAATATCCTCCTCTCCGTCCACAAAAATGCTCATGTCATCGGCATATGCCATACACGTTATTTTAGTATCCTGCAACTTGTAGCCGTTGATGGTGGCGGCGAGTTTTCTGAGGACTGGGTCGAGGGCTACTGTGAATAATGCCATCGACTGTGGACACCCTTGCCTCACAGATTTTCCCAGTTTTATTGGTGGAGATATCCAGCCATTTACAGTCACTCGTGGTGCGGCATCGGTCAATATGTTTTCGATGACCTGCGAGAATTTGGGGCCAAAACCGGGTCTTGTCAAGGTCTTTAGCAGGCACTGATGACCGATCCCGTCGAAGACCTTCTGGAAGTCGACAGTAATGATCGCTGCAGTCGCTCTGTTGGATGCGGCGTGGACTGTAACGTCTCTGTACGTGCAGACGGCGTCGAAGGTGTTCCTGCCTACCACTGCACATGTCTGCCACGGGCTGATGGCTTTCTTCAGGGCGAGCTTCATGTTTTCAGCGACGCATTTTGCTATTAACTTGTAGTCCGCGTTACGAGAGTTATTGGGCGGAAGTCTGTTAGCACTTCCGGAGCTTTCGTTTTTGGAAGCATTCTCCCTTCCAGGAACGAGGGTGGTATCTCCTTACCGTCCAAAATTTCATTGACAATTTCCGTCATTATTCCACCTATATTGTCGCAGCAGGCGACGTAGAAGTCTGGCGGTATTCCGTCCGCTCCTGGAGCTTTGCCGTTGGCTCACGTTTTGAGGACAGCTCTCACTTCGTCCTCTGACACGGCATTGGTCAGCAGGGCGCGGTCGGCGTTGTTCAGGTATCTGCGCGTTTCTTCTCGTATTTTCGCTGTTTCTGCGTCGTCTGGTACATCGCCGTCGAAGAGGTCAGAGAAGTGCTCCTCTATGTGACGCATCATGTCCCATCCGGTTGTCATCTTGCGGCCTGTTGCGTCGCTAAGCTCCCTGATCGCTCTGCTATTTGGCCTTTCCCTTTCTTTTGCTGGTGGTGCAGCGTGGCGGGTTCGTCCTCGGTGGAGCCGTGTGTCTGGCGCCGGACGACTACGCCTTTCATCTGTTGACGCTCGATATGTAGTAGGCGCGCCTTTATTCCTCTGACTCGCGTGAGAAGCAGGTCGTCGTCTGGAGGACCGCCGAGTGCGTCCTTTAGATATTGTGCGCAAAAGTCCGACGTGCTCTTCCTCCAGGAAGCCTTCTCCGCACTGTGCCTGATCAGTGGGTTCCGTATTTTTGGTTTCCCATATTCGACCCCCCATTGTGTGGTGGACGGATATTGTCGCCGCATAAGTAAGCTTTCTTCTATGGTGTGCGCGATCTCCTGCCGCAATCTGGGGTCACTGAGTTGTTGGGTGTTAAGCTTCCACACTGATCTTCCTCCTGGGATTTTTTTGTTGACAGCTGCAGCTTGCATTTGTAGGTACATTGGTCGGAGAAGATCAAAGGACAGACTTCCACATGCGATACAGAGGCGGCGAACTCCCTGGTCACATAAATCCTGTCGAGCCTGCTTCTTCCGCGGTTGTGGTAATACGTGAATTCGGTTGTGTTGGGGTCGTATAGTTTCAGTTTTGTTACGAGTTCCTGCAGCTCCATGCACAGATTTGGTGGCGGGACTCGATCTTCCGGAGCAGACGCGCAGCTGAAGTCGCCTCCCAGCACAACGTTGCTATTGTTGTGTGGAAGGAGCCCACAGATATCTTCATTTAAGAACTGGCTTCTGGCTCGCTTATTTTATGTGCCTGACGGCTCATAGATATTGACGAAGTAGGTCTCAGCTATTTTGATTGTTATTCCGCGGCCTTCAATCAGGGTCTCGATGTTCTGTATGTCGATCCCTTTTCTCACCATTATAGTAGTTCAAGTTATCGTTTCTGCGTCTGTGTTGGTGAAGACGTCGAATCCGTGTATTTGTTCTAAGTCGGTAGTGACAAATTCTTGTAACATTACCACATCGGCAGCTCGGTGCTGCAGGAATTCTGTGAGGGCGTCTATCTTCACAACGAAATTCATCTTATTTAAATCGCACGTGATGAAGTTATAGCCAGAGCGTTCCTGCATTCAAGCGCCGTGCGGAGTCGGGAGTTGTACTGGCTATGGGCGGTACGGCCGGAGGACAAGGTCCTCTGCTCCGATGTTTTGTTTTCCCGCGACGTTTCCCCGTCAAAGGTCTCCATCCTCTCGTCGTTCGAGCCGTTGCTGCGGCTTCGCCGTCTGTTGCCCCGCCATTTGGCTTTGGACGCCGATTGCGGCTGGTCACTCGACTCTTTAGGTTCGTCGTCGGATTCTTTTAAAATGCTCGCGAGTTTTGTCACCTGCTTCTCGATGGAGACCTCTCGCGCCTCGGTGTACGTGGCGGACGTGGTCTCGGCTCCGGGCCCGGTCGGCTGGCTGCTGTGAATGACGGGCACAACTGGCGGCTGGGCGGCCTCGGCTGGCTGCTGTGAATGACGGGCACAGCTGGTGGCTGGGCGGCCTCGGCTGGTTGCTGTGAAGGACGGGCACAGCTGGCGGCTGGGCGGCCTCGGCTGGCTGCTGTGAATGACGGGCACAGCTGGCGGCTGGGCGGCCTCGGCTGGCTGCTGTGAATGACGGGCACAGCTGGCGGCTGGGCGGCCTCGGCTGGCTGCTGTGAATGACGGGCGCAGCTGGCGGCTGGGCGGCCTCGGCTGGCTGCTGTGAATGACGGGCGCAGTTGGCGGCTGGGCGGCCTCGGCTGGCTGCTGTGAATGACGGGCACAGCTGGCGGCTGGGCGGCCTCGGCTGGCTGCTGTGAATGACGGGCACAGCTGGCGGCTGGGCGGCCTCGGCTGGCTGCTGTGAATGACGGGCACAGCTGGCGGCTGGGCGGCCTCGGCTGGCTGCTGTGAATGACGGGCACAGCTGGCGGCTGGGCGGCCTCGGCTGGCTGCTGTGAATGACGGGCACAGCTGGCGGCTGGGCGGCCTCGGCTGGCTGCTGTGAATGACGGGCGCAGCTGGCGGCTGGGCGGCCTCGGCTGGCTGCTGTGAATGACGGGCGCAGCTGGCGGCTGGGCGGCCTCGGCTGGCTGCTGTGAATGACGGGCGCAGCTGGCGGCTGGGCGGCCTCGGCTGGCTGCTGTGAACGACGGGCACAGCTGGCGGCTGGGCGGCCTCGGCTGGCTGCTGTGAACGACGGGCACAGCTGGCGGCTGGGCGGCCTCGGCTGGCTGCTGTAAATGACGGGCACAGCTGGCGGCTGGGCGGCCTCGGCTGGCTGCTGTGAATGACGGGCACAGCTGGCGGCTGGGCGGCCTCGGCTGGCTGCTGTGAATGACGGGCACAGCTGGCGGATGGGCGGCCTCGGCTGGCTGCTGTGAATGACGGGCACAGCTGGCGGCTGGGCGGCCTCGGCTGGCTGCTGTGAATGACGGGCACAGCTGGCGGCTGGGCGGCCTCGGCTGGCTGCTGTGAATGACGGGCACAGCTGGCGGCTGGGCGGCCTCGGCTGGCTGCTGTGAATGACGGGCACAGCAGACGGCTGGGCGGCCTCGGCTGGCTGCTGTGAATGACGGGCACAGCTGGCGGCTGGGCGGCCTCGGCTGGCTGCTGTGAATGACGGGCACAGCTGGCGGCTGGGCGGCCTCGGCTGGCTGCTGTGAAGGACGGGCACAGCTGGCGGCTGGGCGGCCTCAGCTGGCTGCTGTGAATGACGGGCACAGCTGGCGGCTGGGCGGCCTCGGCTGGCTGCTGTGAATGACGGGCACAGCTGGCGGCTGGGCGGCCTCGGCTGGCTGCTGTGAATGACGGGCACAGCTGGCGGCTGGGCGGCCTCGGCTGGCTGCTGTGAATGACGGCACAGCTGGCGGCTGGGCGGCCTCGGCTGGCTGCTGTGAATGACGGGCACAGCTAGCGGCTGGGCGGCCTCGGCTGGCTGCTGTGAATGACGGGCACAGCTGGCGGCTGGGCGGCCTCGTCTGGCTGCTGTGAATGACGGGCACAGCTGGCGGCTGGGCGGCCTCGGCTGGCTGCTGTGAATGACGGGCACAGCTGGCGGCTGGGCGGCCTCGGCTGGCTGCTGTGAATGACGGGCACAGCTGGCGGCTGGGCGGCCTCGGCTGGCTGCTGTGAATGACGGGCACAGCTGGCGGCTGGGCGGCCTCGGCTGGCTGCTGTGAATGACGGGCACAGCTGGCGGCTGGGCGGCCTCGGCTGGCTGCTGTGAATGACGGGCACAGCTGGCGGATGGGCGGCCTCGGCTGGCTGCTGTGAATGACGGGCACAGCTGGCGGCTGGGCGGCCTCGGCTGCCTGCTGTGAATGACGGGCACAGCTGGCGGCTGGGCGGCCTCGGCTGGCTGCTGTGAATGACGGGCACAGCTGGCGGCTGGGCGGCCTCGGCTGGCTGCTGTGAATGACGGGCACAGCTGGCGGCTGGGCGGCCTCGGCTGGCTGCTGTGAATGACGGGCACAGCTGGCGGCTGGGCGGCCTCGGCTGGCTGCTGTGAATGACGGGCACAGCTGGCGGCTGGGCGGCCTCGGCTGGCTGCTGTGAATGACGGGCACAGCTGGCGGCTGGGCGGCCTCAGCTGGCTGCTGTGAATGACGGGCACAGCAGGCGGCTGGGCGGCCTCGGCTGGCTGCTGTGAATGACGGGCACAGCTGGCGGCTGGGCGGCCTCGGCTGGCTGCTGTGAATGACGGGCACAGCTGGCGGCTGGGCGGCCTCGGCTGGCTGCTGTGAAGGACGGGCACAGCTGGCGGCTGGGCGGCCTCGGCTGGCTGCTGTGAATGACGGGCACAGCTGGCGGCTGGGCGGCCTCGGCTGGCTGCTGTGAATGACGGGCACAGCTGGCGGCTGGGCGGCCTCGGCTGGCTGCTGTGAATGACGGGCACAGCTGGCGGCTGGGCGGCCTCGGCTGGCTGCTGTGAATGACGGGCACAGCTGGCGGCTGGGCGGCCTCGGCTGGCTGCTGTGAATGACGGGCACAGCTAGCGGCTGGGCGGCCTCGGCTGGCTGCTGTGAATGACGGGCACAGCTGGCGGCTGGGCGGCCTCGGCTGGCTGCTGTGAATGACGGGCACAGCTGGCGGCTGGGCGGCCTCGGCTGGCTGCTGTGAATGACGGGCACAGCTGGCGGCTGGGCGGCCTCGGCTGGCTGCTGTGAATGATGGGCACAGCTGGCGGCTGGGCGGCCTCGGCTGGCTGCTGTGAATGACGGGCACAGCTGGCGGCTGGGCGGCCTCGGCTGGCTGCTGTGAATGACGGGCACAGCTGGCGGCTGGGCGGCCTCGGCTGGCTGCTGTGAATGACGGGCACAGCTGGCGGCTGGGCGGCCTCGGCTGGCTGCTGTGAATGACGGGCACAGCTGGCGGCTGGGCGGCCTCGGCTGGCTGCTGTGAATGACGGGCACAGCTGGCGGCTGGGCGGCCTCGGCTGGCTGCTGTGAATGACGGGCACAGCTGGTGGCTGGGCGGCCTCGGCTGGTTGCTGTGAAGGACGGGCACAGCTGGCGGCTGGGCGGCCTCGGCTGGCTGCTGTGAATGACGGGCACAGCTGGCGGCTGGGCGGCCTCGGCTGGCTGCTGTGAATGACGGGCACAGCTGGCGGCTGGGCGGCCTCGGCTGGCTGCTGTGAATGACGGGCACAGCTGGCGGCTGGGCTGCCTCGGCTGGCTTCCGCTTCGGCAGGCTCGTCGTTGGCGCGCGGGCTCCAGCCCGCCAGAATTCCCGCCTAGCTTGCCGCCTGCTCAGTCGCGTTGTCCGCGTTTTCGCGCGGCAGCTGAGCCACTCTTTTATTTCTCGGGCAGCTGCACCACACGTGTTCCATGGAACTGCAAATGGAGCACGATGCTGGGTGCCCGCTATACTGGACGACTTCTCCGTATCCCCCTATGACAATGAACGATGGCACGTGTTTCCTTAGGACCACCCTGACGGATCTAACACCTTGTATGTGTGCCCGGCACGCCAGAAGTCTCTCGCTACAGAGAGAACTTCTCCATACAACTTGAGGCAGCGTGCTACTTCCTCATTCGGCACCTCAAAGGGCAGGTTGTACACTTTAGTATTTCTGACGCCGTGTCCGGCATACGTGGTTTTCACCTCGCTCACGTGACCGTTCCTGTGTTTGAACTTTCTAATACTCCCGCTTACATTCACGACAGTCTCACATCTCATGTACGTTTTCAATTTCAGAAAGAGGCTGAACAGCGTGAAAACCGGCTGCAACCCCTCTATTTCGTCTTCCTGTATTTTTAGTTCGTGGGCAAGTGCTCTACCAACTGAGCTACCCAAGCACGACTGACGCCCCGTCCTCACAGCTTTACTTCTGCCTGTATCTCGTCTCCTACCTAGGTGATAGTTATTTAATTCAGACTCTCTATCACCTATTCAGGATAAGGCAACCAACTGTCACCTCATCAAGTGGAATTTTATTCAAGACTCGCAGTGAACAATGACTTTTCCCTTATTTAGAAGAACTTTTTGTACTGTTAATTAGTTCTCACTCTTTAAATTGTGTTTCTAATGCTTTTACATAAGCAAAAAGTTGCCATGCCTGCTGTTGTCAAAGAAAACATTAGAAACAGTCAAAATCTAAATGCAGCAGCCCATTACAAACAGTATTGTAAGGTGCTTAAAAATGTTATTAGGAAGGCAAAATGTATGTGGTATGCAGATAGAATAGCTAAGTCTCAGGATAAAATTAAAACCATATGGTCAGTCGTAAAGGAAGTTGCTGGTCTGCAGAGACAGGTCGAGGATATAGAATCAGTGCGTAGTGGGAATGTCCGTGTTACTGATAAGTTGCATATATGTACAGTATTTAATAATCACTTTCTGAATATAGCAGGTGAACTAAATAGAAACCTAGTCCCAACAGGGAATCATATAGCGCTCTTAGAAAAAAGTGTTCCGAGACTGTTACCTGAAATGCTCCTCCATGATACTGACAAGAGGGAGATTGAGTTAATAATTAAATCACTAAAGACCAAGAACTCTCATGGATATGACGGGGTATCTAGCAGAATACTGAAGTATTGTTCTACATATGTTAGCCCAGTTCTCAGCCATATCTGTAACTTTTCCTTCAGGAGTGGTCGGTTTCCTGACCGATTAAAGTACTCGGTAGTGAAGCCACTTTATAAAAAGGGAGACATTGATAATGTTGACAATTTTAGACCTATTTCTATGCCACCGGTGTTTGCTAAAGTTATCGAGAAGGTTGTATATACAAGGTTACTGGAGCATTTAAATTCACATAATTTGCTGTCAAATGTTCAGTTTGGTTTTAGAAATGGGGTAACAACTGAAAATGCTATATTCTCTTTTCTCTGTGAGGTTTTGGACGGATTAAATAAAAGGTTGCGAACGCTAGGTGTTTTCTTTGATTTAACGAAGGCTTTTGACTGTGTTGACCACAAAATATTACTGCAGAAGTTGGACCATTATGGAGTAAGGGGAGTAGCTTACAATTGGTTCGCCTCTTACTTTAAGAACAGAAAGCAGAGGGTAATTCTCCGCAATATTGAGAGTGGTAGTGATGTTCAGTCCCAATGGGGCACTGTTAAGTGGGGCGTTCCCCAAGGGTCGGTGCTGGGGCCACTGCTGTTTCTTATTTATATAAATGATATGCCTTCTAGTATTACAGGTCGTTCAAAAATATTTCTGTTTGCTGATGATACCAGCTTGATAGTGAAGGATCTTGTGTGTAATATTGAAACAGTAACAAATAATGCAGTTCATGAAATAAGTTCGTGGCTTGTGGAAAATAATTTGATGCTAAATCACAGTAAGACTCAGTTTTTACAGTTTCTAACTCACAATTCAACAAGAACCAATATTTTGATCAGACAGAATAGGCATATTACAAGCGAGACGGAACAGTTCAAGTTCCTAGGCGTTCGGATAGATAGTAAGCTGTTGTGGAAAGCCCATGTCCAGGATCTTGTTCAGAAGCTAAATGCTGCTTTATTTACCATTAGAACAGTATCTGAAATAAGTGACACTTCAACACGAAAAGTAGTCTACTTCGCATATTTTCATACGCTTATGTCGTATGGTATTATTTTTTGGGGTAGTTCTTCTGATTCAAAAAGGGTATTTTTGGCTCAAAACCGGGCTGTTCGAGCTATATATGGTGTAAGTTCGAGAACCTCTTGTCGACCCCTATTCAAAAATCTGGGAATTCTGACATTGCCCTCGCAGTATATATTTTCTTTAATGTCGTTTGTTGTTAGCAATATTAGCCTATTCCCAAGAATTAGCAGCTTTCACTCAGTTAATACTAGGCAGAAATCAAATCTGCATGTAGAATGCACTTCCTTGACTCTTGTGCAGAAAGGAGTGCAGTATTCTGCTGCATCCATTTTCAATAAGCTACCACAAGAACTCAAAAATCTTAGCAGTAGCCCTAACTCTTTTAAGCCTAAACTGAAGAGTTTCCTCATGGCTCACTCCTTCTATTCTGTCGAGGAGCTCCTGGAAGAGCTAAAAAATTAAGCAAATTCCAGTGTTACATTGTTGATTTTCTTCATTTAAACTTATGACTTGTCACCTGAATATGTTTTTTTATATTTCATTTTATCTGTTACTAATATCGTGTTATAATTTCATGTATTGACTCGTTCCGTGACCATGGAGACTTCTGCTTAATTTGGTCCCACGGAACAATAAATAAATAAATAAATAAAACTGACTGGTAGTTCATGTACTAAATACTGTTCATTTTAGCATTCAACTGTCTATATTTTAAATGTTGAAGAGCCTACTCCTGTTTAGGGCTACTAGACGGCACTCTTGGTGTAATGTTCACCTGCCCGCACTTGCTAACGCGGGCGTCTCAGTCTGTCGCTACCTGAGGCTTTGTAGATGTGAGCAGCCCATAATCGATCGCCTTTCATTTATTATTTTTAAAACTTTTGTGACTAAGCCTTTCTGGCTTGATATTTATCTTATACGTGAGATGTAAAGAAAGTACTGTTTCTTTCTTGTTCTGTTAGTCAATAGCCGTCCGCAGTGGTCTAGCGGTTCTTGGCACTTCAATCCGGAGCCACGCGACTGCTATGGTCGCAAGTTCGAATCCTGTCTCGGACATGGATGTGTGTGATGTCCTTAGGTTAGTTAGGTTTAAGTAGTTCTAAGTTCTAGGGAACTGATGACCTCAGCAGTTAAGTCCCATAGTGCTCAGAGCCATTTGAACCATTTGAACGAGTATGGGTTGTTCACTGTAGAGAAAATATAGTCGAGTAGAACGTTGGGAAATTCTCGAACCAAAATTTATCCTGCCGTAGTTGTTGGTACAGTAAACATGAGCGATTCAGCAGTAACTGATTGTGACAGCAGAAATGGAAGTAGGCGCTTCAGTAGATGCGCATTGCTTTACACTCTATCTTACTTACCAGCGCGCCCGGCGCATCACGCTCGGCTCGGACACTATGCCCGGTACAGCACTGTCGGATGGGTGGTGCGCAAGGCAGATTCGCGCATCGGAAGCCGTACAGATAGACATACTATTGAATTTTGTGCTTGCTCTTATGAGCTCATTTTCCATGTGAAATGAAATCAATTAAAAACTAAATCGTGGCAATATTATGATTCAATGAGTTGGGGAACCTACTGAATGCCTATATGTGAATGACCAAGCATGGATTTCAACACCACTAAAAGTCGAGGCAAGTTTAGGATCTTAGCAACTGCACCAACTTTCTTTGTGCGGTTTGTACGGTTTCTTATTGGTGATGATTTCCTTCCAAATGATATGGAGGTCAGGGTCACTTAATTCATTATGTCAAGCTTTAAATTCTGAAACAGGAGTAGCTGACACCTTGTCACTTTGATAACGGAAATTACGCTATAATTCGGCCTGACGAGTGCGCGGTTTGACCAGTGGACAGATATGATCGATGTTACCGTCCTTAATTGATCTCGAGAGGCTCCGACTGTCGTCCCATTAACGATGTTGTGCGCGTGTGATTGTGTTCCAGATAACTCAGAGGAAGTCGGCGCCGTGAGCTACGAAGGCTGGGCTCATCCAGCAGTACGGCCTAACTCAACTGTTCTGCTTCCCGTCGGTACCGCATCACTGTGTGCGCTATATTACACTGCACAATACCAATTTAAATTATGATATCTAACTGCGTCATAGGGCCCAAGATTCTAACGTTCTACACCATTACCCGTCGCTTTCGGAATGGCATTTCAAAGACCACAAAGATCAGGAAAAAGTTTTTTTTTCCGACCCAGCAACGTCACAGAAATTAGATGATTGCATATAGTTCCAACGAACTTGGAAACACTCTCAGGCATTAGTAGATTGTGAACCAAGTCCGAGGCCATTCACAAGCATACGTAGGCACCTCAGGTATCCAATGTGAAACTGCCATTGAACAGAACGACCTGCTTCACTGGAACTGCATCGTGATTCAGTACCGTTCTAAGAGTTAGTTTACGTTTCATTATGGCCAGTCGAGTCCAAGGGTAGTTTCATTTAACCAGCTGATGCTCTAAGTCTGAAGGCTGTCACTGCTCTGGTGTACCTTGTTAAACTCGGCTTCACGGTTGGTCAACCACAAGTAAATACGTACTCTGCAAATCACTGTCCAGCGCTTGCCGACGGGAATTAGCGTTGTAGCGTATGTAGTTGTAGCGTAACAACGCTTGCCTGTTGCAGACTTGGAATATTTTGCGTTAATGACATGGGCCTTGTGACTAGATTTTTGTGAGTGGAGCAAATTCTTATGTTTGTTCTGTTGCAAACATATGGATTGCGCATGTCCTTTCCTACCACGAGCGCGACACTAAGCTTGTCAGGAGGGCAGTCTTGGCATTTGTGTTGTGAATAAAAGTAAGGGCAAGACTTCATTCTCTTCGCCTGTGTAGCGAACTGCTTACTCGGTGTAGAAGGTTGTTTACTCGGTGTGGCAAGCTGCTGCTACCATCGAATGGGCCAATCGCAGCTAAGGGACTCAACCTGACAAAAACTGGCCACTCAGATTTATGAGCTGACAAGGCACTTGAATTGTACTGATGTAGTATTTGCACTACCTGCTGAAACGATGGATCGGACTGTTGCAAAATGTGTTCCCTGAGTTTGATATCAGGTACATTTTACATGATCGCATCACGCAACATATAATTTGAATGTAAAGCACCGCAGACACATTTGAATTTGAATTTCCTTGTTGTACCCTGCAAATCTGTTACCCACACTCACGATAAGTTTGTTCTGACCATTTTTTGGAATTAAAGAATTGACAGCTGGCTGCTACCACATTCACTTGTTGGTAATAATAATTAATCACCAAAGAGACAATTTCATTATACATAAGTTCACTTGGTGCGACGTTTGGGAAAAGTTTTTGCATGAGTCGGAACACTGCACTTCCTACCATGGATAATACATATGGAAGTTTCACAGTACCTGGTACATTGTGAACGATGACGTGAGCTTCAAACTGGGACAACCACTCGAGCCATTCCTCATCTTGTTTACAAAATTGTTGAAAAGGCGGTATAGCAGGAGGTGTTGCTGTAGGTGGTGCTTGTTCTGTCGGGCATGCAGCGTTGGCCAGTAGCTGCTGCACCGTGTGGAGTAACGTAGAAATTTGTTGCTTCTGGAACTGAAACATCTGCATTAGCTGTGTGGCATCTAACACTTGCAGCTGTGGCGCCTGAGCAGGGGGCTGGAGAGATGGGGTGGACATGTTGGAAAACACAAATGCAACAAACAGACAAGGCAAGCAAGTCAAGAAATTTTCTGCGACGCCCATCTGAAAACACTGATTAGCAAAAACGACAAGGAACTGTTAAAGCAAATGAACGCTACTGCAAAATAAAGACAAGAGAAATTAAGGCGCCAGAAAAAAAAAATCCATGGCCGTCAGGTGTAGGGTTTGGGGGATACTCGTCTCCAAAATGTGGGGTCCCGCCCACTCGTATCGAATAGGGTGCCTAAAGGATGCTGCATTCTCAGAATGCTATACAACAATTCAAGCAAATCACATTAATAGTTTTATTTCAATAAAACAGATCTGACAATACTTAACTTTAAATGCATTACGTTGTCGCAATTGCCGGGCAAAGTGGAAACAATCAAAGTCCTTTGCAGTATACATGGTCCATGTAAGCAAACTGATACGGACCACACTTCACTGCTATCGTAGTACTGGTCTACTACTGTTCTGGTCCTGTGCTAATACTGTCCCTGAGGCTGGCAGGGCTGGCGCTTATATTCTCTTCAGCTAGAGGCTATAGTCCTCGTCAGTGGGCTATCGGCAGATGTCATCTCACTGCCTTCTTTGCTCTTGCGATCTTCTTCTCCGTGCCGGAGCTCTGGCACATTGTACTGCATCTGCAGCAGCTAGTTGACAAGCAGGTGGCTTCATAGTCACACAAAAAAATTGTTACAAATCAGTTACTTCAAGAACAGCTCTGAGCCAGGAGCCCTGTAGCATGCACTCCACTGACCCTATGCTGTCACCATTTGAGACTTCTGTTGTGTCAAGTGAGAGCTCATTGGAGGGGATGGTGGAGGTCTGTTGTGCTTTCTGATGAAAGCTGGTTCTGCCTCGGTGTCAGTGATGGCCGTGTGTTCATTAGGAGGAGGCCAGTTTAGGGCCTGCAACAAAAGAGTCTGTTTGGTAGATACACTGGGCCTACACTTGCAGTTATAGTCTGGGGTGTGATATTGTTTGACTGCAGAAGCTCTCTCGTTGCTATCCCAAGCACCCTTACTGCAAATTTGTATGTCGGTCTGGTGATTCAACCTGTTGTTCTGTCGTTCATGAATAGCATTCCAATAGATATTTTCTATCAGGATAACACTATTTTAATCCAACAGAGTGTTGACATGTCACCTTGGCCAGCTGAATCATCAGATTTGTCTCCGATTAAGCACATATAGGACATTACCAGATGACAACTCCAGCATCGTACCCAAACAGCATTAACCATCCCTGTATTAGCTGATCGAGGGCAACATGCATGAAACTCCATCCCACAAACTGATATCTGGAACCTGTACAACACAATTCATGAATGTTTGCATGCTTGCGTTCAAGTCTGTGAGGGCTTGTGTCTCACTTCCATTAACCTGTGATCTTGCAACATTAATCACATAAAAATTTTATCTAGACAAATGTATTCCCCAAGATACATTTCTATATTAATTGTTTTTTGGCATTGTAGTTTTTTTCTGTCAGTGAAGTAGCGCTTCTCACTATCCTCCTCCTGTGGCTGTTGCATCAGGGATTCTTGGGATGCCCGTGGAGAGCTACCAGTTGCGCAAGCAAAATCCCTTCAGTGCTACTGTCATGACAAAACTAACGGTACATGATGGAAAGCAACAAACCAATAGGACAGGAGTGCCTGTGGTACTGACCACAACTGGTCTACTCAAATTCATTTCAAACTAAGTGGAGGCAAGTGCCACAGATTTGACCTTAGGGCAGGATAGTGATGATAATATTACACTACTGGCCATTAAACTTGCTACATCACGATGATGACGCGCTACAGACGCGAAATTTAACCGACAGGATGAAGATGCTGTGATTAGCTTTTCAGACCATTCACACAAGGTTGGCGCAGGTGGCGACACCTACAACGTGCTGACATGAGGAAAGTTTCCAACCGATTTCTCATACACAAACAGCAGTTGAACGGCGTTGCCTGGTGAAACGTTGTTGTGATGCCTCGTGTAAGGAGGAGAAATGCGTACCATAACATTCCCGACTTTGATAAAGGTCGGATTGTAGCCTATCGCGATTGTGGTTTATCGTATCGCGACATTGCTGCTCGCATTGGTCGACATCCAATGACTGTTAGGAGAATATGGAATCGGTGGGTTCAGGAGGGTAATATGGAACGCCTTGCTGGATCCCAACGGCCTCGTATCACTAGCAGTCGAGATGACACGCATCTTATCTGCACGTCATCTGCACGAACAGTTCGACGACGTTTGCAGCAGCATGGACTATCAGCTCAGAGACCATGGCTGCGGTTACCCTTGACGCTGCATCACAGACAGGAGCGCCTGCGATGGTGTACTCAATGACAAACCTGGGTGCACGAATGGCAAAACGTCATTTTTTCGGATGAATCCAGGTTCTGTTTACAGCATCATGATGGTTGCATCCATGTTTGGCGACATCGTGGTGAACGCACATTGGAAGCGTGTATTCTTCATCGCCGTACTGGTGTATCACCCGGTGTGATGGTATGGGGTGCCATTGGTTACACGTCTCAGTCACCTCTTGTCCGCATTGACGGCACTTTGAACAGTGGACGTTACATTTCAGATGTGTTACGACCCGTGGCTCTACCCTTAATTCTATCCCTACAAAACCCTACATTTTAGGAGGATAATGCACGACCGCATGTTACATGTCCTGTATGGGCATTTCTGGATACAGAAAATGTTCGACTGCTGCCCTGGCCAGCACATTCTCCAGATCTCTCACCAGCTGAAAACGTCTGGTCAATGGTGGCTGAACAACTGGCTCGTCACTCTTGATGAACTGTGGTATCGTGTTGAAGTTGCATGAGCAGGTGTACCTGTACACAGCATCCAAGCTCTGTTTGACTCAATGCCCAGGCGTATCAAGGCCATTATTACGGCCAAAGGTGGTTGTTCTGGGTACTGATTTCTCAGGATTTATGCACCCAAATTGCATGAAAATGTAATCACATGTCAGTTCTAGTATAATATATTTGTCCAATAAGTACCCATTTATCATCTGCATTTCTTCTTGATGTAGCAATTTTAATGGCTAGTAGTGTAATAATGACAAGACCATTTCTCTAACATTCCAGATTCTGATACAACAATCATGGATGAAGTTACTGAAGTAATAAATGCAGGATACCATTGCTTAAATTTTATCACAAGATCAAGAACTTAATCTTTGAATAAGTGTGCTCTGAATATGAGGAGAATTTTGGGGCCTCCCATAACAACTTTTCCTGGCAGTTACAAATTGATCTCACAAAGTTGCTAGAGTATCACAGTTTCAATGCAGATGATTCTGTAAGATCACAACTTTTGACCCCACTAAATAACTCTTTTATTCAAACACATGGGAAGATGCAATTTAATTTGAACTTTGGTTTGGATAGAAAGTTCAGTGGACCCTCATAGTCATGGCCATTATCAAACCTATTAAAGTGGCATATTTCCTTCACAACTTCCTACTAGTGGAAGTTCTCCACACTGAGAAACTGTCATTAACAGCACTACAATCTACACAGTATAATTAGAACTTTTGGTTTCACCATCGAAGAATTTCTAGAGATTAAGTTAGTAGAAAAGGAAAAGTGCATAGGCAATCACAACATACTTCATTCACACATTGCCTGGATCATCAGTGGTGTCTAAGCTCTGCCACCCAGCACCTGAAAAATTTGCAGCTGCATGAGAAGACATTAACTAGAAGATCCAAGATGGTGTGATAGCACCTTCAGCTGCTCAGTGGGTCTTGCCAGTACATATGGTATTAAAGCGGAATAATACAGGGCATTTATGCAGTGAACAAAACTGTGCCAGATTTCAACAATGCTGTTGTGGAAGCTCGAATACTGAGCGTCATTGATTGTGAAAAGGCCTATTCACAAATAACAGTCTCAATTGTAGATATAAAAAAAGACAACCATCACTACACCATTTATCCTGTTTGAGTACTGCTTCATGCCATACAATTTGAAAAATGTGGCACAAACTTGGCAGAGCTTTACTCATCAGCTTCTCAGAGGGTTTGATTTTGTGTTTCTTTAAATGGATGATCTTTTAGAGTTTTGGAGTTGCTAGAGCAGCACAAGAATCATCTGACAGCTTTCACAATGCCTATGTCACCACAGGACTGTCATCAACAAAAGAAAATCCATCTTGGGGAAAAAGAAATGTGAACTTTCTTGGTTTTAACATGTTAACAGGGAGTATAGCTCCAATGCCTGAAAGGGCAGAAAACATTCACAAAGGGCTGATACCACAGACATACAAAGATCTATAGTGCTTCCTTGTGAAGAGTAATTATTACAGAAGGCACCTAATGAAAACAGCAGAACTACAGGCACCCCTCAGAGAGTTGTTGAAAAGAAAATACACAGCTGACAGGAGGAAAGTTAAGTGGAGTCAAGAGCAATTGATGGAATTCAACTCAATTAAGAAACATGCAGCTCAGCTCGTTGCACACTCACAGCATAAACCACTCATAGGCTTAATGATGGGGATATGAGTCCCATAGTGGTTGGAGTTGCCTTTCAGCAACTCATACATGAAGTGTGGCAGGCCCTAGTATTTTTCTTGCACACCATTATGACAGCACTGCAAAAATAGAGCATAACAGACACTTAATACTTTCTTTTATAAAGTCTCTGCATATGGCTGTCTGAGGCAATGTATACAAGCCAAATGCATTTCTCAGTTCACCACAGAATAAAACATATCAGCGGGTGCAGAAATGTGGTTGCTAATTTTTCCCTCACACTGTTGTGCAAGTGTGAAGCCATTCTGTTGGATAGCATTATGGAACAACAAAAGAATGACTGTGACCTGTTTTATGCTCAAGCAGCAGCAGCAGCAGCAGCAGTCCAGCCTCAACTAGTCACAGAGTCCTGTGTCCACACTGCAAGCTTCATTGTGATGTCACATCACATGATCAATGTGCGCTTTTATTCCCACAAAATTATTCCCCTATATTTTTCAGACCTCTACAGTTTAGCATATCTGAGTGAGAGCTATGGTCATGTTGACAAAGAAAGTGGTTTGGCCAGGCATAAAAAAATATTGCTGAAAACGGGTTCAAGCATACCTCAGAAGCCAAAGCGCAGGATTAGAAGATGCATTTCAGCACCCCTTGGCATCATAATCACCCCTAAGGTGCACCTGATTCACATTCACATTGTATTGATCTGGTGGGGCCTTTGCTATGTACAGGACAGTGTAGTTATTTATTAATGGTGGTTGACACACTTACAAGCTGGCCTGAGGCCTTTCTTATCCAATGGTATGGCCACAGAAACAGTGGCCAGAACTTCTGGAAACAGCTTGATTGCAAGATTTAGGGTACTTCAGACAATGACAGCAGATTGTGGTAAGCTCTTTCCACAAGCTCCTAGGGATATGTGGCTGCTCACATATCAGAACAACCAGCTACCATACTGCTAGCAACACGATGGTAGAGATGTTCCGTAGGACCTTGACTGCAGCATTATGTGCAGGGGAGAGTAGTGGACCTATGTGTTATCCCTGATGCTTCTGGGGTTACAGACAACAGTGAAGGAAGACCTGGGCTAATTTGCAGTTCAATTGGATGCAGAGAACACCTGAGACTTCTGAGGAAGCCACAACAGAATTTGGATAGCTTCTCCAAAAAAGCATGGCCCAAATTCAATCTTCAGTACCAAAAACTCATGATACTAAACCTATTTTGTCCACAAATACCTACAAGAAACCTCACATATTTGGTTGTGGAATTATGTCTTATGACCATCTTTGAGACCTCCTTACACAGGGCCTATAAAGTCATCCATTATGGAGCAAATAAGTTCAAGATTGCATGGAATGATAGAAAAGAAATGGTCTCCACCGAATAACTGAAGCCATCGTACATGGAGAATGGCTTGACAGATCAGAGGCCTTGAGTCGCACCTGCTACACCACCAGGTTCTAACTTCAGCCAGTCTCCTCCAGTGAAATGACAGGGGCCTTGGACAATGTTGCGGAAGACTCATCGGTGCACAAGTATCACCAGCTACAAACACCTTGACCACTGTGACCAACAATGGAAGAGCAGTAAAACACCACTTACCTGACGAACCCTGCACTCAGGAATTTAAAAAAATGTGTGTGTGTGTGTGTGTGTGTGTGTGTGTGTGTGTGTGTGTGTGTGTGTGTGTGTGTGTGTGTGTGTGTGTGTGTGTGTGTGTGTGTGTGTGTGTAGGGGGGGGGGGGGGAAGGGGGCGGGGTGCTGGTCTAGTGATCTCAGGATCAACCAATCAGCCACGAACAAACAAAAGACAATCTGTGTGTGATATTTTTCTATGTTATGCTCTTTGTGCTTTCTTGCTTATCATAAGCTTTTGCTTGTTGTAAAAATTTTTCATGTGGTGTGAAGTTCCACTTAACTCTTGTTTAAAGCCTTACAAATTATAAGCATAGTACCGATGTTGCCTCAAAGTCATACAGATATTACACCATAACAAAATTATATTCACCTTCGCATAGTTACCTTTGTATACCTCCATTTTCCTGTACTCGAATTAAGAACTCTACCTAATATACCTTGTTAACTGTAGCAGCACATGTGCAAAAACAAACTACCACAATGATAGGTTTCTATCCATTGCCACACTCCATGGTACTATTCCACTACTAAAGTCTTTATTACTTTGTTGCTCAATTACTATTCCATTACATCTCATTACTTCATTACTTCCTTGCAGTACCTTCTCTCCATCACAAAATTCTCCTGCTATGTTATCCCTAATTCCTGGAACCCATAACTCACATTGAAACTCTTGCCCTGCAGGAACTTGAGCAACATGCACAATGCCACCTCAAAAAGCTCTCCACCCTTCTCACTTCCTACTTCTGCCTCAGAGTGCCATTGTCCATCACTTCCACAACAACCTCCAAACCTCCTCCATGCCCCCTCATAGCTGACAGACCCTGTATCGCAGACTTACTGCACTTACCCCACCCTCCAAAGCTCCCTCCCACCACCACACAGAACCCAGAACCTAGACAGGCCCTCAACACAGTTATGAACCTTTCCTCCAGAGGCCTTAGTCCCACAGAAATATCAGCCCTTTCCAAAGGCCTCACCTTTTGTCCCACTCCCAAATTCAAGCATGCTGGACTAGTTAAAAACCTTCTCTCCTTCTCCCGGTTCCTAGAGTGGAAGCAGTTTTTTGCCACCAACTCGACCATACTCAACCAAAGACCAATATTGAACCTTGCCTCCATCCAACTGTGACCCACCCCCACTATCTCCAGACCACCCCCTGTTGACTTTCCAGAATTTCTCAACCTCAAACCTTGCCTCATCATCATTCCCCAAATACCTCAACATGCAAGCTAACCTTACATCTGGAGAAAGAACTGCAGTCCACCATCTAAAAACTGATACCAACCTTATATTCCTACCCGCAGACAAAGGCTCCACCACCGTTGTTTTGAGCTGCAAAGGTTACATAGCAGAAGGACTCTGTCAGCTGTCAGATACTTCCACCTACAAACCATGCCACAGTGATCCCATTCCAGTAATCCAGCAGGAGCTCCAGTCACTACTCAAATCCTTAGGCCCATCCCAGAACCTCTCCCCAGAGTCCACCTCTCTACTTACCCCTAACACTCCCGCACTCCCACCTTCTACATGCTTCCTAAAGTCCATAAACCCAACCACCCAGGATGCCCCATTGTGGCCGATTACTGTGCCCCCACTAAGAGAATCTCTGCTCTCATAGACCAACACCTTCAATCTATTACCCAGAACCTATCCTCCTATATAAAAGATACCAACCATTTCCTCGACCGACTCTCCACAGTTCCTGTCCCTTTACCACATGGTGCCCTGCTCAACACTATTGATGCCACCTCCCTGTACACTAACATTCCTAATGCCCATGGGCTTACTGCTATAGAACATTACCTTTCCAGATGTCCTAAGGATTCCAAACCAACAACCTCCTTCCTAGTCTCCTTGACCAACTATATCCTCACCTACAATTACTTCTCCTCTGAAGGAATTACCTATGGCTGTGGGGACCCGTATGGCACTATCCTATGCTAATCTATTCATGGGTCATCTAGAGGAATCCTTCCTAAAAACCCAGAATCCTAAACCCCTCACATAGTTCAGATTCATTGATGACATCTTTGCTATCTGGATTGAAGGTGCGGACACCTTATTCACATTCCTCCAGAACCTCAACAACCTCTCCCCAATTTGCTTCACCTGGTACTACTCAACCCAAGAAGCCACCTTCCTAGATGTTGACCTCCACCTCAGAGATGGTTACATCAGTACCTCCGTTCATATCAAACTTACTAACCACCAGCAATATCTCTACTTCGACAGCTGCTACCCATTCCATACGAAGAAGTCTCTTCCACACAGCCTAGCCACCTATGGTCATCACATCTGCAGTGACAAGCAGTCCCTCTCTAAATATACCAAGGGTCTCACTGAAGCGTTCACTGACTGTAATTATCCTCACATCCTTGTACAAAAATAAATCCCTCATGCCTTATCTTTCCAGTCTCCCACCACCTCCCAAAGTCCCACAGTCCAGCCACAGATGAGCATTCCCATCATAACTCAGTACTATCTGGGACTGGAGCAACTGAATTACATTCTCTGCCAGGGTTTCGATTACCTCTCATCATGCCCTGAAATGGAAAATGTCCTACCCACTATCCTTACCCCCCTACCGTGGTATTCCACCATACACCAAACCTACACAATATACTCATCCATCCTTACACAACCCCTGCTCCCAATCCCTTACCTTGTGGATATCATACCCCTGTAATAGACCTAAATGCAAGACCTGTCCCATACATCCTCCTATGCCTACTCCAGTCCGGTCACTAACATCACCTATCCCATCAAAGGCAGGGCTACCTGTGAAACCAGTCATGTGATTTACAAGCTAAGCTACAACCACTGTGCTGCATCCTATGTAGAAATGACAACCAACGAGCTGTCTGTCCTCATGAATGGCTACTGAAAAACTGTGGCCATAAACCAAGTGGACCAACTTGTTGCTGAACACTGAAATATGGCTTCCCGGCTATTACACAAGTTGAAAATATGGTCACTATTTTTTTATAAACTTAAATTTGCCATATTTCGTGACAGTACCTTTTCCATTAGACGTTTGCAAGCAAATATAAGTCTTGGCTTCAGTTGTCTGAGTATGATTCCACAATGCATCGTTGTCGGCTGCAGAAAATGACGTGGTTCAGCGTGTTTCTCTCATTTTGGTGTTTCAAATACAGTTTCTTCCAATGTAGTTTCCTCTTTTCAGATAATACAAAAATAATAGTTAACATAATTCAAAATTATTTATGACTGCGACCTTCACATTGTTCTTCCGTCAACACACACCAAGAGTTAGCTTCCGACTCGGACTGACTATAGTCAAAGACTACTCCAACGTCAAAGATATTTTACACAATCAGTTTCTTTGCTATTCTTCGATACATTTTCTAATAGTAATCAATATGCTTTTAGTCTCAAAAACAGAAGCAAATTAACATATAATAAGACAAATTATAATAAATTCTGACAAAAATATAAGAAAACATTTTCAATTCAGTATCGACAAATACGGTAAAAAAATAACATCTCCCAGATCCATTACAACATGCTGCTGAACAATATATCCCTCATCTCAATGACTGCTTCACAGCCTGTGCCATATGGATCCTTCCCACCAACACCAGCTTTTCAAAACTGCGCAAGCTAAGCTACAACCACTGTGCTGCATTCTATGTAGAAATGACAACCAACAAGCTGTCTGTCCTCATGAATGGCTACTGAAAAACTGTGGCCAAAAAACAAGTGGACCAACTTGTTGCTGAACACTGAAATATGGCTTCCCGGCTATTACACAAGTTGAAAATATGGTCACTATTTTTTTATAAACTTAAATTTGCCATATTTCGTGACAGTACCTTTTCCATTAGACGTTTGCAAGCAAATATAAGTCTTGGCTTCAGTTGTCTAAGTATGATTCCACAATGCATCGTTGTCGGCTGCAGAAAATGACGTGGTTCAGCATGTTTCTCTCATTTTGGTGTTTCAAATACAGTTTCTTCCAATGTAGTTTCCTCTTTTCAGATAATACAAAAATAATAGTTAACATAATTCAAAATTATTTATGACTGCGACCTTCACATTGTTCTTCCGTCAACACACACCAAGAGTTAGCTTCCGACTCGGACTGACTATAGTCAAAGACTACTCCAACGTCAAAGATATTTTACACAACCAGTTTCTTTGCTATTCTTCGATACATTTTCTAATAGTAATCAATATGCTTTTAGTCTCAAAAACAGAAGCAAATTAACATATAATAAGACAAATTATAATAAATTCTGACAAAAATATAAGAAAACATTTTCAATTCAGTATCGACAAATACGGTAAAAAAATAACATCTCCCAGATCCATTACAACACGCTGCTGAACAATATATCCCTCATCTCAATGACTGCTTCACAGCCTGTGCCATATGGATCCTTCCCACCAACACCAGCTTTTCAAAACTGCGCAAGTGGGAACTTTCCCTGCAATACATCCTATGTTCCCATAACCCTCCTGGTCCAACCTTTGTTAATCACTGTCCTCACCCATCCAGCCCTCTCCCTGTTCCCATTCCAGCACTACACAGCCGTCATTTCACCACCACACCCAGTCTTTTAATTTCTTCTTTTTGTTTCTCTTCTTTTTATTTTTCTGCTTTCCACTACTTACCCCCTCCCCCCTCTGTGCCTTCTGCAACACTTCACTCACCGCCACTCCCACCACACTATCCCCCTCCTCCCCAGACCAGCCTCCTCCTTACCCCCACCCAGTCGCCACTCCCATCATGCAGTGGTGCTGCTGTTCGCAGTGTGGTTTCAGCTCACTGAGACTGCAGATGTTTGTGCAAGTGAGTGTGTGTGTGCGTGTATGTATGTTTGTCTACTGCTGACAAAGGAGTTAATGGCCGAAAGCTATAATTGTGTGAATCTTTTTGTTGTGCCTATCGTGACTCAGCATCTCTACTATATGGTGAGTAGCAACTTCTCTGGTATTATTACTTCATTAAATACTTATTGATTATAATATCATTAAACATTCATTCTATGCTTTGTTCTCTTTTACAAAACTGAGGTAAATGACGCTGTGGAGCAACAAACCAATTTTCATTTAACAAAACTTTAATCTTTATTGCATAGAAGACAAAAGATCATTTTTTATCTTCTAGTTCACTATGTGAGGATATTACTTTATTTCAAAAATATTTATTCTGTTCTTAAGTTGCCTGGCTTCATGGCAAATGCTCTGTTTTCATAGCCAGTACTGTGAAAAATGTTGCTTATTTGATCCCATACTTATTCAGTTCAGCCTGGAGGGCAAGATGTTAACACATTCTTATGAATAATGGCCCATTACATGGACACAATAATTTTACTTCTCCTGTGAATTGAGCAAAACAATGGTAAACCTGTCACTATTGCTCATACCTTATTGGTTGATTGCATTCTCAAATCTGTACATCAAGCTGGAAAGGAATTTTAAATTAACTACACAAATTTTTCAACAGTATTAGGCATATGCTATTATCCTCTGAAGTGCTATTAGCGTTTGTGGACCCACATTAAAATAATGAACTTTTATACACATGAGAATTGAATAACATAGAAAAAAATTGCACTTCCTTATAATTTTCAGGTAGAATAATTATAGTCTCAAGTGCTCTATGAGAGGAAGAATAGAACTGCACAATTTATAAGAAGTCAATTCTAGTAACTGCAATGTAGTCTTTATTCGATTGTATTTAGAGATTTCTGCACAATGAGCTTTTCTGTTTCAGCTTAAAAAGCCATTTTCAAGTGCACCTACATGTGTTGTGAATAGTGAATCTTTCTTACATCTTACTTATGATCAATTGCATCTTTTTTTGTAAATAACATTTTTGCAGGTATCTGGATGTAGTTGATGACCATGTGGCATACAGGGCCAACTGTGAACTGTCTGTTATGAAATAATATTATTATAATCACATAGTTTTTATAATATGAACTTTTTCATGATAATCGTTTGACAGCTGGTATCCTTAGACACTGTATGTTCACAGATTTTTCGATTTTAAGAGCCTATTATGGTGTGTGTGTCGCATAGATATCACTGGGTTAAAAATACTTGCATGGAGGTAAAAATAAGGGGAGTTGTCACAATTTCAAAATCTTGAAGCCAATGTCCACCATCCTAGTTCCCCCAAAACATTACCTTCAGGTCTTGTTGTAAAAGTTGTTTGATTAAAAATGCCATCTTGCGTTGTTTATGGATGTAATACTCATTTGCAGTGTTGAACTGAAAACCTCATGAACTACCAGTAGCAGCAGTAGAGAAGCTGCAAGAGGGTTGTGCTATCAGTTTTTCCTGGGTTTCCTCCTCACTTACAAAATGTATGTAAATTTAGAACATTTATTTTGTGTTTGGCCATTTAAAAATTATGATATAATAGGTTTGTGCCAAGATAACAGTCACTATTTCTGTTGCTGTTTTCGTTAATGAAGAATTGCTGTTTGATTACATACCAGTTCTCTTTTGTAAATTGCATAAAATTATACAATTGTCTGCTAAAAGGTTTTCACACTTGCAAGTATTTGTGGAAGTTTATACTGGCAGGTCATGTTCTAGAGAAAAGAATGTCAAGACACATAAGTGACTTTAAACTGTGTAACTTCCTTGGCCTTTTTCTCCACCCAGATAATTGGAGCTTCCTCCCCACATGTGTTGCTTGTATTGACATCTTACTATGAAGAAATGTGACATTAATGGATATAAACAAGTTCAATTAAAGATTTATAAATACTACAAATATTTGACTTCTTGTGAAAGAATAAGAATAGTTAATAGTAAGCTATAGATTTTAATGCAGCACATTTCAATTATGTTGTTTAAAGTGATGTTTTCTTTTCATTCTCTTTAAAGGCAGAAGGCTGCAGTGAGTATTGTGGATCTATGTACTACTAGTGTAACTAATTCTGCAGTTGCTTGTCTTGCTTCTGATAGCACTTCATGGTGTTTAACTGAGAAATAAGATGAAGCATTAGCTGAAACAAGAAGCTGCAAGAGGAAAGTGGGTTTTTTGATATCAAAAATTCAAGATTCAAAGAAAAAATAAAAGTTCCTTTACAGTCAAAGCATTGATTAAGACAGAAATTACATCTGTGACCAAAGTAATTGGCATACTTAGGAGAAAACATCTTTATTTATGAAAGTGGCCTTAGTGTACTTGAGAGTAACCAGGAATGAACAAGGATTTGTTGCAACGACAAGCTGCAGTGGCTAATTGTCACAATATGCATAGAACACAAAAACCTGAACTACATTCATTTGCCCTTGCACTATATTTTTACTCATGAAGAGCATTTAAGTATGTTAGCTGTTGCTTTAATACTTGCCTGAAACACTCGATAGCATTAGAAGGTGGCACCAGTGTCAGGGTGGGGCACATGGGTTTATGTACAAGGCTTTTAGTATACTTTGGGCAAATTTTTCTGCATTATGGATCAAGTAATGGGTTCTTTGCAGCCTGTTAGTTGATGAGGTTGCAATGAGACAACACAGTGTGTTTAACAGTTAATATTACGATTATGTTGATATGGGGTCCTCCATTGCCATGGACAGTTTATCTGTAGCTAAAGAGTCACTTGTACTCATGCTGTTTGCTATTAATGACTCTTGAAAGTTTCCATTGGGATGCTTTTTGACTCCTGGGATAACTGGGGAGCTGGAAGCCCACCTAGTTCAACAATGCATCACCCTTGCCAGTGACAGTGGCAGTAGCATTCCGGTGGTGTCTCTGTCCTGTGATGGTTGTGCCACAAATTTGTCCATGGGCAAATGCTGGTGGTGCAATCTCGACCTTCATGAGCTAAAGACTACATTTTTTGTTGTTGAAGGTATCAGTTATGAAGCAGCATTTCTGATAGCTCTTCCTCACATGTTGAAACTCATTAGAAACACTTTAGAAGAAAAGAAATGTATCGGGATGAGCATGGTGATGTCATCTCATTGTATCTCTTTGAATTACTTAATAAATTATGGATATAAGAAAGGCTCCACACAGGAAATAGCATTACAAGCAACCACACTAATTTTCTCAATAATAAAATGTAAGTGAGGTTAGCAGACTAGCTGATCAGCAACTATGTTGCAGATGCAATGCAGTGTTGCTGCAGCAAGAAGATATCTGGCTTTGAAGATGCATCTGTAAAATAAAATTTATTTGCATTTCAGGTGATTTTATGGTGTGCTGAATTCCAGGTGCCTTATCCAGAAACAGTGGAAGCAGCCTTTGACAGTTTAGAAGTTCAGAGCTGTGGAGGAATTTTTGTTGGATGCACAGAAGTACATCAAAGCTCTGACAGTGTCTCCAGTACCTTATTGTATAAGAGTTGTGGACTCTCAACAGGAAGACAGGATTTGTTGGCTTTCTTATATGTATTTCTAGTGTCTTACATCTTTATGAAAAATTAGCTGAGTCTCAATCTTTTGCACTATTACTAAAATTCCTTTCCACTTACAAATGCTCCCAGGATCACTTATAAATATTTTACAGTGCCATTTGTAGTCATTGTGGATGGACCAACAACCAAACCACATACCAGTTTATGTCTGTTGTGTTTATGACTATTAGTATACAATGATTTCCTGAGTCTGAGAAAGGTAATTGTGTAGGTCTGGAGGACATCACTGTATGACAAGTGGACTGGTGGACAGAGCATAGAACAAAATATTAATATCACCTGATATCATTTATATTTAGTTGATACAGGAAGTCATTTGTTGACTCATGGTCATGAATCTCAGAAGTGGTGGCCTATGGTGTTGTGTAAATGGAAAGATTTGTCTTTCACCAGTTAGAAAGGTAACTTGCAGTGTGAATCATGCTTATCAGTGTTGCAAGAGGATGGCAGTCCTACTGTTTATTCTCTCAAGCACTAGAGGAATAGAGGTGGTTTAGTTGACTTTTTGGGCATTTGTCTGTCTGCAGAAAAGACATTCAGGAAGTGCAGTGGTGGAAGTTTAAAAGGAGCAGAAAAATATCTTTTTTTTTTTTTTTAAAGTGTGTGTCAGAGGAACTTGACACTTTTCTGTTCCAACCATGACTTGAGTGAGCTCGTGAAGGATCAGCATACATTAGACGAGGACTGGCCAGAAACTCAACACAGGGGTGACACTTTGGCATATGTGTCCCTCTGTCTCATCTCTGTGCATGTTTCACCCACCATCATGCTATGCTGTCCGCCCCCGGTAGCTGAGTGGTCAGCGCGACAGACTGTCAATCCAAAGGGCCCGGGTTCGATTCCCGGCTGGGTCGGAGATTTTATCCGCTCAGGGACTGGGTGTTGTGTTGTCCTAATCATCATCATTTCATCCCCATCGACGCGCAAGTCGCCGAAGTGGCGTCAAATCGAAAGACTTGCACCAGGCGAACGGTCTACCCGACGGGAGGCCCTCGTCACACGACATTTCATTTCATTTCATGCTATGCTGTCTGAGTGGGAGCTACAGAAACACTGCTTAGATGGCAGAGTAGTCACACATGGAACACAGAGTGGCTTGTATGCAGCTTGGTTTCACATTATGCTGTATAGGAAATTTGGAAAACTCAAGGCACCAAATCTAACAGTTCTTCTGTCATGTGAAAATTGCTGTCAACTCCATGAATGTAAATCAGAAGTTGTGCTATGTCTGAAATGTCAATAAATTTGAGCGAAGCAACTGAGAATGCAATGAAGTTGCTGATGTTGTCAGTTAACTGGCTGTAGACATCCACTGCCATGTCAGCTATGTGGAAAATTAATGTTTGTCATAACAAACTAATTTTTGAAAGCTTTTGTACTTCAATGGTGCTACAAGTTCCACTGCTTCAACAATGCACTCTTTAATGAATTTGCCATCACAGAAAAGTTTATCAAATCTGGCTACTCTTTACACTATTTTGTAGCTTGCTTTCAAAATGGGCTGCTACAGTTGGTCACCAGCTGAAAATTAGAAGCAAGAGAATGGATTTAAAAACATTGTATTTCTACAAGCATACACGTACAAATACAAACAGCACAAACACAATGATTTTCATGGTTTACTCATACTGAGATCAGCTTGCTGCACAACACTACACCTTTTTATGTCTGCCAATTTGTTTACACTTCAATTGCCAACTAAATCTTGAAATTTCTTGTGCATTTTGGTGTAATGACACACTTTAACATATCTGTAATGTCAGGTGATTAGGTGACTGCATGATGGGCACTGACAATTTTCATTCTTCACTTCAAAAAAGTAATGTAATTCCCTTTCATTTTTAAATGATCATAGCACTGCAGCACTACAATGCCTATTTTGGAATGTATGCCTTCCTTTACACTTGCTTTAAACCACAAACAAATAGCAAGAAATACAGGTGCTGGTACTTAAAATGTACTGCACCTATGCTGGAAGAGAGAGTGCCACATCACACTACTACACAGAATGTCATGCCATACCATGTAGTTCCAAGAAGGACTGACCAAATGTAAGTGACAAGCTGGGCCTTGGCAAGCTCACAGTCCAGAAAATGTTGCATATGTGTAGTTTACAGATGCATTACATGCAAAAACAATCGACTTCAGAAAACACCAAACCTGTACTTTTTAATGACTAAGGAACAAGAAAGTTCTTTGCATTGTGTGTGTGTGTGTGTGTGTGTGTGTGTCTTTTTAATGATCTTAATGATCAATGAATAAGAAATTTCTTTGCAGAGAGAGAGAGAGAGAGAGAGAGAGAGAGAGAGAGAGAGAGAGAGAGAGAGAGTGTTTTCTCCAGCCATTCCAGTTTTGAATGAATATTAACATGGTTTCTGTTAAAAAGGAGCTCATTTTTTGTATACTGAGGTATATATGATTCATTTCTATGTTCTCTCTCCTTATTTACATTTATTTGGAATTTCTGAATTCAGTAAGAGTAGTTATTTGATTTCAGTTCTGCAGAGTAACTAACATTGCCTGCAGTCTGAATTGCATTTATTCTTACAGAATAAACATAAAGTGCAAATAATTTCAAATTGTCAAAACAAACATGTACACCACCTTCTTCCTCCACATTTGCAGTTTGGCGTCAGAGTTTTATCAGTACCTTTCCATGGTGTGGTGATTTTCTTTTTCATTTGTTATACATGTTGGAAATTGTAATAATGTGTGCATTAGTTAAGCCTAGTAGACAGTAATAGTGCAACTGGTATTTTGCCTTAAGCATAGTTTCAAGAGTTTGCAGCGCAGTTTTTTTTTTTTTTTTTCAGGACACAAAACTGCTATGATCATGAGTGCCCATTCTGTGGCTTAGTGAAGGCTGAGGAGAGGAATTTATTTTTATTTATTTATTTATTTAGCCATCCGTGGACATTTTAAAATGCATGGATGTTGTCAGTTGCGTACATTCATATATTTATACAGTTTGTTGTTACATGTAGTTAAATGTTGTGGCATATAAGTTATTTACAATCATTTTTGGTCCTTATCAAAATATTGTGAAACAAAAGCTATTTACAATCATTTTGTACTAAGGAATTCACTTATAGTGTGAAAGCAGTGTTCCTGCAAAAACAATTTAAGATTTTTCTTAAAGCGTTACATGTTATCTGCTCCTTTTATTTTCTGCGGAAGTTTATTATACAGTTTTACACCTTCATACAAGAAGCTATTTTGAGTCTTATGTTTATTCTTCCTGTCTAGATGAAGACAGTGACTTGTTCTTGTACTATAGTTATGAAAACTGCTATTTGTGCTATAATTTTCTATATTTTTCTTGATGTACACTACGGTTTGGAATATAAATTCACAAGGAACAGCTAGAATTTCTAACGTTTTGAAAAGTTCTCTGCAGTGGGCCACTTACTGCTTTTTTTTAATGGCTCTTACTACTCTCTTTTGCGTTATAAACACTATTTGAAAATTCTGAGCACTGTTTCCCCAGAAAATAATACCATAACTGATTACTGAATGAACATAACTAAAGTATACAGTTCCCAAACATTCACTACTGCATGCGGATACAAGGACTCCAAGTGCATAACATGTTGTGAATATCTTTTTCAAGTTTCATAGCATGTTCATTCCACTTCATTTGGCTGTCAATGTGCAACCGTAAGAATTTTGTTGTAGCTACATCATCTATGGAGATGTTATCTAGCTTTAAATTCAAGGGACTATGTTTTCTGTTCATTCTAAAGCATATTGTATTTGTTTTCTTTACATTGAGAGTTACTTTGTTTTCCTGAGACCATTTGTGGACACCCCTCAGCACTTCAGTAGAATTTTCCAACATTTGTGGTTCAAATGGTTCAAATGGCTCTGAGCACTATGGGACTTAACTTCTGTGGTCATCAGTCCCCTAGAACTTAGAACTACTTAAAACTAACTAACCTAAGGACATCACACACATCCATGCCTGAGGCAGGATTCGAACCTGCGACCGTAGCAGTCGCGCGGCTCCAGACTGTAGTGCCTAGAACCGCTCGGCCACTCCGGCCGGCCCAACATTTGTGCTGGTGTCTCACTGGTGAATACTATGTTGCTGTCATCTGCAAACAATATCTTCTCTCCATGGCTGATGCATTGCGGGAAATCATTTATATACACTAGAAATAATACAGGGCCTATTACACCTCCTTGAGGGACCCCAATATTGATATATTGTGGATCAGATATATATTTCTCAATGTTCCTTGATCCACTGGAGACATGTGTGGTCTCTACTCACTGTACTCTATTTTCTAAATATGAACGAAATCATTTGAGAACCACTCCCCTTGGTGCCTCTAATTTATGCGACAGCTTCTGGTGGTCAACTGTATCAAATGCCTTACACAGGTCTAGGAAAAGACCAGTTTCATAGCTGTTCTCATCTAGTGCTTCTAAAACTGCTTTTGTAAATTGTGCTATTGCAGATTCTGTAGCTCTACCAGGCCTGAAACAATGCTGGTCATTGCACAGGAGGTTGAATTTACTTAGATAGTTCAAAAGCCAGTTTTTCATTATTGTTTATATCACTTTGGAAAAGCATGGCAATAGGGCTATTGGTCTGTAGTTCTCAACATTTTCTATGTCACCTTTCTTGTGAACTGGTAAAATTTTGGCATGCTTCAGATAGTCAGGGAAGCAACCAGTTTTGAAGGATGCATTTATGATTACTGTTAGTGTAGCTTTGATACCATTTATGCATTTTTTCAGCACACACACTGGGATTTCATCTAAACCTGCCGAGTTTTTGTTCTGTAATTGCCTTACAACATTGCATACTTCCTCCTCAGTAGTTGGAAGCAATACCATTGAGTTTGCTACATGCTTCTGTATTGGTTGATTAGCACCTTTTAGAAAAATTTTCTGTATGTTCGTGGCAATGCTGCTAAAGTAGGTATTCACATAATTTGCTAACTCTTTCAGGTTACTTTATAAGTCTTCCTTGTTCCTGATTTGCGTGTTTGTACCTCTCTGCTTCATAGTTCCTGTTTCTTGTTTCACTACAGCCCGTGTAGCTTTACTTTTATTATTGGCTAAATTTAAGAATCTATCATTGGTTGATTTTTTTCAGTGTTGATTACCTTCCTGTAGATCCTTTTGTAGTTTTTGTAGTAGTGCAAAAAAACTGGATCACTGTTGTCCATTCTAATGGAGCTTAGGTATTTACAAGTTTGAGCACTTTTTCTAATTCCTTGAGTAATCCATTTATTGTTGGTGGGTGTTGCAATGGGAATTAACGCTTTGGGGAATGTTTCTTCAAATTTTAATTTAAACTCAGACATAAAATTGGAGGTCTTGCTTCCCAACTTTCATGTGCTAACTTTAAGGAAAAGCCTTGCAAAGCTGATGGAGAGTAGACTCTTTTATATGCATGCACTTTTGATTCTTTTTCTACACAAGCTTTTACTTTTATAATCTGACATAGATGGTCAGACAGTCCCAGATTTTTGACAAGTACATCACAGTTTTCTCTGCCTACATATGTAGCTACATGGTCAATGGTAGATGATGAATGTGTGGCAATTCTTGTTGCACAGTTGACTAATGATGATAGACCAAAACTATGTAGGATATTCATAAATGTGTTACTGGAATCATCTGTTTTAGTTGTATTTATGTTAAAGTCCCCACACAAAAGGATATTATGTTTCAGAGTCAATTCTAGTTCTAGGCTTTGTATAAGTTTTGAAAAGAATATCTCTAAATTGCCACTGGAAGAACGATATACACATAATATAGTTAGTTTCTTGGGTATATTTATAGCAACTGTCTCTATTGCTGACACTTCAACGTCTTTACCTACACTTAGCATGATAATATCATTTCTGACTTTAAATACAATGCCGTTCTTAACATAAATACATGATCATCCACATTTCATTGTGTTTCTGCAATAAGAACATGCTTGGACATACGAGGGTAAATTAATATATAAGATTTCACTTTCTTTACATATTTCACTTTCTTTACATCAGTGCTCTGTAATACAAATAACAGTGCTGTCTAAGATTTGTAACTCGACTTCCAGCTGTTGCACTTTGTTTTTTTACACACTGAATATTTTGGTGGAGTACTATTAGACATTTAATGTTACTTATCTTGCTGACTTCTTTTTCGTCATATCTGCAATTAAAGAATCCTTCAGATGGGAATGAGGCATCCTTTTCCATCAACTTGCTGCCCCATGGATGGTTGTTTTCATGTCTGTTGCTGCTCCTGCGATTGCTGGGATTTCTGCTGTTACTGCTGTCTGTGATGCTGCTGTTGATGGTGATGCTGTTGTTGGCATTTCTGTTCTGATTATTGTTTGTACTGCTGCTCCTGCTATTGCTGGGATTTCTGTTGTTACTGCTGTCTGTGACGCTGCTGTTGATGGTGATGCTGTTTTCAGCATTTCTGCTTCGATTATTGTTTGTACTGCTGCATTTTGTATTACTGCTATTGGTTGTGTTTGTTCTGCTGTTTTTTTTTGTTGCTGCTATCATCTGTGATGAGATAGCTTCTCCATTTTGAGTTGATACAAGAATAGGCATGATGTTGTTTTTTGTGTACATCACCTCAGCAGTCTCATTTATTCTAGAACCTATGAACTTTTTCCCATGAATATTTAAATGCATACCATGGCTGGTGAAGTGTTTCCTTTCCGAGAATTTCACGTATGGGAAGTTTGTGTTTAAATCAGGAGCAATGGGAGCAAAACTAAAGAAGGAGAGAAATTAAAAACAGAAGGAAATTGAAGTGGTGCTGTTTTCCCTAAAAAGAGCTTCGAATGACCAGTGTCATCTCATTAACACTTATAAACTAAAGGACGTAATTGGTTGAGCACACATCATCCGCTAAAAGGGAAGACATATTAGGGGACAGCCGTAAACGAGCATGTAGCAGATTAAAATAAGGGCGCTGAGGTAAAAGGTGTCTCACTGTCCATGATTGAGAACAGTGGGGACAAAGCAGGGGAGGATTTTCACTTAAAAGTTGTTGATGGCTAGAAAGACAGTGCCCAAACCAGAGTCTACTTAAAATCACCTCCTCCCAATGATGAGGCTGGGAGGAAGGGGTCCAAGCACAGGGAAGAGGTTTTATGCCCTATAATTTATTATCCTGAAATGCAGACCAATGTGTGTACCATAAAAGAGCAACACAACAACCGAAAATGCTCTGCCGATTGGCTAAGGGAACCATGCAAACAGCAGGCCGAGGAAGAGAGACTGCAACTTTGGCCGCTATATCAGCTGCCTCATTCCCGTGGATACCAACATGCCCTGGGATCCAGAGGAATGCCACAGTCGAATTTTGAGCACAATAAGGTGCAGAGGAGGACCACTCTGTCTGCTCCCCTGGAGGTACCCCTCAGAACACGGAGAGTGCTGAGGGATCGCAGACAGCAAGCCAAAAGATATGAAACATGGGAAGAACAGCAAAGTTTTCTGGCAAACATAAGTCCCAAGAATTTGGCACTATCCACAAATGAAAAGTCAACAGGGCCTAGATGTAGAGGAAGGAGATTAAACTCGTATGACGCCAAAAATTTACACAAAAGGTCTAACTGGGAGAAAATCAGAAGCTGGTTTCGATACTCCATGAGTGGAGGCGATTGAGACATTCTTGAAGATGTCGTTCAAGATGGCTGGAACGTTGAGAGCTGTAGTAGATGGCAAAGTCATTGACAAAGAGGGAACCCGAGACATTGGGAAGGAGGCAATCCATAATTGGATTTACTGCGATGGGAAATAGTACAACACTTAGCATGGAACCCTGGGGCAACTCGTTTGCTTGGGAGAAAGTACAAGATACAGTAGTGTTCACATGCACCTCATGCACCTTAAATGTGCACTCTGTCATATATTCATGAAGGAAAAGGGGTAGTCAACCTCAAAAACCCCAAGAGAACAGTGTACGGAGGATGCCTGTCTTCCAGCAGGTATCGTACGCTCTTTGCAGATCACAAAATATAGCTACTGATCAATGTTTCCTGATAAAATGGTTCATAATATAAGTGGAGAGAGCAACAAGATGGCCAACTGCAGAAAAATGCTTTCTGGAAACCACATGGGGCAGTTGTTAAAAGGTTTCGGGATTCCAGCCACCAACCTAAATGACAATTTACCATATGCTCCAAAACCTTACAAACACTACTCATGAGAAAGATTGCATGATAGCTGGAGGGGAGATATTTGTCCTTTCCAGGTTTGGGAACAGGAATGACGATAGCTTCCCGCCATCTTCTGGGAAAGGTGCTCTTGACACAAATTCGATTATAAAGTTGAAGGAGGTAATGCAGACTAGGGTATGATAGATGCAGCAACATCTGGACATGGATACTGTCTGGTCCCGGAGCAGAAGAGTGAGAGGAGTAGAGTGCATGGTTGAGTTCCCGCATTGAAAACATGGCTTCACAGTTTTCACGATTTCGAGAGTAAAAAGCAAGAGGTCAATCTTCTGCTACTAATTTCTTTGGCAGAAAGGCTGGAGGGTAATTAGAAGAGCTCAAAATCTCAGCAAAGTGGCGACCAGCGAGTTAAAGATTGCAACTGGGACAACTAAGGTACCCTGCGTGACAATTAGCCCAGAGGTCAGGGAAAAAAGCTGGACTTGCTGGATATCCATTGGATTTGACTCCAAACAACTGATGAGGGAGTGAAGGTATTAAAGGAGCTGGTAAATAAATACCAACTTGCCTTCTTGCTATTGCATATGATGCAATGGCATTGTGCATATAACTGCTTATAGTGGGTACATTTGGCCAATGAAGGACAATGTTGGAAAACATGAAGAACACGTCACTGCTCGCGTATTATGTCACAGCATGCCTCATTCCACCAAGGAATTGGGGGGCGCTGGGGCAAAGGAGAGGTACAAGGTATTGAACATTCAGCAGCTGTAGGAATAACTTATGTAACATGAGTGACCTGATCGTTGATGCTAGGAATTTGCCACTCGTCAATTGTTGCTAGAGAGGAGAAAAGTGCCCAATCAGCTTGGGAAAACTTTGAGTGTCTTGGGCGTGTAGATGGCAGTTGTGGCTGCAATAGAAGGACACATGGAAAATGATCACTAGAGTATATATCAGCAAGAGGAAACCATTCAAATGGCCGAGCTAGCCGAATAGTACCAACCGAAAGGTCCAAATGAGAATAGGTCAGACAAAAATGTAAGTTTCCCAGTGATAAGGCAAACAAGATCCATTTGGTGGAAGAAGTCAATCAATAGAGAGTCTCTTGGACAAGCACACAGAGATCCCCAAAGTGGGTAGTGGGCATTGAAGTCCCCAACCAGCAAATAGGGGGATGAGAGCTGATGAAGGAGATTGGCTCGTGCCATTGGTGTGGACAATGGAATGTATATGGTACAAAGAGAGAAGGTGAATCCAAAAAGGGAAAGATGTACAGTGACAGCTTGGAAGGAACTGTGTAAATAGACTGGGTGATAATGGATAGTATAATGGAGAAGAATCATAAGTCCTCCATGTGCTGGAATGCCAGCAACAGAGGGGAGAGCAAACTGGACTGATTAGAAATGAGGGGAGGCAAAGCGATCATGGGGATGTAGCTTTGTTTCCTGAACACGGAAAATGACCAGGGAGTATGATCATAAGAGGATTGACAGTTCATTCTGATTGGAGTGAATTCTGTGGATATTCCAATGGATAACCAACATAGGGTGGACGAAAAAAGGAAAAAATCTCACCACAATTTTCATCGACTCAGTGACCACTGAGAATTGGTGACTGATGGTGTGAAACGGCATTCAGCCAGAGGCAGAAGATCCTCATTCATAGGTTGTTCGGGGGTAGCTCCTGCCGTCAGTGATAGGCTGGTTGATCAGCTGCCAGCAGTGCATCTCAGAAGACAGCCGACAGTGGCTACTGCTGGGTGGTGCTGTAGAAGAGACACGCTGTGACACGGAAGGAGAGGAACTGTTTTTCTTATGAGCCTTCTTGGAAGCAGGATGTTGAGATGAAGGAGATGATGATTGTGAGGTCTGGGTACGTAAGAAATCTTCATGATTAGGCTCTCTTTTGGAAATCTGGGCTTCTAATTTTAGGGCCCATGATTTAGCAGGAGCTGGTGAAGGTTGAAGCTTAGAGTCAGCAAGTGAGAATGTGGAGGTAGAATGAGGGATTTTGGGACTGGGAAATCTTGGGACTGGCTGATCTGACATCCATGTCGATAAAGGTGAGATCACAACTCCACATGTCTACCTCCTTAGTAGGTTGAGGAGAGGCAAAGACACTGCTATATTTACCTGCTGGGAGCACAGTGGGCTTTCTACTGGTGAATGACTTATGAGCAGCAAAGGTAGACACCTTTTTCTTCAATCAGATTTTGTGAATAATTTGTTCATCTTTAAAATTAGGGCAATCTTTAGAGGAAGCAGTGTGGTTGCCCATACAGTTGATGCAAGGGGATGGAGGTTGACAATCACCCTCACGGGCATCCCTGACACAGGTAACACATTTCGCCATATTGGAGCGTGACTGGCTGGTATGGCTAAACCAGTAGAATCGTGTGGGGTTGGGGATGTAAGGGTGAACTGATATTATGTCATGCTTTAATGTTTTATGGAAGTTGAACTCTGTCAAACGTCAAGAAAAGAGTGCGGGTCGGAACCAATTTCATTTCAACCCTTTTTATTACTCAATGTACAGCCATTACTCCCTGATCAGACTGGTAATTTTGAATGTTCTCCTTTGATAATCCTTCGAGTGACCTTGTATAAACTGCCCTGCATGATGAGTTTAAAGTACAGTGCACATCCACCCGGTCATGGAAGCAGTGTAGTTCAAAATAATTTTTGTGCCTGGAGGGCACTGTCTGTTCCTAACAAGTCACCATTTTTTAACTGGGAACAAGATGTTACAGGAGCTGCAATGGCGTTGACACCTTTCCGAATAATGAAAAGGTTTACTGTTGAGAAGTCTTGACCTTTGTCAGACTGAGAAACAACTAGGAACTTTAGCACTGACGGAAGAATTGTCCATAGCTGAGACTCATCTACCTTTCTCCTGTGGGCAGAAATTGTAGAAGTAGAAGAAACCATTGCAAAAGTATCCCCCATGATTACCAGCATCTCTGATGGCAGGCTCCTTCCTAGTGGGGGCCCTTTCTGAGGGCACTCCCCCCTTAGGTGATTGTCCACACCTCAGGTCTCACCTCCCAACAAACGGACGGAGGGACCAGTCGGTATGTTTGGAAGGTACCAGCTTGGGTGGTAACCCCTCCCTAGGCCTGACCTGTACTAGGGGGTACGTACTTGTCTACCAAGAGTGGGGAAATATGCGTTACACCATCGCCAGCTAAGAATGGCGTGGGTCGGCCTCCAGAAATGCAGAGGGAGGAAAGGAGGAAAGAAAGAAAGAAAAAGGGAAGAACAAAGAAAAGGGAAGAAGACAGGAATTCTTAAATGCTGCAGTGGAGAAGGGAAATAGAAGAGTCAAGGAAAGAGAAGGACAATGCAAGGACAGAAACTTTACATTGTAAAGATAAAAGAAGAGAAACCACTTCATTCATTTACAAGCGTCTGTCTCCTGACATAGGTGCAAAACATACTCCCAAAGAGAGGGAGAACGTGATGGGAAGGGGCAGGGGGGAGGTAGGGGGAGGGGAACAGTTAGGGAAAGGAAGTGATGGGGAAAGGAAAGGCATGCAGCCTGGAAGGGAAAGAGAGCCGCATGAGCTCAGGGTCCCGTGCTCACCCCGCATGTACCCACAAAAGAGTTGTGGATCCCCAGGGGGGAGTGCAGTATGTTGTATAGTAGTGTACTATTGCTATTTTCACTGTTTGGTTGAATAGAATAACATCTTGGGAGAAACTGACTTCTTATATAACTGAAATTTAGGGAATGACCAATATAAATAGGGTCACAGTGTCCACCAAAACATGCTTTATACATTAAATTCCAGTTTGTTAATCAGTATATAACAGTATAACAATGTGCAATGCAGACTGTTGTAACTACAGATTAGATTACATGTACAACACAGTAAATTATAATGATAACAAAATCTACAAGTTAGAAGAGTGCAAACTCAAACAATTGGAAATTAGACGTTGGAACATGTTATCAGCATATGTCAACGAATTGAAAGGTGAATTTAAAACACAAGTGAAAAATTACCTTTGAGAGACATTTAGTGTAATTAACTACCAGTTTGTCTCTTTGAGGAGATATCAACTAAACCAGATTCATGTATCTTGTAGATGTTGCTTTTTTGATTGGGCTGTAAAATTAAATCCATATTGACTGAACAAAATCTTCATAGTTTTCAAGCCACATCATTTCATATAAAAATCTTAAGATTTTATTCAGACATGCAGTTGTGAAACACTCCGAGGACACATGTCTTTCTTATTGTCTGCTTATGAACATTTTGCCATGTCAGCATTTGTTGACTTAACATCTGAAGGGTACATTGGAACAATGATCAAGATCCATTCTCTAAAAGTTTGCGGAAAACTGATTTTAAAGTTTAATCAGTCAGCACTCAGCTCTGAATATAATTAACAGAAATTAACTTTGAGATATATAATGAATATTGATTTCTTATTAATTAAACAATGCTATAGGTTATGTGTCAGCATAGCATGGAATTCAACCTTTTACACAATGACACAAGCTCAGTACAATAGGCTGTGGGGTGGTAGGACTGGACCAAGTGACACATCAGGCAATCACTATCAACAGTTACACTGAACATTTATTTGGCATATTTGCACAAGGCAAATAACAAATAAAACCCTCAACACATTTTTAAAATTACCTTTTAGGTGAGAACAAGTTATTTCAATATTTAAACATTTGTAAACCATGGCACTTATGGCCTATCACATATTTAGTGAAATGAGTTAAAAATATTTACTCAAAAACTATTAACAACCTAACGAAAAATTAACTAAAATTTAATGGGAAAATCTAGTCTTTCATTACTGCAGTGACTGGTATTACCAAAGTAATACAGCGTATAGACAACAACAAATCAGATACCATGGCACATAACCACATTACTTAAATGGCAGGCACCCTAAAAAAAGGACTCCATCTTCGGGCCACGAGTGGCCTACCGGGAACCATCTGACCGCCTTGTCATCCTCAGTGGAGGATGCGAATAGGAGGGGTTTGAGGTCAGCACACTCCTCTCCCAGTCGTAAGATGGTATTCTTGACTGAAGCTCCTCAAGTAGCTCCTCAATTAGCATCATGAGGCTGAGTGTACCCCAAAAAATGGCTACAGCGCATGGCGGCCTGGACGGTCACCCATCCAACAAGTGCCGAACACGTCCGACAGCACTCAACTTCAGTGATCTCACGGGAACCTGTGTAGCCACTGAGGCAAGGCCATTGGCACAATGTAGGATATAAAATATAAAATTTCATGTGACCAAGCAACCCTGTGGGATTCAACAAACTACGCCCAGAAGCGGATGCCTGCTCACTCAGCTGTTTCCAATACAGGCTTGGCATAGACCCCCAAACGGGAGCAGCAACGGTCACAAACAGGCACAAAAAATCCCAGAACTAGTGGATATCTACAACAGACTGACGTCTGCCTTAAGTAACTAGAAACACAATAATTCATTACAGCACATCATCTGTAGAATTAATCAACCTACTAATGAACGTCAGCTAAGCAGTACAAATCTATTATGTTACACACGTAAGGCGAATTATACATTAAGCCATGAGCAAACTAGATATACAGCCAGCCAGCATTCCTGGGCAAACGGGGTGGAAAATACACAACAGCACAAGCAGGACACAGCCCAGGACCCTGCACCCGCTATCAAGACAAACAGCAGCAGTCCCAATAAAATGAAATCAAAATGCAAGTAACTAGTGTGCAAGGCTAACAGTATATTGGGTTCCCATCCCCCCCCCCCCCCCCCCACTAACACATAACATGAAGTGACTTACAGCAAATACCCACACCTAAATTTTGATTAAGTCAGAATTAATTACAATATCCACATACTGTCATTGAAGAAGTTCTTATACTTTAATAGAATCAGTTTTATACTACTTATACACACAATAACTCATGGCCTCTCAGTAACTTGTAAGAATTTATGAACCTACTCATTTAGAATTAGACACGTGTCTCTCAGACACACTATTATATCAGATAGAAACATAAGAGTAGTGTTATTGCAATTCATGGCACAATATACCCAGGGATAATTTTATCCATTTATATCTATAGGAATTGGCCAGATAAACTCTGCCATGTGATATAAATACAATGACCAGGCAGCACTTAGGCAAGGAGCAATCAAACTATTTCCAATGATGGTTAAACACTAACAGTAGTAACCTACAAACAGAATGTATCAGCACTCCAGGCCCTAGTAAATGTCAATCATCAAGTCACATACAGCTCTCACTAGTACATTGTGTAGTTAGCAAGTTGAAATTAAACATTTGAGGACAGACTCAGTAGAAGTAGCAATGGCCGGCGTAGAAAATGAAGTCAACAGCACAGAACCCAGTAGTCAATTCTGTCTACAATTTACAGCACAAGCAGGGCCCTTACCCTCTTGCTTATTCAACAAACACAGCCACCACAGATCCCGGTGCCAGGAGACACATAGCAAGTAAAATACACCAACGGCTTCCCAATAATGTGAGTGCTTCCACGCCGGTGATACTTCCTACAGTGGCGTCCCCCGGGTAAACAGCCCCTTTTAGATGTTCTCTTCCTGCTGCCTCATATGGCACCTCTACTATCCACCAGACATGGAAAACAAGGTTACTGCTAGGCATCCCAAAGCAAAATTCCATGCTACTTGCTAGAGCTTACCACTCGCTCGCCGATCGGCCCTGTACGTGGTGCCACCATGCGCTCTGCACACACCACTGGAAAGATGACCCATACCGGTGGCAGGAATATCACTGATCAAGCACACAGCTCGTCCTCTCCCTCAGAAAACCAGAAACTATCCCCCATTTGTCCGAGACGAGAGTTAGTTCCCTCCCTTGATCTGAGAGATGTGGACCTGTGAAGTTTTCCCGGCTCAACTATTCTGAACCAGCAAACTGACTGGGTTCAAGACCCATAACACTTGGCAGGGTCCCACAAAATGTGGTGCTAACTTGCTCAATATTTTGTCTTTCCCTTGCCCCCCCCCCCGGCACAAAATTACAAATGAAAACTGTAGTTCCTGGCTGGACCTTAAATGGACGGTACCCATCATTGTAGCACTGAGCTAGTTTCCGGAGTGCGAGCTCAATATTTTCCCTGGCACATCTCCAATTCTGCTGAATGAGCTTGCTGGTAACCTCCTTGGGCAATAAATCATTGATGGACCACAAACTGGTGACTGAGGAGTTCACAGGATAACTAAGCATCAGAGAGAGGGGCAGCCTTACTCACTTCGTGGCAGGTGGAGTTGAAGGCTAAGTTCAACCAATGGATTGTCTTGTCTCATCTTTGCTGCAACTTCTAGTGGAAGGCTATGAGAGTGGCCTTAAGATTGCAATTCACTCCTTCCACAAATAAAGGTTGTGGGTAGCAGGGAATAGTAGTGACATGATGTGTAGCACTTATGAAACAAAATCTCTTAGACTGCTGCAACACAAAAGCAGGGGCATTATCACTAACAAGCGACCTTGGTGGACCAAAGATCAGAAAAATGTTGGTCAGATGGTGAACGGTTAAACCAGCTGTTATTCCACTACTAGGGATGAGCCATACTAAGCATCTGAACACATCCACCACTACTAATATATATCTACTGTCATTCAGCGTTCTTGGTAATGGTCTGATATAATCAATGAACACCTTGTACATTGGTGCATTCTACCTGGTAGGTTGCAGCAACCCTCTCCTCGCATTAGAGTTGGTCTTGGACTCCTTACAAACGTGGCATTGCTCTACTAATCTACGAATGTCCTTATACAATTTTCCCCAGGTTAGATGCTCCCAAATCTTAGCAGTAGTCTTGGTGACTCCCAAGTGGCCTCCCACCACAGAATTATGGAGATAATGGAAAATTGAAGGGACTAGTTCACTCAGCAGATAAATCTTAACCCTTCCGTTGCTCTTAGTTTTGTAGCATATGATGCCCTTGTCTATACTACAGCTGGGCACCAGCTCCCCTTCTAGGATCTGCTGTTTTATCGGGCTCAAGGTAGGATCCATGCCCTGATTTTCTGTCAAACTGCCAAATAACTCCAGAACTTCAGTTAGAACACCCATAACCAAACTTACATTCCCTACGCCAGTAGTATACTGGTCCCCTTCCTGTCCCTCCTCAAACGTCCTACTCAGTGCATCCGCTATAGAATTTTCTGTTCCCCTTATATGCTTAATGCTGTATCTGAAGGCTGATATGTGGACTGCCCACTGGGCAATACATCTGGTTTTCCTGGGGCAGGGTTGTACCCAGCTTAAGGCCTGGTTGTTGGTATCCAAGTCTAAATGTCTATGTTCTAGGTAGAATTGAAACCTTTCTAAAGTGAAGAGTACTACCAATGCTTCCCGTTCATACACAAAATATTTAAACTTGGCAAGCAAGAGTGTCCTGGATGCATATGCTATCAGACAACATTCACCTTCATCATCCTGGAGCAGCACAGCTGCGACCCCTGAATTAGACCCATCCGTCTGAACAATAAAATGCTTACCAAAATCTCGTACAGCCAACACTTGTGGATTGGCTAAGGCCTCCTTAATAGCTTCAAATGCAGGTTTCTTGGATTCGCCCCACTGAAAACCCAAGTTCTTGTTCTGAAGTCGGTTTAGTGGAGCAGCTAATTACACAAAATGGGGTACAAATTTACGGAAGAAATTACCCATCCCTATAAAAGAAATCATTCAGGTCGTCAAGGGAGATGAAAAGTCAATAGTCATGGGTGACGAATTCGATAGTAGGAAAAGGAAGAGAAGGAAACGTAATAGGTGAATATGGATTGGGGGGAAGAAATGAAAGATGAAGCCGCCTGGTAGAATTTTGCACAGAGCATAACTTAATCATAGCTAAAACTTGGTTCAAGAATCATAAAAGAAGGTTGAATACATGGAAGAATCCTGGAGATATTAGAAGGTATCAGGTAGATTATATAATGGTATGACAGAGATTTAGGAACCAGGTTTTAATTTGTAAGACATTTCCAGAGGCAGATATGGACTCTGACTACAATCTATTGGTTATGAACTGTTGATTAAAACTGAAGAAACTGCTTAAAAGTGGGAATTTAAGGAGATGGGACCTGGATAAACTGAAAGAACCAGAGGTTGTACAGAGTTTCAAGTAGAGCATAATGGAACAACTGACAGGAATGGGGGAAAGAAATACAGTAGAAGAAGAATGGGTAGCTCTGAGGGATGAAGTAGTGAAGACAGCAGAGGATCAAGTAGGTAAAAAGATGAGGGCTATTAGAAATCCTTGGGCAACAGAAGAAATATTGAATTTAATTGATGAAAGGAGAAAATATAAAAATGCAGTAAATGAAGCAGGCAAAAAGGAATACAAACGTCTCAAAAATGAGTTCGACAGGAAGTGCAAAATGGCTAAGCGGGGATGGCTAGAGGACAAATGTAAGGCTGTAGAGGCACAAATCACTAGGGTTAAGACAGATACTGCCTACAGGAAAATTAAAGAAACCTTTGGAGAAAAGATTACCACTTGTATGAATATCAAGAGCTCAGATGGAAACTCAGTTCTAAGCAAAGAAGGAAAGCAAAAAGGTGGAAGGAGTATATAGAGTGTCTATACAAGGGTGATGTGATTTTGGACAATATTATGGAAATGGAAGCGAATGTAGATGAAGATGAAATGGGAGATACGATACTGGGTGAAGAGTTTGACAGAGCACTGAAAGACCTGAGTCGAAACAAGGCACCGGGAGTAGACAACATTCCATTAGAACTACTGACGGCCTTGGGAGAGCCAGTCCTGATGAAACTCTACCATCTGGTGAGCAAGATGTACAAGACAGGCGAAATACACTCAGACTTCAAGAAGAATATAATAAATCCAATCCCAAAGAAAGCAGGTGTTGACAGATGTGAAAATTACCGAACTATCAGTTTAATAAGTCACAGCAGCAAAATAATAACACAAATTCTTTACAGACAAATGGAAAAACTGGTAGAAGCTGACATTGGGGATGATCAGTTTGGATTCCGTAGAAATGTTGAACACGTAAGGCAATACTAACCTTACAACTTATCTTAGAAGAAAGATTAAAGATAGGCAAACCTATATTTCTGGCATTTGTAGACTTAGAGAAAGCTTTTGACAGTGTTGACTGGAATACTCTCTTTCAAATTCTGAAGGTGGCAATGGTAAAATACAGGGAGCAAAAGGCTATTTACAATTTGTACAGAAACCAGATGGCAGTTATAAGAGTCGAGGTGCATGAAAGGGAAGCAGTGGTTGGGAAGGGAGTGAGACTGGGTTGTAGCCTCTCCCCAATGTTATTCAATCTATATATTGAGCAAGCAGTAAAGAAAACAAAAGAAAAATTTGGAGTAGGTATTAAATCCATGGAGAAGAAATAAAAACTTTGAGGTTCGATGATGACATTGTAATTTTGTCTGAGACAGCAAAGGACCTGGAAGAGCAGTTGAACGGAATGGACAGTGTCTTCAAAGGAGAATATGAGACAAACATCAACAAAAACAAATCGAGGTATTGAATGTAGTCGAATGAAGTTGGGTGATACTGAGGAAATTAGATTAGGAAATGAGACACTTAAAGTAGTAAAGAAGTTTTGATATTTGGGGAGCAAAATAACTGATGATGGTCGAAGTAGAGAAGATATAAAATGTAGACTGGCAATAGCAAGGAAAGCGTTTCTGAAGAAGGGAAGTTTGTTAACAAGTATAGATTTAGGTGTCAGGAAGCCGTTTCTGAAAGTATTTGTATGGAGCGTAGTCATATATGGAAGCTGAACATAGACGATGAATAGTTTAGACAAGAGGAGAATAGAAGCTTTCAAAATGTGGTGCCACAGAAGAATGCTGAAGATAAGGAGGTACTGAATAGAATTGGGGAGAAGAGGAGTTTGTGGCACAACTTGACAAGAAGAAGAGAGCAGTTGGTAGGACATGTTCTGAGGGATCAAGTGGTCACAAATTTAGTATTGGAGGGCAGCGTGGAGGGTAAAAATCGTAGAGGGAGACCAAGAGATGAATACACTAAATAGATTCAGAAGGCTGTAGGTTGCAGTAAGTACTGGCATATGAAGAAGCTTGCACAGGAAAGGATAGCATGGAGAGCTGCATCAAACCAGTCTCAGGACTGAAGGCCACAACAACAACAACAACAACATAAAATGGGCAACTCCCTTGTTAGTCTTAGGAGGCAGAAACTTATGTAGATCCCTTGTTCTCCCCTCACACTCCCTGCCAAGACCGAATGACCCAAAAACAAAATCTCCTTGTGTGCCAAACTTATCTTAGAAGGCTTGCTCCAAATGCTGAAGGTTCTCCTCAAACATAGGACTATATACTACCACATCATCAAGGTAATTATAAACAAACTTGTATTTGATACCCCCAAGATGTTATCTAGCAGCTGAGACAGGACTGCCACACCCGTGGACAACCCGAATAGCACCTGATTAAACTTGTAAAGGTTCCAGTCCGTGCTAAATGCAGTGACTCGTTTAGACTCTTTGGATAACAGAATCGGGTAGTAAGCCAGGTTGAGGTCCAGGATGGTAAAGACCTTTGCCCCCACAAACGAGGTAAAACAATGGTGCAAGTCGGGCAACAGCAGCGAATCCAAAACAACCTTCTGGTTTAATTGTCTATAGTCCACTACCGGGCTATACCCAGCTTCTGCCTTAGGCACTAAAAACATCAGAGAAGCATAAGGAGAGGTTGACTTCCTGATCACTAATTCCTCCAACATCTTATCAACTAACTGGTGCAATGCTTCCATCTTCGGCAGTGACAGTCTGTATGGTGGTTGTCAAACTGGCACATCATCGGTTAAGTGGATATGGTAACGAATTTTATCCATCGCACCAAGCTTATTAGTCAGCACATCAGGAAAATGACTCAGAAGCACCAATAATTTCTCTGCCTGACTACCTGGCAAATGACTGAACCCAAGTTCAGAATCCTGAACAGATATATTGTTTACCTCAGTCTGCTCCTGGCATGAACACAAACTAAACTTCACAAATGCAAACCGAAAATGAAGCACCCTACTGGCATAATCTAACACCAAACCCCTCTTTTGTGTCAAATTGCAGTCCAATAGCAAATTAACGGACAGATTTTCCACCACTAACAAATGAACTGGCCACGAAAACCCCTGTATTGATACACTTCCCAGGCAACAGGCCATGAGGGGCAATCTTTGCCCATTAACTACACAACACCCCTCTGAGGTTGGTTTCAAGTGAGGTAGCTTACATACTGAATCATACTTCTGATACCATTGATGGTCAAACAAGGACACACTACTGCCAGAATCCACTAACACACAGACTGTTTCATGGTTCAAGGTGCCACACACAAGTGGCAGCAACTAGCTACCAACTGTTGTTATGTGATTACATTGTTTCATCATATGCTTCTCACCAAAGGTGTCCCTGTTCCTTAACCATCAGCTACTCAGGCGCTGTTTCTGTCTCTCCGGACAAGCACACACGAAATGCTCGAAACTCCCACAACGAAAACAGCTCCTATTTCCAACATCATTTATCTTTTCTTCACTATGATCAGCTTGCACCCAGATAGTTATAGGATCTGCCTCTTGCACCCTGGCTCTCTTACTATCAGCAAAACAGAGCACCTCAATCTGATAAACCAAAGTCTCGAGTTCACTGAAGGTAGCTGGTTTAGGGGCAAACGTAACCCGCAACCAGTCCTACAGACTGATGCCCTGCAATAGACTATCTACAGCATTCCTCTCAGTTATATTTAAGCCCAGCACTGTAATGGCAACACAGATTTCATCAATATACAGTTCAAGGGTCTTGGTTTGACGCTGGACACGATAAAAACATTGGCCTCCCAAATCATGCTGAATGCATGGAGTGAATATATGTTCAATGGTCTTCCACCACAAATCAGAAAGTCTACCCTCAACTCTCAATACTTCACTAATAATAATTCTCAATAACCCCTTCGCCAAAGGATAAATCAGTTGAAGAGTAACTCGGTGATCAACACCTAGTACATCGGCGTGCGTTTCCAAATGTACCAACAACCACAGAACCTCGGCAACACATGACAACTTGTCTACCATCAGAAAGCTCAATCCCTGAATTAAATAAAGTATAGGATTGGGTAACTTAGCAAATGGCTTGAACAATGGCTGTCCACCTTTTGTTAATTTCCCTGTCAGCATTGATTCATTAACTGGGTCTTGTACCAATGTACCTCCTCCTGCGCTCTCTTCCCCCTGCAGCCCTACTGCATTAAGATCAAACTGCAGTGCCAAAGCTCTCTGACACAACTTCCTAATTTTGGCCTTCTGTTCAGGGGTAACCTTCAACTGTTCTAAATCTCCCAATCTATTAACCCAATGAATGAGCTGGGATTGAACCCGGCCAATCTGTGTTTGGGAAGGGTTACTATCACTCATAAACTTGAGATTCTCTTGCACATCGGAAAGTGATGCAGCACATTGACAACACTGAACCTACGTCATCAGTGCCTTCCCCAGCGAGGAGGCATACCGGCCAGTCCAAAAGTCCCCTCAAACACGTGCTCAAATCTGTCACCGTATCATCAGTCAGTGCCCCAAGTATCTTAAGCTCATAAACTAGCTGCTCTCTACTCAACTGGCTCTGTGCCAGACACCCCTGGGTCTGTGAGTGACTGGCTTCATCGTCCTGTAACATAATAAAGCCAACAGAGATTGCTCCCCCCCCCCCCCCCCCCCAAAAAAAAAGATTACAAGTTAAGATAAATAACCTAATTTATCACCAGATACAACAATGGATGGTGATGCATGACCCAGGGACCCAGAAACACAACCATGCTCTGTTACCAATGATGTGTCAATACAGCGTGAAATTCAACCTTTTACACAATGACACAAGGTCAGCACAATAGGCTGTGGGTTGGTAGGACTGGACCAAGTGACACATCAGGCAATCACCATCAACAGTTGCACTGAACATTTATTAGGCACATTTAAACAATACAAATAACAAATAAAATCCTCAACACATTTTTAAAATTACCTTTTAGGTGGGAGAAAGTTACTTCAAAATTTAAACATTCATAAACCACGGTACTTATGGCCTACTAAACATTTAGTGAAATGAGTTAAAAATATTTACTCAAAAACTATTATCAACCTAAAGAACAATTTACTAAAATTTAATGGGGAAATGTAGTCTTTCATTACTACACTGATTGGTACTACCAAAGTAATTCAGAGTACAGGCAACAACAAATCAGATACCATGGCACACAACCATGCTACTTAAATGGCAGGCACCCTACAATGTTGGATATAAAATACAAAAATACATGTGAACAAGCAACCCCTGGGATTCAACAAACTATGCCCAGAAGCGGATGCCCACTTACTTAGCTGTTTCCAACACAGGCTCGGCATAGACCCCCAAACGGAAGTAGCAATGGTCACAAATAGGCACGAAAAATCCCAGTACTAGTGGGTATCTACAACAGACTGATGTCTGTGTTAAGTAACTAGAAACATGATAATTCGTTACATCACATCATCTGTAGAATTAATCAACCTATTAATATGAGCATCAGCTAAGCAGTACAAATCTATTATGTGCACAAGGCAAATTATTCATTAAGTCACGAGTGGACTGGATACATGGTCAGCTGTCACACATGGGCAAATGGGGTGGAAAATACACAACAACGCAAGCGAGACAAAACCCAGGACACCGCACCCACCAACAAGACAAACAGCAGAAGTCTCAATAAAATGAAATCAAAATGCAAGTAACTAGCATGCAGGATAATCGTATATCAAGTTCCCCCTCCTTCACCCGCCCCCCCTCCCCCCCTCCCATTGCAAAACACTAAGCAACTTACAGCAAACAGCCACACTTAAATCTGTGATTAAATAAAAATTAATTACAATATCTACATACTGTCATTGAAGAAATTCTTGTACTTTCATTAATAGAATCAGTTTCAAACTATTTAAACACACAATAATAACTGGCCTCTCAGTAACTTGTAAGAATTTATGAAACTACTCATTTAGAGCTTGACACGTGTCTCTCAGACACACTATTACTTGAGATAGAAACATAACACTAAAGTTATTGCAATCCATGGCAAAATATATCCAGGGAAAATTTTATCCATGTATGTCTATAGCAACTGGCCAGTTTAATTCCATCATGTGATATAAATACAATCACCAGGTGGCACTTAGAGAAGGGCCAGTCAAACTGTTACAAGATGATGAAGCCAGTCATCCACAGCCCTGGGGGTATCTGGGACTGAGCCAGTTGTGGAGAGAGCAGCTAGTTTATGAGCTGAAGATGCATGGGGCACTGACTGATGGTATGGTGATGGATCTGAGAGTGCGTTTGCGGGGAGTTTTGGACCGTCCGGTATGCCTCGCTGGGGAAGGCACTGGTGAGGTAGGTTCACTGTTGTCCATGTGTGCTGTGACGCAGTGTGCAGGAGAATCTCAAGTTTATGAGTGATAGTAACCCTTCCCATCCACAGATTAGCCTGGTTGAATCCCAGCTCATTCATTGGATTTATAGAGTGGGAGATTTAGAACAGTTGAAGGTTACCTCTGAACAGATGGCCAACATTAGCAAGTTGCGTCAGAGAGCTATGGCACTGCAGTTTGATCTTAATGCAGTAGGGTTGCAGGGGGAAGAGAACATAGGAGGAGGTACATTGGTACAAGACCCAGTTAATGAATCAGTGTTGACAGGGAAATTAACAAAAGTTGGGCACATATTGTTCGAGCCATTTGCTAAGTTACCCAATCATATACTTCCTTTAACTCAAGGAGTAAGCTTTCTGATGGCAGACGATTTGTCATGTGTTGTCGAGGTTCTGTGGTTATTGGTACATTTGGAAACGCACACCTATGCACTAGGTGTTGATCACTGAGTTATTGTTCAACTGTTTTTAAACACTGACAGTAGCAACCTACAGACAGAGTGTATCAATATGCTTTAAAAGGTAGACAGTAACAATGGAAAATGTTATACAATGAAACAATGTGTATACATTCAAAATAAGAATAATCAAAGTCCGTATGAATACCAGCTTGAACAGGCTATATAATTTTCATTGTAATGCAACATCACTTTAACTCAAATAGTTAATTGTTTTATGATCACCTGATGTATATTTGCAAAATATAGTCTCAGCACTAATAATTCTTTAATAACACTTCATCTGAATACTGTTATTGTCACTAAATTTTTCATTTCCTTCCACCAGTAGTGAGGCAAAATATTAGTGGGCTGCAGGACTGGAGAACTGTTTCATAATTTGCAGGTCATTGAATTTTGTCCTGCTGATGTATAATGGCATATTATCCCTGCTGTACCGTTTGCTTTTAGGTTTCTTTTGAGTAACCTACAACAGATTAAAACAATGATGACAAATTACTATACAAGACTCCAAAAATGTATCAGATAAGCAAAGATATTTTGCTAAATAAAGTCATAAACTCACCATGTATATTTCATAGTGTCCACTGCTTGAATACCTCAGGAACATCAGTTTAGAATTATTATTGATGTGGTATACTGCAGTGGACCTCTGTGGAAAACAGCTTTTCTTTGCCTAATAGGTATTCAGAAATTCTCCCCATCTACAAAATACTTCCTTCTCACAGTTAATTACAATGAATGGTTTAGGTTTCTTCCTAATGGCACCATCAAGTGCTGTCTGTGCAAGAAACATATCTCACCATCAAGGAGGGAGAGGAGGACGGATGCCGAAAGGGTGACAAACCTCTGGAAAAAAGTCAGCAGTTAGTACCATAGAAAGGAGCATGCAACACAGACTGAAGTAGTGCATCGTGTACCTATGAAAAAGCAGGAAAGAAGTTTTTGGTGAAAATTCAAAACTATGTGGTATAACAGAGATGCATGGTTACAGGCAGATGCAGGAGTGATGTATGATACAGGTGTTCAGGATTTGGTTACACAAACTAGGCATTTGCATGTAGAATGTGGAGCACACAACATGAGGAAAATACTGTTCTGCCCACAAAAGTAAATCAAGATTTGTCTATGCAGGATATGAATCTGCAATGAAAACCATAAAAGACTCAGAGCTAGTTCATAAAGGAAAAAAAACATCTACACATAGAAATACCAAAAAAACACCAGAACAGATCAATAACCAGTTTATGAAAACACAGAGAATGTGATGCAGCTCACTATTCTGGCAGAGGTGATGATGCTTACAACAGCATTAAGACATCAGGTAAGGAATATGCATCCAGAAGTGGAGTATATTACTTTTCCTGTAGCTGATTTCACAGACAGTCTCCATCTCAAAGTGAACAATGTGCCAAGAGAAGTGGAAAGACTGGAGAAGTTATTGAAACAAGGTTCTTCCAAAAGAAATGAATCATTGTCCTTAGACACATTTTACAAGCACTTTGTGATGACGCGTTGTCATATAGCATGAGGTTGCACATGTGAAGGGAAAGATTGTTGGATATATACCTGTCATCCTTAATGAAGATAAAAACAGGACAGGATAATGTAATGAGAATTGTCAACATATTGCATGAGGCTAGAAGAGTGGCAGCAGAGTTGCAGTTAAATGTATTGTACCTCCAAGAACCATGTGTTACACCAGAAAGTTATCCAGTATACCAGCAATTGCCCAGATATTAACCAAAGGGCAATATCCTATGGCAGAAATAGTAATATTTAACAAGGCTGTAACAGTGACAAAGATATCACAGTATTTCTCAGAACACATAATCTGTGTCCAGCATTAACCAGAAGGGAGAGTTGCATCCCGGTTTCCATGTACTTTCAGTTTAGTAATGAAACTGATGAGTATCAGCTAAAACTAAAGGGTATTAGTCACCAAGGTTGAATTAAGCCTCTTGTGTATCCCACTGATGGAAATGTGAAGTCGGTGTTGTGGCATAGCCACCTGACTGATGAAGTCATTATGGAACTCAGCCTATAGGTACTGAATGCACTTTGGAATCCACCAACCTACAAAGAAATGGTTGGAGCAAACTCAAATATTTATGTCACTTTAGCAAATTTGGCAGCAGCATGCAGTGTGAAAGGATGGAAGATTGAGAGTGGAATGGTGCTGAGTGATCACAATATCATACACAGTTTCATCACTAGAAGGAAAAATCAAGATGCCACAGAAAACATGTACATAAGGCCCAAATACAACATCAAGGAGGCTAACTGGAAAGAACTACGAAGGGTGTTTCATTGCACTGGAAATCCATTGCTGGGTGACAATATAGATGTTGAAGTATAAGAACTGACACTGATTGTACATAGAGGAATTGGGGCATTCATACCTGTCATGACCAGTTATTCCAGAGAAGCAACTTGCATCTGGACTGACTTGCTGCAGAAATTAAGATCTTCAAGAAGAAGAGCCAGGAAGCTATATCAGAGCAGCATGACCCAAGAAGAAAAAGTCTGAAGGTTTCATAGATATAGGCATGTCAAACAACATTTTAAGGAAGATTTATGGGGAACAATGTAAGAAATTCGTTGAGGACAACTTAGAAACTGATCCCAAGGGTATACCATACAAAACAGATCATAGACAATATGATCACCAATAGTCTTATCTATGCTCAGAAGTTGTGATGGGACAGTAACAGAAAGTTAGGAACTGTCAGCTGCCCTGCTAATGGATGAACAACTTCCTGATGACTGGGAAGAAGGTGAGACAGGAGGCAGATTATGAAAAATAATATGGACTATACAAACAATAAACTTATGTACCCCTTCACACAAGAAGAAATTAAGCAAATAATGGTAAAACAGAGAAAGAAAAATCTCCAGGATCGGGTGAGATCCCTGCTGAAGTAACAGGAGCCCTATGGTGTTCCCCAAGGTTCCATACTAGGTCCACTACTGTTTCTTGTGTATATTAATGACCTGTCAACTGTTACATTACCAGATACCAAGTTTGTCTTATTTGCAGATGATACAAACATTGCAATAAATAGTAAATCAAATACAAATTTAGAAAGGGCAGCTAATCAAATTTTTACTGACTTTAATAAGTGGTTCATAGCCAATTCACTGTCATTAAACTTTGAAAAGACCCACTATACGCAGTTCAGAACTTCCAAGAGATTTCCTTCTGGTGTGTGTATAAAATATGATGACATGGAAATAGGAAAAGTTGAGAGTGAAATTCTTGGGATTGCAACTTGATAATAAATTCAGTTGGGAGCAACATACTAACGAACTGCTAAAGCGCCTAAACAAGTCTGCATTTGCAATGCGAATGAAGTCAGACATAGGAGATATAAATATAAAAAACTGGCATATTTTGTTTATTTTCACTCCATTACGTCATATGGTATCATATTTTGGGGTAACTCCACAAACAGAAAAAATTTTTTAGAGTACACAAGCGTATAATAAGAGTAATGAGTAGTGTAAATCCAAGAACATCATGTTGAAACCTATTCAAAGAATTGGACATATTAACCACAGCTTCTCAGTACATTTATTCCTTAATGAAGTTTGTTGTAAATAATACATCTCTTTTTCCAGCTAACTGTTTAGTACACAGTATCAATACTAGGAATAAGCACAATATACATAAAGATTTGAAATCACTTACTCTTGCCCAGAAAGGAGTCCAGCATTCAGCAATGCATATTTTCAATAAGTTACCAACAACCATTAAGAGTTTAGTTTCAGACAATGCACAATTTAAACATAATTTAAAAGAATTTTTGGTGGTCAACTCCTTCTATTCCATCCATGAATTTCTAAACAAGTGCAGTAGACCATTTTAATCAAAATTTATTATACTTTAATTTTTGACAATACTTGGTTGTAACAGCCAAGTAACTACCTACTGTGTGAATGATGGATGTATGGAAAGCATATGTAAGTCTTAAGTCTGTAAATAGTGGAAGTTTAATTTTAAATCTTGTAAATAATCTGACTGTTCTTAACTGAGAATCACTGAAATGAATAATTTACTTTAATTTTTGACAATACTTGGTTGTAATAGCCAAGAAACTAGCAAATGTCTAAATGATGGATTTAATGAAAGTAGATGTAAGTATTAAACCTGTAAATATTAGAAGTTTAAATTTAATTCGTGTAAATAATTTTACTGGTTATTGACTGAGGATCATTAAAATTAATGAAACTCAAGTTTTTCTAATTAAATTTTTGTAATGTGTTTATCTGACATGTTCCACACCCAGGAGGATTCCCTCTTTTATGAGTCTATCGAATGAATAATTAATCTAATCTACGTGACCCATTAGGTAGTTATTTGCATGAACTGTGTTACAGGTATGTCTTGCAAGTAAGGTTCCCTGCATTGTGGAAGAATGCTGAAGTGGCATTAATTATACGTAGATACCCAAATATTACACATGAACCTGTCTTTTGAACATTCTGAGTAAGATATTTGAAAAACTTATGGAAGCAGTTACAAGATTATAGACTGTTACATGGAATGAGCGATGTGCCCTCACCAGCACAGGTTTAGAAGAGGCGAGTCAACTGAAGATGCAGTTAGTATGTCAATTTGGCTAGCAACAGATACACATTCTATGTAAACTCTAGTAATGAATATTGATAATGCTGGCCCTTTTGATAATCTAAGGTGAATGTCTTTCTTTGGTCATCTTGGGGCATAGGTGTGTTTAGAGGTGCTGTACAATTGCCCAAAAGATTATAGCCACAGGAGACAAGCCTATTTAATATGCTCAGGTTCTCCACATGGATCAGAGTGTGGTTCAGTGTTTTGGGATGTAGCACTAGAGTCTATACTACACAAGTTACATTACAACAGCAACATAACTGATCTGGCAGCATTTGCAGATGATGTGCTGTTCATTATAAGTTGTGCCCCCTGAAGAATTATAGACAAATGTAATGGGATGCTCGATGAACTTGAGGGCTGGTGTCAAAGTGTTAAATTGTCACTAGCACCTCACAAACCAATGCAACCTCCACCGAAAGGGAACCTAGCAGGAAACCTTAAGATTAAATTAAATTATGTAACTATTAGAAGAAGCACAGTGAAGAGACCTCTAGGGATATTTATGGATTAATGTCTTAACTTTGCACATCACAGTAGAGGAAGCAGGAACAAAAGGTACAAACAGGATGAATACAACTACAATCACTACAAATACACAATTTCAGCTTCTCCTGAAAACAGAGCATACCATCAATTGATGTTATCATCAGTTGCAGGATATGGTGTGAGTGTTTGGGCTTATAGATCACAACTAGTCAAGCTAGCCTAATTAGTGAGATGAGTTCAATGATGAGTGCTACTAAGATTAATGGGTGCCTTCTGTTCTAACCCAAATGATACTTTTTTAGTAATTCTAGGAATATGCCCACTGGACTTGTAAATTAGGTAAAGGGGAGTCCTTTGCTGGTTAAGGAAAGGAAATCTAATAGATGTATGAAGGATGTTCAGAATGAGGCCAGTACTAAAAAATTAATAAAAGATCACATATTACAACTGTGGCAAAATGAAAGGTGCACTTCAGGCACAGGTAGAATTTCTCCCTAATTAGGGAGAGACTAAAAATGTGATTTCTTAACCCATCAAATGGACTGAAAAATTACCTGAATGACCACGGCCCATATGCTATGTATCTACTCAAAATCAAAAAGAGATGAATGATAGCTGCATCCGCAGCAGTGTGGACACTCAAGAATGCAGGTTGTGGGACTGCATACTGTACAAAGATGTGGTGGGTAATAAGGAAGTTGGATCCCAAAGTACCACTAAGGAATGAATCAACCTGGTGCACCTTGGACTGTACTGCAGCCACATCATCCAGGAATGTCAAGAAACATTTCACAAAGCACTGAAGCACACATCAGCATGCTCCTATACTGGATAAACACTGTACTCTGCAGATTGAGAGACAACAACTACAGCCAGTGACCACTGAATGGAATAGTTTCTCAAGAATTGATATTCTGTTGCTGCAAGTACTCCTGAAAGTGTGGACTTCAAGACGTAACAGTGGTTGCTGGAATTGTTTGTTATGGTGGAAGTGTTGCTGACATACTGTCCACTGCCCAAGGAATCCAGCAGAGGATATCTGTTGACCAGGGTGGTGTGTAGGTCCAGCAGTGGAAACAACCATGGACAGATTAAAAGCACCAAAATAAATGGAAAAAAGAACAGATACTTTAGTGCTAAAAGTAGTGCAGAAGTTGGGCAACTGACCAACAGTTTTATTGTAGTTTTGCAATAGAAGAAGCTGGTGTAGTATTAAGTTAAGCATCAGAAATAAATAGTTAACATACAAATTTATTATTATAAAAGAAAATGTGATTTATATGGTGTATTTTAGCTTTTCAGGTAATAGGCTGCAGCTGTGAATAATAAATAAACTTCTTCCTAGCATTAGCAATTTCTTACCTCCAGTTATCTGTCAGCTCACACCTTGCCTTTTGGTTTATAATGTATGTATTCTTGTTGCACGCAAGAAAAAATAGCCTTTTGCTGGAAAATTCACCCATAGATGATAAAATCTCTTCTCATGAGCACTAAAATACACCAAAATCAGAGCACAGTAAAGTTTTTATTCTGCCCAGAACTGGGATTGCATAATACACTGACAACCCACACAAAATCAGGTAAAATTTCCAAACTAAAATGTCATAACATTAAATACACTTCATTGGGTCCTTTCATAGGAAGTGTTTTGCCTCATATATACAAAATATAGATCTCCCAGGAGAAAGGAAAATGCATACTGAATGAATAAAATTATAACTGATTGAAGTAATATGCTACATTGGTTGAAACATTAGGAAGTGGAAGGTGCTTCTGATAACCCATACAGATTGCTTTCTTAATAACAGATTTTATTAACTTAAAATGTTTAATCCCATGAAACTTGTCTGCTTTTCTCTTATGTAGTTTATTTTAAGTTGTTTCTGCTTGTTTCTGCTTTCAAAGTTCATACCTGAGTTGTATTTTTTCATTGTGTATCTGTAAATCAAGTTTAGTTCTCTAAATATGACACACACTAAGCATGTGTCAGTTCTGGAGTACCCAAAACTTATGTTGTAGTTAGTCACAAAAATTTGTCAATGTCATTTGTATGACATAGGGTTTGGAGACTTTTCCTCTGAATATTATAAGTGTAATTTTCAAATATTAAATTCTCCTGGTAAATATAATCATTTGCTACAGTGAATACTATAATGTGATCTACATCCTCTCAGTGACAACATATGTTGATGCACTTTAGATATATTTTCTCCTTTAAGTTTGTTTGGTTTGGTGTTAGGTTTTCCACTGGTTGCCAAATGTGATTTCCCTGTAGTAGCCAATTTCTCTCTAAGAGTAATGAGACATCTGTTGGTGATGCCATGCAAGGCCAAGAATCCTGGTTGATATACCTCAACAATTTATATTTGTCCATATCTATTAGTTCTCACCTTATACACATAGGAAACATCATATATAGCTAGTTTCATCTAATCTCTTCTTTGGTCTTCTTTGAATACAGGATTTACACTGGTAAGTCCAGCCAGGTGAATTTTGTGTATTATAGGAAGCAATGTGATTTAATTCCTTCATTGTTCTATTCCTTTCAATAAATGGAACATTCTGGAAACAGGTCAACCACAATCTCTTACAGTCATCAGCTGTAAGATGATTCATGGCCCATAATACTTCTGAATAAACAGAAATACACCCTTCCACTTTGCTTTTCCTTGTATTTGTACTCTCATTTTAGTTACTTCCTGTCCTGTATGTGTTATGGAATAGTTTTCTAGGATAAAATTAATTGCTACAGCAATTAAATTAAATTATGATATCACAGTTCCTGTGGTGTTAAGAAGAATGATGCAATGTTCCTTCAGATATCCATGCATATCTGAAGGAACAGGCACTTTGCTGACTACAGTCATTATGGAATATTTGAAATGTATTCGCAGTTGCTAGTACATGACAGAATGTATGACATTCTTATTTTACAGGAAAGGGCTGTTTGAATCTTTACTATTAAAGAGAGTGATTTTCTAGCAGAAGGAGGTTCTTACTCATTGGTCTGAAGATGACCACAGTAGTGGTCGAAACCAATCACCATAGTAAATAAATTTTGATCAAGACTGTTTTTAATAGTAAATATTTGTAACATATTGATCACTGTCACTCTCATAATGTATTCAAAATGTTTGGATCTTGTCACATAGCTCTGATTGGGCTCACTCCAGGCTCTTATTTAAAAAGTTGTGTTTGCTTTTACATGTACAAATGTGTACCAATGACAAGAACGAGACTTGGTGAATAGCAAACCGGTTACCACAGTTATTATACTCACAACTGGGAGCCACTCCACATAGAACAAGTTAGTACAACCCTTAAGCAATGACATGTGAGTGACTTTATTGCCATTGTTTATTATACACTGCCAAGTCACATAAAGAGTTTGTAGACAGGAACAACTTTTAGAGCAGAGTTAAAATCATTTATTATTGACAAGTGTTTCTATAATGTAGATGAAACAATGGACACCCCAGGTTGCAATATAAACAATATAAGGATTTAATGAGCCTGTCTACAGCTCAATCCATCTTATTTACGATGAGCAGCAATCTATCACTTACAGCATTACTAGTACCTCATTTATTGTTGAGTTTCTTTTATTCTCTTATCTGCTGTACACTCTATGCTGTGTTTGTTTTTGCAAAGAATGTTTCTGTTGTTGGTTTTCTGTTTCTTCTGTTGCAGATGCAGCATTCTCAAAAATAATAGAAGCAATTATGAAAGACAGAGTAATGAATTACCTCAATAAATACAATCTTTTAAACAAATCACAGTTTGGTTTCTGAAGTGGCAAAATATGAAGTCAGCCATAATAGAAATCACAAAAGTTGTACTTGATGCTCTTGATAAAGATGAGTGTGTCATAGGCATATTTTTTGGATCTTTCTAAGGCGTTTGATACAGTCAACTATGAGATTCTATTAAATAAATTAGAAGCATTAACAATAAGAGGGGTAGCTAATGACTGGTTTGGATCATACCTAACAGATAGGGTACAAAGAGTAGAGATAACACATACTTAAAATAGATCTAAACATTTAGCAAAACACTTATCAGAACCAAAATACATTAATATAGGGGTTCATCAAGGTAGCATATTAGGACCAATACTGTTCCTGATGCACATCAACGACTTTCCCAATAGTGTTACTCATGGTGAAAAAATCCTCTTTGCTGATGACAGAAATATTCTAGTCACTGAGAAAACAAGAGAACTCCTTGCCGAGAAAGCAAATGAAACTCTCAAGGAAGTTTATGATGGTCAACAAGTAATAAAGTGACATTGAACATAAAGAAAACGAATGCCATGAATTTCATTTTGAAGAGGAAAAATGACAATGTTAAATTAAATGTAGATGACACCTCTTTGGATTGTGTAAGAAATGCAAAATTTCTAGGAATGAATATTGTTTCTCAGTTGAAGTTGTGTGAACACACAAAGGTACTTGCAAACAGAATGTAATCAGCATGTTATGCCCTTAGAATCTTATCATCAGTGTGTAACATGCAGTGTCTTTTAGTTACGTATTATTCATATGTACACTCAATTCTTAGCTATGGCATACTTTTTTTGGGAACAAATGCACAAAATATGAACACAATTTTAAAAGTCCAGAAAAGAGCCATAAGAATAATAATTAAAAACACTAGTTGAGCTCATTGTAAAGATCTGTTCAGAACACTGGGGATTTTAACTGCTCCATGTTAATACATTTACCAGTCAGTTGTACCCACCAAAAATAACATTGGTAATTACTGCACAAATAGCTCTGTCCATGACCATGAAACAAGAGGTAGACTCAACTTACATTTACCAAGAAAAAATAAACATAAAACTCAAAACAGCATTTTCTACCAAGGAATAAAACTGTACAATAAATTAACAAAAGGGATTAAAGAAATTGCAAAAATACACTAATTTAAAAAGGCAGCTAAAAAGTACCTGTTATGCAATACATTTTATACATTGAAGGATTATTTAGCTAAAACAGAGTAGGGGTTTGATAAAAAATGTTATACAAATAAATAATAATGATTATAAAATATCCAACATTCCACATAACACCTAGACTTTATGTTTTTTTCCTTCTTTTTATCCTATCTAGAAATACTTACCCCCCAAGCTATGCATGGCACAATACTAACACCTCTTCCTCTTTTTGAGCTCAACATCTCACTCATTATGGAGGGATGCCAACTCAGCTTTTCAGGATAGCAAATGGGTAGTTGTGCTACAGAAAATGGCCCAGAGATCACCAGTGTGTGTGTGTGTGTGTGTGTGTGTGTGTGTGTGTGTGTGTGTGTGTGGTGAGTGAAGTGTTATGAAACACTGTGTGTATAGTGTGTGCAGTGACTGATAGTGAGATATGAGTGAACAATGTGGTATTACATTATTTAATAAGTTATTTGTAAAAAATAGTATTGTATACCAGGAGTAAATCTAACGATTGTCTCTAACTAGTAGTCTGTAAATATATGTGTGTACAAATTAGCTTATTTTAAATTGCTCTTAATTTGTAAATACTTTGACATGTCCTATATCCTTGTAAAAAGAGATCTACAGATGAATAAAGCTACTACTACTATTACTACTACTACTACTGCTACTACTACAACCCAACAAACCTCCTCTGTGATGGGATCTGGTGTAACTTAATTACAGTAGGTGTAGTATCAGCTGGTTTTCATGTGACTGTGCATTCTACTTTTCAGTAGTGCTGTATAATGTGTTCAAGCGTTTCTGGTTTTCCAGGCGTGTTTGTATCAAAGTTTCATGATTTATCTACATCACTGATTTATTTATCGTGCATGTTGATCTTTTTGGCAGTGTTATGTGATCTGTTCAGGCATTTTCACTTTTTCAGCAGTGTTCTTATTCCATAAATCTCTTGTTTATTGATTTACTTCTTGTGCATAATGTAGACTATGTATTTGTGGTTTCCCTTCCAATCATGTACCAAGCAAGGTCACCATACCAGTCTTAACTTACCAACATTAAGGAAGACTGGGGTTTATTCCCCATCTGGAGATCCTGACTTGGGTTTCCATGGCTGCTAAAGTGAATGCTGAGATGATTCCTTTGATTAGGACATGGCCAACTTCCTGCCCTATACTCACCTTATCCTGTTCTATTTTGCTAACATTTTATAAATGTATTTATTACTTTGTCATGTATCTGATATTTCTGATACAGTTGTACTGAATGCTCTAAATATGAATAAATAAATAAATTTTACACTAGATGTTTATTTGTATTTCACACATTTCCGCTGCCTTCATTTCAGTTAAGAAATAACTTAATGCATAACCTTGGTAACACTAACATGAGTTTAAAATTGTTTGGAAAGTTGTTCTAGGAAAAAAACACTCTATTAATATTAAACTTATTTAATAAACATAGCCATGACTGCATTTAACTTGCTGACTTTTATTTTTTAGATGAATAATTTTGATCTTCTAAGAGATCATCATGACATCTACATTTCTTGATGACAACAGGAATCACTGGTAGGGATCAGTGTTCTCGATGTCTGCATGGATGGACCTGCTCAATGCCAGCAATTCCCAGTCATGAAGAAATGTAGATCTGATGATGATCTCTTAGAAAATCAAAACCAGTTGCCTAAAAATAAAAGTTTATCATTTTAATCCAGTCACGAGTGTCTTTATTCAGTAAGTAACATGAGCATTTCTGCTCAACTTACCAAGAGAAACTCCTTTCCCATCCTACTTTGGATGCACAATGTGGTGCAATTTTATATTGGTCTTTGATAATTACTAAATTATATAATGGTTGGAACATACTTTACAGTGTGTGACTGGCAGTCATAATTGGAATTTTCTGACGAGGAAGAGAGTAGGATTCCATGCAGAATATATGCAAAAACTTCCATCTCTATCTATAAGATTATTTGATAATTTAATCTCAACTGCTTCCTTAGTAATGATATCCCAACAGCAGGAAGTGCATATAAGAATCTCCAAATTTTTATATTCCATAGGATGACTGGTGACAAGACAATGTTCTGCAACAGCAGATTTGCTTGACTTTGTAACTGTGTATGATGATTATGTTCAGTACACTGATCCTTCACAATCCTGATAGTCTGAACAATATATGACATGAAACTTCCTGGCAGATTAAACTGTGTGCTGTGAGGATGGGTCATGAGTCGTGCTTGGATAGCTCAGTTGGTAGAGCACTTGCCCACAGAAGGCAAAGGTCCCGAGTTCGAGTCTCAGTCCGACACACAGTTTTAATCTGCCAGGAAGTTTTACATTTTCTCTTCAAAGCACAAGCCGTGGCCGTAGGCTGGTTTTTTAAATGCACCTAGCACTGAAGCGAGTATGTTTTGTGAATAATGTCCATCAACTGTCTATATATCGGTTTTTAGATTTCATTTCCAACTGTTCTTGGTTGACAAAATGCCTATACGCATCCAGTTTGTCGGTCGGATGATTGATGCGTGTGTAGAGCCCTAAAGGCCCGTATCATATTATGTCTTTGCCAAATATCCTTTACAAAAGACACACTCTGCTGCAGAGTGAAAATCTCATTCTGGGAATATATGACATGCCACAACTGCAAGGAATAAAGTAGACACACACCTTATGCAAATCCAGATCATCCTTCATGGAACCTAAAAGGACCCTAAGCTTAGTTGGTGGTCAAAGAACACATTGCACATCACATTTACACAAAATATGACCAGTCCTCTTGGAAACACTCCCTGCATTAGGAATAAGGCCTTGGACCTTGGTGCCTACTCAGAATTATCATTATTCACCTGGTGCATAATTGATCATATACAATGCATGTCTGATCTGTCTTTCACTATAACAATTCTAATGTGTAAGTGGCCACAAGTTGGGTTTATTCAGCAGACAAACTCTCAGGATCCCAGATGATATGGGACTGTGAACCAAGGTATGAAGCATGCCTTCACACTGAGCTGAGTGGTGACCAGCCTGTAGATACAAGTCAGTGTGAGTAGACTTCCTATACATGGCATGTCCCATTGTACCATCAGCCTTCCTCCTGACCAACACATCAAGGAGGTGGCAGCCATCCATTTCCTCCTACATTGTGAAACAAAAATATTCAGGTAAATTGAATCCAGATGTTCTAAAATTCATTCAGGTCCTCACTGCCATGAGGCCAAACAACAAAAGTATGATCTACATATCTTAAAAGACATGCTGGTTTCAAAGCCACTGACACCAAGGAATATTCTTCAAAGTCTTCCAGAAACAAGTTGGCAATAACAGCTGACAACAGGCTTCCCATCACAATTCCATTTGCCTGCTCATAGTACCGATCATTGAAAGAAGTAAGAGGAAGTCAACACATGTTGAAAGAGATTCATTAATTTATCAACAAACCTAACCTCAATTAATGAGGAATGTGAGAGAAGAGATAGACCACATCAAAACTTACCAAAATATCAGATTCATTCAAACACATTTCCTCTGATTGACATAAAAAATGTACTGAATTCTTAATATGATGCTCACACTAACCAATATTACAATCAGCCTAAGAGAAACCCCATTCTTGTGGATCTTCAGGAGACCTGCTCTCACCCTTGTCAAAAACAGAGGGGTAGAGTTAATGCTACCTCCCTCATCAGTTGTTAATTTTCACTACAAGTAACTTCTAATGTCAGCTGTCTTTAGTTGGACGATGGAATTTTTATAGTGTGTAAGGGCATTACCTTTCTAGGCTTGCTCTGCAAACTAAGTTTTTAAATTTCCTTACATAGCACTTGCTGAAGTTTTAGCTTGAAAATGGCAGGGTGTTTACCTGTCAAAATATTGGCTTATGTTGACAACATCATACAGCTGCATTCCTGCAAGTTATTTGAACTTTGCATACACCAGGGGCAACTCAGTTCACAGTAAGTAAACTGTTTATTATATCAAAAGTAATCATAGCAACTGTTAATACATTCACCCCACTGTGAGACAAGATAGTGCTTTCATGGAAAAATGTCTGTGGCTGCCTGTGGAACCATAACTAAACCCAGGCATGCGCCTCATTGTCCAAAGCAAATTGATGTCCAAAAACATGGAAATTTCATGGAGAGATATTGGGAGTGTATGAAGAATATGTAAGGTCTTCTCAGTAAAACATCTGCAGTGTAGTCGGAACAACCTTGGCAACATGTAGCATAATGGAGTCTGCATTTGCAGTTGCCTGAAATTTTATTTCTTCTGTCTCAGTCATATCTGACTGATCAGGCTGCTTTGATATTATTTGATCATACAGGTCAGATTAATCTTTTATAACTTCTCTCACGTATATTTCATTAAAAACTGTCGGTTACAAAAATATATTACCAATCACTGTACACTATGTTCTGTTATTGTTAGGAGTGTTACTGTGGTGGGGGGGGGGGGGGGGGGGACGTAAAACTGAATATGGAGTGCAATAGCTTTTTAGGTGCACTCATTCAGAACCAACTGAGGTGAAATTTGTATTGAAATTTCCATACGAAGTCAGTTCTCAGGTATTTCTCTTATATCTTTTAGTGCACCCCTATCCTGCCTTCCCTTCTGATAGCTTAATGAAGTTTAAAATATTTCCTGTTTGATACCTACAGACTGTCAGAATCACTGTATTGTATTTTTCTGAAACAATAACTGAAATCACACTTAGTTCAAGAATCTTGAAAGAAGGTTGTACACATGAAAGAAGCCTGGAGATACTAGAAGGTATTGGATAGCTTATATAATGGTAAGACAGAGATTCAGGAACCAGGTTTTAAATTGTAAGACATTTCCAGGGGCAGATGTGGACTCTGACCACAATCTCTTGGTTATGAACTGTAGATTAAAACTGAAGAAACTGCAAAAAGGTGGGAATTTAAGGAGATGGGACCTGGATAAACTGACTAAACCAGAGGTTGTACAGAGTTTCAGGGAGAGCATAAGGGAACAATTGACAGGAATGGGGGAAAGAAATACAGTAGAAGAAGAATGGGTAGCTTTGAGGAATTAAATAGTGAAGGTAGCAGAGGATCAAATAGGTAAAAAGATGAGGGCTAATAGAAATCCTTGGGTAACAGAAGAGATACTGAATTTAACTGATGAAAGGAGAAAATATAAAAATGCAGTAAATGAAGCAGGCAAAAACAACTACAAACATCTCAAAAATGAGATTGCCAGGAAGTGCAAAATGGCTAAGCAGGGATGGCTAGAGGACAAATGTAAGGCTGTAGAGGCACAAATCACTACGGGTAAGATAGATACTGCCTACAGGAAAATTAAAGAGACCTTTGGAGAAACGAGAGCCACTTGTATGAATATCAAGAGCTCAGATGGAAACCCAGTTCTAAGTAAAGAAGGGAAAGCAGAAAGGTGGGAGGAGTATACAGAGGGTCTATACAAGGGTGATGTTCCTGAGGACAATATTACAGAAATGGAAGAGAATGTAGATGAAGATGAAATGTGAGATATGATACCACGTGAAGAGTTTGACAGAGCACTGAAAGACCTATGTTGAAACAAGGCCCTGGGAGTAGACAACATTCCATTAGAACTACTGACAGCCTTGGGAGAGCCAGGCATAGCAAAACTCTACCATCTGGTGAGCAAGATGTATGAGACAGGCGAAATATCCTCAGACTTCAAGAAGAATATAATAATTCCAATCCCAAAGAAAGCAGGCATTGACAGATGTGAAAATTACTGAACTATCTTTTTAATAAGCCATGGCTGCAAAATACTTACACGAATTCTTTACAGACGAATGGAAAAAATGGTAGAAGCCAACCTCGGGGAAGATCAGTTTGGATTCCACAGAAATGTTGGAACACGTGAGGTAATACTGACCCTATGACTTATCTTAGAAAATAGATTAAGGAAAGGCAAACCTACATTTCTAGCATTTGTAGACTTAGAGAAAGCTTTTGACAATGTTGACTGGAATACTCTCTTTCACATTCTGAAGGTGGCAGGGGTAAAACATAGGGAGCGAAAGGCTATTTACAATACAGAAACCAGATGGCAGTTATAAGAGTCAAGGGGCATGAAAGGGAAGCAGTGGTTGGGAAGGGAGTGAGACAGGGTTGTAGCCTATCCCCAATATTATTCAATCTGTATATTGAGCAAGCAGTAAAGGAAACAAAAGAAAAATTCGGAGTAGGAATTAAAATACATGGAGAAGAAATAAAAACTTTGAGGTTCGCCGATGACACTGTAATTCCATCAGAGACAGCAAAGGACCTGGAATAGCAGTTGAATGGAATGGACAGTGTCTTGAAAGTAGGATATAAGATGAACATCAACAAAAGCAAAATGATAATAATGGAATGTTGTCGAATTAAATCTGGTGATGCTGTCAGAATTAGATCAGGAAATGAGACGCTTAAAGTAGTAAATGAGTTTTGTTATTTGGGGAGCAAAATAACTGATGATAGTTGAAGAAGAGAGGATATATAATGTAGACTGGAAATGGCAAGGAAAGTGTTTCTGAGGAAGAGAAATTTGTTAACATTGAGTATAGATTTAAGTGTCATGAAGTCGTTTCTGAAAGTATTTGTATGGAGTGTAGCCATGTATGGAATTGAAACATGGACGATAAATAGTTTAGACAAGAAGAGAATAGAAGCTTTCGAATTGTGGTGCAACAGAAGAATGCTGAAGATTAGATGGGTTGATCACATAACTAAAGAGGAGGTACTGAATAGAATTGGAGAGAAGAGAATTTTGTGGCACGACTTGACTATAAGTAGGGATGGTAGGGCATGTTCTGAGGCATCAAGGGATCAGCAATTTAGTTTGGAGGGCAGCGTGGAGGATAAAATCATAAAGGGAGACCAAGAGATGATTACACTAAATAGATTGAGAAGGATGTAGGTTGCAATAGGTACTGGGAGGTGAAGAAGCTTGCACAGTATAGAGTAGCATTGAGAGCTGCATCAAACCAGTCTCAGGACTGAAGACCACAACAACAACAACTGAAGTCATCATCTTCATATACTTAAATCAAGATAAGTTGGGTGTTTATGAACAATTTTCCTTCATTTTGTTTTATCTTTATGTACTTCCTGTTGTGATATCGTTTCCCAGTTTTCTCCTCTACTCTTCAGATCTTCCTTAACCTGATCCAACAACCTTCTTCTGGGTCATGCTATAGGATTTTCCCTTGCATATTTCTATCCAAGTATCATTTTGGCAGATGATTATCTTTCCTCCTCTTAACATGTTCAAATACTTGAGCCATGCAGTGTTCAGTCTCTCAGTCATTGACAAATCCACTTCCGTCTCTCCTGTGACATCTTCATTCCTAATGTCATCTCTTCTAGTCTCCTACAAGGGTGATATCAGAAAATTCATTTTTCATGCTTATAGCTGGCTGAAATCTGCCTTGTTAAGTACACAGCACTCCAAGCTGTATGTCATAATCAGCTGGAGATATATTTTAAACATAATCTGTTTGGCTCTCACAGGAACTCCCTTGATGACAAAAATTAGATCCTTTTCTCACACTGTTTTGTACTTCTAGTTTGGTAGTTCTATTCGATACTGTACTTCACAGACAATTGAACGCTTCCACACATTCAATTTTCTCTACATCTAGTATCAAGTTGCCATGGGCAGATGTCATGCTCATAATCATTGCTACAGTTTTGCTCTTGCTTACTGTCAGCTGGTATTCTTTAAACTTGGAGTGCTATCCATCTTATCGTCCCTGTGCTTCTAGTTCTGTTTCTCCCAAAATGGCTACATCATCAGTAAAGATCAAAGCATTGAGATCACCATTTCCTATCTTCTTGATTTCCTTTGTAACCAAATTCTTAAGTGCAATAAAAAGTAATGAGGAAAGTACACCACTATGTTGCACATCTTCCTCTGTCCTGAACCATTCTGATCTGGAATTACCCCCAGGTATAAAACTTTTTTGTCTCTCACATAGCATTTGCACCTACCTTATTAGCGAGTTAGGAACCATCAGTTTTTCTAAACACTGACCGATCTTACACCTTGGCACTCTGTCATATACTTTTTCCAAATCCAGGAACATGCATATGAGACGTTTACCATTTTCGAAATACTATGCATTAACTACACTGATAAACAGGTATTCACTGGACAAATATATTATACTAGAACTGACATGTGATTACAGTTTCATGCAATTTGGGTGCATAGATCCTGAGAAATCAGTACCCAGAACAACCACCTCTGGCCATAATAGCGGCCTTGATATGCCTTAGTCAAACAGAGCTCGGATGGTGTGTACAGGTACAGCTGCCCATGCAGCTTCAACACGATACCACAGTTCAACAGTAGTGACTGGCATATTGTGATGAGCCAGTTGCTTGGCAACCATTGACCAGATGTTTTCAATTGCTGAGAGATCTGGAGAATGTGCTGGCCAGGGCAGCAGTCGAGAACATTTTCTGTACCCAGAAAGGCCCATACAGGGCCTGCAACATGCGGTCATGCATTATCCTGCTGAAATGTAGGGTTTCACAGGGATCAAATGAAGGGTAGAGCCACGGGTCGTAACACATCTGAAATGTAACGTCCACTGTTCAAAGTGCCATCAATGCGAACAAGAGGTGACCAAGACGTGTAACCAATGGCACCCCATACCATTATGCCAGGTGATATGCCAGTATAGCGACGATGATTACATGCTTCCAATGTGCATTCACCATGATGTCGCCAAACACAGATGCGACCATAATGATGCTGCAAACAACCTGGATTCATCCATAAAAATGACGTTTTGCCATTTGTGCACCCAGGTTCATCATTGAGTACACCATCTCAGGCACTCCTGTCTGTGAAGCAGCGTCAAGGGTAACTGCAGCCATGGTCTCCATCTGTTGACTCAGGGACCGTGACGTGGCTGCACAATCCATTACAGCCATGCAGATAAGATGCCTGTCACCTCAACTGCTAGTGATACAAGGCCATTGGGATCCAGCACGGTGTTCTGTATTACCATCCTGAACCCACCGATTCCATATTCTGCTAACAGTCATTGGAACTTGACCAACTTGAGCAGCAATGTCACGATATGATAAACTGCAATCGCAGTCAGCTACAATCTGACCTTTATCAAAGTCGGAAACGTAATGGCACACATTTCTCCTCCTTACATGAGGCATCACAACAACGTTTCACCCGGCAATGCTGGTCAACTGCTGTTTGTGTATGAGAAATTGGTTGGAAACTTTCCTCATGTCAGCATGTTGTAGGTATCGCCACCGGCGCCAACCTTGTGTGAATGCTCTGAAAAGCTAATCATTTGCATATCACAGTAACTTCTTCCTGTCGGTAAAATTTCACGCCTGTAGCACATCATCTTCGTGGTGTAGCAATTTTAATGGCCAGTAGTGTATGTCAGTGCAAATATGAGGCAGTTGTTCCTCTCCTGCTTCTGAAACCTTGTTGTTTCTCTTCAGAAGCTGTGTTCTTTCTTTTCTAACAATGATATTACTCTTTTCTCAATAATCATTTCCAATATCTTAAGACAGCATGATAATAGGGTAATTAACTTTTATTAGAATGTGGTGACTCCTTCCCTCACCTCTATCTGTAGCAGCAGATGATGGGCTGCATAGACCAGAAGCAGGGAGTAGACAGGCATGCTTTCCAGACACTAGGCATGCCAAACCATTGCAACATCCCAGCTGTGCTCACGGCAGTTCACCTGCACAGTGCCACATGGACTGTGGCGTTGTCTGCTGCATTTCATGCATGCAGAATTCTTATCCCATGCTTGTTGTCATTGTCCTGACATGGGCCATTTAATAAAAGGAGTGCTACTGCATTTTTTTTCACACTGCCTTCCTGAGATACATCTTTTCAAGGCAATTCTACTGACTACAGGGGTACAAAGCCTCATGCCAGATGCCTCCCGGTATCAGCAATTGGAGATAGTGTAGTGAAGCGCAGTGTGTACCAGGACTATGAGGCTGATTTATTACTATTCTGTCCCCGGCCATTTTGGCACTGGTCTGCCACCAAGTGCACCATTGATGCAGCTTTACCACATCACTGGATGACATCCATGGTCTTCCCAGTCTGGATTCTCCTTGATTAAGAGGTATTAGCTCATTTAGAATGTTACTGCAGTCATTAGCTGTTGTGCTGCTGCTCATTTGCACCCCTTCAAATCACCTGTGGTTTGCTTCCATCAAGGCAGTTTTTGCATGTTGCTCGATAACGAGTGATGCAACAAAATTCAGGATGGTTGTTGGCCACTTAAAACTGACCACTGCTGCTCAAGTCTGGGATGTTATTACACACCCACCCCCTCTAGCAGATACAATAAACTGAAAAAATGCATCATCTTCAGCTTCACACCTTCTGAGCTGCAAAGGGCACATAATTTGTTGTCATGTGAAGGGTGTGACGACATGCACCCACCCCTGTTGCTGGATCAAATCCAAACACTTACCACACATCTTCCCTGAAGGCCTGCTCCTAAACTGCTCACTTGTGTGCCTTCCTGCCCCTATTCAGAATGCCTTAGCTTCGTGCACCCATTTATTATTATGGGATACGACGGTCTTGACTGATAAGCTGTTCGAAAACCTGAACTCCTTCCCCACTGTGGCTGCAGTGTGGAACACTGGCTACCAGCCCACAGCACTGGCCGTCTATTCACCTATCCCTACTGCCTCACTCCAAGCTACAACGTCACTTGCGCCACTTGCCGCTAATGAGTCTCTTACCAACGCTCAAGCTACCAACCTCTACATGACTGAATTCCAAGATGGCAAAACTTATTACCAGCATCGGCCACCTACACCTCACATACCCACTGCAAGGTGCTTACCACCCACACAGATGTGAGCTGGTCCAGGCGAAAATGGCTACCCCTCCAGGTGTGGACCTAACCGCTCCCCTGACAACTAAAACCACCACGAACTAGGCACATCTTTCTGTTACCACCAGAGGTTTGGAAAGAATGTGACCAACTGCAGGCAAACTTTCTCCTGGTCAGCAAACCCTGGCAACCACCAGCAGTAGACATGCCCAGTTGCTGAGCCACCTCACTGTGCCTGTTCACATAGGATTTGAATGACGCTGATCGCTGTGCCTACTGTCTTGTTGACACTGGCTCTGACTTATCCATATTCCTCCACAAACTGCTCCTAAATCCTGTCTCCCCTCCTCATCAATGCTGTGGGCAACTGAGCCTTCCCCACCTACAGGGCTTCCCGAACTCCCATGTGCCTTGATGGATGTGGACATTACTGACCCCATTCTAGGTGCCAATCCCAGTCATTACAGCCTACAGTGAAGCGCTGTTTAGTTGATGGCAATTATAGCAGGACCATCTGCTGCAGCTCCCACCCCACCAAATGCTTCGCTGTGAAACAGCTGGCGGTTTTAGGCCCCAGTGCTCAGCTCCTTGAAGAATTCTCTCTCCTCATCTAGCCATCCAGTGTCCCCAAAATGTTAAGCATGGCACTGTGCATTATGGCCCCACAGTTGTCTGCTGTGCCCACCCCATACCTCCTCACACTCACAAAACCTCACAAAAGGAGTTCGATGAGTCTGGGCTTCTGCTCTTCACCTTGCCCCCAAGAACAATGGTTCCTGGCACCCTTGTGGCGGTTACCGTAAACTCAATGCCTGCATCTTCCCTGACCACTAACTGGTCCAACTCTTCCACACCTATGACGACACCATCTCAGGAGCTACTATCTTCAGTAAGATACATTATGCTAAACCCTACACACAAATCTCAGTCACTCTAGAGGACTTTGAGAAAACAGCCATATCATACATTTTGGCCTGTTCAAGAATGCATTCATAACATTTGCCTCCACAATGCTGCACTAACATGGCCACAGTTTTTGGACAGCACCTTCCAGGGTGCAACAGGATGTTTCACCCACCTAGATAAAATACTCATCTACTCCAGAGACCCTACCAAGCATCACCAACACCTAAGCGAAGTTTTTTCCCACCTACAGAAAGCTGGAGTGATCCTCAATTTGCCAAAATGCGTTTATGGGGTGAGCGAGGTTGAATTCCTTGACACTTAGTCTCTGCCACTGGCTGCTGCCCCTCCTCATGGTAGTACAGGCAGCAGCAAACTTTTCATGCCCTACTACTTTCAAAGGCCTCCAGCATTTCATTGGTGTGGTCAACTTTTTCTGTTGCAATATCAAGGATGCCACTGCCACCCAGAAGCCCCTTACTACAGCATGCCTTGGCAATAAAAAGAAAGGGAACAGGCTGGTCCTCAGCCATTACTGAGAGCTTCATAAAAACAAAACAGGACTTATCTAACGCAGCCCTTCTGGCCCACCCCCACCCACATGCCCCCTTGCAATAGTGGTAGACTCGAGCCAGACAGCTATCAGAACCATCGTACAACAATATATGGACAACATATGGCAACTGCTCGCCTTCTTTTCATCCAAGCTCTCCAATACACAATTCCTTTGAGGCACAAATGACTGTGAGCTGCTTGCAGTCCAAGAAGCTGTCCACTATTTCTGATCTTCAGTTGAGGGACGCATCTTTATGATCTTCACAGACCATTTAAAACTTCCAGACTAATAGACCTTGTTTGATGCATAAAAATTTGTACTAATGTTTCATCTTGACTACAGGAGACCCTTCAGAGGTAACGTGGTGCACTGCAACCAAATGTTGAGAGAGCGCCACACATATAGGTAGTGAAGACGGCACAACAGTCCATCACATGATGTTAGCTATGAGATTATCTCTTGCAATGCCAACATTCTTGATTGAAAGTAATTCCCTTCATTCTTATGGTGCAACATTGATATCCCAATTTTATCTAATTTAATACCTTCCTCTTCTCTGTTAAAATTATTAAGCTGTTTCTAAATCTCAGCAGATTCTCAAAGTTTTTGATATGACATTCCTCTCACTGAATTTTATTTTATAATTACCCTCTTGGTAAATGTGTTCTGTTATCCATATCTCCCAGGCAGCAATTAGAAATTCCTCTTGTGTTCAACCATGTGTGTGTTAACACTTCTTTTTGTCCTACCAATATATGTAAACCAACCCACAACTACAAGGAATGATTTATACACTGCAGCCAGTGTAACCAAACAATGTCATTTATCTTTTGCCAATCTTAAACATTCTTCTGTCTTTCTGGTGGACCTGAAGATAGCTTTCAAACTATACTTGCCCAACACTTTTGGTGCTAGCCAAAGGAGCCAATTTTGCTGTGACACCTCTGAAAGTACTCACAGAGGAAATTATAGCAAATTATGAGGCAGGGATCCATCAGCTTCCACAGAAATCCACTGGTGTAATTAGGAAGGAAACAGTCAGAATTTAAATGTATATAAGCCTCCTAACAGTAATTTATCACATGCACAAAGGAAGATGGTGGGAGATACCAACACTGATAAAAACATTTTTCTTACAGCAGACAAGGATAATGCAACAGTACCAATGACAAGTGAGGACTACCATGGAAGGATCAATAATATTTTGGATCTCACTAATTATAAAAGACTTCAAAAGGATCTGACTACAAAGGTTTTAAAAATCACCAATTGATTGGTGATAGCATCTTCATTCTCCTCTGACAATAAGAAGCTACTCTGCAAAACTGAATCATATGCACCTATACTCTACAGATTACCTATGGTGCACCAACCACAGGATCCTTTGAGACTTATTATGAGTGCTATAGGGTCTCCCACTCATAAGTTAGTTAGACACCTTACCTTATTGCTGCAACCTTACGTTGGTATGACTTGCAGTCATATTAAAAATTCATATTATTTCATTGACAAACTAAAAGAAATGCATGTGGGCCCAGATGATATCCTTGTTAGTTTTAATGATCTGTCATTATTTACCATGATTCTTGTGGACGAAGCTATCCCATGGGTAGCGAATGTTTTTCCAGCAGCCTCAACACAACCTATTTTCTACACAAGAATGATTTTTATTAACAGATTGATGGAGTGGCTATTTGTTTATGGAGACATTTGAACAACAGGAAATGCAGACTGCCAGTAAAAGACTAGGCTGGTGGTGCCACTATGTCAGTGATATAGTGGTATGGACACATGATGCAAAGGAGTTGGATGCCTTCCTGATGCTTCTCAACAGTATCAGTCTGAAAATCAAATTTACTTTGGGACAGAGAACTCAACTTTTTGAATAGGTTTGTTACCAAGCAAGAGGCAGGACGCTGTGCCACAAGGTATATAGGAAAGCCATGCATAATGACTACTACATTCATAAAGATTCTAACCTCCAGTCCAGACAAAAAGAGACATGATTAAAAACTTGTTAGACAGGGCATACAGAATTTGTGAACAAACTTATTTAAAAGATGAGATTGAACATGGTTATTGTAACAAGGAGATAGACTGAGCACTTTGCCCTAGGGAGAGAATCAGGATCAACCAGGAACAATGGCCATCCAAAGGGAATGTTTTTCTTCCATTCATTAGTAAGATTACAGATCACATTGGTAAAGTGTTGAGTAAGTATTGTGTGGAACCACTAGGAAGATGAAAGAGTATGATATGCAACATCTTTTGAATACACCAGATGTGTATAAAATTCCTTGTAGTTCTGGACTGGTTTGCATTGGTACCACAAAAAGAAGTGTGGACATTGCTTGATTGAAAACAAGAGGAATTGCTCCCATAGACATGTGGATAGATCGGCTATAGCAGAACCTCTTTACCAAGAGAATGATCATGAAATAAAATTAAATTAAATAAGCATCATAACAAATACATAATACTACCATGCATGCATGTACAGAGATGCTATTGAGATTTATAAACTCTGTAATAATTTTAATAGAAAAGAGGAAGGTGTTAAATTAGAAAAAAATTGGATGTCAACATTGCACCATGAGAATGACGGTTGATTACTTTCAATCAGGAATGTTGGCATTACGAGAGATAGTCTCATAGCCAACATCATGTGATGCGCTGTAGTGCCTTGTACACTGACTATATATTTAGCACTTCCTTAAGTTCTGGTTGAGGGTCACTGCTTTACCTCTCAAGATGTCTCCTGTAATCAGAGATGAAATTTTATGAGATACTTTTATTCATTGAGCATGGCCTATCAGCCCAGAAGTTTCAACTGAAGTCAGTACCAGTCATGAAAGCATACATTGTATGATCACTACTAGAAACTGATTTTTTTAAATGTTATATTTTTTATGATGTGAAGATGGCTCTTGTACAACTGAAACTACTAATCACAATAAAATTTGTTTGGGATCTTGAATTTAAAGATTTGTAATCCTTAATACATGAAAAATTACTACAGATTACTCATCTCCAATACTGACAATGTCAACAAACATGGCCAAACAAGAAGTCACTTGTGGAAACAATGCACTCAAACTGGCTGTGAGTACCTGAAGTGTCTTAAGCCTGATTCCCATAGATACAAACGAAACCAGAGTGGTAAAAAAATTGCAACTGTTTAAAAGCCTAGATAAAAATTTGCAAAGTATAAAGAAAACCAAGGTAAAATGTATTTCAGTCAATGTTAAATATTTTTGTCATGACTGAAATGAATTAACAATAAGTGAAATTATAGCAACAACTTAACTGATTATCCAAGGATGACATATTGTCACAGAAGATATAAAAGTAAGAGAAAGTAACTTGCATGAATATCAGAGTACGCAAATGTGTTTCATGATAAAATTCAGATACAGCAATTTTGTATTATGACTAAACATGATATAATTGGAAGCAGGAAAAGCATTTCTGCTAAGTAAAACTGTGGATAGGTACAGCATACAATTAGCACAAAAATGTACCTAAACAATGGACTATTGTCTTGGTACATACATCTTCTGATAGATTGTGGGAGCCCCAGCTGTTATTCTATTTTTATTTGAGTGTGAACTAATTCTTTAGACATATTTAAAGGTCTTGCTTTGTTTTCTGTTGATTTTTGCACCACTTCAGGGCCCTTTTGATGTGCCATGCTAGTCAGTTGATACCACAGTCACCTACATAAGCGTAATCTCATTTACTGTAAATTCGTGGATTTGTGTCACTGTCTGGTATGGTACACTCAGTCTTCATATATCTGTCTTCGGATACACTAGGACTAACAAACAATAAATAAAAAATTGTAAAAATGTGCAGAACTAGTTTAAAGTTACTTGGAGCCACAGTGGTGATAAAACGCAATGTCCCTATACAGAGATATTCACTCATACTTTTTTGAATATATTACTTTACCTCTGTACAAGATGTCATGAGTTTTTCCTACAAGAAAATCATTTGAGGTCAGTATAACACAGTTCCTTGATGTCCTAACAGACGTCCTGTCATCCTGTCCCTTCTTCTGGTCAGTGTCTTCCACATACTCCTTTCCTGTCTGGTTCTGCACAGAACTTCCTCATTACTTCTCTTATCAGTCCACCTAATTTTCAACATTTGTCTGTAGCACCACATCTCAAATTTTTCGATTTTCTTCTCTTCCAGTTTTCCCCACAGTCCATGTTCCACTACCATACAATGCCATGCTCAAAACGTACGTTCCCAGAAATTTATTCCTCGAATTAAGGCCTATATTTGATATTAGTAGACTTCTCTTGGACAGGAATGCCCTTCTCGATAGTGCTGGTCTGCTTTTGATGTCCTCCTTGCTCTCTCTGTCACTGGTTATTTTGCTGAACAGATAGTAGAATTCTTTAACGTCATCTAGTTCATGAGCATCAATCTTGATGTTAAATTTCTCGCTGTTCGCTTTTCTGCTATTTCTCATTACTTCCATCCTACTTTGGTTTACTGTTAATCCATATTCTGTACTTATTAGACTGTTCATTCCATTCAGCATACCATGTAATTCTTCTTCGCTTTCACTCAAGATAGCAAGTCATCAGCAAATCATATTGATATCCTTTCTCTTTGAATTTTAATTTTACTCCTGAACCTTTCTTTTATTTCCATCATTGTTTCTTTAGTGGATACATTGAACAGTAGGTGTGAAGGACTATAGCCTGCCTTACGTCTTTTTTTAATCTGAGCACTTCGTTCTTGGTCTTCCAGTTTTACTGTTCCCTCTTGGTTGTTGTGCATATTCTATAGTACCTGTTTTTCCCTGTAGCTTACCGCTATTTTTCTCAGAATTTCGAACACCTTGCACCATTTTACATAATCGAACGCTTTTTCCAGATCGACAGATCCAGTGAACGTCTCTCGATTTTTCTTGAGCCTCGCTTACATTATCAACTGTAACATCAGAGCTGCCTCTCTGGGACCCTTCACGTTTCCTAAAGCCAAACTGATCGTCGTCTAACACATTATTAATTTTCTTTTCCATTTTTCCCTTATATTATTCTTGTCAATAACTCGGCTGCATTGGCTGTTAAGGTAATTGTACGGTAATTCCCGCACTTGTCAGCTCTTGCAGTCTTCGGGATTCTGTGGATGATTTTTTTCCGAGAGTCGAATGTTCAGTCTACATACCAAAGTGAGTAGTCGTTTTGTTGTCACTTTCCCCCAATGATTTTAGAAATTCTGATGGAATGTTATATATCCCTTCTGCCTTACTTGGTTTAAGTCCTCCAAAGCTCTGTTAAATTCTGATTCTAAACTGGATCCTCTATCTCTTCTAAATCGACTCCTCTTTCTTCATCACATCAGCCAAATCTTTCCCTTCATAGATGCCTTCAATGCACTGTTTCCACCTACGTCGGCATGTATACCCGAACTACCGTTGTCGGCGTTGGTTTGCTGTCGATTGTGATAAGAACAATCATATCACTGAACTGTCCACAGTAACACACTCTCTGGCCTACCTTCCTACTCATAACGAATCCTACTCTCGTTATACTATGCTGCTGTGGACATTACCCTATACTTATGTGACCAGAAGTCCTTGCCTTCTTTCCATTTCACTTCACTGATCCCTACTATATCTAGACTGATCCTTTGCATTTCCCTTTTCAGGTTTTCTAGCTTCCCTACCACGTTCAAGCTCCTGACAATGCAGGCCCAGCGACTGATGACTGAAGTTAAGTCGCATAGTGCTCAGAGCCATTTGAACCATTTTTGAATGCACGCCCCAACTCGTAGAACGTTATCTTTTCGTTGGTTATTCAGTCTTTTCCTCATGGTCACCTCCCCCTCGGCAGTCCTTTCAGGAAATCCGAATGGGGGACTATGGCAGAATCTTTTGCCAACGGGGAGATCATGACACTTTTTCAATTGCACACCACATGTCCTGTGGATTCATGTTATGTGTCTTTAATGCAGTGGTTTCATTGCCTTCTGTGTCCTCATTGATCATTATTGATTCTTCCGCCTTTAGGGGCAGTTTCCCACACGAAGGACAAAATAGTGCCCTAAACATCTGACCGCTCCTCCGTCCTCTAGGTGCGGGAAGTCTTCAGCCACCAGTACTGATTATTAACCAAAACTTAAGTGGTGGCAAGTTTTGAACCCGAGGCTAATGAAACCCACTAGCGCTAGACCACGGATGCCTGTCCTTCATACTTAATCCTAGTCTTTCTCGTGAAGTCTCAAAGTCAGTAAGGAGGCGTCGAGATACGCAAGCCAATGTTAACGTTACTTGCAGTAGTTGAGGGATGATGCAGCCGACAACGGGAGATTCTCCCGACGGCCGATGTCGCCTAGCTCGTCTGATAGTTTCAAACGATGCTAAAAATTTGGCCGCGGCTTCATTGTAGTCGAATGCGTCTAGCGCAACACCGAAGTCCAGCGAAATTCAATCCATATCAACTGCATCTTCTTTGTTATGTGGAAAAGATAAATTTGTTTGCTGCTGAGAATTTTTTTTAATTACCCCCCCTCCTCCCCCCAATTGGGGTCGCGGCCCCACTGTTTCACAACCACTTGTGTTGACAGCGCGTGGCCCCTACGTTGCCGGCCAGGCATGTTTCCGGCACGTCGCCTGCGCGCCGCGGGTAGCCGGCCCCCAGCCCACAGGGGCTCCTCCTTCTAAGACTAGGCGCCTCGCTAGCACACCGAATGTTTGTATTCGCTGCTGGTTAAAAACATTCTGTTTACAGGCTCAACGCCAGCAGGCCCCCCACAATAATATGGTTGCCACATTTTACAGAGGAAATAAGCGATCGAGGAGGACATTATTGCTCGTATTTATTTATGGACTTTGCCTGTTTTTGTAAAAATTAATTCGATTTTAAATAAGTAAGAATTCTCTACAATTAAAATACACTTCTACTTGCAGTTATGCTTTTATAAGCTCGGTGATACATTTGTTGCGCACCTCTGTCCATTTATGGCTCATAAGAGAGAAAAAATCATTTCTGCCTCAACATTTGAACCAGCTACTGTCGGCAAATTGGGAACCGGAACATTTTTCGCTACCAACATTAACCCACCTTTTTTCACTGCCTTCCGTGGATTCGCCTTGCTCTAAGGTATCCTTTGTATTACAAAATTCATCGCATGAACAATCTTCATCTACACCATCTGTATGAATTAATTATTTCTCGAAGTTGTTTAATTTCAGCTCAGAACTTAGACAAAGTGGCATCCAAGACTCGATTGGCATTGACAGTAGATTTGATATTCTTGACTAAATACTTTTTAATGACATAAATTTCATAAGATCATCTTCAATACGTTTTCTTATTCTGGAAATGGGTTAACTCATTAAAAACTTTGTGACACTACCAAAATATCTACCTCTGATTTTTGCTCAATTTTACTAATTACAGGCTTGCTTGCCTCAAAAGTTTCCAGTACACCAACATCAGACTGTTCTCAAAACTTAGAACAATCTAGAACAACTGCAAGAACACTGGGAAAAAAGTTAAATCTCCGAAGTTAACTCTCTTTCAGTGTCGTCTTTGTGGCTTCAGGACAAACAAACTGCATCAACATGGGGAAGAAAGATAAATAAATCTCCTAAGCTAACTCTTTTTCAGTGTCGAAAGAACCATTTAAAAACGTCTTTGGACATACATCTTGGGACAAACATCACTACCTTTCATGTAACTGTCAATGGCTTCCCAACATGTAAAGATTCTGTTAAGTGCTCGTATTGAAGAAAGTCATCTTGCTGGTACCTGTAGCAGAATTACACTCCAGTCTTCATCTACAGATTCAAAAAAGAATTTTAACTTCCCTTCAGTTTGTAGAATTAGGGAAGTGACCATACAATTTCAGAACCAAATTTTCTAGATTAGTGTCTAGGATTGAAATCTGGCTTCTCAGGACAGAGTGGATCAGGTTGTGGAAAGGGGCCAGGATCAGTTGTTACTGTTAGTTACACGAGAACACACAACTTTATTCCTCGAAAACCAGTGCAGAGTCTCTCTCTAAAACAACAAGGATCAATTCACGGTTGAGGGCCCATGTAACTTCTCAATAATAAAGTTTAAATAATTCCTTTTAAAACACGATGATTTAGAGAAACGGCTGAAGGCCTTACTGAAGTAAAATTAAAATATCTTCTCGGCTAAAGGCCCCAATAATATTTCAGATCAGCAAAGGAAATTAATAAAAAGGCAAGCATTTACAAATTTCGGCAAAAAGCCATATTAAGGAAAATTTAAGTTAATTCCTCGGCTGAAAGCCCAATAATATTTCAACGTAATGAAAGAGAACCTTAAAAGACAACCATTTACACAGTACAACAGAAAACTATCTTAAGAAAACTTGAAATATCTTGACGGCTGAAGGCCCAAACAGTTATTCAAAATAATTAAAGACAAACCTTAAGAGAAACATTTACACAGTACGGCTGAAGGCCATTTTAAGAGTTCAATATAATTAAAGAGAAACCTTACAGACGGGAATTTACACATTCGGGCTGAAAGCCACAGATTTTAAAACCAACGTGGCTGAAGGCCTAAATACAGAGCAAACAAAAATTATAAATAAAACACGGCTGAAGGCCTAATCTTAAAATACTTTACATAAGGTTCGGCTGAAGGTCCTATACTGAACATAGAACAGACAAAATTAATACACGGCTGAAAGCCTGGAACAGTACTTGCGAAAAAAGAAAGTCACAATCACAAACAGCAGAACAGTGGTGCTCAGAAGTGTTTCAAGAGTCGGCCTGGGGAGGAAACTAACAACAGTTTATGTGACACAGGCAGCTAAGAATAAGATTAAGTAATCAGATGGCAACCCTACCCAGGGACGGCTGAAGGAACGAGCAGCAACCTAATCAATTCCCTTCCACCGAGCAACGGCACGACAAGGCAAAATATGAGCCGAGGACGAAGATACCAGCAGCACTACGTCTTCAGAATTGGCCGCTATATACAGCCAAGGCACAATAACCACTCAAAAATATAAACAAACACCAAAGGCTGTCGAACTACACTCCGTGCTGGACAGCATCAACACGGCGAGGAAACACACACTCGCTGGTCTGTCCCATCCGACCGACTGCCTACTCCAGTATGCAGACAGCATTCATAACTGCTCAGTGGAAATCACAGAAACTACACACGGTTCCACGTAAACACTTGCACCAAGAACTCCGACAATCCTAAAACCACTGTGGAACACAAGGAGAAAACACATGTCAACACACACAGAGTTTCCATAAGGGTCGGCGACCAAATACACGTCGTCCGAAGAGGTGATCGACCGAACGACCAACCGAGGTCGTCCCTACTCAAGATATGTGTGTCGGCAGCGGTCGAGGGAGTCTTGGCTGTCCGGAGCTCATTGCAGCTCCAACCCGACTCAACTCGATGTCCGTTCGGAACTCGGAGACACGACGACCCGCGCACAATGGCTCGGACCCAACCGTGCAGGGGTAACTCTTGCCCCCCGGCGACGACATCTCTGCGTGAGGGAGAACCGACCCGCGTACGGCAGGATGACCAACTGACGCGACCCAAAACCGGCCAAAAGAGCAAATACACGTCGCCCAATGAGACGACCAACCAGCGGTCGTCCTTGCTCAAGTCTTCTTCCGTCGGACAGTATATGTGTATCGCCAGCGGTCGACGAGTACTGGCTGTCCCCACGTCATTGGCGCTCCGTCCCCCACGTACCGAACTCCGGGCACACGACGACCCGTAAATACTAGCGGTCGCTCGAGAGATTGTACGACAATGCATTTATCGATAAGGGCTACTGCTGTCACTCACGGGCAAGCAAACCAGAAACCTAGCGACGACAGTAAATCGAATTAAAAGGAAAACGAGGCGACAGAACCACAAACACAAGATGACGAGCAAAAAACAGCACGACCGCGAGCCGCGCACGGCTCAAGGATATCACAGACGTGTTACACACATTGTGCGAAATATGATTTGAGTAATCTGCATTGAAGATCTGTTTCTTATCATCATTTAATAGTTTAATTAATGTGTTATGCTTTCCGAAAATGACGTTGGAACTATCAGCACAATAAGCACTACAATTGTTTATAAAAGGTCTATGGGATTCCAAACAAGGTTCAAAAAATGGTTCAAATGGCTCTGAGCACTATGGGACTTAACATCTGAGGTCATCAGTCACCTAGAACTTAGAACTACTTAAACCTAACTAACCTAAGGACATCACACACATCCGTGCCCGAAGCAGGATTCGAACCTGCGACCGTAGCATCGCGCGGTTCCAGACTGAAACGTCTAGAACCGCTCGGCCACAGCGACCGGCTCCAAACAAGGTTTTAAGAAATTGTGGATAGACATTGCTGTTTCACTGCTCTCTCCTATAAAATCCAGAAGTTCATTTTGAATTACGCTTTCAGGAACAAAATAAATAAAAACAATCGAAAACAACTTCCTAGTTTTATGGTTTGATGCATTATTTGCTAGGGAGAAGACTTTTTGGGACAGTTTAAAACTGTAATAAAATCTGAAACAGTTTTTGTAGCTAAAACTTCTTTCGCTACTGCTTCACCTGTTGTTAACACGCATTTTTTTCGTAACATTAGAACCACTGAATATCCACTTCGCGGCTTTAGCACTGCAGTCCAAGCCATTGTAGATGAGGTTACGTTTCACTGTGTCGTACACAAAAGCCAATTCTGCTGCAACAACTCTACTTAATGCATTTGAACTACCTCTAGCAGAGAAGAAGCTGGAAATCTTGGGAGACTTCTTTATGCCCTTCTCGTTGTTTGTACGACTAAATCACATTAAAAATATTTATTACTAAATACAATTCGTACTTACGTAATTTTAAATTACACTAAATAAAATACTGATACTACAAAATTAACTTACGGATTATCTGTAGTTCTGCATGCTGAGAACAGTCAGTATTGCCAGCATGTGACACGCTAAATTCCCTTTTACAGATAGAACAGAAAGCTTTGAAACAATTAGCTATTATGAGACACATGGCTTTGGTTTTTTCCTCAGAGATGAGAGGAGTTCCACCGTATCTTCATTGCTTCTCGTATTAAAACAGGAATCAGAAAGTCTGAATCTGACCAGAACAATGCTCTACTCCTCTAGCTTACCGTAAGGTGGTCCTTTCTCCAGTTTCCGGTTCGCCGGCTGGCAGAGCAAGCTCGTAACGTAAACGCTGTTACCCGTTTACTCGTTCACCATTGGACCAGAGGCTGTAGGGAAGGTAAAGCAGTGGCGTGTCAAGGGAAATAAATTATTTTAACTACTATTCCAAATGTTAGAAGAATACGGGATAAAGTCGAAGTAATACGAGACACGGGATCTGGAAGGGGGAAAAAAAAAAATACGGGATTTCCCGCTAAATACAGGACAGCTGGCAAACCTAACCAGGAACCACCATGGTGGAGCATGGGCAGCGCGCGCAGCAGCAACGGTGGCGCTGCTTTCGGCTGCCAACTTGCATCCCATGCAGATGGCGTTCCTACTGTCAGCGAAAATCCGACAAGAAACACCCAAGTGAAACCAACGTCTTTTACAACTAACCGTTTTGCGCCCGGCCGGTTAGCCGTGCGGTCTAACGCACTGCTTTCCGGACGGGAAGGGGTGCCGGTCCGCGGCACGAATCCGCCCGGCGGATTAGTGTCGAGGTCGGGTGTGCCCGCCAGTCTGTGGATGGTTTTTAAGGTGGTTTTGCATCTGCCTCGGCAAATGTGGGCTGGTCCCCTTTATTCCGCCTCAGATACTATGTCGGCGACTGTTGCGCAAACACTTTCTTCACGTACGCGTACACTATAATTACTCTACCACGCAAACATTGGGGTTACACTCATCTGGTGTGAGACGTTCCTGGGGGGGGGGGGGGGGGGGAGGGAGGGGGGGGTCCACTGTGTGCCGAACCGCACAATACCTAAGAAATTCAATTATTTTCGAATTTTCTAACGAGTCCGCAGGTCCGCAGCTGATTTTGCTTCATGACCTTTCATCTAGAATTTTTCGAGGATGGAAGTGTAACAAGCGAAAACCGTGACACAGGACTTACTTTCAAGTAGGCCACTGGCAGTACGCAGAAACCGGTGTAAATCGGTGGGTTGCGATGTCCGACTTCTCCGGCTGAGCTATTGCAACAGTTTATTTCCTAATCTGTGGAAAGTTTGTTTGTTTGTTTTAGGGCGCAAAAACAACTGAGGTCATACGAGCTCAAGTCAGAACTATAGAACGTAAACACAGAGACAAGGGAAACGACTGTATGTCAGTCCCAATGGAAAGAATAGGAGACATCTAAACAAGGGACGTGGAAAAGGGGCTAAAAAAACACCATACACAAATGGAGATCCAAAACTAAAAATTAAATGGCCTTCACCATATTGCTTCGCCGGATAAAAAGTAAAACGCGGGCGACAGCTCGCGCGTCATTTGCTAAAACAGCTGATAGATGGCAAACCCAAGATGGAACGTAAATTAGTAAAAACAGGGCATTCCAGCAGGAAGTGGTGGACAGTTAAAATTTGGGCACAATGCGTACAAAGTGTTGGGGCAGCGCCATTGAGCAAATGACGATGGCTAAAAAGACAGTGCCCAATACGCAGCCGAGCTAAAATAATCTCCTCCCGGCGGGAGGACCGAGAGGAGTTCGTCCAAGGCACCAGGAGAGGCTTAAGAAGCCGAAGCTTATTCCCGTGAAGGGAGGACCATTGCTGATGCCAATGGGACACCACCTCCTGACAGGCAGCAACGCAGAGATCATCGGAGGGAGTGGAGGCACTCGCTGGCTGAGGTACGAGGACTGCAGCCTTGGCAGAAGCGTCAGCGGCCTTGTTTCCTGGCGGACCATGTCCAGGGACCCACAGAAACATGACGTTGGCTCCACCAAGAGTGAGCAAGTGAAATTTCTCCTGCACCCGCTGCACTAAGGGTTGAACAGCGTACAGCGCGCAGAATCTGTGGAAACTGATGAACTGCTTTACCGCAGTACGCAGAAACAAATCAGAGTTTGAACTCGAAATATCCTGGTGATCTCAGTATCGATGCATGGGTAGACATCACTTGATACGGCGCTGCTTGCGTGTTCATTATACAAAAGTGGTGGCGAAATCAGTGTTCTATTAATCTAACGGCAGTTCAAAGATCGAATGTGAGCATTGATTGTAATTGATTTATTATGTAAATTGAGTTTTATGTTCGTCAGTTCTGTTTTGCTTCAATTATTTTACGTGAAGTAATGACGATAATTATTTACCACTTTGTAGAAATTGACTGTTCACATTTGAAAGCTTCATTGTAGAGAGTGGAAAACTTACGTTAACTTTGTTAGTAAGGTGTATATATAAAGACGGACGAAAAACGCAGGGATGATATTACTCTCGGTTTAGTGCAGAACGATGTAGCTCAAAACACATTGTGTTAGATTCCAAAGTTATAAAAACGTCTATCAAAAGTGTGATCTGATATCTTAAAACGAATGGGAAAATGAGATTTCTCGTGACGAAGTAACATGAGGGGAGAATCCTACTGCAAGAAGTGGTGCCATAAATGACTAATTTTCGACAGCTACAGATTTTTTTCAGTCAGTAAATACTGTTGTTTCAGGTTTCCCTGTGATATAACGAAAAGGAGTAATACTGTAGAATTCTGTGAATTGCTAACAAAAAAGGAATTCAGAAGGAAAACTAATGTATACGGACTATGTTATACCAACATTCAGCTTCACAGACAGATAGAAACCAGGTGGTCTGTTATTTCCTTCAGTGTTAAGTCAGAGGATTGGAGTTCCGTGTGGTGTCTGCCGACATATTTCGTGATTTCAGTCACGGATTTTTTGGATTTTTTCCCCCTACTAACATGGCCCTCAATTACTGTAGCCACAACATGTCGATATGCTGACGGTATGCTACATTTACATTACGAGAGATCTGCAAAAATTACTCTACTTTCATTTTTCTAATGCTGTCGTCATTTGATTTTGAAGATGAATATTTTCTAGTCACTAATAATTACGAGGGACGAAAATTGCTTTTTATTTTAAGTTGGACTTATTTTAAAGAGTAGTGGCGCATCTGATACTCCTGATTCACTAATTTATTGAATGTTTCATTAAGCGGTAATATTACATACACGGGAGACTCCCCATCGCGTCCCTCCTCCCCTCCCCTTAGATTTAGTGGTGAGAAGCCCCAGTGGATAGTCGGTCAAAAACTGAACACAGACCGACCATGAAAATAGGAAGGTGTACTGAACAGTGAAAAAAAGGAAACAATATAGAAACAGTGAACATACGAAGTGGAAGATGTGCTACATCGAGCGAAATGGAAAACCCACGGCGTCGTTAAGTGGACATCGTGTTGGACTACAAAGCATGAGATCGGCGTTCAGATCTCCCTTGGGCCCCATCCTTTACCTTTTTTCACAAAATTGTTAACTATCCTTTCGGTCAGTTACGTGTCTACTCTTTTTCTGTAGTCTTGGCAATTGTCATACAATACGTTGGTTATAGAATATGAGTTATGTCGTAAGAATATATATAACCGTTGCAAGTAAATGTGATGAATAGTGAGTGCAGATGAGAAGCCGCATAGACATCTCACAGAAATTAAAACAACAAATCAACGGGTGTGAACTATGTTACAATATGGAACGCAAGAGTCATAACGTGTGATAGAAAAGACATCGGATAGAAATCCGCAAGTGGTTCGGACCCCGCTGAAAGCAGCAGGTCCGATGCTAGATAACAGCGCTGTGGTATGAGGAAGCTACGCCTTAACAACCAGACATCGAAACAAACACAACGACGAACGTGAGTTGACTGGAGTGCACGGCGGAGATAGGAGATTCCGGTTGCGAAGGTGCCTGGCTGGCTGTGGGCTGTTTGTGCCTTTGACGTGGGCATGTTAAATAGACGGCTGATCTTCCGTGCGCAGTATGAATTCAGCAAATATAACTCGCGACTTACACAAGAAGATCCATGAATACTTTCCGAACTTTAAGGAATTTGCAAGTTACTTCAGGGCTGGGATGATGGTGCTACATTTTTATGATTATTTCCCACATTAGTTGATGAATATTAAGTGTGGTGATGAAGGTACATTGCTGATTGTTGGAAGACACTATGTTCCACGTGATGGTAATGTTGATGACATGAATGAAGAACACGAAGAAGAGATGCTGCGACGTCAATGTGACGTCGTTTCGTTGGGTTACATGAAGGAAATGCACCAATGTATTGTCCAAACTTTTTTAAAAGAAGCAAACGTGGATTATGGACTGAAGTTAGAAATAAATTCGAGAAGTTGGAAAGGTCGAAGGTGAAAAGCACAGTTAATTATGTGGTGGAACAAGGTGGAACCCAAAGACAGAAGTTCAGTGAATTAGAAAACCATGTGTACCAACAACTTATTCAAGCCAGGAATGAATTAAAAGCGGTGCGTGATACAGACTTACTATGCCAATGAACTGAAAGAACTTTTAGACTATTGCAAGGAGTTTGTTACAGCAGCTGACATCAAAATCCAGCAGTTTGAAGATGCTTATGTCGTCAACACGGATCAGTCTGGTTTCAACTATGAAATGAAATCGACCCGCACGTTATCGTTTGTCGAAGAAGCCGACATTGTATGTAGTATAGACCAGCTGTATGCCACTTACCAGTTACGCCAACAAATATGCCTACCTACATTTTATGTCTGCAGAGAAAAAATGGCAAGTTCAGGAATAGGTGACTAGGGTACTTGTGCAAACCTCCAATGTCATTGTGAATTGTAACGCGTCAGGCAAAAATAGGGAAAAGCTAGTGAAAGATTTTAATGAACGTGTGATTGCTCCTTAAGCGATCAAAGATTTTGCTTCACTCTTTGACGGCTACACGGGTCAGAAGGATCAGGCATTGTATAATCTTGGTGTGGGAGCTGGCATGATTACCATCATTTGAGCTTGTACACCTCTTGTGCAAACGTTAGTAGTGTTTGGCTTTAGAGAAGTGAAGTACTTTGTGAAAAGACCACGATTTTACAAAGCTGCACAGATACAAAGAACAGTGTTGTTTACGTGACCGTCTGTCTTTTATCAAAGCCCAAGGGCTCACACAATCACCTTTGCTCTCCGAAATTCCGGGACATGTTCAGATTTGATTGCACATGCGCAGGATTTGATTGTGTACGTGTGGAAAACTTCAAAAACGTTGAAGACGTGTGTTTTAATAGAGCATGGGGAAAACTATGTTGTTGCGAAACTGTTGCGTTCATTTGTTGCAACTTATGTGACAAACTATTATGTTTTCTTCATTTCTTTGGCAACGATAACATTCACATTCACGCGGACACCTAGCCTCAGTCGGGCAGGGAGGCATACCTCACTCACCTGGCGTACAAGTTAGGCGCGTCGATAAGAGATTTGCACCATATGACGCACATACTGTCACTGATGTCGTGTACAACACACCAGACGTGTTTTTGGTTGCAGGATTCGATTGACCTGTCTTGTCATCAAACGCTTGTGGTACCCATTCCAGAGGCGCTTCCTTCAGGCAGCTAATACAGTAGTTGTGCGGAATCTACTTACATTGTACGTCCCTTCCATACACCTCGCTGTTGCAAACGGACGTTACACCACGGCACAGACGCAAATTTCAATACAGCGAACAGACACGTCAGTGACCGCATGGACACTTCATAATTTTGTGGGAAAAAAAAGGAGAGCACAAGGGAGACTTGAACACGGATCTCCTATTTGCAGCTCAACACTGTGACTATATAACCACCACGCCGTGGTTCTTCCGATTCGGTCAGTGTTGCACATCTTTAGCTTGATCCATTCATTGTTTCTATTTTGCTTTTTTTCCCAGTTCAGTACACCTTGTTCCTGTTTTCATACTCGATCTATGTCAAATTTTTTACGGGCTATCTACTGGGCCATCTTACCACCGTGAAGAGCTGCCGGCCGTTGTGGCCGAGCGGTTCTAGGCGCTTCAGTCCGGAACCGCACTGCTGCTACGGTCGCAGGTTCGAAGCGTGCCTCGGGCATGGATGTGTGTGGTGTCCTTAGGTTAGTTAGATTTAAGTAGTTCCAAGTCTAGGGGACTGATGACCTCAGATGTTAAGTCCCATAGTGTTGAGAGCCATAAGAACCATTTGAAGGCTTATGTTGGCAGTGAAATGTGAATGTGCGGTATTACGATGTTCCTCGGTGTCCTTCCAATACTTAGATTATTCATTGTAAATTTTGTGACTTGTTTTTCACCAATATCTAAGCCTCTACGAGATACACAGTTTTCTCGAGTTTGAGAGGAGTTTAAATATGCAAGTTCACAAAACAAATCTGTGATTCTTCCATCGGATTTAATTGCGTAAAACAACTGCGTTGCTGTAGATATCTGCACAAACACTGAAGCGCCGAAAAATTATGACTAGCTGCTAAACATCGTATTGGAACAAAATACACAACCGATTCTGTCTGGCCTGGATTCGTCAAACTCTTGGTACGTTTCCGGAGCTATATAGTGCCGGGTGTCCGGGCACGGGTCATGTCATTCCCTTGTCCACCCCCGGTAGCTGAATGGTCAGCGCGACAGAATGCCAATCCTAAGCGCCCGGGTTCGATTCCCGGCTGAGTCGGAGATTTTCTCCGCCTAGGGACTGGGTGTTGTGTTGTCCTAATCATCATCATTTCATCCCCATCGACTCGTAAGTAGCCGAAGTGGCGTCAAATCGAAAGACTTGCATCCGGCGAACGGTCTACCCCACGGGAGGCCCTAGTCAAACGACATTTACATTTATGTAATTCCCATGAGCTACGGGCCAGTGGATTGTGCACGACAGCTTTATAAGTTTGATGCGAGGAATTTGTTGGCCAAAATGTCAACGTGACTTCACTGTCGTGCTCCTCTAACAAATGTTGCACGATTCTCACCCTATAACGTGGGCTGTTGTCTTGCTGAAAAATGTCATCGCGTCGGGAACGACATCAAGCAAGAAGAGATTCAGGTGGTAAGCGGTTAAGTTCACGTAGCCCAGTAACGGCACGGTGCCTTCAGTTACCACCGTAGTTCACTCTAATGTCCACTTGAATGCCCCCTTCGCCCTTAGCGTAATATTGCACCCGCCGTCCCATGTCGGTCGCGAGATGAATATTTCGAACAGCCCTTCATTTGTATGACGGCGTATCCAGACGCGACCATCGATCTGGCGTAACAAACGAAGTTCATCAGACCAGGTGACACGTTTCCATTTATTCACGGTGTAATCAGCCTTCGTCCACTACATTGCTGTCTACTGTCGTCGGGTTACCTTTCATCTATTTCAAATAATGTAATACTCAGTTGGTATCGAGTCATACTTGCAATGACACCTGAAATACACTTGGCACTACGTTAAGCATTGAGAGAAGCGGCGGGCGTTTGATTTTCATTTTTTATTCTTATGTATACGTCCGGTTCGTAACATTTTTTCTGCTGTGTCCCCATTCAATGAGTAAGCTTTCTGCTAGTGAGATGGTGTCTGGCAAAGATAGTAAAGGTGAACTCGGAAGTTTTCTACGTCGATACTCTGCAGGTAGACGAAGGAAACCAAAAGACATAGGTGGCGAGGTTCGATCAGTCGGAGTTGGCAAGTCTCGTTCTGGCGAACCTCCCCAAACTATGCGGAAAGAGAAGGCAGTGATGGTTAGCGCCATTACGGATCGGGAACTGCTTGAGAGGAGATGCCGGTAGTAGAACCATTGTAACCATGTCAGAAATTTAGATGGAAAACTAATCAAAATGCTTCTTTTTGCAGACGATATTCTATGTTAATCGATAGGGGGACATTTCAGTTTGATGGGACGTTAATTCAATAGTTAGAGCTAGGCGATACTTGGGTCCTTTGCTCAGGTCTTTCCTCGGATTTCGGGAATTAGTTTTAGGACAGCGTGTGTCATAAATAATTAAGTGCGTATTTTATATTTAAGTTGCTATAACATAAATTCAGTACATTGATCCAAGAAATTCTTTCATTTTGCGGGCGAAGTTTTGTTCAGTGGAGAAACGCGTGTTCTGGTGAGTAGTATTAGCGCCTATGTCTCCGTGGGGTTTGTACCGCATTTGCACTGATATGGCAGCAAGGAAAGTATCACGTGCTTGAGCCACATCATAAGCTGAGGAAATGCGAGTGTAAGAACTAAGTTTGTACCATGACGGCAGTTACCGACAGTCGCACGAACAGGCAGTGACCCATCTTCAGGCTGGGAACTCTGGCAGGTACTCTGGAGCGCAGGTCGGCGGCGAGAGGCGGTCGTCGGCCGAAGGGGGGCGAGCCGCAGCTGTGGCGGGCGCGGCGTGGCGTGGCTGGCGGACCGAAGGAACTCGACGGCGACGTTCGGCGCCTTTCTTAATGAGTGTTGTTGCTTAAATATCAGCGCTTGACAGGAAAACGTGACAGCAGCATTTTGTAGCAATGTCAGCACGTACAAAGCCGACGTTTGAATTAAGCTGTGATTGTAGCGTGTCTCTCCTGAGAGTTTTCAGGAGAAGCCTCTTGGAACTGTTCACTACTGTTGTCATGATGGTCTGTCTCTTGTGTATAACGAATACTAACTGTGGTTCAGATACAAGATATTGAAGTTAATAGTGGTCAGGTGTTTCAAAAGCAATACTGAACGCATCCTTATAAGGCGCCGAAGTAACAGACTGGTGTATGAATGCAGAGTCTCGCGGCGATAACATTGAATAAAATGTTCTCGGGTTTCCAACCGCGTCAATTGGTTAAAACTACACGAGCTTTCGGCCAAGCACTCGTTGTCCATAGGTTCAAATGGCTCTGAGCACTATGGGACTCAACTGCTGAGGTCATAAGTCCCCTAGAACTTAGAACTACTTAAACCTAACTAACCTAAGGACAACACACACATCCATGCCCGAGGCAGGATTCGAACCTGCGACCGTAGCAGTCGCGCGGTTCCAGATTGTAGCGCCAGAACCGCTCGGCCACCAGCGGCTGGCTCGTTGTCCGTTGTCAAGTGTTATGACTGCCAGTGGGCTGTTGGTGCGCCCTTATATACGCTAGCTGCCGGCTGTGACGTCACTGGTGCCCGTGACATTGCCATATACGGGCATGTTTTGAGTCGGCGTTCGATGTGTCTTCAACCGCGCGATCGCTGGATCCCACGCAGCGCTGAGCTGCAAGCCACCGTCTCTATTCAGGGTGTTTGCGGTAATTTTTATTTCAATAGCTTCCTTTAGTAAACTGTCCCAGAAGCCGTTAGTGCGAGCCACGACAGAGGTATCGTCAAATTTTATGTGGTGACCGTTTTCTAACGCATTCTCAGCTAATGCAGATTTCTCTGGCTAGCGAAAGCGATAATACCTCTCATGTTCTTTCCTGCGTTGTTCCACAGTGCGCACTGTTTGTCCGATGTACTTCTGGCCACACTCACAAGGTATGTCGTAGACTCCAGGTGTTCTGAGACCTACTGCGTCTAACTGGTCTCAGTGATTGACGGATTTTCGTTGGAGGCGTGAAGATTGATTTGATCTTGTGTATTTTCAACAGGCGGCTTATCTTGCCTGACACAGAGCCACAGAATGGCAGCAAAGCAAGTTTCTTTTCCTGCTCTTCGTCGGTGGTCTTATTCTAATATTTCCCAGAAATCACTTCTTTCAGTTGATGGGCGCTGTAGCCGTCATTCCTGAAAACCTTGCGTAGGTGGCTCAGTTCATGGGGCAGGTTATCGTCGTCTGATATTACTCTTGCTCGATGCACCAATGTTTGCAATACTGTGCGCTTCTGTGCTGGATGATGATGGCTGGTGGCGTGCAGGTACAGGTCTGTGTGGGTTGGTTTTCTGTAGACGCTGTGGCCAAGGCACCCATTTCATTTACGGCGGACAAGGATGTCGAGGAAGTTCAATGCATTATCTTTTTCCACCTCCATGGTGAACTGGATATTAGTGTTGATGCCATTTAGGTGACCCAAATACTCGTCTAGTTTCTCGCGTCCGTGTGGCCAAATGACGAACGTGTCGTCAACGTATCGAAACAAACACTTCGGCTTCAGTGGCAATGTCCTCAATATTCTCCATGAAGAGCCCACTGGCAGTCATACCAGTTGACGATGCCCAAGGAGTGCCTGACCGAAAGCTCGTGTAGTTTTAAGCAATTGACGCGGTAGGAAACCCGAGAACATTTTATTTAATAGACTGGTGTTTGTCTAACAGTGTTGGTAGCAGTAGGACGCTACTGAACCCTTTACGCCATCTTGCGTGTTATTTGTTAAGCTGGTCAAATATTATTGTTTCCAGTGTGTAATATATACCTGCTGTGCGTTAATGACACCACTGGGTCTTATGTATATGAAGTCTCGTTCTGTACCGATGAATTCCATGTAACGTTGCATATGTGGAAGTAAAGCACGCCGCATACACGTTCTGTGCTGCTGAATTACTGAATGGAATAATGGAAGCGCTTTTAGCGTGATCCAGCACATGGGAAGCCACGTTTTGATTCGGTAAAGGATGTTCATCTACGGCGTTCTAATCTGGATCGAAAGACCATTCGGTTCAATGATTATCTCCGATGAAGGGGATGAATCAAGGCGATTGTATTATGGTTTTATAAAAGTAATAATTTTGTATTTGTTGTTTTCAAAGATTCTTGTCTTAATGTATTATGGAAGTTAAACGTTGGAAACTGTTTTGATAACATTTTACAGAAATTAACTTCTAGTAAGTTTATCCTATAGTGATTCTTACATTAACTTGCAGTCGTTTCGTTGTACTAAGTATGCAGTTTGTAACTGAGGTCGCTATTGTGCAATTTGCTAAGTAAATTTGACGTTGTATAGTATGCTCGATCAATCGACTCCACGAGTTATTATTTTGGTCCTCAGATCCCTGCTTCCACAACAATTGGGAATTGGTAAATGTCGGGTAATCGTCTCCATGCAATTCATTGTTGGAATTGCATCACGATAGCCGTGAAACTTGATGTTCGTTGTAGGCAGTGACGTGTATTGAAATTAGTTAATGAACGCCACACAATGGGAGAAAATTGCATCTACACATTTGATTGTGTGCTTAGGGTCGGTACTCGGTGAGTACATATGCCATCAAAACGCTGCCCGTTGAACGAACATTTACCGATCCCAAGAATTTAGTTTAAATGCTAGGGAGTGGCGTGAGCAGTTCTTTTTGAGTAACAAAATTGTTTCAAGTAGTTCTACCATTATCATTCCCCATCTGCCTGGTAGAAGCCATTTCTACGTCAATTGAGCAGATACTAACAGCAAGACCATAATTTTATCGTCCACAAATGTGTGTGGTTGGTGCACCAGTGTTACTGATTTTCTGTGTGTACGTTTGTCGCAAATAGTTAAAATCTTAAGTTGCGAAGGCACAATTATACCCTATTCCACTGCCCATTGCTTTCAGAACAAAAAGGAAAAAGGAAAAACCGTAGTTAATGGTAGGGCTAAATAAAAGAGTATAAGAAAGTTAGGTCCTTGTCTCTGATACGTTGCTGACGCCTCACGTCGCGCGGAATCTTGCTGAATCTTATCTGAGCGCGGGTGTCTAGCGTCGCATGAGACGAAGGCGGAGGAGGAGACGGAGAAAGTTTAATTATAATTCCAGCAATAAAACCTACTATGCTGTCATAGCAGGAGGAGAGGTGATACTCCTACGTGGTGCGTCCCAGGTGGCGGATAGGGAAGTCCTCACCGGTTTACTGGCGGGCTTTAGTGAAATAAAATAGCTCTCGCGGACCAAACACACCCTCTGCGGTTAACAACCGTAGTTGTAAATCGGAGCTTGCTCCAACTAAGGCTGACAACCTTCGAGAGTCAAAAATGGAAAGGTCAAAAATTCCACCGTCCAGCTCAAAAAGGCAGGAAAAGGCTACATCGGATTCGGTGGGTAGTCAACTAGAAGACAGCAACGAATCGGAGCGTTTGCAACCATCCAAATGCACACTAAAACGCAAAAAGAAAATTAAACATGAGCAGATAAATTATATAGCAACACACAACATAAACTCACTACTTCAGACCGGAAAACTCAAGGAGCTCACAGATGAACTAAATAAAAAAAAATTTTAATAACAGGGATCCAAGAAATGAGAAACACCACAGAGGACCCACTCGAATCACAAGGATACAGAATTTATAATGGGAAACCAGGACCGAGGGCAATGAAACAATGTCCTCAGTCTGGAACAGGATTTTTAGTAAACATAAAAATAATAGATTCAGTAACGGATTTCCAAGCAGTATCACCAAGAATTGCGACTCTAAGCTTTAAAACTATGAATAAAACTTAAACAATAATAAATGCTCATGCCCCAACAAATGAAAAAAATGTCTAACAAAAACAAAAGAAGAGGTAGATAAATTTTGGGACCTTCTAGAACAAACTGTGAGCAGAGTAAACAAAAAGAATGTAAAAATCTTATTGGGAGATTTCAATGCTCAATTGGGAAAAGAAAGAAAATATAAGTATATAATTGGAAATTGGGGTCCACATAAATTTACGAACAAAAACGGTCAAAGACTTGTAGAACTCTGCAGAGAACACAACCTTATATCTAAGTCAACATACTATAAGAGGAAGCCAAGTAAACTTAAAACATGGAAACATCCAGACTGGAGGAAGGGGGAGTGGCAGCTAGACCATATCTGTATGGGCAAAAATTTTCATAAGGAGATCCACAATGTTAAAGTACTGAGAGGAGTAGACACAGGCTCAGACCATTATATGGTTAAAATTAAAATCAACTCCGTTAAAGAAGAGGACCGGAAAAACTAATAAAATAAAACGAGGTTTGACCCACATCAGCTAATTAAAAATAATGAGTACCAACAAATAACACAAACCATCAAATTAACAGATGATCTAGAACAACTAGTGCCTAATCTTAAAAAAGAAGCAGAGAATTTAGCTCCCTTGAACCCACGAAGGAAACATACGTGGTGGACATCAGAATGTGACAAATTCCATGAAGATAGACACCAAGCATGGTTAAAGATTCAAACACATAAAACTGAAGAAAATGCCATCAACCTAAAAAATGAAAGAAAAAAAAATCACTCAAAATATTAGATGAATCAAGAGAGGATTTCATAAAGATATTATAAACTCTATAGAAGGTAATTATCATAAAACCAACACCAGGAACTACTATAAAATCTTTGGGGAACAACCACAACAATATGAGGTCCCTACACTAATACTGAAAGATGAAAGTGGAAGAATGACACACACAGTAACAAGGAAAATGCAGAAATCATGGCGAAAGCAATTAACAAACTTCTGAAATACGAGGAACCCAAAGAACCCTTACAAATCAACATATATACCTCAATAACAAGCAAACCTAACAAACTAGACCCTCCAACTTTCCAAGAAGTAGAAAAAATTCTTAAAGAACAAAAAAATTATAAGGCATGTGGAGAAGATCAGGTTTTTGTTGAAATATGGAAATATCCAAGTGACACAGTCAAGACCTCCTTACACATATCCACCCATTACACAAAAAGGGAGATGAGAGCAACCCAGATAACTACAGAGGAATCTATCTCCTAGATTGCACATACAAAATTCTATCCAAGATCCTATATGAAAGAATTAAGGAGCAATTAGAACAGGAGTTAGGGGAATATCAGGGAGGTTCCAGACCCAGACCATGGAGAAGCTGTGCAGAGCAGATAATTAGTTTAAAATTGATTATGGCATACTACAAGAAACGGAACAAACCTCTGGCAATAACATTTGTAGATTTTAAGAAAGCATATGACTGGCTCCACAGACCTTCAGTATTAAAAATTTTAAGACATCTATGACTCCATCCAAAACTAATTAAAATAATACAACTCACTCTAACCAACACCTAATCAAGGAACAATTCCTCATAAAAACAGGCTTAAGACAAGGTGACTGCCTATCACCATTACTGTTCAAACGTGCACTGGAATACATAATCAGAGAATGGTACAAGGACAATCCAAAGAGGATAAGAATTGGAAGTGAAAAAGATGATATTAGCTTAAACTGCTTGGGATTCGCTGATGATCTTGCTCTCCTAGCCAACACCGTTCAAGAAGCCAGGCAACAAGTGAAATCACTACAAGAAACAGCAGAGAAAGTAGGCCTTAGAATATCATTTGAAAAAACCGAGATTATGCTAACTGATCCACTACTTGCAAACAAAATTACAATAGGAGAACAGGAAATCGAAATTGTTGACAAATTTAAATATTTAGGCGAAACAATAACATACAATCTAAATGAGAAGCCATCATGGCAGAACAGAATAAAAAAAACTTAACTACGCAAATTACATTACCAAAACTACATACAACAAAAAAGGCCTATCTATAGATGCAAAATCAAAACACTATAAAACAGTTACACAACCAGAAATAACGCATGCAACTGAAACTATCTTCAAAACAACTAATACAGCAGAAATTGACAGAATACTAAAAATAGAAAGAAGAATAACTAGGACATGTATAAAGAAACAGTATGAAATAAATGGACATTGGAGAATAGCATCAAATGAAACAGTATATAAGAAAAGAGAACCAGTCATGAGCACAATCAGGAGGAAACGCATCTCATTCTTTGGACATCTGATGAGAACTCCAGAAAACAGAATTAATAAAAAAATAATACAAAAATTGTGGAACAGCAAGACCGACATTAAATGGATCAAAGAAATTAAGGAAGATATAAAAGAACTTCAAATTAGAGTAGATGACCTAAAAAACAAGACAGAGAAACCCAGAATACTGCAAGACCCGCAAACCAGACTACACATGAAAATCAATAAAAGGAGTACAGGAAGAGTTGTCTCAGATGAAGAAAGATAGAAAATATCTGAAAGAATTAAGAAATATTGGGCAGACAGAAGAGCAAAACACCTTTCATATAAGAATAGACTCTAATAATTATATTACCTAAATATCATATTAAGTTATTGTTGAACCAAATTGTATCCCTGTGTAACAACTTGTTTAGAACTTTGTATTTTTGACTAGAGTGGTCCAATGAAGGCCATAAAATATAATAAAATAATAGTAAGTTACATAAGAGAGTTATAAAACAAATTTTTGAATGATTCTGAAAGCGATAATTCGTCAGTATTAATAATTCGTCAGTATTAATAATTCGTGAGTATTAATAATTCGTCAGTATTAATAATTCGTGAGTATTAATAATTCGTCAGTGTTAATAATTCGTCAGTATTAATAATTCGTCAGTATTAATAATTCAGTCGCATTTCCATTTCTCCCGTCATATTAATTCACCATGATCAGAAGTTTAAGGTAATGGACGACAGATCCACCGTTGAACATCACAGAATGGTTCAAGGAAAAGTCCCGTCTCAGGCTGCTAAGTACAGAATAATACCGCTTATCTGTTGTGCGACAAACAAGAAACAAAATCAAAACAGTTGATAGGAAATTAATTTCTGAATTGCCGTATAGCGGGGTCCATATTTGGACAAATTTACAAGTTTACAAATTTAACGTCGCACCTGGACAAAGATGTTGCATTAATGCACATCTAAAAATTTAATATTATGAGGGTAGGATACATCAGTTACAAAATCCAGGCCACATGCCTGAGGGATCCCCCTCAGATACACGTGAGTGGGAGTACCGGAATGCAGCTTGGGTTCACTAATCGGAGACTGTAACATAGGGTAAGGTCCGCTGAACTGTGTGTTTTTTTTTTGTTTCAGAAATTTGAAAGCCCTCAGCTCAGCAGAGCGCTAAGTTTGACAACGCGCTCCGAGACACTCGCACCTGCACCAGCACGGCGGCCCTCTGTTGCCAGATCCGCCGGAGACCGCCACCTGTCCTGCTTTACAGACAGAGCAAGCCCCCGACTTCCATGTTTCGTGGTGAGGCGTGGACGTCCCACACCCATTCACGGAATCTCGGTTACGTCGCCTTTCAACCGCTCTTCCACAGGTGCTAACGACAGCAGCGAACAGTGAACCAGCTTCGCCGTTTGCGAGACATTCCCAGGCGCTGCTGTGTGATAATCTGTTTTTAGGTTTTAGTACCTCAGTAGGCACAAATGGGATACTGTGTCTTTCTGTCTGCCCGACACTTAAGACCCCTTTCCCGAGAAACGGGTAGAGATTTCAATTTGAGATTTATGTCAAACGATGCCTTTGAGGTGTAAATATGTAAGGTTCTAATGAGGAGAGTATTTCGGCTCTAAGAAACACATTTACGCCACAGTCCCGTGACGGATCATTTAAAGGTGCCATACTGCACCGTGTGTATTCGTTTATCTGCAGACCTCCGCCGTCGTCCATCAGAGGCCGCGGAGTGTGACGTGCCGAATTCGGTCTTTATCTGCCGGCAGGCGAGTAGAGGCGGTTCGCTGTGTGTGTGTGAGGTAGCATTTTGTGAAGTTATTTGTGTGGTAAAGCATCAGATGGGTCGGATGTGGGTAACAAACCTACTAATGTAACGCAATTAGTTGAGATGAAGTTAGGACGTATTCTTCTCTGTGAAGATGGTACTTGGTGTAGAATCGTTCCCATAGCCTACATGGCTATGTGGCAAAGAAGAACAGACGGCAATACAGCTATAAAGGTAGGTAGGTTTGTTTGTTTGTTTGTTTAAAAGAGGGGGGAAGGGACCGAACTACGAGGTCATCGGTCCCTTCTTCTGAAGGAAACAATGCCACAAGGGTGAGAAGGAGACAATGAGACTTACAACACAAAACAGAATGAAAGGAAAAACCACAAGAACGACTGAAGGGCAAGAAACACTTAAATGGACAAAAGGGGACAAGAAAACCAAAAAGACGCAAGAAACAGGTAGAAGAGGTCAAAACAAGAAAGAGGTTACCATGGCTGGCTGACCACTAGGATGAAAAGGAAAAGCCAACCACTCTGCAACACATTAAAACCTCCACCCTTAAACCACTAGGGTGGAGGACACACAGTGACGTAGGACATGTGCTAAAACTTAGATCAAATGAAAAAACCTACCCTCACGAATAAAACGTAAAACTGAAGCTGCTGTTGAGCCATTGTCGCCCAACACCGAAGATAGTGTGCTGGGAAAGTTAAAAATTCGCCACCACAGAGCGGCTAGAAGTGAGCAGTCCAGCAACAGGTGGACGACGGTCATTCGTGAGCCACAGCGACACTGAGGTGGGTCCTCATCATGGAGGAGGTAATAGTGTGTCAGCCACGTATGGCCAATGCGGAACCGACGGAGAACCACAGAGTCCCTGCGAGAGGCATGCACCGAAGTCTTCCACACATTCGTAGTTTCCTTGATGGCATGTAGCTTTTATGCCATCCCGTCTCCCAAATGCGCAAAACCTTGTGGCTTAATGCTGAACTCAGGTCAGTTTCAGAGAACCTGATCTCCATAAGCGGTTTCCGCATAGAAGGTTTGGCCAGCCTGTCAGCAAGTTCGTTGCCTGGGATTCCGATGTGACCTGGAGTCCAAACAAACACCACTGAATCAGTGGACCGTTCCAGGGCATAGATGGACTCCTGGATGGCCGCTACTAAAGGGTGACAAGGGTAGCACTGGTCGATGGGTTGTAGGCTGCTCAAAGAGTCAGTACGCTGGAGAAATGACTCGCCTGGGCATGAGTGGATGTGCTCAAGAGTACGAGATATGGCCGCCAGCTCTGCAGTGAAAAGCATCTGGTAAGGAGTGCTGTTTATATTTCCTCCATGGACATAGGCAAAGCTAACGTGACCATCAGCCATCGCGCCATCGGTGCAAACCACTTCATGGCCCCAGTACATGTCGAGAATCGAGAGGATGTGACAGTGGAGAATTGCAGGGTTAACTGAGTCCTAGGGCCATTTGAAAGGTCCATATAAAGCCGCGGCCTAGGTGTACACCATCGAGGTGTTCGTGAATGAACCTCAAATATAGGTTGTAAAGACAAGAACTCCAGTTCAGAGAGAAGGGATCTCACACAAACTGCTATTGTAAGCCCTGACCTGGCCCGCTGATGAGGGCGATGAACCGCCATGGGCAGGAAAAGGAGACGGTATTCGGAAGCGCAAGAGAACTAAGAATGTATGCAACGTAACTAAAGAGCAACTTTGCATGACTAAGCTGCAATGGTGGGACTCCAGCCTCCACCAGGACATTCTCTTGGTGGGATCCATATGTATAAACAATGATAAAACTGTGGTACCTACTTAAAATGGAAGAAAACAGAATTGTAATAACGCAATCTGGAGTACAATTTTGGTTTTATGATGTCAAGCTTAAAATCATTTTGGGCCTCTGAAGATGGCAATGCATTCCATCCCTGGCTGTGTATTCGGAGGTCTGACACATCCAGATCCTTGAGACAATCAGTGGCATGTGTCCTCAATGGCTCGGTCGAATGGAGCAGATTTCTAAACAGTCGTTCAAGCTTGGGTTGGAGCGCTGCACTAGATGTCAATGACCGAGGTGACGCTGAGATTTTCAGTGCCTGTCGAGCCAAATGGAAAAGTCGCCTAATCCAGAGTGGTGATTCAATAGCATCTGCACACTTGAGTAGGCTGGTGCGAAAGGCTCCAGTCGATATCCGAAGGCCCTCATGGTAGATAGCATCTAAAATCTTGAGATAGGAAATATGGGATGATCCATAGACCCCACACTGCCGTAATTTAAACATGATCGAACAGATGCCATATAAAACTGCAGGAGGCGGGACTGTCAGATCCTCATTCTTTTCCGCTAAGGCATTTCAAAATATTCTGTGACTGGAAGTCCTTTTTTTGTAGGTCTTTCAGGGGTGGGAGCCAAATTAATTTCGAATCAAATAATAAACTGAAAATGCGCACAGTTTCCTGAACACGTAAAATATTGTCGCCCATTGTGAGCACTGGTTGGTTAAAACATCGACGAGCATGGTTAAATTTGACGCATGTAGTCAGTCTCCTCTGGTGAGAACCGTAAACCGTTGTCTTATCCCGGGTTTCCTGCCTCCTGATTGTCAACTGTTGCTGCCTCATCGTCATTGTGAGATCGGAGGAAGAGTAGAAGATTGTGAAGTCCTCCACAATCATCAAATGGGAGTGTGGATTCTGTTCTTAGACAATCTGTCTGTTCATAGGCAGTGTAATTTATAAAATAGAAATTTTACTTAACAAGCAATTCAATTCATAGGGCTGCATCAATTACAGAAGGCGCAAACGCAGTAGAATAGATACTATGAAACAGGAATTGGGATATGTGGGATAAAGCAAACGGCGAAATTTAATTTAAACTGGACTGAACGTTTATTTAATGTAACCAAATTAGAAAAGCACTACACCTTTATATAAAAAACATGATGGTTGCTGGTGTCTGTCTTAAGTAACCACGTGAGTGCAACAGATAAAGAGATACTTTGCCTGATGACTTTTAGATCATTACAGGAAGGAGCGGAGCACAACGATTCCATTAGCTTTTACTATTCTTGCAAATCTAGATTTCGGCTATAAATAGTTATCTTCAGTGTCAAAATAAAGGAAAAATTACAGAACCAAAATTAATTTACTTTACATAGAACAGTAGTGAACATGTTATCCAATAGCAGCAGTCCACTCTGTTGCACATACTATTTTAGTTAAATTTCAACAGATTCGCGGCAGTTCATGTAACCATATGTTCTTGCAGGTGTATAGGAAAAAGGACACTGAGGCAGTTGTTTACCGCAAGTACAACAGTCTCAGTTTACGTCATGCAGTACAAGTAACGCCCTCTACGTTACGAATTAATTAACAGTTTTGCTTCAATACAGTGGCTTAAAAAGCTTTTCTATATATAATATCTAAAATCAAAAAGCATATTTGCCTATCGGAAACGCAAAAAAATTCAAATGTGTGTGAAATCTTATGGGACTTAACTGCTAAGGTCATCAGTCCCTAAGCTTACACACTACTTAACCTAAATTATTGTAAGTACAAACACACACACCCATGCCCGAGGGAGGACTCGAATCTCCGCGGGGACCAGCCGCACAGTCCATGACTGCAGCACCCAAGACCGCTCGGCTAACCCCGCGCGGCTGACACGCTAAATTACAACGTACTTTCTCATAGCATAGTGGTGAAGTAATCCATCGAAACCTATGAAAACGATCATTAATAGGATCACATAACCATCTAATACAAAATTATTATATCACTTTAGAAATAAAAATTAACAAATTGAAAAGATTTTGTTCATCGTAATTAGGGGCTAATAAAATAGGAATTATTCAATGGTAAGGAATAACACATACAAACTTCAAATTCATACTAACAACCCATTTAAGACAGAAAAACTAACAGAACTACAGTATGCACCACAAACACAGAGTCGTCAAAAGGTTTGCTCCCTGGATTTAGCGCAAAACACAGAAAACTCAAACCGTGGAACCGAACGAGAATATTGCGATGTGAGAACCAGATCAGATATGCCTGTAAAACGCAACTAACGAGTGAAGGCAATGTAATCTAAGCCAGTTCTATAACAACAGAACTATAGAACTGGAAAGCTGAAGCATCGCTTTTTTTCAAACTCGTGGTTCTAGCCACTGAAAGTCAGACCAAGAAAAATGTAAAAATTCCGAAAAGTCTGTTAAACCGTGGGAGGAATTACCTACATAAGTAAATTATCGCGGAATAATTGCAATATGAAAGATTCCGAGAACTGAAGGTTCCTCAAAACAACGACTGGGGATTGAACAAACAAAGCCACACGCACTAACGAATAAAATTATGGAATACCGACGAAACTAACGAAATAGCTGAATAAGTGAAATAAGAAACAACCACACTCACACACAAAGAAATAAGAGTTATAATTGAGACTTTGTAGACATCACACACTTCGCTCCCGCATTTCTAAGTTATGGTTGAACTAAATAAGTACCAGTAATATCGAATAATTACGATAACTCTACCGTTTCCCATTCCAAATGAGGTATTCTGCAGGATTATAAAGGTATGAAGCTAGAAAAAAAGGGTTAAAACCTCATCCAGGTTGAAACTTACGTAGACTCATTCACCATTCTCACTAGTGCAAACCAGCTGCCACGAGTAACCTTTCTCTCTTCAAATTCCCAGGACCGAGTGACCAGCACCCTTACCAAAACTAAGTCCACACAGAGGTGGTGGAAGGTGTCTGAACACTCTTACCGCACTCTGCCAACTTATGCACAATAGCGCTTCAACCAGAAGGGAAAGAAACCTCTTTGCCACACCAAGTTCACACCAAAATTAGCTAAACTGCCACAGCAGCAGAAAGGGAAGTTATCCGCCACCACGAACAATGAAATTTGAGTATATGTACCCATTCACTCAGTCTTCCATTCTAGGATGGTGGGAATGGGAAAGGATAGAGTTACAATGCAAATACATTAAAATGAACTGTGCGGAAGGTAAAGGAAGCACAGAAACATAAGTCAGTATACGGGTACGAAATAGACACAGAATAAATATTCATTCAGTGAAAGTATGTAGTTATGACTGATTGGAACACTCTCAGCTGCTGATTCTTTCTCCCGGTATCTGTACTGTAAGCACCAGATGTATAATGTGCTCGAGTACACGTGAAATTTTATTGATACATTACGAAGGGGCTAATGCGGAGAGCCTTCATCAACCTTATGCTCTAGGGAATGACAGCACCGAGAGTGTTCTTGGCATGCTGGGACATTACCGAGCAGGCTTTCTAAAGTAAATCGACTGGTGTAATGACGTCAATGAATCTAAGCGTAAACATATTCAGACTAAAAATAGTGTAAAATAGAGTGCAGCCAAGCCGCTCATGTATTAGGCTAGTGTCAACGAATTCATGCACAAGAAAATTGGAAGTAAGACTAGATAAGAGAGAGCACAGGCATCCATTATTATAAGCTAAATTCCTATTTAAGATAAACTATTTATATTAGAGACTTGTCAATTTTTGGCACCTGTTTTAAGTAATCTAGGCATTTTGATCAATAAACTTAATTGGACTCTGTGGTGCTTATTAAAATCAATTAGAGGCCGTTATCCTCATGGGGATCACATCATAACACTTGGACGAATAAGCATGGACACAGGCCGTAGGAACCAAAATGTTTACTACATTATCAGTAGAAGCAAGGTGCCACATCAAGAAATTTAAATAAACGATGAACTAAAGTAAAGCATTGCATAACATCATACAAAACAGCGGTAAGTAAAACTAGACAATAATGGTCCACTTGAGCAACAAATGGTATGACTTCCTTACAGTTTACTTTTAAAAGGTCTTTTCTTTGGAACGCACACAGTTCAAAACTAGAAGTAAAGATAATGAAGAAATACATCAAAATCATCAATAAGCAAATATAAGAAAGCAATATTAAACACACATATAGTTACGAAAACATTACCATAAAAGGCACAATCTAATATCTCGAATAAGCAAAATGAAGACGAATGGCATGTCAAATGAGCAAACAATTAAGGACAATAATTTTAGATTTTGACTCTCGATTGTGGAAGTCTTCTGTCAAACACACTGGCTTTAAAGATATGGTTGTTAAAGCACAGCCTGTTTAGCCTATAAGAGGAATTAACAAATATAAATTAACGGATCAGAAAAAAAACAATATTATACCAACTGAGTAAATAATCATTATCTTGACTGTAAACTTCGAGTAACATACGCAAATGTCGTCTCTTTTAGTCATTCAAAGAGTGTGAGTGTCGTTGGCACACTTGGGTGCAGGCAAAAAGGATGTTGCACTGACTCGTGTGTCAACAGAGTTCAGTATTAACGGCAGACAAGGAAATATAAGAAACATAATTGATAAATTCATAGTTTTCAATTTATCTAGGAGAATCACTCGCACTTCAGATGTAAGTCGCACTTCACTCAACACTTGTCACTGGCACGAAGCACATTGTTGAGGCACCTCAGGGTGCTATTGTCGCAAAAAAGAGAGGGGGGCTCGAAGCCGCAGCTGTGAGCGGTTGTCAGCTGCTCATTGCAGAACCCATCCTTCCTGTCCCCGAAGTTCGAGGAAACTACATCGCAGCGGCTCGTGTTTGCTCTCTGCGGGCCGGGATAGCTGTGCCACATTGACGTCTGCAGTAGGGTATCCGTGTGGCATTGACAGTGTTTCTCGCGGCGTGGCGCACTGACCACCACCAGCAAGCCCCCGTGCAAGGGAGGCGCCTCTCAGCTCTTCTGTGTGCCTACGTTGGCAGCAGTGAGCCTTGCCGCACCTCCTGTCTCGTACTGGGATTGACGTGATGTGCTGCCAACCGTTTGCAAGTTCCTGCACAAGGGAGACGCACGTAGACTACTTCGCACCTGCCTAAGCAAGCAGTGAATCTCGCCCGTAGTCTTCGCAACGTTAAGGGTCTGCCACCTGACTGCAGTTAACCGGGTAGGCGTGTCGACTCAGCCGGTCACGTCTCCTAATGGTGTCGCCTGCAGTGTACAAGACGACACCTATTGTGGATGATGCACCCCACTGGTGCGTCCTCCTCCTTACTCTTCCTCTTCTGAAATTTCACAATACGTGGCTCGACTGGGTGACGAGCCACTTATCTCCTCCTCCATTCCAGACGCGGTTACCCTGAGGCCCTGCCCGCAGCGCGTGACAGGCCCAGTGCGGTGTTCTGCGGCCCCAGCGTCACGCGTGCGCGGCCGGCACCCCCGTCACAGCATTCGTAGTTCGGCGGCCCCCGAGCGTCCAGTGGGTCGGACTGCGCGGCTGCGGCCTCGCCCTCGCGGTCGCCCAGTCAGAAGGGGAGGCTGAGGCTGGGGCAGACCTACAGCCGTGGCCGTCTGCACGCCAGCGGAGAAGGGCCGGACCCGCCGCACCCACGGCCTCCGCTCGCTGGCGGCTGAGCGCTGCGGGTGACGCCAGGCCGCGCAGGCCCTTCGGTAACCCGGCTGCTGACGGCTCTCCAGCTGCAGCGTTCGCCGCGCCGATGCCCCGGCTTCTCAGTGCCAACTGGACTCTCAGGATTTCCACAATGTAATGCAACATCGTATCAAAATCATGCAGTACATCCCATCTCTCAAGAAACTTGCAGGCTGAATTAAACACCCAGATTTAAGCCTATTATGTAAAATGATTACAAAATTCATTTGCCAAGCACCTTTATATGGCAGGCTTAAAAAAAAGAATTACTATACTTTAGCAAAAAAATTGAGTAAAAATCTGAACTAGAAGTCTTCACAACAAATCCGATGTACTATGAACTCTTACCACTAACATGAGGGGATCAACTGGACCAGAAAATGAACGTAAGTTTTGAAAACAAGAAAACGCTTGCTTGTGCAATATTAGATTGGTAGGATGGGGTTGGTATCAATATTATTTCCACACACAGACTAACTACATTAACTACCAGAATATGTACAGACACACAACATTCCAAACTATTATATCAGTACTACCACAAAATTATCACTGAAGGCCATACAGTGTCTATACAACTGGGCAGTCTAAATAAGCATAAATAAGCAACGTAGTCTTACACATTTATCTAAGTACACATCGCGGTATCTGTTCGCAGTTTTTGACCTGTAACAAACTTAGTCTCGCCTGAACCATATATTGAACAGGAAGGCTGAATCGTAATGAAAATATACCTATAAAATCAGTACACACCTGAAATAAAGCAGAACATGGTCGTATGAAATCATACGATATTACCATACAAAAAATGAAGTGAATAGCACATCGAAATTCTGTTTGCTATACAATAGAACAAAATCAAAATAGGAAAATACAAGGATACGAGTCTTGGTATGTTAGCCATCGGCATCCAGCTCACTCGATGAGAGTCTTCAAACAGAAACTTCTGATGCTGCCCAGCCTGGATCACGTAGGAAAAAACTGCGTTGGGCGCGTAAAAAAAAAAAAAAAAAAAAAAAAAAACAGCGAATGATCCTTAAGATATTGTCATTCAGTCGGCCTCCTCCTTCTGGACAGCGGTAATGTCTGTGTCGCAAACCAGCGGAGGTTGCGTATCTCCTGCGCTCGTCGGACGTGGATCCTAACCCACTGAAACACACGATGAGCTCCAGTTCGTGTCGCGATCTGTTACCGAGTGTGGAAATTCAGGCAGCTCACTGCGGACTCGTCCCGCAAAACGCTCATTAAATGTTAAATCAACGGGGCCTCCGTCGACTTCCAAGGACACCATTCTTCGACGACCCAGGCCAGTTTTCAGTTGTTCGGCATATGCAAAGTCGGTCCTCAAGAATAACTTCCAGGGTCACCAAAGTCATCATAAAAAATTAAATTCAAACTGTCTTCCCTGTCAAAGGGAAAAGAAGTCTGTCTTAATACCCCAACACACTGCACGAATCGCTCCCCTCACCTGTGCCCTCGCCACAGAAGGCAGCCCAAGCTGCGACTTCAGCGCACCTTCGACGCGCCGAATCAGAGAGAATGATCAGGAAATCTCAAGAGTCCAAAACACATGAAAGATGTACCTCCCTAATCGAAATCTTTCTCACGGAGTTAACGACTCATCTTCCTTCACAACCAACCCAACTCACTTTCCATTGTTTTCTCCAGTAGTATGCCTCCTATTTCCGATAACAGTCATTGCGATCCCACGAAATAAAATACAATATATGAAACCCCCAATAGAAAACACAAGTCTCGTGTATCTTCACACCCATATAAGTAAAAATCGGTTACCGCATCTATGGAAGACCACCTGAGAACGGCTCAACCGACATGGCTCATAATTTTTGTTGTGTTCGTAATTGTGGATGGTAATGGCATTTCTGGTATGAGAAAGAAAAAAAATGCGTTTAGTTTGACATGTTTTCATAACAAAAAGTTATTTTGACAGTTGTATGTATAACAAATACCGAAAATATCTTGAACTTGACCGATTTACAACAATCTTTTTACACGACACTCTAATCAAAGTTCGCATGGACATAGGCTATATATTTTTGTAATGCATATAATATGTAATATATAAAGGCGAGCGTACTTACAAGTCTCAAAAGTTCCTGATCAGCTTACTTCATATTTTCACACGATACTCTACTGGGCATCCAGACGGAAACGGACAGAGGCAGGGCGAACGAGCACGAGATAGACTAGGAGTGCAGGCTATGCACATAAGGGTAGGGGAGGAGGAGGTGCACGCAGAGGGAGGGGGAGTCGAGAAAATGGATACAGGGGAGGGACAAGGAATTTAGGACGTTTATGCAATTCCCATTAGCAATTGTGAAGCACTGTCAGGTTCGCTAGAAACTATATGAAGACAGAAAATGCAGCAGGAAACAGCGCTGCTATCACACTGAGTAATACACAATGGACAACTTAGAAATTGGTTGAGCGCTGGAAAGTTGTATTTGTTAATAAATCCTATAAAAACTGGAAGTACTGTTCAAAGGATTCCAGGAAGAGCAGAGTTAGAGGATAGGGTCATCATATGAAGGGTACGTGAGAAATTTATGAACAGTATCTATTAAAATAAGGGCAACAATAAATGATTTTAATTTACCACACGGAGACTCTATTATCAACGGGAGTTTGAATTTTGCTCTCACTCATCCGATCTGTTCACAGCCAATGTACTTAATCAAACTGAAATTTTACATAACAAGCGATTAAATAAATATGCATGCAGGAATTGTACAAGGGACAAGTTGTAGAATGTATCTTATGAAACAGAGACTGGGCTATGTGGAATAAAACATTAACACTGAAATTTAATTTACAACTGGATTGAAGTTTATTTTATATGACTTCAATTAGGAAAACGCAACAAATTTACGTAAAAACATTATGGCTACTCCTAGCCGCCTTAAACAGTCGCGTGAATGCAACAACACTACAACATGAACCACATCATCACTTAGTCGGCAAGAAGTTTGCTCCAACGGCCTAACCCGAAACACGAAAAACTCAAGCCGCGGAATTAAACGAGAATTACTAGCCTAGATGCTGATCAGATGGGAAATGCCTATAAAAACACAGCACACACGTTAAGACAGTGTGATTTAAGCCCTACAAGTATTTAACAAGAACTGAAAACCTACGAGCTGAAGGCTTTTGTTTTTCAAGCACGTAGCCCAAGCTGTACAAAGCCCGACCAAGGAAAAATATAAAAATTCCGAAAAATCAGTTAATCCGTAGAAGGAATTTTCCACACAAGTAAATTATCGCGGAATGACTGCAAGATGAAACAGGTTCTGAAAAAAGTCTACGAACACGTGGGATTGGTCAAACAACAGCACACGCACTAACGGCTGGAAGTTACGGAACACGGGCGAAAATAACGAAGCAGAAGAATAAATAATAGAAACGAAATGGGAAACACGGATTCTAATTAAGACTAAGCAGAGTTCCCACGCCGCGCACCCACATTTGTAAGTTCTAGTTGAACAGCGTAACTACCAGTAAAATATAATAGTAACTCTACCATTTGCCATTCCGAATGAAACGTTCTGCACGATTGTAAAGGTCTGAATCTAGCAAAGAACGCTGAAACTTACACAGACTCAGTTACCATACTCACTACTGCAAACGAGCCACCACGGGCAACCTCTGTCTGCAAAATCCCAGGACCGAGTGACCAGCACCCTGACCAAATTGGAGTCCACGTACAGGTAGAGGAAGTTGTCAGAACATCCTTATCGGGCCTTGCCCTCTTAAATAACAGCAGCGCTTCGACCAGAATAAAACGAAACCTCTTTGCCACTCTCCAAGCTTACACCAAAGTAGCAAACAAAGAATTTACCCGTCACCAGAAAGAATGAAAGTTCATTATAGATGCGCATTCACTCACTCTGTTATTTTAAGGTAGTAGAAATGGGAAGGAAAAGAACATAGAATATAAATAAATTATAATTAGATGTAGGGAAAGAGATTTTCCCCTTCATTTGGTCCCATGAAACTAGACGTGTAAATAAAAAATAGAAAGTCAATAGACCTATATGGATATAAAGTAGACACGAAATTAATATGAATTCAGCGAATGTGTGCTGTTTTGGCTGACTAGAACACATACCATTGCTGGTTCTTTCTCGAGACATGTGTACTGAATGCACTGAAAGGTTAATGTCCTCAAGGAAATGTGAAATGACGTTAAAATTTATTGAATCATTATGAATTTTCCAGCTGGTAGGTTGTTGTGATTTCACATCTACTTCTTTCCGTGATGCATTATTTTTCATTTCTTTTCGATTCTTCACGTATAATCTGTGTGCTTGTAATTTAATAGAAGTCAATGACTGTAGCATTTCTTCATTTTATATCTACATGACGTGTTAAATTGGATGCTGTCATAAAAATCTTTGTCAGACTATGCGAATTGGTAAGTGAGGAGATCGATAACCACAATTTCTGAAAGTTAACTACGTATTACTCAGTACATCAATTTTTAGATATAAATTAGTAATTTTGCAGTTATTAATAAACAGTTGTGTAATTCAAGGATTAATTGATTGATTAATTGAAAGTCCCGCAATTTCTAAGTGAGTCACAGAAGAAAGATGGTCTGCTAAAAGTGGACGGATGCAGTCAGAGGAATCAAATTATAAAATAACGATCATTAAACACACACAGTAAAGGCATAAAAGGTGAGACCAAATCTGAAAACTGGGGAAAGGGGGAGGTCATAGGGTCACAGACCGAGAAGACTGTAAAAGAAGTACCATCCACAACCAACCTACCCCTGCTCCAAGACTGAAGGAACCTTATATTTGAAATAAAAACCACTTTCACGGAGGAAACTGAGGACCTGCTCAATCCGTAGATCGTCTGCTAATATTAAATTTAAGGAATCAGGAAGGGCCGAAAGGAGGGGACATTCCATCAATATGTGAGATATCGTCAGTCTGGCTCCACAACCACATTGTGGAGGTGGGTCGTTACATAAGAGGAAGCAATGGGTGAACCGGGTATGACTAATGTGTACACGCCATGAAACAGTGGACTCCTTTCGAGAGGAGTGGAAGGAAGAGCGCCAAACTGCAGTAGTCTCCTAGATTGTGTGGAGTTTATTACTATGAGCAGTAGCACCCCAGATGGCATTCCACTTTTGGAAAGGAGAGATATAATGTAGATCTGTGTATCCGCAGCTTAAATCATGAAAGGAAATGGAGGGTAAGAATCTGCTTCTCTAGCCAAACGGACAGCCAGTTCATTCCCTGGGATGCCCACATGACTTGGGATCCAGAGAAAGACGACTGAACAGGCGGCGCACTCAACAGCAGAGAGAAGCTCATGGATAGCAGAGACCAAAGGGTGATGAGAGTAGCATCAGTCGATAGCCTTCAGGCTGCTCATGGAGTCGGAAGAAATTAAAACACTGTGGAGTGAGGCCTGAGAAACAAAATGGAGGGCCCTGTGAATGGCCAGAAGCTCTGCTGTGAACACACTACATGATCCTGGCAACAAATGTGGTTCTAAGCCAGCAGGAAACGTGAAAGCGTATCCCACCTTACTGATTGTCTTAGAACCATCAATGTAAAAGATGGTGGCACCCTGGAGCCCTGCAAGAATGGTACATACGAGACGCTGATAAACCATAGGTGCGACAGAGACCATAGGACCCTGGAATAGATCGGACCTAATCGATGGTCTAGGCACTGTCCATGGGGGCTATGGGAGGAGTGCATTCCAGACAGTGGAGATGGAGATCCCAACAGAGGGAAGTGAGACACATGCCAACCAGCAATCCCACCTATGGGCAGATGTTAGGCGAAGATAACATGGTACACAGAATGGTCAGGGAGTTGGTGAATGGCGACTTCATAGGAAACAAGAAGTTGGCTCTGTTGAATGTGTAGAGGGGGAATCCCCACTTTTGTAAGGAGACAATCAACAGGACTAGTACGAAAGGCACCAACAGCCAGATGCATCCCAAAATGATGGACATTTTAAAGTGGAGACATTTTAAAGTGGAAGGAGCTGCTGAGCCATAAACCTGACTACCATAATCTAGTCTGGACATGACCAGAGCACAGTAAAGATGGAGAAGAGTGGAATTATCTGCTCCTGAAGATGTGTGGGTCAGGAGGTGGAGAGCATTATGTTTCCACATACATGTAGTCTTTAGGTGGGAAAGGTGGGGCACCCACATCTGCTTGTAATAAAAAATGAGGCCCAACCAACAGAACTGTGCTACTACATCAAGGAGCTGGTTGCCTAAATAAAGTTCTGGATTGGGGTGTACTGTGGGTCAATACAAAAATGCATAACCCACCTTCTGGAGGGTGAAAACTGGGTGCCATGAGCGGTGGCCCATGAAGGGCACTGAGTGAAGTGTCAACTCGAACCCGGTAGAGCCTCTGAGATAAATACTCGTGGATCAAAGTCGGAAGGGGACCACAGAAGTCCCAGTCATGGAGGGTAACGGATGAAATGGCGCTAAGCCATGTCATATGCCTTATGTAGGTCAAAGAGGACCACAGAAAGGTGCCAGCTGTGAGTAAAAGCCTGTCTGAAGGCTGATTCCAATCAAATGGTCAGTTGGAGATAGCCCTGCCCAGTACCCACAATAATACATGAACAAAAGGCCCCAAGATTTGAGTACCCAACATGATCTGAAGCTGATCATCCTTTCAAGCAGTTTATGAAGTTGGTTGGTTCGCTAATTAGGAGGTAGATGTGTACAGACGTTGGGTTTTTCCTGTGCTTAAGGATGGGGATAAGTGTACTGTCTTGCCATTGTGATAGAAAAGCACCCTTAAATCTGAGAAATGTACAAGTGTTAGACCATCTGGTTGTGGCTTGTATCCAGGCCTGGAGCTGTGTCTCATGAAGAGCTAAGAGTCAGCATCAATTCCCATTCAGTGAAGGGTGCATCATAGAGCTCAATGTGGTGCTGGAGAAATGTAGCAGGGTAGGGAGAGGACGATGATGCTGTTGCAAAGTGTGTCATGAGGTGTTCTGTGAGGACCAGTGGATCAATGCACAGAGCAGATTAGAGGTTCAGACCCTGGACTGTTGACTTGCTGGTGGCCCTGAAGGCTAAGGAGCTTGGACCAAACCTGCAATGAAGAACCATATGTCCCCAGGAAGGAAACATAGCGCTCACAGCATTTCTGTTTACTCCACATAATAAGGTAATGAGCCTTAGCATGGAGACGCTTAAAAGTGAGGAGGTTGGTCTGTGTAGGGTGTCCCTTAAATCTCTGCAGCGCCTGTCTGCAGTCTTGAACAGCGACTGACATCCTTGGTTCACCACAGTACGAGTCGACAAAGAGGGGAACCTGTGGACAGGAGAATAGCAGTGCCAGCAGCATGAAGAATAGTGCCTTGCATTACTATCAGTGGAATTCGAGATGGAGGTGTCAAAGTTCCCAGCAGATGTAAATAAAGACCAATTGACCCTTTGAGCATTCAAATGTAGGAGGCCTGTCTGCCTGGAGGCACTGGGGAAATAACAGGACCATTGGAAAATGGTCGCTGTCACAACGGTCATCATGGGATGACCTATGTAGGGAAGCCACGAGGGCTATCGCTACCAAGTTAGTATGTAGGGGGATCCAGTCACTAATGATATTGGAGTGAACCAAAATGCAGACCCCAGCAGATGCTTCCTTGGGGCCAGCACGATTCCGACAGAATGTCTGATAACCACGAAATGTTGAAGAGGGCATGACGCACTACTTCGTGGCTGATAACTGGAAGCCGTGGGCTAGAGTCGATGACTGTGCCTTGTGGATGACTCCCTGTAGGCTCTGCTTGGCAACACCAGTACTGGAGGAGCAATACGAAATGCAGAAGTCGTCCACATACAGAGAAGGTGAGACTAACAGCCCGACAGCTGCTGCTAGACCGTTAATGGCCACTAAAAATAGAGATACACTCAATACAGAGTCCTGCAGGACCCCATTCTCCTGCATATGGGGGGCAACTATGGGAGGCACGAACCTGGACACAGAAAGTATGGAGCAATAGGAAAGTTTGGATAAAAATCGGGAGTGGGCCCTGGAGACTCATAATGTGGCAAGGATATGATGTCACCAGGTTGTGTCGTAAGCTTTTCGTAAATCAAAAAAGACGGCAATCAGGTGTTGGTGTCTGGAAAAGGCTGTTCGGATGGCAGACTCCAGGGACACAAGATTATCAGTGGTAGAGCAACCCTGGCAGAAACCGCCCTGGCATTGAGCCAGTAGGCCACGTGACTCTAGGACCCAACGTAACTGCCGACTTACTGTATGTTCTAACAGCTTACAAAGAACGTTGGTGAAGCTGATGGGCCGATAGCTATCTACACCAAGAGGGTTTTTCCAGGTTTGAGTACTGCAATGATGGTGCTCTCCTGTCATTGCGATGGAAAGACTCCATCGCACCAGATCTGGTTGAAGATTATGAGATGTCGCCTGTAGCTGGACGAGAGATGTTTGATCATCTGACTGTGGATCCGAGCTGGTCCAGGAGCTGTGTAGGCGCAATGTGCAAAGACGCTGAGGACCTCCCACTCTGTAGATGGAACATTGTAGGGTTCACTGTGGCATTCAGTGAACGAGAGGGCTTTCCTTTGCATCCGCTGTTTGAGGTGAAAATGCTGGGGAATAATTCTCTGACATGGAGGCTCGAGCATAGTGCTGAGCATAGTGCTCAGCAAAGTGCTCGGCAATTGCGTTTGTGTTGGTAGAAAAAAACCCATTGATGTTAACGCCAGTAACTCTTGTAGGGGTCTTGTACCAGGATCAGGGGCGGGATTTTCGGCCTGTTGTTGTTGTTCACTACTGGAGCCTGAACACCAAGGTTGACCTCGAATCAGTTCCTTTACCTGATCTTCATAACTCTTTTACTTGATTTGCCGGCGCTAACTGGTTCACTGTGCTTGATCTGAATCAAGCCTATTATCAGGTTCCCTTAGCAGAAGAATGTAAACACGTTACAGCTTTTTTTACTGTTTGGAATCTGAGTTTAACAGGGTTCTTACTCGTTTACTGGATAATATTCTCGGAGACTTGAAATTAGTCTGTGTTTATAATTACTTGGACGACTTGGTGATTTATAACCGTTCGTTTCAGGAGCATTTGGAACATATCCAGAAAGTTTTTGCTAGGTTTCAGGGGGCCAGTTTGACTTTTAAATCCAGTTAGGTGACATTAGATAGGCAGCAGGTATTCTCCTTAGGTCACCTAGTATCAGGCGAGAGCATTCGCATTGACCAGGAGCGGACTAAGGCACTAAGAGCTCTTCCGCCACCTGCTGATAAACGCAGGGTTGCCATGTTCATAGGCATGGCGAATTATTTTAGACGTTTTGTCCCTAATTTTGCTCAGTTGGCGGATCCTTTAAATGAAATGTGTCAAAAAGGTTGCGTTTTGAATGTGGACCTGCCCAAGAGGCAGCGTTTGAGCACATTAAGGCAGATATAGCCAACCCTCCGGTTCTTGGAGTGCCTCATTTTAGTAAAAAATTTATTGTACAAACCGACACATCTGATGTGGGGATTTCGGCCGTCCTCCTACAGGAGTTCGAGGGTCAAAGGCAGCCATTAGTGTGTGCCTCTCATCAGTTAATCAGTGCTGAACTTAAATATTCCGTGTACGAATGTGAGGCATTGTCCGTCTTGTTCGCACTGGAGAAATATCCCTTTCATCACGAGAATAAAGTGTTTCACCTAGAAACCGACAATCAAACATTAAGCTGGGTGCTAGCCAGGCCATGTAAAACTGGCCATATCGTCAGGTGGACAGCATTTCAATTCGAGGTAGAACATATTGAGGGGACTGAGAATGTGCTCGCGTACGTCCTCAGCTGTATGTACGCGGAACATCCATCTAGCGAGCGCGCCCAAGAAACGGAGGAAGGCAAGCTTAGTTGTGTTGTGTTAGGAGGTATTCCTCATTTGTTTAGTGACGTTGTCGACCATCAGGATCAGGACCCCACTTGTGGACCGGTTAAGGAACGGCTGTTGGCGGGGGAACTTTGGATTGATACGTCATCAGGCAGGGCATTTTGTGTAAAAGGGTTTGACGTGCCAAGGAGTTGAAGATCTGCCTACCAACCGACCTCGTACACCCTGTTTTTCATTACTTTCACAACTCGTTGATTGGAGGGCATTTAGGAACCTATAAGACCTTGCAGAAATTTAAGGAGCATTTGACTTGGCCGCCTATGGACCGAGACGTTAGAGAGATGGCTTCTTGGTGTCAGTTGTGTCGTGTGGAAAAGCCTAAGAACGCCCTTGGCTTCTTGAGTTTTGAGCGCGAATCCTGCCCATGGACAAACTCTGTATCAATTATGTGGGGCCCTTACCTCGCACCAAAAGAGGCCATCGGTACGTATGGGTTATTATTGACGCGTTTTCGAGATTTACGTGGATTTTTCCGAGTCGAAACGTCACGACTGCTGCTCATTTGACTAACTTATTGAGTGTTTTTTGACAGCCTAAGCAAATCGTTAGTGATAATGCGCCAGCCTTTCTTTTGGCTCCGTTCAAGGGTTTTTGTTTTCAAAGCAGTTTGAAGAACGTGACTACCACTCCGTATTACCTGCAGGGCTCTTTCGTGGAGACGGTCAATCGTAATCTCAAATCCGCACTGATTATCTTTCATCAGAAGACGAACAGTAAGTGGGATGCTAGTCCCCCTTGGCTTAGTTTTGCTTTCAGTACCGCCAGCCATAAGGCTTTGAAGGCTGCTCTGGTTTCCTTTATCTTTGCTTATCCTGTTAATTCCTCTCTTTCGAACTTATGGGGAATACAAGATCTATTCCCTGCAGATATTACCCCTGACATCAAAGAAAACTGGAATCGTGCCTGGCGCAATATTATCATGGCCCACAATAAACAAGCTGATCGTTACAACCTTAATCGACGAGTCTTTAGGGGAAACCAGGAGACCAGGTGTATATCCATAATTTTCCCAGGAGGGAGGTGCGTGTTGGAAACCTTGGTAAATTCACTCCCCATGTCTTGGGTCCCTGTTCTATTATGCATATTTCAGACCCAGTTAATCTTCTGGTTAACGACAACCACACTGGTACACAATACTGGGTTCATCTAAATCAAATTAAGTTTGGTTAGGCCACTTGTTGGTTTACCCCCAGGTTGGTGTCTGAGGGGGAGAGGCCGAGCCGTGTTGCAGCTCGCGTTGGTGCCGTTAGTAATTGACATTGTATAATATGGATAGTGGCATCTCGTTTTCTTCTTGTGTTTACTGGCACCACAATGTTTGCTAGCATTGTTTGTCTGTGAGTTGCAGCAGCAGCAGCAGCGGTTATCGATATCTAGTAGCACAGTACTATCTTTTGAAGGACGTCAAGTGTTTCTGGGTCTGAGCGTGTCAAGGAGTTTGGTTGGGATGGAGCAGCAGTGATGTCTGGCAGTGCGAAGACATGACAGGACTGCTGGCAGCATGCAGGCACTGCCGGATCAAGGGGCTGTAGTTGCAAGGGCCACAGCCCCGCTGTCCACTGGACCCAGGACAATTGAGTTGAGTGAACAGTAACCCAGTAGTGAAACCTCCACTATTTTGAGATCACGCTGTAATTTTTCCTCCTCCTTTTCTACGTAATTCTGTAGCTCTCAATTCGTTCGAGCAATCAATCATTCATGATAGGAAATACAGTCATAGCTCAGTCACTCAAAATGATTCTGAAATTTTACTTGTTAGAATGAAATCAGGCGATGATTCTTCTTCTCTGCAGGCTCGTGCTTTGCGGCAGTCTGCTAATCTGTACAAATAAAATGCCTCGTAATTTTGGGAGCGTTGTATAATCAGTCGGGAAACCTCATATCAAGCGGATATTTGGCTTTGATGAAGTTTAACCTTCCGAAGAAGTAATGGAGCTCTTGGATCATTAAATGCAGGTTCGTATCCAGTCTTTCGGAAGTTCCCTTCTGATTAACAACTACGCAATATATCGATAAATATCATTAATTCTCATATTTCCAATACACACCTTTTATTTGAAGGAGCAATCTATACATATTTCCTCTTAATCGTACAGTTTGTATCAGTTATCTTCTGTGATAAATCTCAATAATCAGATTACAGTTCTTCCAAACCAAGCTCAGGCTAATCGGCACGAAGACAATCTCTGAATCTCCCTTTCTTTTTTTTCTAACAACCACCAGAGAGAGTACTACAAAGAATACTTATGCGCTCATGGCATAGCTATTGTATGAGCTACTTTTCGCATGGATTCTGCGAGTATGAAGATAGAAAATTAGTAAACGTTATTCAAGGGTAGAATTGTATCTGAATAATTCATCGAATATAAAGAGATATTACAATTGCCCCTCGCAGCGAGCAAAGTTAATGATAATACACTTTGAGAGCTAACAGAAAAAATTTGTTGGGTTGTTTATTCAAAACAGGAATATTTTAAATTAGTAGAATTTTACTATAGAGAGTATGGGTAACATGTTAAGACAATAAGTTACGAGAATACCTAAGCTGTAGCTTTTACATGTTCTGGGGTATACCCGCATCCCGAGTACATAACCAGGGAAGATGTAGATTGGTGTAATTACGAAAAAGGTCTACCCATTTGGGAACTGACCTTCACAGGGAAACCCTGGAAAACCCGGAAGAATAGACCCCAGCTCAGGTATTAAAGAAGATAGGAAAGCCTAAATCCAGTAATTTTGAAATATATAGAAGCTCCATAGATTAGATCGAAGGAAAAGTGCCTCATAGCCAAAAAAAAGTTCAGAATATTGCTCAAGAAAATTTTTTTTCAAAATTCTTCTTTTGACGGTGTAGCCGGCGATCTCGTTGTGAAGTCGATGGAACAGGAACACTGGGTACGGACACCGGGTAGGCGACTTACAGCGTTTGGTGGAGGCGGCACGGAGGACAGGCGATGGCTTATGGTACAGGACAGAAGCTGGTAACGTGCCGTAGAAACAGGAAGATGATCTCAGGAACAGATGGTCATGGACGTGAACATGAAACAGGTTTAAAGTGGAATAAGAAAAGGTTCTGACTGAATAAATCCCTGGAAGAGAGTGGATTAAGGCAACAAAGTCCATATTTCATCGTTGAACTCAAAATCGGAGTGGATTCTTATATTCTTCCATCTGTACTAGACTGGAACATCCATCAGTCCTGACCATCGCGAATTTTTTTTGTAGTCCTCAATACCAAAGTTGTTTTGTATTACAACTGCTGATTGTCCAAAAACATTGCCAAATGGACTGTGGGCATTTAAATTTTGTTGTAGCTCATATCGAATGTATTCCTCTCAAAAAAAATTTTAATCAAATCTTCGTTTTGTTATAGTGCAGGTGGAAGTAGAGCATTGAATCTGTCCGAGGTTTGCTTTCAATTAAGAAATTATGGATAAATTTAAGTTTACACCTGATGAAAAATTTTAAACATAGGCATATGACACTGACTCCACAAAAGGAATAATTTGAAAAATTTTCATCATTCTTATAATTAATTGATTTATAGATCCACTTGCAAATAAATATCATTAATGATGACGTATGTTCATTTAACAAATCATCCACTCGTAGAATCTTCTTCATCCTCTCATGAACATTTATGGAAATATATTTCAACAATTATGTCCATAATATGAAACACACAAACAGCTATTCTTAAAAAGTTAATTAAAATTCTTAAATTAATTCTCCTGGTAAAGAAGGCATAATGAAAAATCTAAACATTATAATAATTTTCTCTCGCGCAACCAGGGAGTTTCTTCAGTTGTTTGCAACAGTGACATTATCGACTGTTGCTTCATTTCACAGTTCATTTGTTTTCTTGCGCGAACAGCGCACATCATACACACAGCGTATTTACCTACATATCCCACACTGTTGAAGTTTCACACGCAATTCTCACATAAGTGCCGTGTCTTGAGGAAATGTAGATGCACTTTCATTGTATATCACTGTGGCTTCTGCTCATAGTCCACACTTACAAACACTAGTAATTAACAAATTCTTCTACCTATCTTAAAAATTTTGTGCTAAACTATCACAGGAGTAATCTCACTGTCTCTTAACCTATCACAGGAGTAATCTCACTGTCTCTTAACCTATCACAGGAGTAATCTCACTGTCTCTTAACCTAGCACAGGAGTAGTCTCACTGTCTCTTAACCTAGCACAGGAGTAGTCTCACTGTCTCTTAACCTCTAGACAACATAAACTTCTTGATATTTATATACACATTCGACTCATAGTCAAATTCCACACTAAATTCTTCTCCATATTTGGTATCACAGATGTACGATCCTTCACTAAATTTCTTAATATCATTATGCGGGAATAATCCCTTTATCCTTTTCGATTCGGGATATGCCAACAAGTATGATCCAGGATTTGGTATATTTACAATAACATATGGTCCGGTATAAATAAGATTCCATTTCTTTATGTTCTTCATCAGTTTCGAGGAATGGATGTGTCGCCTCAATAAAACCTTTTCTCCAAGATGAAACGTCTGAATCCGGTGAATCCGTTTATCATATGTCAATTTCCGTTGTATTGCCTTTTTAGTTAAATTGACAAGTGCGAGTCGAATCTTTTCCTCCCATTTTAAATTCTGGTCTTCATACTTTGGCAGATGGTTTATCCAGAAGTTCTTTTCAATCTGACTAAACATAAGCTCTGTTGGAGTAAAGTTAGTTGAGGTATGTGTCAGATCATTAAATATTTGTTCAAATTCTGACAAATAATCAGCCCATGATGTTTGTTTACTGTGGCAGTATGTACGCATAAATCGGTTTAATTCTCGGAAAACTCGTTCTATTGGACTACCTTGTGGGTGGTAACATGATGTCAATATTTGTCGAATACCAAGTTGTGTTAGTGTTTGCTTCCATTTAAATCCAGTAAAAATTCTGGCATTATCTGTAATTATGGATTTCGGTAAACCTGCATGCGGAAGATAGTCACGCACCAATCTCACTACAACAGCTCTGGCAGTAGCACACTTTAATGGATATAGTTTTACATATTTTGTAAACACGTCAAAGAATCCAACAATGAATTTGACTCCTCCTCTTGATCGTGGGAGAGGGCCACAGATATCACACGAAATTAACGCCCTTGGCTTTCGTGGAATAATTGAATGCAGAACATGCTTACTACCTCTATTATCCGGTTTTGCCTTTTGACAGAGTAAACAGTTTTGTATTGTTTGGTGCACTTTTCTCCGAATATTCGGAAAATAACAGTATGCTCCTATTTTATTGGCACATTTAATTACACCAAAATGTCCCCATGATAAGTGGGTAAACCAAATTAATTTTTCCTCATATTCCTTCGGGATACATACACACCACCGTGGATTGTTGTCCTTCCCACGTCTGAAGAATAATACTCCATTTACTAATTTATAATGATCTAAACTAGCCCTTGAATTTTGTTGTTCCTTTAGCTGAATTATCTTCCTCCATCGAGGGTCTTTTCGTTGTAAATTTCCCATATCTCTACAAAGATGTGCATAATAAGTCTTGTAGATATTGTCCTGCAACAGTAATACTGGAAAATCCGAAGTATTTACTGATTCTATTTCCGGCGTTAAACCTTCTGGGGATTTTGACAGCGCATCCGCAATAATATTTTCTTTGCCAGACACATGAATAATTTTAAATTGGTACTGTTGTAGTGTCATTGTCCAACGTGACAGTCTAGGATGTAATAATTTACATGTTTGCAAAAAGGTTAGTGATTGATGGTCAGAATACACAATCGTTTTCGAACCATATAAATAATAGTTAAACTTCTTGAATGCCCAGATAACCGCAAGTGCTTCAAGTTCTGTGGTCGTATAGGCTCTTTCACAGGGCGATAACACTCGACTAGCAAATGCTATTGGACAGAATGTTGGTACCCCTTTTATTTTCCTTATTTGGAAGTGACAAGCACCTAATCCAATATCCGATGAATCCGTGGACAGACAGAACTCACAATTCATATCAGGGTGATATAATAAGGATGCGTTAACGAGTTGGTCTTTAATGTCTCGAAAAGCTAGTTCACATTCTTCAGTCCATTGCCATGGCACATCCTTCCGTAGAAGCCGGTTTAATGCCTCAGAATTCATGGCTTGAGTCTTTATGAAACGACGGGAGAACGATGCCATACCTATAAATCCCTTCAGCTGTCTTTTATTCCGTGGTGATGGAAAATTGCGAATTGCACTTATCTTCTTCTCGGTAGGCAGGATACCTTTCGCATCTATCATATGTCCTAAGAACTTGATTTGTGGTAAAGCAAATTGAGACTTTTGTAAGTTTACTGTAATTCCGGTTTTCTTGAAAACAGCAAAAATCCTTTCCAAAATATGCAAATTCTCTTCCCATGTTTTCGTGGCTATTAATAAGTCGTCAACAAACACAGTTATACGACTACGCAATTCTGGTCCAAGAACATAATCCAACGCTGAAATAAATATTCCGGCACTAATATTAAGTCCGAAAGGGACAACTTTAAATTTGTAACTTCTCCCAGCATAGATAAATGCGGTATATTTCCTAGATTCTTCATCCATTTGGACCTGCCAGTACGAACTTTTCAAATCAACACTAGTTAAGTACGAAACATCCTGGAAATTTTGAATTAATTCATCTATATTTTCCGGATGAGTTCTTACAGGTACTATTATTTTATTAATCTCTCTCGCATCCAGAACTAATCCAACGTTACCTCCAGGTTTTGGGACGACTAAGAGCGGAGAACAATATGGACTAGTTGATGGCTCCATCAAGTTGCATTCTAACATTCTATTTATCTCCCTTTGAACAGATTGTTTTAAACGCCAGGGGATCGGGTAGTGCGTGTAACAGTAAGTCTGATGTGGCTTCACTTGTAGGTGACAAATATACCATTTAATAATTCCTGGTTTCTCATCAAAAATCTCTTCATATGCCTCTAACAAATAATGAAGCTGCTGCCTTTGTTCTCCGGTAAGCTGATTTGATTCACTAGCTTTTATCATTGTTGTTTGGTTAAAGTCCTCCTGTTGTATCAAATCCTTTGAAAGCTCCTTCCAACGACCGTTTGTAGTGTCAATTAATTGAATTATGGCACCGCAACAATATTTCTCATGCACCGTTTCCTTTCTATTTAAATCCAGTGCTATCTCTTCTCCATTTAATCTAAATTTAACTATTCCTTCCAAAAAATCAATCTGACGATCGTACTCCTGCATACTCCCAATACCAAGAATACAGTCCACTAATAACTTCTCCACTACAAGGAACGTGCATTTTATTGCTACATTTCACATTTTCATCTCTAATTGTGTTTGTATTTTGACATTGGGAGAGCGTGCTCCAACAGCTCCGATGATTTTGCAGTTCTGTACTGGCAAAATTGGTACCTTCTTCTTTCCAATAATTCTCCGAAAAAGAGCGCCTGAGATGACATTGGCGGAAGCGGCGGTGTCCAATATCACATTCGTTGGAACTTCCTCTATTTCAACACATACTTCCGATACCGGAACACTCGATCTGTCATTATGACACGTTATTAAATCCTTTGTTAACTCTTCAGTCAACAGCTCACCATCATTATATCTTAACAATTGTAATTTTACTGTTTCGCACCTAACAGATCCCCTGACCGCTCCTCTGGTGTACGATGCGGTCACGTTTAGTTTGACTGACTGTTGGTCCGATTGGTATTTGTCTCTTCAGATACTTCAGTGATTATCGGTTGTTGTGGTGAATTCGTTCTATATTGTCTTGCTTGATTCGTGTAATTATTGTTGTTGTTTTGCTGGTGTTGGTAGAACTGTCCTGTGTTGCCATACATTGGATTATATCGATTAAAATTCCTATTGTTCCTAAAATAGCCCCTCGCTGCACCATTACTAAAGTTTACATTATGGTAATAATTATTGTTTGCATTTCGTCCATTGCTAAGTCTCCTCGGAGAGTGTAGTTGGTTATGATTATTGTTACTGCTACCATTACTGCCATTCCCACTCGAGTTGCAGCTCGGATTTGCTTCTGTTGCTCTTCTTTGATATGACATTTCTCTTGCCCTTTTATTGTCCTCCTCAATTATATCAATATGATCAAGCGTAGTCATAAATGAGTCTATATCCCTATCATTTATATATAACAGCTGATTCCGTATACTGGTGGGTAGTCTGGACTTGAGTATTCTAAGTATATCCGGCAAAGGAATCGGTACATCCCAATACAAAGATTTATTAATGTATTTCTCAAAATATCTCTTTAGAGATCCTTTAGAAAACGAGAAAGGCTCAGGATATAATACTTCCTGCCTAAGTCTTTCTTGTATTCCAGCAGACCAATATTTTGCTAGAAAAGCCTGCTCAAATTCTTTGTAACATTTACAAGAAGATGTTTGTTCGGATGCCCACAATGCTCTTGTTCCTTGTATATATCCAGATACAAAACTAATCTTTTGCCATTATGTCCAAGATCGTGGAAATAGACCACTGAAACTTCGAATAAAGACTACAGGATGAACATTCCTTTTGTCAGGGTTAAAGATTTGAAATTGTCTCTGTTTAATCATCTTCTCCTCAACGCTACTACGATTCCAAAAATCATCCTGTTCGTACTTTTCCCTGTGGCTATCCGTTATATCGAATCTAACTTGTGACGTTCCAGTTCTGTCTACATCGGATCTTGACGTGGACGGAATGTCACGCACAGATTGAGAGTTTTGTTTCCTCCTTCTCGGTGTTTCTAAATCCTCCTGCGAGAGATTTAGTGATCTTTCGATATTTTCTTTCCAACGCGAGAAATCTTCGCCAAGTTGTTCTCGAACTTCCTTTAACCCTTTGTTAAAAAAATTATCCTCGGAACTCTCTGAAATTGACTGTAAAGCTACTTTCACAGTTTCGTCTATCGTTTCCGAAAGAGAATTTTGCCGCTCTAATGTCATTTCTGAAAACTTTCCCGCAAGTACATTCATTCTATGTTCCACTGTCTCCTGTTTTTCCTTCACTTCGTCAAATTGCTTCTTTAGATTATCTAGGGATTCTGTTATTTCTGGTAGAATAGCTACGGAACACTGTATGTCCTTTTGAGCTTGTATTACTTGAGGAAACAGTTCTACTTGTTTTTGTATCGTGTCAATTTTGACGGATACATATTCGGTTAGTTCCGCTTTTAATTTACTATTGTTTACTTGGCATTGTTGGCGGACCTGCTCAATTTGAGCAATAAGATTCTGTTCGGTCCTTTCTGCCTGTTCTTTTATTTCCTGTGTCTGGGTATTTAATCTCTGATCTAATTCGGTAAACGTTGCTCTTAACTGATTTTGTAATTCTGTTTGATTTTCGGCTAGTTGATTTTTGAATTCATTTTGTATAACGGATAAGTCTCGTTTTACCTCTGCTTGGCCTTCGGCTAATAGAGACAACTGTTGCATAGTAACAACTAATGTGTCAACAACAGTCTGATCAGCTGTTGTATGAATGTTTTCTGAACCAGCGGGATTATTTATATTGCTACCGCTAGCCACAACAGTCTCAGAATTGTTATCCGTGGCCTCTGCTCCTGCGCAAACAGCTGAAGGCTGTTGCACATCTCGTTGCTGATTCAATGACATTTTAAATGCCGCTCTAGTCAATACAATTAAATAACTGTCAATATCAGGTTCTAATCACTAAATACGGTTTCAAATTTACTGTCGTAGACACACTTAACTTTCAAATTACTTCACAGATGACATAAAGTTCAATGTCCAGATACGAAAATCACACAATATACAGTTCTACAATCTAACTACTATCTGGAAAAAAGTTCTTTCTAAATTGATTTCAAACTATTTTAACTACAGGATAAAAAAAATTAGATTTCTCTGGCCTTGTTCTGTAGTCTCAGTGTTGTCCAATAGTTGAAAGCGTTTCTTGGTATCAGCAATCTTTTACTATGGGCACCGAATCTCTCTTCAGATTAGTTACCTCTCGTTCTCGTTGGTTTTCATGAAACAAAAAATACATATATTATATAACAATCCAAGAGAGTCCTGTCACACTGGCGCCACTGTAATTTTTCCTCCTCCTTTTCTACGTAATTCTGTAGCTCTCAATTCGTTCGAGCAATCAATTATTCATGATAGGAAATACAGTCATAGCTCAGTCACTCAAAATGATTCTGAAATTTTACTTGTTAGATTGAAATCAGGCGATGATTCTTCTTCTCTGCAGGCTCGTGCTTTGCGGCAGTCTGCTAATCTGTACAAATAAAATGCCTCGTAATTTTGGGAGCGTTGTATAATCAGTCGGGAAACCTCATATCAAGCGGATATTTGGCTTTGATGAAGTTTAACCTTCCGAAGAAGTAATGGAGCTCTTGGATTATTAAATGCAGGTTCGTATCCAGTCTTTCGGAAGTTCCCTTCTGATTAACAACTACGCAATATATCGATAAATATCATTAATTCTCATATTTCCAATACACACCTTTTATTTGAAGGAGCAATCTATACGTATTTCCTCTTAATCGTACAGTTCGTATCAGTTATCTTCTGTGATAAATCTCAATAATCAGATTACAGTTCTTCCAAACCAAGCTCAGGCTAATCGGCACGAAGACAATCTCGGAAGCTCTCTTTCTTTTTTTTCTAACAACCACCAGAGAGAGTACTACAAAGAATACTTATGCGCTCATGGCATAGCTATTGTATGAGCTACTTTTCGCATGGATTCTGCGAGTATGAAGATAGAAAATTAGTAAACGTCATTCAAGGGTAGAATTGTATCTGAATAATTCATCGAATATAAAGAGATATTACAACGCCATTTCTTCATGCATTGCTGCTTGCAGGGTCCCTGAAACGAAGAGCAACGAGTGGAGTGTTTGGAGTTGGCAAAATTAGTTAGCTGTCCTCAGCTTCATATTATTAATCATTGAATTTCTTGTGTGTATTGGTAAAGTTCAACCAGCGGTTTTTTCTGCCTAGTGGCCACTAACGCCCCAGTTACCTGTCCTGGTGGTTAACGTATTTTCGCTGCAGTGTACTTTTCCTCGGCTTGCCGCTGCTGTCTGGTAAGGCATGTAGTTAGACAGTCTCTTTGACTGTGGTCCGGATATGTTGTTTGTTTTGGACTACTACTAGATTTTGCAAGAGTGTTGGTCTGCATTTAAACTGTTACAAGTTTGAGTTGCCATCCGGTTAAGTGAATACAACTCTCGGCTGCCTGTCTCATCAGTTACAAAGTTGAGTGACTTTCCCAGGCCGATCCTTGGAGCAGTCTCTAAGGCCCACTTCTCTCTTGGTTTCATGAGATTGTGATGATTTTTTTTAAGAAAATATTTTAATTTTGAGTTGTTACTATTGGAGCCTTCAACCAACAAATAATTTGAATTTTCTGGTCAATAAGGCCTTCAGCCATGAGTGCAACTTGCTTAAGAATTTTATTAGGCATTGTGTCTTAAAGTTAGTTTAAAAGAGGGGAAGGGAAGAAAGTATGAGGTCATTGGTCCCTTGATCCTAATAAAACAATGCCACAAGTGTGAGAATAAAGTAGACGAGACATGTAACACAAAATAGAAAGAAAGGAGAGGCCACAAGAATGAAGGAGAGGCCACAAGAATGAAGGAGAGGCCACAAGAATGAAGGAAAGGCCACAAGAATGAAGGAAAGGCAATGAACACAAAGCAACAAAAGAGGACAAGCGAACTACAGAAATATGCAAGAAATAGGAGAGTGTAAAACAAGGAAGTAGATTACAGTGGCTGGGTGACCACGACAATAAAAAGGAAAAGCCAGCTACCCTGAAACACATTAAAACCTTCACCCTAGAAGCACTAGGGTGGAGAACACAGAGGGAAAAAGGACAGGTGCTAAAACTCAGTCGAATGATAAAGCCCACCCTGATGGATGAAACATGAAACCAATTCAGCTGATGAGGCGCTGTCTTCTAAAATCAATGATAATGTGTCAGGCAATTGAAGTCGTAGGGCAGCCAAAGGAGGACACAGTAGAAGAAAATAGGCCACTGTCAACCGGGCGCCGCACCAACACAGAGGCGATTCTTCATGGCGCAGGAGGTAGCTGTGGCTCGCCCATGCATGGCCAATGTGGAACCTGCAGAGAACCACAGAGTCCCTGCGAGAAGCCCTCATCAAGGACTTCCACACATTCATGGTCCCCTGAATGGCTCCCAGTTAGTTATGCATACTGAGATTTTCCCATTCCGTCTCCCAAAGCTGAAAAACCTAGGGGTGTAATAATGAATGCAGATCAGTTGTGGGGATGCCCATCTCCAGAAGTGGTTTCCATATAGTCTGTTTGACCAGCCTGTCAGCAAGTTCCTTTCCTGGGGTTCCAACGTGAGCAGGGGTCCAGACAAACACCACTGAACGACTGGACTGTTCCAGTGCATAGATGGACTCTTGGATGGACACTACCAAAGGATGATGAGGGTAACACTGATAGATAGTTCTCAGGCTGCTCAGGGAGTCAGTAATGAAAGAAAAGGCTCCCCAGGGCATGAACAGAGATATTGAAGTGCACGAGAAATGGCCACCAGCTCTGCAGTGAATACACTGAAGGCCTTGGGTAAGGAATGCAGTTTAGCATGGCTGCTGTGCACATACGCAAAGCCAATGCAACAATCAGCCATCGAGCCATTGGTGTAAACAACTTCAGAGCCCCAGGACACATCAAGATTCGAGAGGAATTGACAGGAGAGAGCAGCAGGGTTAATGGAGTCTTCAGGGCCACGTGAATGGTCCAAACAGAGCTGTGGCTGAGGCGTACACCATGGAGGTGTACGTGAACAGACCGAAAGTAGACAGTTCAGAGAGCAGGGACCCCACACGAACCACAATCGTTAGCCCAGACCTGGACCACAGATGCGAGAGATGGACTGCCGAGGGTGGGAAAAGAAGATGGTAATATGGATGCTCAGGGGAACTACGAATGTGTGCTGCATAACTAGCGAGTAGTTGTGCACCTCTGATCTGCAATGGAGGGTCACCAGTTTCCACCAGTACACTGGTCACCCGAGTCATCCTGAAAGTTCCTGTCGCTAGTCTAGCCCCACAGTGGTGCACAGGGTTGAGCAAAGGCAATGCTGAAGGCGCTGCAAACCATAAGCCACACTCCCATAGTCAATTCGGGCTTGGACAAGGTCTCTGTAGTGCTGCAGCAGCGTAATCTGTACCCCAATTGGTGGTGCTCAGGCCACGGAGGGCATTGAGGTGCTGCCAGCACTTCTGCTTAAGCTGACCAAGATACGGGAGCCAAGTCAATCAAGCGTCTAAAACCAGTCCTAGGAATTGATGTGTCTCCACTACAGTGAGTGGATCATCGTTAAGATAAAGTGTGGGTTCCGGATGAACAGTATCACGCCGACAGAAGTGCATGACACACGACTTTGCGGCTGAAAACTGGAAGCTCTGGGCTAGAGCCCATGAATGTGCCTTGTGGATGGCTTCCTGTAGGCGCCGCTCAACAACACCAGTACTGGAGCAGCAGTTTGAAATGCAGAAGTCGTCTACATACAGAGAAGGTGAGATGGAGAGCCCAACAGCTGCTGCTAGACCATTAATGGCCACTACAAATAGAGAGACACTTAATACAGAGACTTGCAGGACTCCATTCTCCTGGATATGGATAGAACTATGAGAGTTACCAACTTGGACACGGAAAGTGTGGAGCAACAGGAAGTTTCGGATAAAAATAAGGAGTGGGCCCTGGAGACTCCACTCATAAAATGTGGTAAGGATATGATGTCGCCATGTTGAGTCGTATGCTTTATGTATGTCTAAAAAGACGGCAACCAGGTGTTGCCATCTGGAAAAGGCTGTTTGGATGGCAGACTCGATGGACACAAGATTATCAGTGGTAGAGCGACCCTGGAGGAAGCCACCCCGACATGGAGCCAGCACACCACATGACTCCAGGATCCAACCCAACCGCCGAAATACCATACATTCCAGCAGCTTGCAAAGAATGTTGTGAGGCTGATGGGCCGATAGCTATCCACATCAAGCGGGTTTTTACCGGGTTTGAACACCAGAATGATGGTGCTCTCCACCCTTTGCGATGGAAAGACCCCATCACACCAGATGCAGTTGAAGATGAAGAGGAGGTGTCGCTTGTAGTCAGATGAGAGATGTTTAATGATCTGGTTGTGATCTGATCCAGCCCAGGACTTGTGTCAGGGAATGCGCAAGGGCACTGAGGAGCTCCCACTCTATAAATGGGGCATTATAGGATTCTTTGCTGTGTGTAGTGAATGAGAGGCCGATACCTTCCAGCCGCCATTTTAGTGTGCGAAAGGCTGGGGAGTAATTCTCCGACACAGAGGCTCAAGCGAAGTGCTTGGCAATAGCGTTTGTGTCGGTGAGTAACACGCCATTTATGGTAACACCGAGGACATATGTTTGGGCCTGGTACCTGAAAAAACATTTGATCTTTGCCCAGACTTGTGAAGGTGACATATGGCACCAATGGTCAAGGCATACCTCTCCCAATACTCCTGCCTCCGTCGTTTCATAAGGTAGTGGACACAGGCACAGAGCCGATTAAAGGCTATGAGGCGCTCCAGGGAAGGGTGCCACTTATGCTGCTGTAGAGCTCGCCGACGCTCCTTAATTGCTTCAGCGATTTCCGGCGACCACAAAGGGACTGCCTTACGCCTCAGGAACCCTAAAGAGCGAGGGATCGCTTCTTCTAACGCAGAAATAATTATTGTAGTCACCTACTCAACCATAACATCGATGTTACCATGTGAGGCAGATTCAACGGTGACAGCAGAGGTGAAAGTTTCCGCAGTCTGCCTTGCTTAAAGCCCATCTGGGCAGGTGTCCATGGTCCTGATGCTGACGCAGCGACAGAAAGATGGGGAAGTGGTCACAACAACACAGGTCGTCATGTGCTATCCAGTGGACAGATGGGAGAATTCCTGGGCTGCAAACTGATAAATCAATGGCTGAATAACTACCAAGAGCCACACTGAAATGTGTGGTGGCCCCAGTATTTAAGAGGCATAGATCGAATTGTGACAGTAAAGTTTGGACATCTCTGCCTCGGCCAGAACACATGGTGCCACCCACAAGTGGTTATGGGCATTAATATCTCCCAAAAGTAGGAAAGGTTAAGGGAGCTGATCAATCAGTGCAGCTAATACATTCAGGGTACTGGACCACCTAGAGGTAGATATACATTGCAGACAGCTATTTCCTGCATCGTTCTTATTCTGACAGCCACAGCTTCAAGAGGGGTTTTGAGGGCATATGTTCACTACAGACTAAGTTTAGGACATAAACGCAAACCCCATGTGACACTCTATTATGGTCGCTACGGTACCTATAATATCTCTTATGGCCGCTGAGGGCAGGGGTCTGCATTGCAGGGAACTAGGTTTCCTGGAGGGCAATGCAGATAGGTGTAAAGCTTAACAGTTGCTGTAGCTCAGCCAGGTGGTGGAAAAAACAGCCGCAATTCCACTGTAGGATGACATCATCGTGAGACTGGGAAGGCATGGGGCATTCAATGAGGTAGTTTACACTTCAGGGTCATCTGCTGCCACCGACTTTTTTCATGAGCATTCTACAGTACATCCATTTTGTCTGAGGGTTTGGCGAGATGTAGGTCCTCAGCAGGCGCCAAAATCTCCATCCCATCCTCAGACACAGAGCTTGTAGGTAGCAGTGATGTGGGTGCCACCGCAATTTCCTTGGTCTTAGGGGGGGGGGGGTTTCTTTTTGGATTTCTCCCACTGCTCCTCGGATTTCCCTGGCTGGGAGGACTTCACTGGCTCAGTCTCCGTTACTGAGGATGAGCGTGAAGCCCTATGACTAGCTGCTTTTGGGCTCTTCAGCCACTGGCAGGTGTCACTTCACCGGCTTAGAATTTGGGACAGACATCCCCAATGGTTGGGGGGGGGGAGTGTTGCTCCCAAAATAGGTGGTGCAGGAGCAACAGGGAGGGTAATGCCCCCACCATCAAGGGGGCAGGTGTTATCTTCCAGTTCTGAGAGGTGACTTGGGTTGGAGGAGCTGATGGTACCAGAACTGTTGTAGCAGCTGTGTAGATGATGTCATATACACAGGATGCAGGTGTTCAAATTTTCTCTCAGCTTCAGTGTAGGTCAGTTGGTCCAGGATCTTTATGATTTTCCTTTGTTTCTGGAGAATCCTGCAGTTTGGCAAGCAAGGCGAATGATGCGCTCTGTAGTTGACACAGATGGGAGGCAGGGCACATGGATTGTTTGGATGTGATGGGCATCCACAATCTCTGCATGGGACACTGGAAGTACAGGAGGAAGACATACAGCCGAACTTCCAGCACTTAAAGCACTGCATCGGCGGAGGGATATAGGGCTGTACATCACACTGGTAGACCATCACCATGACCTTCTCGGGCAATGTATCACCATCAAAGGCCAAGAGGAAGGCACCGGTGGCAACCTGATTATCCCTCGGACCCTGGTGAACACGCTGGACGAAATGCACAACTCGCCACCCTAAATTGGCGTGCAGCTCATCGTTAGACTGCAAAAGGAGGTCTCTGAATTATGATACCCTGGACAATATTCAAGCTCTTATGGGGTGTGATGGTTACAGGAGCATCCCCCAGCTTGTCACAAGCGAATAACTCCTGTGACTGGTTAGAGGATGCTGTTTTGATCAAGACTGACCAAGATCTCATATGGACAAGCCCACCTCCTCCCTAAAATTTTCCTCTAAATGGTTAACAGAAAACTGAGGCTTCATCGTTATGGAAGATTCCCCATCAGCTCTCAAACATACAAAGTACTGTAGTGAATGAGATCCACTGTCATTCTTAGCCTGACGTTCCTCCCATGGAGTGTCCAGTGAGGGGAACGACTTGGGGTTGTACTTCTGTGTGTTGAATTGAGCTAGTGATCGCTTAGAGACTGCTGGTGTTTCACCACCAGCAAGAGGTACGCTTAATAGCGTGACATCCGCCCTGATGGCACCCACTCTGACCAGAGGCTCTCCCCACGGGCGCCACTCAGCCACAGCAAAGACCACCTGGAAGGGTGGCCATTGCTGAGAATCCCAATGCCCCAGAGGGATGGGCATCTACCCCTTGGCATACATGGGGGAGTTAATGGCTCAGGCATCAGCAGAGCGATCCCTGTGTGGTCAGAGGGCTACAACCAACAGGTTAGATGGTGGCCCCACCACAGCAGACTGGCTAGTATGCTGGATTTCAGGTGAAAAGAAGTCCATGGTCATCGTCGACGCAGAAAGCGACACTGCATAGTGCATGGTGGAAAACGCACTCAGGAAGGTGTCCTCGCCCAAGAGCTGGAGAATAGGTGGAACTGCAATACAATGACTAGAAAGTGGGCTAAACATCTCAATGCACGATGGAAACAATGCGCCATGTAAGGCACCCTTCCACAGTTCTCTCGCTCTTGGGAAAATTTTGAAGGAGGAGATTAGACCTTAGAGGGAACAATCACATTAAGGCTGAAACATGTGAAACACCTTTTAAAGTGCGCGTCATATATCTTGGCGGCCGAGTTTAGGTTCGTTCTGCGCATCTGACGTCACAAAACACAGTCAGCCAATGAACAGAGAACGACGTTGCCAAATCTCGACAGCAGTGCAGAGCACGGACGAGTGTCTTCAGTTTTAGAAACGTTCAGTCATAAATAAAGTAATAGAACAAAAGCAATGTCTTGATAGCAGACTTTCTTTTACAGAAAGTTTGGAAAAAGCATTCTTTATACCAATTGCTTCATATTCTATTAATTAATTAAACCAAACAAGCAATAAGGCTCCTAATTCAGGCTATAGCAAGGAAAGGTGTTTGTTTCAATCTGACGAACTGCTTTTTCGTAATAAAGAACAGTGGTAATTGTTTATTTCCTATTGTACTCCGACGAAGCGTGAGTAATTCATAGTCATACCAACAGTGTTTATAAGTAGTTGCGTGAGGTGTTAGAGTCGTTATGGAGCTACACTGTTTGATGAGCTGAGGTAGCGGAACGGTCAATGTGTTGGGCTGCCAAGTGAAAGATTAAGAGTTCAAACCGTGTGCGGTGCTTAATATTTTCTTTATTTAAAAACAATATTGGAGTGCCTTACTTCACGAATTTTATTCGTTTGAATGAAATTTCTAGTGCTTTGCCTCTTCATTAACGTTTTCGCTGCTGCAGACACGTGCTCCCCGCATTCCGCACTGTGCGCGATTTTGTCATCACTGCACTTCTCGCCTGTGCAGACGCATGGTGTTCCCACTGCTTTCACGCACTTATCATTCGATTTCACAAAAACTATTTGACCAAAAAATTTGATTTTTACACGTCTTCTTGCCTGATACCTTCCCCCCATAAATGACTTAATTTTGTTTTGATGTGCAGCATTAAATGTAGTAAACCATTGCACGAAATTTTGAAGAGTTTGCAGAGGTAAAAGTCCATAGCGTATACTTTCCGTATGGTCGATTTTAGTTGCCACAATGTTGAGAATGAAATGTGGACAAGATACCTAAATTTCATATAATATTTACTGTATAACAATATTTCATTTAATTTAAGTATCACATAGGTGTCGTATGTAATATTGAGAAATATTCCGTCTTTCGCGACTGTAATAAAAGTTTTATATACACACGGCGCGTTTGGCTTTATTTTAAAGCACTTCCATCGGTGAAAGGTATGGCACATACACAATGGTATTCATGTTCTATTTCTTGCTTTTGTTCCACAGTCGCAGTTTTACCAATGGTATTGAAATATATCCCTCTTCTGCAACTGTAATAAGCGATTTATTTAGACCAGACGCGTTTCTCTCTTTTGAAGCATCATAAGAGGACTGTATTTTGTGTCCTCCATTGCCAAGTCACCTTTCGTAGTTTTGTGCTGCGGTAGCACAATATTCAACGTTTGTGTTGGCTCATCAGTGTTTTAGCAAATAAATGCTGTTTGTGTGTGCCACACACAAAATTATATTTGACATAGCTCTGAGCACTTCACTGACAGACGGTATATTCAAGTCCTAATGTTTTTGTAAGTCCACAGTTTTGTTTAATGTATTTTGTCTACTTCATTTTGATTGAATGAAGTGCTTTAAAATAAAGCCAAACGTGACCAGTGTAAGTAAAACTTTTGTTACAGTCGCGAAAGGTGGAATATTTCTCAATATTAATAATTAAATGAAATATATAGGTATCTTGTCCACATTTCATTCTCAACATTGTGGCAACTAAAATCGACCATACGGAAAGTATACTCTATGGACTTTTACCTCTGCAAACTCTTCAAAATTTCGTGCAAAGGTTTACTATATTTAATGCTGCATAATAACTGCGTTGAACATCGAAACAAAATTAAGTCATTTATGAGGGGAAGGTATCAGTCAAGAAGATAGGTAAAAATCTAATTTTTGAGCCAAATAGTTTATGTGGAATCGAATGATAAAGAGTGTCAAAGCAGTCGGAACACAATGTGTCTGCACAGGCGAGCAGTGCAGTGACAAAATCGCGCACAGCGCGGAATGCAGGGAGCACGTCTTTGTAGCAGCGAAAGGGCTAAGGCGGCCGTGGTGGCTTTACTTCATGAACTGCGCGCTCCCCCCTACACGTAAGCTTGCGAACTGTGCTATACTATGGCGCTGCTTCTATTGGCGCGTGCGTCGTGTGCATCTGGCAACGCAGCAATCTCCCGCGTCTGGGGGGGCATGCGCGAGCCGCCAAGATAAAAGAATTCAACTATAGTCGCCTCTTATGACGGCCAGGAATACCTCGGGCCTATTCCAACCCCAACAGGAGGGGGATATTGTGTCTTAACAGTCAAATTTGATAATTGTTCCTTATTGTCAACCTTATTGCAATTGGTTCGAAATTAAGTGTACGTGATTTTTTTTAAAAATCTGAACAACCAACGGTAACTGAGTAAGGCCCCGTCCACACCGAATCCTGCCTGTCCCTAAGTCCCATGTTTCAGAGGCCAGACTACTTTAAAAGTATTCGTTTATAAAATTGCAGTTGGAAACCAGTTTGTCTCAGCTGTTACCAGTGGTTGATTCTTTCATTATTTATTTATAAATAAATACTGATCCTGTATATCTCAGCAGACCTGTGCTCCGCAATCGTTTCAGATTTATTTTATCAAAAATACGGATTCGACATGATTATTAAGTCTCTTGTTTAGTGTATTAATCGAATTTAAAATAATCGATGGATCATTGATGACATTGTTAAATTGAATGTTACTAGCTGCTTCCCAGTCACTCCTTCATGGAGTAGGCTTATGACCCGTTTCGTCTTCGCAAAATTCACCTTTGTCTTCTTTGATCTTTCCTTTGGGTCTTTAGTCCATTACATGTCTAGTTTTTGCCCCATTCTTCCAATATGCCTTTCCCATTTTGTTAACCATAAGCCTTTCTTTCATGCAAAATGTATTTTTCACTACAGATTTCTTTATTTGGCCCCTCCTGCTAACATCAGTAAAAATTTCATTTCGGGGGAGAGATTCGTTCAGTCGTCCGTAACTACTGTCTTGTGTACTGCCGTCTCGTCTAATATAGGGTGCCTAGGAAGCTGTTTTCTCGGATCACTAGATAATAATTTAAGCAAATCGTGTAATGGAGTTTGTTATAGTAAGTTAAATTGACAATACCTAACATTGCGTATTCACAAAGGTGTGTCGTAAGCAAATGGCGATACGCAAATAATGTCCTTCGGTATATACAATTTCATTGCAAGCAAAACAGTACAGTTCATAACTCACTGCTGCAGCGTTTGTATGGCGGCTCGTCTTCCTCTCCGCCCGCGGCTAGGCGGTGCGGCGCTTTAATACTCTTCTTGTGGAGGTCGCTCCAGTCTTTGTGTCGTCCTAGAGACGGGGTTCGTCTGCGTACTATTCGCTGACGTCGTCCCACAGCCGTCTCTGCTCTTCCGTTCTTGATTGTTGTGCCGGAGCATTGTCCTCCTCACATCCGCATGTGAACATAGCTGTTGGCACTAATTTTTTGAATATTGTCTGTTTCTCTGGTTCTGTTATGTGATGTTCTATGTATAGTATAGTGCCATTACTTTGTAGATCTGCTAGACAGTGACATTTTACTTAAATTTAGGTCAATTTGTTCATTAAATAGTATCAAAAACTGGAGCTTAACATACTAATGTAGAAAATTTAATTTTAGCAAATGGTATTTTGTGAGGAGTTTCCAGGTCTTTTGGAGACCTATTGATAATGTTCCAGTTTGAATAGCCGGTCGGGGTGGCGGTTCGAATTCTGCCTCTGGCATCGATGTGTGTTATGTCCTTAGGTTACATAGGTTTAAGTAGTTCTAAGTTGGGAATTTAAGGAAATGGGACCTGGACAAACTGAGTAAACCAGAGGTTGTACAGAGTTTGAGGGAGAGCATAAGGGAAGAACTGACAGGAATGGGGCAAAGAAATACAGTAGAAAAGAATAGGTATCTCTGAGGGATGAAGTACTGAAGGCAGCAGAGGATCAAGTAGGTACTAAGAAGAGGGCTAATAGAAACCCTTAGGTGACAGAAGAAATATTGTATTTAATTGACGAAAGGAGAAAATATAAAAATGCAGTAAATGAAGCAGGCAAAAAGGAATGCAAACATCTAAAAAATGAGATCGACAGGAAGTGCAAAACTGCTAAGCAGGCTAGGCTAGAGGACAAATATAAGAATGTAGAGGCTTATCTCACTAGGGGTAAGATAGATACTGCCTACAGGAAAATTAAAGAGACCTTTGGAGGAAAGAGAACCACTTGTATGAATATCAGGAGCTCAGATGGGAACCCAGTTCTAAGCAAAGAAGGGAAAGCAGAAAGGTGGAACGAGTATATAGAGGGTCTATGCAAGGGCGATGTACTTGAGGACAATATTATGGAAATAGAAGAGGATGTAGATGAAGATGAAATGGGAGATATGATACTGCCTGAAGAGTTTGACAGAGCACTGAAAGACCTAAGTCGAAACAAGGCCCCAGGAGTAGACAACATTCCATTGGAACTAGTGATAGCCTCAGGAGAGCCAGCCCTGACAAAACTCTACCATCTGGTGGGCAAGATGTATGAGACAGGTGAAATACCCTCAGACTCTAAGAAGAATATAATAATTCCAATCCCAAAGAAAGCAGGGGTTGACAGATGTGAAAATTACCGAACTATCAGTTTAATAAGTCACAGCTGCAAAATACTAACGCGAATTCTTTACAGACGAATGGAAAAACTGGTAGAAGCCGACTTTGGGGAAGATCAGTTTGGATTCCGTAGAACATCGGAACACGTGAGGCTATACTGACCCTACGACTTATCTTAGAAAATAGATTAAGGAAAGGCAAACCTATATTTCTAGCATCTGTAGACTTAGAGAAAGCTTTTGACAATGTTGACTGGAATACTCTTTTTCAAATTCTGAAGGTGGCAGGGGTTAAATACAGGGAGCGAAAGGCTATTTAGAATTTGTACAGAAACCAGATGGCAGCTATAAGAGTCGAGAGGCATGAAACGGAAGCAGCGGTTCGGAAGGGAGTAAGACAGGGTTGTAGCCTCTCCCTGATGTTATTCAATCTGTATATTGAGCAAGCAGTAAAGGAAACTAAAGAAAAGTTCGGAGTAGGTATTAAAATCCATGGAGAAGAAATGAAAATTTTGAGGTTCGTCAATGACGTTGTAATTCTGTCAGAGACAGCAAAGGACTTGGAAGAGCAGTTGAACGGAATGGACAGTGTCTTGAAAGGAGGATATAAGATGAACATCAACAAAAGCAAAACGAGGATAATGGAATGTAGTAGAATTAAGTCGGGTGATGCTGCGGGAATTAGATTAGGAAATGAGACACTTAAAGTAGTAAAGAAGTTTTGCTATTTGGGGAGCAAAATAACTGATGATGGTCGAAGTAGAGAGGATATAAAATGTAGACTGGGAATGGCAAGGAAAGCGTTTCTGAAGAAGAGAAATTTGTTAACATCGAGTATAGATTTAAGTGTCAGGAAGTCGTTTCTGAAAGTATTTGTATGGAGTGTAGCCATGTATGGAAGTGAAACATGGACGATAAATAGTTTGGACAAGAAGAGAATAGAAGCTTTCGAAATGTGGTACTATAGAAAAATGCTGAAGATTAGATGGGTAGTTCACATAACTAATCAGGAGGTATTGAATAGAATTGGGGAGAAGAGGGGTTTGTGGCACAACTTGACAAGAAGAAGCGACCAGTTGGTAGGTCATGTTATGAGGCATCAAGGGCTCACAAATTTAGAGTTCGAGGCCAGCATGGAGGGTAAAAATCGTAGAGGGAGACCAAGAGATGAATACACTAAGCAGATTCAGAAAGATGTAGTTTTCAGTAAGTACTGGGAGATGAAGAACCCTCTCAGGATAGAGTGGCATGGAGAGCTGCATCAAACCAGTCTCAGGACTGAAGACCACAGCAATAACAACAAGTTGAAGGGGACTGGTGACCTTAGAAGTTAAGTACCGTGGTGCTCAGAACCATTTGAACTCCTTTGAGTATGTCCTATTACATGTTTCACTGCGAAGTTCCAGTACCGCAGTATGCCGTTATAGAAGCCACAAAGATTGCACATTATAACTCCAGTTTAACAATGGACTGTGCTATTCCGGTTTGCCTCCCGTAGTGGCGTGTTGTGGTATTATGGTGCTGTGACTGGCATGTGTGTCACAACTGCAGACGTGTTTTAGTTAGGGTAAGAGGTATTGGTGTAAGCTATAGTGACTAGTTTCTGTGAACTGTGATCGGTACGTTCATTCCATTGCCAATGGATTCTAGTAGGCATTTTGTGCATCACAATCACACAATCACTGCCGATAACAGAAAGCCCATTATTGATAATATAAATCTGAAACGGTTTTTTTGTTGCATATCGATTTGTCACCGAGCAATCATCTTCAGTGCAAGACTGTTGAACGGAGTCATACAATCATGGACAAAATAAACTTCCCACATACTTGTTTATGGTGAACACGCCAACTAGCAGCAAGATTAAAATTGAATTTCAGCTGAATTAAGGTTGAATCTTACATGCTAGTTGGCTTTTTCTTTATTATAAAAACTTATAAGGCAGCTTATATTTTGTGCATGACTGAGTCAACTGGACCCAGTCTTTCATTGAAGGTGATGACCGAGACTCAAATAGGTAATCAATAATAAAATTTTCAAACTTATGTGACAAGTAGACAACACATTTCGTGCACACTGCATCATTAGGAGAGGGTAATGGTTGTGCACGTTAAGGTACAGTCACTAGAGTAACATTTTACTACTAGAGGAATGTATTTAATGCCCCCCCACACACACACAAACACGTGGCGGTGCAGCAGCAGAACGACGGCGGGTTGGCAGCTGAACCTACTGGTGACGCCTGGACAGCGAGTGCCGCGACCTGTCTGTGCTGCTGCTCGCTGCCTCCAGGGCGCCTCAGAATGGGAGAGCTATAAGACGAGGGAGTGGTAGGCAGCTATCTGAGGCCCCAGTGGGTGGCCAGAGACCTAAAAGAGCAGGTGCCAGAGGATGTGGCCCGGGTGTTGGCACTGAGAGTTCCACAAACACTGGGCCGACGGCAAGGATTTCTGTGGAGAGGAGCCGTGGGGGCACATGGGCAGCGAGTGCTGTGGCCTGCCTGTGCTGCTGCCTTGCTGCCTCCAGGGCGCTTCAGAAAGGGAGAGCTATAAGATGAGGGAGTGATAGGCAACCATTTGAGGCCCCAGATGGTGGCCAGAGACCTAGAAGAGCAGGTGCCAGAGGATGTGGCCGGGTGTCGGCGCTGAGAGTTCCACGCACCCTGGGCCGACAGCAAGGATTTCTGTGGGGAGGAGCCATGTGGGCACCTGGGCAGCGAGTGCCGCAGCCTACCTTTGCTGCCGCTGGCTGCCTCCAGGTGGCCGCAGAATGGGAGAGGAAGGCGACGAGAGAGTCATAGGCAGTTATCTGAGGCCCCAGTCGGTGGCCAGAGACCTGAAAGAGCAGGCGCCAGAGGATGTGGCCCAGGTGTCGGCGCTGAGAGTTCCGCGCACACTGGACCGACTTCAAGGAGGGCTGTTGGGAGGTGCCGTAGTGGCACCTGGCCAGCTAGTGCCGCGACCAGCCTGTGCTGCTGCGTCGCTGGCTCCAGGGCGCCGAACAATGGGAGACCAAGGCGATGGTGGAGTTGTAGGCAGTTATTTGAGTCCCCAGTGGGTGGCCAGAGACTTAAAAGGGCAGGTGCCAGAGGATGTGACCCAGGTGTCGGCGCTGAGAGTTCCACGCACACTGGGCTGACGGCAAGGAGCGCTGTGGGGAGGAGTCCTGGGAGCAACTAGCCAGCGAGTGCCGCGACCTGCCTGTGCTACTGCCTCGCTGCCTTCAGGGCGCCGCAGCATGGGGGAGCAGTGCGACGAGGTAGTGGTAGGCAGCCATGTGAGGTCACAGCGGGTGGCCAGAGACTTTAAAGAGCTGGTGCCAAAGGATGAGGCCCGGGTGTCAGTGCCGCGAGTTCTGCTTGCACTGGGCCCACGGCAAGGAGTGCTGTGGGGAGGAGCCCTGGGGGCACCTGGCCAGCGAGTGCCACGACCTGCCTGTGCTGCTGCCTCACTGAATCCAGGGCGCCGCAGTATGGGAGAGGAAGGCGACGAGGGTGTGGTAGGCAGCTATCTGAGGCAACAGTGGGTGGCGAGGAGCCTAAAAGAGGAGGTGCCAGAGGATTTGGCCAGGGTGTCGGCGCTGAGAGCTCCACGCACACTGAGCCAACGGCATGGATTGTTTTGGGGAGGAGCTGTGTGGGCATCTGGCCAGCTAGTGCCGTGACCTGCCTGTGCTGCTGCCTCGCTGCCTCCAGGGCGCCTCAGAATGGGAGAGCTATAAGACGAGGGAGTGGTAGGCAGCCATGTGAGGTCCCAGGTATTGGCCAGAGACCTAAAAGAGCGGGTGCCAGAGGATGTGGCCCAGGTTTCGGCGCTGAGAGTTCCACGCAGCCTGGGCCGACTGCAAGGATTTCTGTGGGGAGGAGCAGTGGTAGGCAGCTCTCTGAGGCCCCAGTGGGTGGCCAGAGACCTGAAAGAGCAGGTGCCAGAGGATGTGGCCTGGGTGTCGACACTGAGAGTTTCGTGGTCACTAGACCGACGGCAAGGAGGGCTGTGGGGAGGAGGCGTGGGGCACCTGGCCAGCGAGTGCCGCTATCTGCCTGTGCTGCTGCCTCGCTGCCTCCAGGGCGCCTCAGTATGGGAGAGCTAGTAGACGAGGGAGTGATAGGCAGCTATCTGAGTCCCCAGAGTGTGGCTGGATACCTAAAAGAGCAGGTGCCAGATGATGTGGCCTGGGTGGCAGTGCTGAGAGTTCCGCGCACACTGGGCCGACGGCGAGGTGGGCTGTGGGGCCGTGGCGTGGGGGCACCTGGCCAGCAAGTATGCCCAGTGATGAAGACTATCCCGCTGGGTCACTTGTCAGCAGGTGGCGCAGTGTGGGCCACTTGGTGAGCCAGCGCCCCTGTGGTGACTGCGGCTGCATCCATCCTGCTGGCCGAAGAGGAAGCGGCCAGCTCATCTGCTGCCAGCTCGCTGTACCAGTGGCCTGATCACTCCTCGCAGAGGAAGGGCGGCGGCTGCTGGGAGCGGGGACCACTGCGTCTGTACCAGCGTACCAGGCTGCATCTGGCTCTCTGCTGCTAGGGTAGTACTGTGTCCATTTCCTTACGTACTCTTCTTTCTCTGTGATTGCACTGCCATGAGCTCTCTGTACTATATGATCATGATCACCGATCGCCATCATCGATCGCCTATTTGGCTTTCCTATTTGCGGCTAGCGATCTGTGTCATGTTAGTGAGTGCAGGGGAGAGTCTTTGGAGGGTGTGTGCAGTAGACCGTCTCGCCTTGGTTATCAATGTGAACGGTACTGCAGTGAATTCTGCATTGGCTTCGCATGTGATAGAATGTAAGGCAGATGGTGTGTACTTTTAGCAGGAAGTAGACACGCTCGGCCTTGCTGGGGAGGAACGAGTACGCCGTACACCTCTGCTTGTGGATGTTTCAGTACAGGCTTTTGGTACGTTGCAATGTGCTAGTTGCAATACGTAAGGAATTATGGAATGACGGCCTCTGTGTTTGTGTGAGAAGCACAGGCTAGATTCGTCAGAGGCTATGCATTCCGGTTTTGGTAGATCAACATTGAAATAAGCAGTAGTAGGTGGAGGAGGAGGAGGATATTAGTGTTTAACGTCCCGTCGACAACGAGGTCATTAGACACGGAGCGCAAGCTCGGGTGAGGGAAAGATGGAGAAGGAAATCGGCTTTGCCCTTTCAAAGGAACCATCCCGGCATTTGCCTGAAGCGATTTAGGGAAATCACGGAAAACCTAAATCACGATGGCCGGAGACGGGATTGAACAGTCGTCCTCCCGAATGCGAGAAGCAGTAGTAGGTCATTACACTATTTGCATTACCTGAGTGAACTTATTGATCTGACCTCTGTGTCCGTTCAATCTGCCCCTCCCTGTATTAAGATATTTTATGCTCTGTTTCTTTAACAACTTCACGGAGGAAGACTTTGCTGTGTACGATTTGTCTGGCGTGTTGATTTCTCACCTGTGTTTAACTGGTTGTAGTTATTTCTTAAAATGAGCCCTTAAGGCTGTATGGGTTGTTGTTTGCTGTTCCTTAATTATATTGGCCCTTCAGGCTGTGTCTGAAAAATTTTGCCTAACTAGGTTATTACCAGTGTTTTCAAAATAGCTCAAAATATTAAGTGTTACTAGCTTTTACTGTCAAGACTAACTTTATTTAACATTAAGTCGGGTCACTTACCCATCAACTATGTGCAGAAGAACAAAAACCGGCCCTGTCCTCCCTTTGGTTATTTGGGTGCGAGGCACTGGGTTGGATAGCCGCCCACGCCTATCACTACAGAGGAAGTTATTCGATAAACCAAATGTTTTTATAGTCACGCGCTTTCACCGATCGTTTCTTCTTCTTCTTCTTCTGCCTTTGTCTCACGTCAAAGCAGAGTCGCCGTGCTTATAAGCGGAATTGTGATGATTAATTTTAAGAGGTGGTCAGATGCCCTTCCTGACGCCTTTACAACGAACAACTTTTAACGGAGCGCATGAAAGAACTAATTTGTGTGATACATGTGATAAACCATTACTTTAGACGACATTTCTTTTGCGAGTTATGCCTCAAACACTTGCGTGGTATAAATTGGTGCATTCGTATACCATAAATCTGAACTACTTATTTGCGTTCATTCTGTCCTAAGCTCGCCCCTTAACGCTGCTTGCTAACAGCAACTTGTTAGTTGCTGTTTTGTAGAGCCGACTCTTGTGTCAGATTTGTTTCTGATATTCTAACGCTGGGCCATCCACGAAACGCGTCAGTCAAGTTTCTGAAACAGGTGGACTCTCGTTACATAGCGATCTGAGGCATTGTTGAAGGCACCTCAGTCGAATGTAGGTCGGTCCACATTTTACGAAAAGCAATGTCGGAACAGTCCAAATAGTTATATCACTGTGAAATTCACTCTCTAAGACCGTCGACGAAACGAGACGTCAAGTCAATATTCATGAAGAATAAAGTTTTGACGTAGTTTCCGGGGGTTGGGGTGATGTCGTGTAGTCTGATAACCTAGCCCCAGAGCGCTCCCTCCCTCTACAGGGTTATTTTGTGTTTTTGTTCTCGTCAAACTCGTCAGTTTATTTACTACATTTTCGTGACGCTTAATACGTTTTTTGAAGATTTCAATATTTTTCCTACGGATGTTGTTCAGCAACGGACGCAACATACATAAAATCGAAACATGTTTCAGATGTTAGAATACCTTGAGGAAGACGCAGCCTATGCTGGGTATTAATAATGTCATAACTTCCTGAAACAATTTTCTTAAAACTGAATGAAGTTCTAAAAAATCTCGCAATCTCTACACCGCACTTCCATAAGATAATTCAGGTGACTAGCTAGTTTTGGTTTCAAGTAACAGCCATATTCTCATCATGCAAATACTAAATGAAGGTTGAATATGAACTGTGTATGACAGCAGTAATCATGCTGATGTGACGTGCGTTCGTCTAGGGAACACTACGAAAAAGAAAAATTTGGAAGCTAACAGCAACAATGAAACTGAGCCAGGCTGTACACTTTACTCGTACGTGACGAAGGTTGGACAAGCCGGCTGTATAATTAAAAATCACGTCCATCATTAACATCCGTTATGACTTGGAATGGGGGTTTAGTGAAATTAGTCTTTCAGGAAATATCAGCATTGTATTTCATCACCGACAAGTTACGTCATCTAGGAATAGCCACTATTAATTTTATGGTCGCTACTATTTCAGTAACTAGGATGTTGAACCTTTGTTTTTGCGCCGTTGCATAAAACGTTATTTCGCTGAATTTCCCCTTTATACACTTCCAAGCTATTCTACATCTACATGAATACTCTGCAAATCACATTTAAGTGCCTGGCAAAGGGTTCATAGAACCACCTTCACAATTCCCTATTATTCCAACCTCGTATAGCGCGCGGAAAGAATAAACACCTATATCTTTCCGTACGAGCTCTGGTTTCCCTGATTTTATCGTGGTGATCTTTCCTCCCTATGTAGGTCGGCGTCAACAAAATATTTTCGCATTCGGATGAAAAGGTTGGTGATTGGAATTTAGTGAGAAGATTCCGTCAAAATGAAAAACGCCTTTCTTTTAATGATATCCAGTCCAAATCCTGTATCATTTCTGTGACACTCTTCTTTGAAATTTTTCGATGTACTCCGACAGTCCTATCTGGTAAGGATCCCACATCGCACAGTAGTATTCTGAAAGAGGACGGACAAGCGTAGTGTAGGCAGTGTCCTTAGTAGGTCTGTTACATTTTCTAAGTGTCCTGCCAATAAAACGCAGTCTTTGGTTAGCCTTCCCCTCAACATTTTCTATGTGTTCCTTCCAATTTAAGTTGATCGTAATTTTAATACCTAGATATTTAATTGAATTTACGGCTTTTAGATTAGACTGATTTATCGTGTAACCGAAGTTTAACGAATTCCTTTTAGCACTCATGTGGATGATCTCACACTTTTTGTTATTTGCACCATTCAGATATCTTTTCTAAATCGTTTTGCAGTTTGTTTTGATCTTCTGAAGACTGCATCAGTCGATAAACGACTGCGTTATCTGCAGACAACCGAAGACGACTGCTCAGATTGTCTCCCAAAACGTTTATATAGATAAGGAACAGCAAAGGGCCTATAGCACTACCTTGGGCTGCTATATTACCTTGTTTTACTCTATGACTTTCCGTCAATTACTACTAACTGTGACCTATGACAGGAAATCACAAATCCAGTCACATAACTGAGACGATATTCCATAAGCACGCATTTTCACTACGAGCCACTTGTGTGGTACAGTGTCAAAAGCCTTCCGGAAATCCAGCAATACCGATTCGATCTGAAATCCCTTGTCAATAGCACTCATCTGAATATAAATTTTGAAGTTTTTAGCTCCTTCCTGTTGCGTCGATTTTTACGTAAAACGTCAAAATTTCGAAAACTTTTAAAGTTATTAAACTGATACTTAATACGTTATTACTTTAGCATCACACCTGACATGCTATTAACTTTTCAGATTATTTACTTTACATTAAGGTATTGCGCAACATTCGTGACATGTAGTTAGTTGCAGTGGACTAGGCTGGCACACAATGGAAGCATATGACTTCTATATGGAGTGAGTAGGCTGCTTCCCAACAAACCCATATTTAGTAGCCCTATATGCATGATCTATATATGATTGTTACATAAAACGGAAACGAGCTAGTCATCTTAATACCTAGACGACATTTACATACAGCAACTAACAGATTATGTTTTATAGTTCTAGTGAACTGCATAAAAACCTCTTTTCCATTCCTGATACTGTCAGGCATTACAAGAAAATTACCCTTAGGTTATCTTTTAGCAACAGTGAAGAAATATCAGCTCCATTGAATGAGGAAAGTGCAGTTATTTCGACGTTATTTGGCACTTACAAAGAAGCGAATTTCGTGATGGTTAAGCTGTTCTATGTATTGACTTTCAGATAGTGTATGATGTTTGATGCAATTGTATGTACAAGTACTTCATCTCCATCAGATGAATTCTGATATTTTAAAATGTTTGCACGACGTGTCTGTAATCATTTCACTTCTCAGCAGATCGTATGGTATACGCTGTCAAGAACATCAACGAAATTTTTACTTTGCCAATAGTACAATTTAACGTGGCTAGCCAAGTAATTCTAATTCTGCAGTCAAATTTGTATCGATCATATTACATTACCTCACTATTCTCGGTCAGTACTGGGATATCCGAAATAGCGTCGTGTTGACATTCCGTCTACTGAACTCAACACCATTTGAGGAGCTAATTTTAATAGTGGTACAAGTCCATTTTTGCTGATTCTGAGATACGGAGTCCTAAAATTAAATGAGTGCTGAAAAATCTGCAGTTGAGATACCAGAAATATTCAAGTATACATACTTTAATATTTCTGGTATCTCAACTGCAGATTTTTCTCATTTAACTTTAGGACTCTGTATCTCAGAACGAGCAAAAATTGACTTGTACCACTATTGAAATAAGCCCTTCATTTAACGGTTACATCACGTAAAGTTCCCTTCACGTCCTCCCTGAATCGGCCTTAATAGTTGCAGGTCTCGTGCGTGATTCTGGGTTGCATGGACACACACACACACACACACACACACACACACACAGAAACACAAACACACACACACACACACACACACACACACACACACAGAAACACACACACACACACAGAAACACACACACACACACACAGAAACACACACACACACACACAGAAACACACACACACACAGAAACACACACACACAGAAACACACACACAGACACACACACACAGACACACACACAAACACACAGAAACACACAGAAACACACACACACACACACACACACACACACACACACAGAAACACACACACACACACACACACACAGAAACACACACACACACACACACACACACAGAAACACACACAAACACACAGAAACACACACACACAAGTACTGCATGACCTCAGTTCCAAGAGCTCCGGAACTTCTGCTCAAAATTGGAACAGAGATCAACATAATCATTATTTCCGTCTTCTTTATTGTTCATGAGAACCACACATTGAATGTTTTACCACGACACACCGAGACCTGCAAAGGTGGTGGCCGAGATTGCTGTACACACCGGTACCTCTAATACACAGTAGCACGTCCTCTTGCATTGATGCATGTCTGTATTCATGGTGGCATACTATCCACTAGTTAATCAAGACAATGTTGGTCCAGATTGTCCCACCCTCAATGGCAATTCGGCGTAGATCCCTCAGAGTGAGTGGTGGGTCATGTCGTGCATAAACAGTCCTTTTCAATCAATCCCAGGCGTGTCGGATAGGGTTCATGTCTGGAGAGCATGAAGCCACTCTACTCGAGCGATGTCTTTATCCTGAAGACAGTCATTCACAAGACGTGCACGATGGGGGCACGAACTGTCGTCCATGTACACAAATGCCTCGCCAGTATGCTGCTGATATTGTTGCACTATCGGTTGGAGGATGGCATTTACATATCGTACAGCCATTACAGTGCCCATTACGGTCCCACATAATGCCACCCCAAAACAGCAGGCAACCTCGACCTTGCTGCACTCACTGGACAATGTGTTTCAGGCGTTCAGCCTGACCGGGTTGCCTCCAGACACGTCTCCGACGATTGTCAGGTTGAAGGCATATGTGACACCCATCGGTGAAGAGATCGTGATGCCAATCCCGAGTGGTCCATTTGGCATGTTGTCTGGCCCATCTGTGCCGTGCTGCATGGTGTCGTGGTTGCAAAGACGGACCTCGCTGTGGTTGTTGGAAGTGAAGTTGTGCATCATGCAGCCTATTGCGCACAGATTGAGTCTTAACACGACGTCCTGTGGCTACTCGAAAACCATTATTCCATATGGTGTCAGTGTTCCTCAGATCCATAATCCGTAGGTAGCGGTCATCCACTGCAGTAGTAGCCCTTCGGTATGTCATCGATAGTTCCTGTCTCTGTGTGTCCTCCAAAGAACATCGCTTTGGTTTACTCTGAGACGCCTGGACACTTTCCTTTTTGAGAGCCCTTCCTGGCACAAAGTAACAATGCGGACGCGATCGAAGCGCGCTACTGACCGTCTAGAAATGGTTTAACTACAGACAATACTAGCCGTGTACCTCCTTCCTGGTGGAATGACGATCTGATCAGATGTCCGACCCCCTCCGTCAAACAGACGCTGCTCATGCTTGGTGGTTTACATGTTTGGGCGGGTTTAGTGACATCTCTGAACCGTCGAAGGGACTGTGTCTGTGATATAATATCCACAGTGAACGACTATCTTCAGGAGTTCTGGAAACCGGGGTGACGCAAAACTTTGATGTGTGTATTAAAAATTGCTAGTTTCGCTCGTGTGAGGCTGAATATTTACCCGTGAATACCAACTGCTCCTGTAAAATAGACTGCGCAGTGTCAGCGTTTTGTCATCACGTCGACTTTTGTCCGTTAGTAACGTTCCAGGAAATATCCTCTAAATAATATGAACGTACGTCGCCCGCAATTGCGTTATCGTAATTCGACACACTCATTGAATGCTAGCCAGAGTAATTCATAGTCTGCTGCACCTAGCCTGCCATACATTTTCGCCAAAAAAGTAGCGAGATTGTACTTACGGCTTTGGTAATAGGAGCAAATAACGCTCGCCCGGAAGTTCCTTTACCTGTCAGTGACTGGCCCTGGGTTGCACGACTAACGCACACTGTCTCTGTTTACGAAACCTACCTGACGTCTCGGAATGAGGTATACTCGCTGCACTGCTACTGTTTTGCGTTTTTGTTTTCATTAATAAATTTCGAGTCATTTGCGGAGTTAGTTTAACCTGTATTATGTTGCGTTCATCTAGGATAACACGTTTCCCCACAGCTGGTCCTCAAATCAAACTGACTTCCATACTACTGATGTTGAAAGCAAGGTCATCTGCCATTCCCATGTGAGAATTACAGCGCGAAGTTTACTCAAGTATGTTGAGTGCACTCTCCCACTGTGCTTTGTTTAATGACTTCCGCTTTGAACTGACGTTGTGCAGCAGCCTCTTAGATTAGCAACTTCCCGTCCACGTAGTTAAATATAACGTAACAGTAAGCACTGGTGGTTCACTAGGTTGCACGGTTCGTGGAATTCGTAAGTATTTTCCTTTGCCCGTATGAGACAGTGTGTTGCCCAGCGAGCATGAGCAAGTTTAATGAACTATAATAATAATAATAATAATAATAATAATAATAAAGTAATCATATACCCCTTTCGACATGACAGGAGATTGGTATTGTCCCTGATGACTGAACCTCCGTGGGGTTGACGTGACTGGGAATTTCCACCTGTGATATCTGCTGAACTACACTTTTTACTATGTTTATTCATGCATTTTCGATCTAAATGAAAATATTATTCTCTGTTTCAGTTAATTACGTGTCTACTCTGTAACATCACGAGATGCATCTGACCTGATAACTTGCTCTATAACCTGGCTTCCGAGCAGTAGACGAGTTCATATCAAAATTTTGTAGACTGCACATTTTATTTTTATGTAATGCAGAACAGGTTCAGATTCTTTCTAAGCTGTATTAGTTACCTGTCAAACATGTAACAACTATAGTAATCGTAGATAGGAATACATTATGCACTAATTAATGAAAACAGACATCAAGTTCTGTCATGAACAAATGAACCACCGGTGCTACATAATTTTGACTCAAACCTAGAAAGACAACGAACGAATGTTTCCCATAATATTGTGTATGAATACACATTTATTAATTGACCGTGTTGGACGGTATATTATCTTGCGTTGGAAGACAATCTACAGCAGGGATCCGAAGGAAACAATCTTGTTACTGCTATTTTTCCTGCACCTTTCCAGTGCCCACTGATTATTTTCAGTTTCCAGACGACTTACTCAGATGACATTTCTTATCAGATATAACGAAATCTGTAACACAGTAAGCTGTGTGAATTATTGGCGGTGTAATTTGTGCCGCATGTCTGCTGTTGGCTGACTTGTTTTCCACATGCTAGGCCACACTTTCCTGTTACGACTGCAGAACTACATAATTACTGCACATTTCCGACAAATTGTTCTTAGCATAATATGATGTCCAACTGTTTTACAATATTTAGTTGTTAATATGATAGACATAACTATGTCGCTCGCAGAGACGGGATGAGCATTACTTACCGGTTCTACGGCAACCTGGTGGACGAACTCTGGTATATTGAAATCTGTAGTCACCACATACACGATAATATAGTATGCGGCGAAGATCGCCAAAATGACAACCGTTCAATTAAGACAAGTTATTTATGGGTATGAACTAAGGAGAACAAAAACAGAAAAAAAATCAGTAAGCATACGGCCATTGTGTGTATACCACACTAACGAATTTCAGTAGTGGTATTCAAAAACGTTTTACGTTAGTGTGACAATGACGCGACATAAAAAAAATCGGAATGTAACAGATAATGTAAGACGTAAAAATTACAAAGGTAATTGAGGATAATTTTTAACCTTTGGTACCTATTTTGGAAGCAATTTCTTATGATATGAAAAGAAATGTTTAGCTAGTTTCGTATATCGTTAACCTTTAAAAACATGACCACATGATTCACTGAAGTATGTTTTACGGTCGTGTCATTACACTAGACGTATTGCCACAGCACTGAAAGTGGCAGAGACGGAAAATGTGTTGAATTACTTACCGAATGCCTCTCATGTATAGTTATCTGCCTCAGAGGTATAGATATAATCAGCAACGCAGTTCACTACATTTGCCTCGGGCTACAGTAGGCACCACCCCATGCAATGCACTCCAAAAATAAAACAGCTACTATCCCTTCTGCCACGATCAGGCATCAACAACCACCCCTTCTCTGCCAGTTAAACTAACCCCAAAATTGAGTGACTACAGCTCTTCACAAGACATACAAGGTGTTACAAAAAGGTACGGCCAAACTTTCAGGAAACATTCCTAGCATACATATAAGGAAAAGATGTTATGTGGACATGTGTCCGGAAACGCTTAATTTCCATATTAGAGCTCATTTTAGTTTCGTCAGTATGTACTGTACTTCCTCGATTCACCGCCAGTTGGCCCAATTGAAGGAAGGTAATGTCGACTTCGGTGCTTGTGTTGTCATGCGACTCATTGCTCTACAGTACTAGCATCAAGCACATCAGTACGTAGCATCAACAGGTTAGTGTTCATCACGAACGTGGTTTTGCAGTCAGTGCAATGTTTACAAATGCGGAGTTGGCAGATGCCCATTTGATGTATGGAATAGTGCGGGGCAATAACCGTGGCGCGGTACGTTTGTATCGAGACAGATTTCCAGAACGAAGGTGTCCCGACAGGAAGACGTTCGAAGCAATTGATCGGCGTCTTAAGGAGCACGGAACATTCCAGCCTATGACTCGTGACTGGGGAAGACCTAGAACGACGAGGGCACCTGCAAAGGATGAGGCAATTCTTCGTGCAGTTGACGATAACCCTAATGTCAGCGTCAGAGAAGATGCTGCTGTACAAGGTAACGTTGACCACGTGACTGTATGGAGAGTGCTGCGGGAGAACCAGTTGTTTCCGTACCATGTACAGCGTGTGCAGGCACTATCAGCAGCTGATTGACCTCCACGGGTACACTTCTGCGAATGGTTCATCCAACAATGTGTCAATCCTCATTTCCGTGCAAATGTTTTCTTTACGGATGAGGCTTCATTCCAACGTAATCAAGTTGTAAATTTTCACAGTCAACATGTGTGGGCTGACGAGAATCCGCACGCAATTGTGCAATCACGTCATCAATACAGATTTTCTGTGAACGTTTGGGCAGGCATTGTTGGTGATGTCTCGACTGGGCCCCATGTTCTTCCAGCTACGCTCAATGGAGCACGTTATCATGATCTCATACGGGATACTCTACCCGTGCTGCTAGAACATGTGCCTTTACAAGTACGACAACATGTGGTTCATGCACGATGGAGCTCCTGCACATTTCAGTCGAAGTGTTCGTACGTTTCTCAACAACAGATTCGGTGACCGATGGATTGGTAGAGGCGGACCAATTCCATGGCCTCCACGCTCTCCTGACCTCAACCCTCTTGACTTTCATTTATGGGGGCATTTGAAAGCTCTTGTCTACGCAACCCCGGTACCAAATGTAGAGACTGTTCGTGCTCGTATTGTGGATGGCTGTGATACAATACGCCATTCTCTAGGGCTGCATCAGCGCATCAGGGATTCCATGCGACGGAGGATGGATGCCTGTATCCTCGCTGACGGAGGACATTTTGAACATTTCCTGTAACAAAGTGTTTGAAGTCACGCTGGTACGTTCTGTTGCTGTGTGTTTCCATTCCATGATTAATGTGATTTGAAGTAATAAAATGAGCTCTAACATGGAAAATAAGCGTTTCCGGACACATGTCCACATAACATATTTTCTTTCTTTGTGTGTGTGTGAGGAATGTTTCCTGAAAGTTTGGCCGTACCTTTTTGTAACACCCTGTATAAGCAGACGACAGATTGAAACAATACTTCAAAAATACGTTCACTGCCAGAGAGACGCGCATCACAAACACTATCAGATTAGTCCAAGAACACACATCCCTTCAACAGATACTTTCGTAGCAGCTCAATAAGCAATAGCCCTATTAGTATTGCTGCACGCCCCAGTTTCAAAATTTTTAATTCCAAGCTATGATTATTAGCAAAATGCAAGTAATTTGATCCCTCCAACCCATCATAAACCTCCCGGCGACGAGAATAGCCGTAAATACTACAGTTAAATATTTCTTTATTAACACCTAACGAGTAGAAACATCGCTTTTTCGCATTTATTTTTAATCCGAAAACTCCCTCACCCGAAAGGAAAATGGACAGATAAACGTGGTCGTATTGGGCCTATCGTCAGTCATACCTCGAATCCGAGTCCTCCAGGATGGTGAGTGGAACGGGGTGTCGGTGCCAGCGCCGTGGAACTGTGGTGCCGATGGTTTGGAGTACTGCGACCCTGTCAAGCAGGGCGTCCACTTTATAGTTGGCGAGCCTTACGGCGAATGGTCGTCTTAAGAAGGGCTGTATGTGTCTCCTTAGGCAGAGTGACAATCCTGGAAAGCGGAGGGGTGTGAAGACGCCACCTGAGAACTTTATTCTGTAGGTGCTGGAGCGTCAGCATCCGGGACTTACTAATCATGACCCAAGCAGAGGAACCATATATTAGTGAGGGTAGGACAATGGAGTGATATAGCCAGAGCTCGGTATCTAAATTCAGCTCTCGGCTGGAGAAGAGCGGGTACAAGGCCTTTAGCCCTTTATGGGTGATGTATTCAGCGTGGCGGTGGAAGGAAAGTTTCTTATCCAACCGGAGCCCAAGATACTTGGTAGCTTGGGCCCACGGGACCCAGACGCCCCCAACTGAGATGTTATGGCGCAGTATAGGGCTCTGTTTTGTGAAATACTCCGCTGTAGTTTTGGTGGCATTAAGGACCATCTTATTGGTTGCTCAGGATTGTGGCCGGTCGTATAAAATACTGTGTCATTGGCGTATTGCACCAAATGGCAGTGACGGATGACGGGAATGTCATTGACATAGACGTTAAAAAGAATAATGGATAGCAGAGAGCCCTCAGGGGTACCCATCGACAAGTAGCGTACATTGGAGTGCTTTTTCCGCTGAGCAATGAGGAAGATCCTCTGGTGAAGAAAATCATCCACAATCTTAATGTAGATGTCAGGGATGGGTTTTTGTGTCAGCATCTTATACACCAAGTTGTCCTGCCAAATCTTATCAAAAGCCTTCTGCACATCCAAGAAGACCACTGTCATCTACTTGCTGGAATTAAAACCCTTACCGATGTGCTCTGTGATTTAGAGAACTTGCAGTTCAGTGGACAGGTGTGAGCTAAACCCAAAATGTTTGTGGCGGATCATCCCGGCTGCTGCCAGAGGCTGGGAAATGCGGTGGAGTATGAGAGACTCCAGGACCTTCGCCTTGGTGTTCAAAAGGCTGATGGGCTTGTTGTTGGTAGGGACCATAGGGTCTTAAGAAGGTTTTGGGTTCGCAAAAAGCTGTGCCTTTTTCCACTGCAGAGGGAAATAGCCACTCTGAAGACAGGGGCTTACACAGTAGCCAACGGAGATGTTTGTTGATGATTGCACCCCGTTTCCTCCAGAGGATTCGGAGCACTTCTGCTGTTGACGCAAGGCAAGGGGCCATAGGCGGTGGCCTCTTTCGGAAGGCGGCCACAGCTATCAGGATATCTTGGTCATCCTGGAGTTGATCTGGCATGGGGTCCAGGACGAGTAGTTGGGTTTGGGCCTCAAATGCATCAGCCAGGGTTTCCACCACACAGAGGGTATCATACATGAGACCAGCATCCGTCTGGATGGGGTGGTGGATCCGCAAGGTCATACGATGTATGGCTCAGACAACAGCCAAGTCCGATTTATGCTGGAGGAGAAAGGTGGACATCGTATCCTCCCACTGTTCCGATTCTGAATCTGCTGAACTCCTGTTGTAGATGCTTCAGGCAATGCATGTCCTAAGGGTCACAGTATTGTTTCCACTGGCAGCAGTAGCAGTTCTTCTGGATTTTCAGTTCGCGCAAAAGTGGAGGTAAATCATGCAGTGGGGTTAGAGCCCTGTGAACATGGGAAGTGGTGAGTTTTACCACTTTCTGGATTTTTGTGGTGAGGTAGTCAATCGCACATACAAGATTGGTGGGAGTTGTCAGGTCTAGGTCCGGCCTGATGCTGTTGTTGAGGACCCATGTAAATTTGTCCCCATTGGTAACTGTGACAGTAGAACAGACATCATAGGACATTGCAACACCAGTAAGGTGTAGAATGACCAGGTCATGATCAGAAGTTAGGTCGTGTACCGTTTCCAAGAAAAACGGTAGAGCAATGTTTTTAAAAATGGCCACATCCAAAATGTTCAGTTGGTAGTTGGAGCAGACTGGTATGTGTGTAGCCCATAGATGGACAGTGCCAAGTTATCTTCTAGCTCAAGGAGGAGGAGACCCTTGGGATTGGAGACAGCAGAATACCATGCTGGATGTTTGGCATTGAGATCAGCCCCAATGATAAGTTTGTCAAATGATGTCAGCTTGCGGAGGTCGGCCTAAAGGAGTGGTTGGTTAGGGCTGAAATAAGCTGCAGCAAATGTGATTGCCTCAAGGCAGGTGGAGGCAGTGACAGCTATGGCCTCTATGCAGTCCAGTGGCTAATGAGCCTCTTTGTTGTGGACCAATGCTCTGTGGAGGAACACGGCTGTGCCTCCACCAAGGCAATTGAGCTGGTCATTCCAATAGCAGACCATGTTGCATAGGCGAAACTCGTCTGTTGGCTGAAGGTGTGCTTCAGTAACAAGGAGAATATCCATATGGTAGCCAGGGATGAAGATGTTCAGTTCAGTCTTCATCCTCTTGATACCATTGGCATTAAGAATGCACATGACTAGATACCTAGGCAGATGCTGGTAGTGTCTGCCATTATAATAAGCTCTGACTGAGCCCTTCAACCAGGGCAATGACCTTCATGAGCCCAGCCTCCGACCGACGTATTTTTCGAGCCGTGTCACGAGTAACTGCCCTGATGTGGGGTTTCGTGGAAAAGGAGATGACCTGCAGGATTTCTCGTATGTCGTCCCAAAAGTATGTATCGGACTCCACAGCTAGGGGTATTTCCCGGGTGGGTCTATAGACGCTGCGACAAGCAGGCACAGGTAGAGGACATACCACACCGACAGGTTGAGCCACTTCAGCAGGTGGTTGTGAGGATGCTGTAGCTGGTCCTTTCGTTTGGTGATCGTTAGTGGGCGCCACAGGAAACAGACAAGGAGCAGGAGACAGAGTCACATTAGCACAGGTGGGCATATGGGACAGAACTGAAGGGGGCTCTTGTGTTGCAATTGCAGTTGGAGTCTGAACATCCACCGTTGGAGGGACCTCAGGTTGACCCTGGACAAGGGGGAAATGGGTGAGGTCCCCTGGGGGTGTGTGGAGGGGGCCGATTCAACTGAGGTTTCTGGGAGGGCAGGAAGACTTTAGCGCCTTTTGATAGACAGGGCACCCCTTCCTGGAGGCCAGATGGTCGTTGTCATGAGAAGTGCGCTGACATCTGGCACAGGTGGGCTTCTCTGAGGCTGGGAGGGTGCACGTCTCCGATGCATGCGGTCCAGCACACTTGACACACCACAATGGCAAGGAACAGTAATTAGCAGTAACTGGGAACCACATGGAGTTCACCATTCATAATTAGCAGTGTGGCCCATATGCTAGCACCTACGGCAAATGAAGGGCCCAGTGTGGCCTTCATAGGATTCAATGTGCACTTTAGTGCCCGGAAGATACCGGTAGATCCTTTCAATATTATCTCCTCTAGAGCGGGAGACCACATGTGTGGACAATGGGATTAACCTGCGGGTCTCAGTGTCCCTTTTGCTGTAATGATGGACCAAAGGGTCCAAGAAGTTGAGACGGAGCAGTTTGCTCCTGACATCCACTTCCGTAACTTCAGGTGGCAAGTGTGTAATGACAGTTGTTGTCACCAGGAACTTGGCGAGTGTAATAAGGCACTTCCCATGATTTGATGAAGTCAAGGACAGCAAGGTAATCTTCTTTGCTATCAAGGAGGTACTGGACATGGTCCTTCTGAAGACAGCCCTCAATTTGCCACCGAAGAGGCGTTGCAGTTCAGTGTTCAGCTTTAGGTGATTCTTTAGACGGTATACCACAACTGGAGGGATTTTCTCCTTTGGTGGTGCAGACGATGGAGCCTGAGAAGTGGGACCAGAATCGGGACCCACGTCCATGGAATCATCGGGTGCAGCTTGCCCTTCAGAGGGCACGTCAGATTCGGAACCACCGCCACCGCGACGAGCGCATTTGGATTTTCTGCGACAGTGTGGACCGACAGCAGTGAAGTCCTCAGAAGGCCCGTCAGGCCGGCTAGACAGAGTAGACGCAGCAGCACTCGGTGGGGCGGCAAATTGATGGTGCGTTGGTGGCGCAGTCAGAGGAGACATCAGCATTGGGACCCACGTCCTTGGCTGAAACAGGTGTGGCTTTTTCTGGAAGGGAAGCATCCGAGCCAGAGCCATTGCCGCTGCAACGAGCACGTGCGGACGAGTGGTAGGGTACGGTGACGGCACGATCTAACAGAGGTGACGGCCTCGGAGGGCCCATCCGCTCAGTGAGAGGAAGCGGACGAAGCAACCCGATGAGGGGCATCCAGGTGGAGGTGAGTTACTGCAGGTGACTGATTCGAGTGCGAAGGACAAACATCAGGTGAGAGGTCAATCGGCAGGAGACCAGGTGAACTTTCAGACGATGACGACAAGCAGTCCCGCATACGGGGGTGCGGGAGAGGAACACTTCAATCGGCGTCAGTGTCTGAGGTTATGGAGACTTTTGGTGGTCGGTACGCCGCACGCGGCCCTTGGCCCGTTGGGAGGTGGTAGAACGGGCGCCACCAGCAGCACGCTGCTTGACAGGCGCCACACTGCCACACGGGGCGGCGGAGGAGTCGCCCAGCCGCGACCTCGAGGTCCGGGCGTTATTCATAATAAACCCTGGCTGTAACGGCTTAGCCAGGTTGGTACCTACGACAACGCCGATAAAGATGCACACCAAAAATAACGCCTAAAAAGGCAGTAACAAATCATGGCGATGAAACGACAACTCAACGCCGTAGAGAATACCCGTGAACGTAACTAAAAATCTACGCGCACAACCGCAAGAAAACGTGCTGAACACTACGGGACTCCAACCCATTCTTGAACGACTCAGTGTCTCTGTTTTATATATATTGCAGATAGTTCAACCTATTGCAGAGTGCCTCACACATTTACTTCTTTCTCTTATGTTGTGTGCATAACTCGACTGTTTTCTTATTCGTTCTCTGTTTATGCAATATACTTCATTAACTGTATAATCTTGCTCATGCACTGCTACATGGTTTTATCATTCTCTTTGAGCTGTGGTAAAAATTGCTGTTTTGAAGAGCGCGCCGCAGCGCGTAGTGTGAAGCAGTCGCCCTCCGTTTCTGGCGGTGGCGCCGCTGTGGCAATCGCAGCTTTGGTGTCTCCCTCTGGTGGGAAAGGGGAAAGGTTGCCTGTTCACGTGCATTTAAGGGGCGCTATGAGCTCGCCTGTCGGTCAGTTTGGGTCAGTCTCTCGTCCGCATTTGTTAAGCACTTAGTGTCTCTCTGTCGTTCGGATCGATACTATGTATGTGGTTCGGATCAACCATCAAAGCCGGCAAAACCAGTCTTTCCACTCTGTCAGTAAGAGAATTCAGCGAGTGGTCGCCCGGTCGGGGCTTAGTTCCTGCATCTGAGTCTGCGCGTTAAGCCGCCAGTCTGCTCGAGTTTGCTCAGGCAATGGTAATTGGCGGTTTGATCGATCGGTTGGTCCGTCGCCCACTGAGACACAAGATGACTTGTCCGTCTTGAGCGTCGGCTCATGTGAGGTCGCCACGTGAGTCCAGTGGGCCTCGGCGTATAGCGAGGGGTAGTGACTTCGCGGTCGACACGAGAACAACAGGAGTCAACCCACGACATCAGTCTGGCCTGTGCGAGCTGCGACACCGTGAGACGGGAGATCAGCGCGCCATCCTGCGTCCATTGAAGCGACTGGCAGCGGACGGTTCGGGAGAGCGATTTGGGGGTGCTGCGCCAAGTGTTTTCGAGAAATCGCAGTTTATTAGAAGTTAAGTGATTGGTGATATGTTGTCTGATTTACTCTTGTTAAAGAGTCACCAGCCATTTTGCTTTGGGGTCGTCCCACCGTTCTCCGTTTCACCACCCAGGGGAAGGTGGTTGTTTATAAACTGGGTGGTCCGTTTTTTCCCTTGCTGAGTAGGGGCGGGTTAGAGCAACCAGTGGTTTGGGTTGTTCAGTAATCTCCCTATCAATCTACCGTACGTTAGTAACTGCCTCTGTCATGTTTGTCGGATTTGGTGTGTTAACGAATTTATCGCTTGGAGTGTAACGGCCTAATACCTGAAATATGTTTTGATCTTTGGAAACTTTGATATTACTGCCTATGATTTTGAGAGGCGGTATCTGTGTACTATTGTTTGGCCAACCTTGTAGAATTTTATATAACATTGCATTTCATGGGCTTTTATTTAAATGATCATTTAGTATATCAAGTTGCCACCCTTTCACAGTAAGACTTTTCTTAGAAGTTAAAATCAAGTTGCACTTCCGGTGGCAAGGTTAATATTTTGATACTTAGTGTTTTGTACCATTTCCATCCCTCCCACGGGGAGGGATGGCGGGGTGGGGCGGGGTGCACAGTTTGTGTGCTTGTGTAAATTATTAAAATTCTTAGTTTAAAGTTATCTGGTATGTTGCAGATTGGCACCAATGTAGTCTTTCAGAGACTGTTGTGAGCGCTCGTAACTACGGCCGTATCAAAACGGAGGCGCAAGGTTCTCTGCCCGAAAGCTCATACAGTCAAAACTTGTTTCTAAATGCCTCTGAATTGTAACTTCGATGTTTAGAGGGTGCTCTCTGATTATAATTTTAAATCTGTTTCTTTTAAAAAATGCTTTTAGGCACTATTAAAGTGAATAAAATTCCCATTTGTTAAAAGGAATTTGGTTATGATTTCATCAGTTACTCCCTGGCAACTACTTCCATGCTTACATGGTGTAATTAAATATGTTAATGTTCTTGATGAATCGCTAGTAAGTAAAATAAGTTCTTGAGAATGTTGTTGTTGTTGTTGTCTTCAGTCCTGAGACTGGTTTGATGCAGCTCTCCATGCTACTCATCCTGTGCAAGCTTCTTCATCTCACAGTACCTACTGCAACCTACATCCTTCTGAATCTGCTTAGTGTATTCATCTCTTGGTCTCCCTCTACGATTTTTACCCTCCACGCTGCCCTCCAATGCTAAATTTGTGATCCCCTGATACCTCAGAACATGTCCTACCAACCGATCCCTTCTTCTGGTCAAGTTGTGCCACAAACTCCTCTTCTCCCCAATTCTATTCAATACCTCCTCATTAGTTATGTGATCTACCCATCTAATCTTCAGCATTCTTCTATAGCACGACATTTCGAAAGCTTCTATTCTCTTCTTGTCAAAACTATTTATCGTCCATGTTTCACTTCCATACATGGCTACACTCCATACAAATACTTTCAGAAACGACTTCCTGACACTTATGTCTATACTCGATGTTAACAAATTTCTCTTCTTCAGAAACGCTTTCCTTGCCATTGCCAGCCTACATTTTATATCCTCTCTACTTCGACCATCATCAGTTATTTTGCTCCCCAAATAGCAAAACTCCTTTACTACTTTAAGTGTCTCATTTCCTAATCTAATTCCCTCAGCATAACCCGACTTAATTCGACTACATTCCATTATCCTCGTTTCGCTTTTGTAGATTGTTAATCTTATATCCTCCTTTCAAGATACTGTCCATTCCCTTCAACTGCTCTTCCAAGTCCTTTGCTGTCTCTGACAGAATTACAATGTCATCGGCGAACCTCAAAGTTTTAATTTCTCCTCCGAATTTTTCTTTTGTTTCCTTTACTGCTTGTTCAATATACAGACTGAATAACATCGGGGACAGGCTACAACCCTGTCTCACTCCCTTCTCAACCGCTGCTTCCCTTTCATGCCCCTCGACTCTTATAACTGCCATCTGGTTTCTGTACAAATTCTAAATAGCCTTTCGCTCCCTGTATTTTAACCCTGCTACCTTTAGAATTTGAAAGAGAGTATTCCAGTTAACACTGTCAAAAGCTTTCTCTAAGTCCACAAATGCTAGAAACGTAGGTTTGCCTTTCCTTAATCTATTTTCTAAATAAGTCGTAGGGTCAGTATAGCCTCACATGTTCCAACATTTCTGTGGAATCCGATCTGATCTTCGCCGAGGTCGGCTTCTACCAGTTTTTCCATTCGTCTGTAAAGAATTCGCGTTAGTATTTTGCAGCTGTGACTTATGAAACTGATAGTTCGGTAATTTTCACATCTGTCAACCCCTTCTTTCTTTGGGATTGGAATTATTATATTCTTCTTGAAGTCTGAGGGTATTTCGCCTGTCTCATACATCTTGCTCACCAGATGGTAGAGTTTTGTCAGGACTGGCTCTCCCAAGGCCGTCTGTAGTTCCAACGGAATGTTGTCTACTCCCGAAGCCTTGTTTCGACTCAGGTCTTTCAGTGCTCTGTCAAACTCTTCACGCAGTATCTTATCTCCCATTTCATCCTCATCTACATCCTCTTCCATTTCCATAATATTGTCCTGAAGTACATCGCAATTGTATAGACCCTCTATGTACTCCTTCCACCTTTCTGCTCTCCCTTCTTTGCTTAGAACTGGGTTTCCATCTGAGCTCTTGATATTCATACAAGTGGCTCTCTTTTCTCCAAAGGTCTCTTTAATTTTCCTGTAGGCAGTATCTATCTTACCCCTAGTGAGATAAGCCTCTACATTGTTGCATTTGTCCTCTAGCCATCCCTGCTTAGCCATTTTGCACTTCCTGTCGATCTCATTTTTGAGACGTTTGTATTCCCTTTTGCTTGCTTCATTTACTGCGTTTTTATATTTTCTCCTTTCATCAATTAAATTCAGTATTTCTTCTGTTACCCAAGTATTTCTGCCAGCCCTCGTCTTTTTACCTACTTGATCCTCTGCTGCCTTCACTACTTCATCCCTCAGAGCTACCCATTCTTCCTCTACTGTATTTCTTTCCCCCATTCCTGTCAATTGTTCCCTTATGCTCTCCCTGAAACTCTGTACAACCTGTGGTTCTTTCAGTTTATCCAGGTCCCATCTCCTTAAATTGCCAGCTTTTTGTAGTTTATTCAGTTTTAATCTACAGGTCATATCCAATAGATTGTGGTCAGAGACCACATCTGCCCCTGGAAACGTCTTTCAATTTAAAACTTGGTTCCTAAATCTCTGTCTTAGCATTATATAATCTATCTGATGCCTTCTAATATCTCCAGGATTCTTCCATGTATACAACCTTCTTTTATGGTTCTTGAACCAAGTGTTACCTATGATTAAGTTATGCTCTCTGCAAATTTCTGCCAGACGGCTTCCTCTTTCATTTCTCTCCCCCAATCCATATTCACCCATTATGTTTCCTTCTCTCCCTTTTCCTACTCTCGAATTCCAGTCACCCATGACTTAAATTTTCGTCTCCCTTCACTACCTGAATAATTTCTTTCATTTCATCATACATTTCTTCAATTTCTTCGTCATCTGCAGAGCTAGTTGGCATATAAACTTGTACTACTGTAGTAGGCGTGGGCTTCGTGTCTATCTTGGCCACAATAATGCGTTCACTATGCTGTTGGTAGTAGCTTACCCGCACTCCTATTTTTTTATTCATCTTTAAACCTACTCCTGCATTACCCCTATTTGATTTTGTATTTATAACCCTGTATTCGCCTGACCAAAAGTCTTGTTCCTCCTGCCACCATACTTCACTAATTCCCACTATATCTAACTTCAACCTATTCATTTCCCTTTTTAAATTTTCTAACCTACCTGCCCGATTAAGGGATCTGACATTCCACGTTCCGATCCGTAGAACGCCAGTTTTCTTTCTCCTGATAACGACGTCCTCTTGAGTAGTCCCCGCCCGGAGATCCGAATGGGGGACTATTTTACCTCCGGAATATTTTACCCAAGAGGACGCCATCATCATTTAACCATACAATAAAGCTGCATGCCCTCGGGAAAATTTACGGCTGTAGTTTCCCCTTGCTTTCAGCCGTTCGCAGTACCAGCACAGCAAGGCCGTTTTGGTTATTGTTACAAGGCCAGATCAGTCAATCATCCAGACTGTTGCCCCTGCAACTACTGAAAAGGCTGCTGCCCCTCTTGAGGAACCACACGTTTGTCTGGCCCCTCAACAGATACCCCTCCGTTGTGGTTGCACCTACGGTACGGCCATCTGTATCGCTGAGGCACGCAAGCCTTCCCACCAACGGCAAGGTCCATGGTTAATGGGGGTAGGTCTTGAGAATATTCTCTGAAAATAAATCACAGTTCGCTTTTCTTGGAAAGGCGTGCCGCAGGGTACTAACTGCCCTCTGACGGCCACGTTCGTCTGACCATCTCTCGCCTATGCGGCGTTCTGACGTTAGTGCCAACAGAGGGCGCCGAGGGCGCTGATTATGTGTGGCCGTGTTTTCATTCATTCGGCTTCTTTAGCTATTTGTTTCGCAATTTTTATATTATTCTCTCTACTAAAAAGCTGTTTGTTACTGACGTCATTATCTGTAATATCTCCACGTCAGCCTCTGTGTTTTCCTTTTTAACAATCTAGCAGTTGTCGTGTTTTATGTCATTGATATTTGTTACAGTAATGTCTCATTTCGTATAAGCCCATTACGGACTTCACTGATTGTATCCCCCTTGGTTTTACATTGTACAATTATTGAATATGTGTAACCTACAGTAGCGATATCTGGCGTACTTGCAACACAAAAATGTTGTGGCTACTGTACGGTGGTTTGTTTTGAACAGTAGTGCTGCTGAGAAGATGACTCTTGTATTTTATTATTTATGTATGCTGGCATTGCTTCTGTGTTTAGGATTTCACGATGCAACTATGGCTTCAGTATATTAGGACATGTTTTTGTAAAACAGGGATGCATCGTATTTATAGCACACAAATACACATATATGCCACTAATACTCTTAATATGGTCTATTTTATTGTTTTAAGATACACACAATCTGCTAGTTGTACTTGTGTTAACGTATTTTTCTGCATATCTGACCTGAAACCGTTGGTCTGATGACATAAAAGCGTTACCATAGACGTGAAGTAAAGGAAAGTTGCTTACTTTGTTTGTGAGTTTGTTCTGTGTTGTGACATCTTGTTTCTTCTCTTATATATTCCAGATTGTTCTGCGTTAAGGTGTTCAGTCTGTGTTGTGTTAATGTTTGTCAGGTTTGTGTTTAATGTTAATATTCCTTTTATTTTGTTGTTTAGTTTTGTGACTTACTGTTGCATGCAATGTTTGTCGTTGTTTAGTTTATGTTGCCTTGGTACGTTTTGATAGTTTTATTTGTTGAGAGGCACTGTGTTGAATCAATGGAGAGTGTGTAGAAGTGCTGTTTGTTCTATGGGTTGGTTTATTTCATTTCTAGGACTGGTGGACGACAGTATCAATTGTGGGTTTATAGTTCGATTTATGGTTGTATCTACAAACGTGATTTAAGTTTTCTTTCAATTGCGACTTTTCTTCTTAGGTATCTAGTTAATGTCAGTAAGTTTTAAGATTTTTGAGGTCGTCTATAAGAGACGAATTAGAGACCAAAGTTGAAAAACTACATTCGTCAGGGTTTTGGTGAACAGATTATGTACCCGCTTTAGTAATGCGTATCAGAGAAGAAAACTGCTCCCAGGTCAACAGTGGACTGTATTTACATGAATATGGATTACCAATGGAGTCTGCAGTTCCAGGAGCCTCAGTAAATATTTGTTGAAACATGTTGGACAGATCATTACCATAAAAATAACTGAAGAATGTAATATATATAATACTGGTGCAAAGTTATGGATGACATCCTCTGCCTAATAGCTGAATTAATACATGCTAACATTAACAATGTACTTATAAAGATAAAAGTCGCAATTTAAAGAGAACAATTATCTTTCTAGATACAACAAAAATAAGCACATATTCGAAATTTACTGTAAATCCACAAACCTACAAAAACAAGCAGTACTTTCACATATTCTCTTTAGACTGATCACAGTGCCACTCAACAGATGAAACTACCAAAACGTACTGAGACAACATAAACCAAATAGGAACAAACACAGTCACAAATCTAAGTAACAAAAATAAACGAAGAATACTAATATTAGACATAAAGCTACCAACAATAACAAATTGCAGAGACTTAACACCATAACACAGAATAATGAGGTAAATATAGAAGACGACTAAGATGGTACAAAACAAACGCACAAACAAAAATAGCAATATTTTCAAAAGAAATTGCATAAACACGGCATACCAGTAAGATAATTCCATCCAAAAATGCATTTAAAAACTGACAAGAGTCACAGGCTTAAACCAGACCGCATGATTAGACCATTTACGAAGTAACACGTGTACTGGGAGTTACCTTGGTCAAACAGGTAGGCCAAATATCAGATACAAAGAATAGATGAGAACAGTGAAATAAACCCCTTCACAGCTACGGAGTATCTCAGAACAATCACAAGCCATCCTATAGAGAAGACAAGGTAATGAGAATAAACCGTAACACACCCTTCATCGCAAGAAAATTATATAGAAAAAAGCAAACGTGAAAAGAAACCCCCTTTAAACGACCCAAGTTTACATGAGAACAACCCAGTTTATCTACATCAACAGACAAAATAGTAAAACATCTCGCCAAGAGTTGATGATCGGTGTAATGTCGCACAACTCTTTCGCCTCGTCCTCCACGATTCCCTTAAAATAACCTATAAATGAGAAATCCAAACACCTAAAATACTTTATCCCCTTTGTTGCAGCTATTACATCCACAATTCTTTCTTCAGTCCCCTCCCTGCCAAGCTACAATCCCATCTTCCCAAATGTTGTAACATTACATTGAATGAAAGAAAAATATAAAATCGTGTTGTGAAAATGTGTATGTTTTGTACGTTAAGTGAGTGTGACCTCAAACCCATGGCTGAGTAAGAGGAGAACGCAAATTTCGATCGGAGAAAATAATGACTAATAAATTAAATTTAAATTTTGATGTGAAAAGTTTTTTATCTACGGGTATTACATATAGAAACAAAACTGTATCATTCGAGATTAAGTAAACTGAAGAAATCAGTGTTACCGGGAACGTATCTAGAACAATTAATATAAATTGCACCAATGGAAAAGCATTTGAATTAAAACACTAAAGTAACATTGTTCCGTATCATTTGTTAGCTCCTTAACTTCCATAACTGCAGGTGTACTTTCATTGTTTACGATAACTGAGCAGATTTCTTCATTGCCTAGCTGCCAGGTGACAAACTGTTACTAAAATTTTCACTCATTATGCAACAATTTTCTGATGTAGTGCACGCTCGTTGGAAAAATACGAGACAAGTTTTCGTTCGTGTGTCATGTGTGTTCGCACTTTTGAATTCGAGAATGTTAATGATGCTAAGGTAATGTCACTTAGTTGCTAAACGTAGAACACAATAAGAAATCGTTTCGAGAAGACCATTTAAAACTGCGAAAGGTAGAGGTTGTAGATGGAGCGGTAGCAGTACCGATATTCGATGACGTTATTCGGGTGAATTACGGAAAACTAAAATAAAGGCGACTGGAAAAGAGTTAACAAAATCTAGAAGACATTTACAAATATATGTTTATATTTTTTTAATAATTTGAAATCGATTTTCAAATTTTAAATGAAACTTTCTACAAAGAATTTGGGTCATCCGGTCATCGGTGCCAGTTAATGACGTACGTTTTGTTGTCTGGGTGACGTGGAGGTACCGCCGTTCTGTCTTCCTCCACCCTTCCCTACCTGCACCAACATCTAGAAGCGGCCACCATTCCACTCGCGCCATTGTGCGTGCAGAGTCCTCTGACAACAAGCAGCGATCAGACAGGCACAAGTGCTTTGGTAAGACTGCGGCGAAAAATCATCTCGTACTGTTATCTTTTTTCTTTTTTGCGTTTTTAGTTCCTCTAACTGATTAATATTATATGCTAGTGTCTTTGTGCGTACTCTAGCTAGTCCTTGTCAGGTCTTCTCCCGACATGAACACGCGTGTTAATACTATGATTTTAGTCTGTGCCATGTCACCATACTAAGCTTCGATATCGTTACTGACGACATGTGTTCGTCATTTGCAGGCTGCACTTATTTGAAGTAGAGTGATGTTATGGTGGCTTTGCAAAGACGCGTCTCTGATTCGTTGCAGCTTTGACCTTCTCTGCTACCTCGTAAGACAAATGCGGCTACGGATGTGGAGTGCCATTTTATGTTTCTGCTTGATATCTCTTTTAGTATTTGGTAGTCCATTTCGTTTCTCCGTTTCTGTACTTCCGTCGAATTCCCTTCACTTCGTGTCTCCATGTCATCCTGTGAGATTTCTTGCAAATTTCTGAAATTTGCTTTATAATTGTATATGTCGTTCACGAAGCTCTAGAGCATGGGTTGCTTCATTCATTATTCAAAGACCTTTTTCTTTGCTGTGCCGTGTTAGTGCTTTCGTATATGCTGAACGTCCGCAGCTCGTGGTCGTGCGGTAGCGTTCTCGCTTCCCGCACCAGGGTTCGATTCCCGGCGGGATTGGGGATTTTCTCTGCCTCTTGATGACTGGGTGTTGTTTGCTGTCCTTAGGCTAGTTAGGTGTAAGTAGTTCTAAGTTCTAGGGGACTGATGACCATAGATGTTAAGTCCCATAGTGCTCAGAGCCATTTGAACCAAGCCATTTATACGCTGAACAACCAATGCTCATTTCATTGTCCACAGTTACGGTGGAGCTACTGATTCCAGTACCTCTAAGACGAGTCAATATGTTTATACCTGGTAAGTATTTTTTACGAATAGGCATATCGTGAAAGTTTTCACTGCCTAATCTTCAGTGCTATTCTCATCGTTTCTTTGGAACTGAATTATTTTGATTTGGTAGCTTTTAATTCCATTGGGTCTTCTGTCCATACCGCATTGTTTTTTTTTTATATTTGCTAGTTCACGTACAATCATGTTCACTTGCAATTAAATAGAAGTGAAGGAGTACATCATTACTCAATTTTTATCTACGTGAGGTGTTACGCTGCATGGATCCTGAATTAGGATTATAAATTTAATGTTATTAGCTGCTTCATTTGTTGTTCTTCAGTTCATGGAGTAATCTTGCAGCCTGTTTCGTCTTCATAAAATCTGCTGGTATCTCTTTCCTTTAGGGATATAATCTTATGTGTGTCATCCTTTTTTGTCATTCTTTCAACACGGTTCTTCGATTTTTTTACGCAGTATTCTATTCTTTCATCCATGAAGAATGTGTGTGATTATTTGATCTGTTAGAGTACATTCTTTTACTCTTCTTAAAAATTTAATTTCACCCGAAATTGTCCTTTGTTGTTTGGTACTGTCCACGTCTCACTTCCGTATGTGGGATAGGTGGTGTGTCTTTGTATCTGGGTTGTCGTTCTGTCCATGGTGTGGCGACTTGCTAATTATCGTAGGGAGTAACATTTTTCTGAATTTGAAGTGACTGTTTTTCAAATTATATCGAAACCTGAAAATAAGCACATTAATATAGTAAATTTAATTACTTTGTAGAAGGTGCAGTCTGTGACGTTTCCGGAATTTTTTTGACGTCTATCGCCCAATGTCGTGCTTGGGGGAGAAGGTTAGTGTTTAATGTCGTGTCGACAGCGAAGTCATCAGAGAGGGAGCACAATCTTGTGTCAGAGAAGGATGGAGGAGCAAAGCTGCCGTGCCCTTTCGAAAGAACCTCACGACATTTGCCTTAACCTATGTAAGGAAATCGCAGGGAACCTAAATCGGGATGGCTGGACGCGGGTTCGAACCGTCATCCTCTCGAATGCGAGTCCAGTGTGCTGAGGACACTGCTACCGGCTCCGGGTCCTGCTCGGTGTACGCCCTCTTACAAGTTAGACAGTACCGCGCCGCTGGAGGAGCCAAAACAGAGTGGCACTGTCCGTCTCCACTCTGACAGTGGACTTGACTGTTCTGCTTCGGCCCCTGTAAAGGCGTGCTGCGGTGCTCTGGCGCCGGGATTCCCGTGTGTGGCACGACTGCACGCGTGTGCCTGCAGACGGGAACTAAGTTTTTTTTTTTTTTTTGTTTTTTTTAAAAAAAAAAGCTAGGGTATCAGTGTTAAGTCATGGCGACAATTTCGTTTGAACTTTGGGCAATACGTGGATGTCGTGTTCAGTGGTGAAGCATCTGAGTTCATACGGTGCGAGCAAGCCACGGCAGCTACAGTGCACTGATAGTACACGTTTCACTCTAGAGTTAGACACATTTTAGAGTCGCCGTGGGATTTACTGAATGCCTTACAGTTATATGCATATGCGTGCGCCAGGGAGCGTGCGCGAGCTCTTGTTTATTTTTATCTTATATTGAACTAACGAGCAGCAAAGACTACCGTCCGCAACAGTTTGGCGAGGTAAGCGGCGACGCAGTCGGGAGTCGCCAGCGCGCGAGGAGTAGGGAGAGGCGGTGCTGGTCTTGCAGGACCACCGGGGCGGAGTGTGACCAACACCGACTCAAAGGAAGGCCTCGGCGCTTGGTGGCGTCACGTCAGCTAGGCACGGCGAACGCCAGGTCTGTTGCAGGCAGAAACGCCTGGGCGTTTCTATCACTATAAATCTCTTATTTTTGGACAAAATGTTTGGTATTGTTTTGGATTCTGCAGTTTTATTTAGCTGAAAGATTTTCATACTATCGTAAAGCTACAAATGAAGATCATAGTTCTGTATTACTGAGTCCTGTGGAATCAAGTGTAGATCAATATGAGAAGATGCTTTGCCCCATTGCAAGCTTCGGAAATTTTACATTCAATTAACTATATTTACTTGATCCATTTTGCTATCGAAACTTACCCCAACCCCCTTACAATGAACTCGTTTCTTTTATTTATTTATTTATTTTCGTTTGACATAGCCACTGGAAATGTGAAATAATTTACATGGGTAAATGTCCAACTGTTGCCAGTCATTAGACTACAGTCGTTTTCAACGAAAGGAATTCTAAACAGGAAACAAAATCGCTTCATACATCGAAAATACTGCTGAGCTTAAACTTTTTTTAAACATGCACATTAGAAAAGTTAAATATTTCCCTCTTGCAACTGAAAGGAGGAACTTTATAAAAAAAATTATTTGATAAAACAAGTATCTCTTTAGCCTCTTCTTCTGTCCCCCACACCCGCCCCCAAAGTGTACAATCGCAAGGTATTTCATTAACATTCAGTGCTCCTCACCCCATAGTCAACCAAGATACCTAAAGAGGAGCACCAATACGTTCACAGTTTCTTGTAAAATCAACCCAATACAAACGTAACTTCCTCAGATTTACAAATAAGGTAAAGAAGCACGAATTCTGTTGCTGCTGGACCATGAAGTTTTTTTTGTATGTCAATCCTTAAAACAGGCGGAAATTTAAGTTCATGCGTACACTATTTGTTAAGAAGTGTAATGAACTGCACAATTAATTGATTGCAGAAATCTCTCAGAATGTGTGTTGGTCAACTACCGCCAATAGTTTGACATTTTCCTGTGTCAAGGAGGGAGACACCACCATGATGAGTATGCCTGCAACAGACCTGGCGTTCGCCGTGCTTAGATGACGTGACGTCACCAACAAGCGCCGAGGCCTTCCTTTGAGTCGGTGTTGGTGTTACCCAGGCCGCGAGGACGTGCAGGAGTGTGCGTGTGCGCGCGCATGTGCACGAGGGGCGGCGGCGGGTGCACCGCGCTTACTCGGCCGCCGCAGGGCACTGTGAGCCGACGAGTACTGGGACACGTGGCCAGTGAGCGCCACAGTCGAAAAACCTGCCCTTTGTGGTGGTGTGGCTGCCCAACGACGACGAAGGCGGCTCCGAGAACGAACCCGTCGGGTCGCTGGTCAGCAAGTGGCTCAAGTGGGGCCGCGTTGCGAACGAGTGCAAGGGCAGAGGCTGCGGTTGCGTCCCCGTCGTGCTCCCAGACGAGGAAGCAGCCAGCCAGTCGGCTGGCGGCTCCTTCCAGAGGGAGGGCGCCGGCCGCCCAGTCCGGACACGACTGCGGCTGCAGTAACGCATCTGGTGAGGCCCTCACTGCATTTCGCTCTGTACTGCTAACATAGCACGACGGCCATTACGACACGTACTATCCTTTTCCAACGGCTGTACAACAACGATCTTCTATATGCTGTAGAAAGTTATCTGACAAACTGTAAAGTTGATGCGTTAAGTTGTTCTGAAAGCAGTGTTAATATTCATGATAATAAAAGCGGGTTAAAAGCTGTGACCTATCTGGAGAAGTTATCCTTGCATTACTGAGCAACTGTTTCACCAGGTATACAGCCCAGTTTACCAAATTGCCAACCACGCTTACATTAATCACAATCTTAATACCCATCTTAAGGCAACTGGTGATCATATATACACACAATTAAACTGGTGCCTTATTTATGATTGTGACAACGTGAGTTTGTAATCTTACGGAACACATCAAATATGGAGCCAAGATTGGGAGACTGTATACAGCACTGCATTAATAAAATAACACACGAAGAACGTTGAAACATATGCAAGAGGAAATTAACCACAACCAACCGATTCAATATTCACCCAAAGAAGTTACGGTCGTAGCGCAATCCTGTCCGTCATGAAATTACCACACACTGATATACTACATTCATACTAATTGTCTGTGAAATCTTCTCGAAAAGATTAGCTGAGGCCTACTTGGATGATTACACGTGGTCAACTTGGTTTACACAAAGAGTGTAACTCCACATAAATTTTGATACTTAAAATAAATTAAATCGAATCACAATTCACAAAAGAAAAACCTCGAACTGGTTACTATCATACTATTAACCTGATGGGTCAAACAATTGTATAAGCACATGGTACTGGTCTCAAAGTACACCCCACGTGGGTTGAACATAAAGAAAAGTTGCTATATTGAAAAATATTGTCAAGACGAGACGTTATAATCTCACACACATTCTCATTTAAGACTGATGATCTTAGAGTTACGTATCATCAACACATGGTTCCACTTTGCTCACAAAGTACTGACGAAGCAACTACTGGAAGACATTCTGAACTTCACACTTTAATTACACTGCGTTGCAATTCAAGATAACATAAGATATTTTAGATCTAATCCTGAAACAAAGGTGATTAAATTTTCAGTTAGGCTGAACTTAAGAAATCCATTGTCCTGCGGACTTACCAGAGACGCGCTTAGCCGGAGATCTTACCACTTGAGACGATCGCTGAGGACAGACTGGCCTGGGCCCCTACCAAGGGTGCTTCCAGATACAAAACGGAAGTGACTAGATAGGCAGCTTCCTATACCAACATGACAAGGGACGGACAGGACCATACAGTGAATAGAAACCCCTTTGCTTTTAGAAAGCGTAGCTACCTGTTCCAATGTTGGTCCTTCTCTTGCAGACAGGTTTGTCTACTACCATCGAGCATGCAAGTAGAAATACATTTGCTAATTCATCCTTTGACACAGAAGGGAAGGGGGATGACAGTATCTGATCAAATACACTATATAAAAGAAGTCGGATGTAGGTTCCATATGAGACTGTGTCACATGAATTACATATAAACTGTGTTTTAAATTGTAGTAGTGCGACAGATCGTTCTTGTTTTTGTGTAAAAGTAACACTTTCCACTGCCCAGCCTGCTCCCAGATAGTCAGAAGCTCCACAGTAAATTTAGAAATGGAATGTATGCCGCAAATGACAACAGATTTAAGAAATTAACATGAAAGGAATCCAACAAAGACCTTTCAAAACCTCATTTCTTATTCTTTTTCTCGTGCCTTTGAACTTTACTAACGCAGGATCGGAATAATTAGGAACATATCTGTGATGGTTAATTTTAAGAGGCGGCCAGAAGCCCTTCCTCTCGCCACTTTAACCTATCCGTTTTCATAGAAAATGTTTAATTTATGTCATTCAAGTGATAAACCATTATTTTAGATGCGGTTCCTTTTGCGAGTTATACCTCAATCACCTGATTGGTATAAATTAGTGTAACAGACCGCAACGTGCCGTTGTGAGCTCTATTAATCTAAATCCAAGTGTGTGTAGTAAAGCTGTTTATCGAACTCAGTTCGCCCATAATGCTTGCTAGTATCGAATATGTTAGCTGTTGGTATGCAGTGACCGTTCTTTGTGTCAGAGCTGTTTTTGATATTCCGACGATGGGGCATCTGCAAGACGTGTCAATCGAGTTTCTGTAACAGGTCGAGTCTCCGTAGATAGCGCTCTGAGGTATTGTTGAGGTCGGCTCCGTCAAATATCTGCTGCTCCACATTTAACGAAACGGAACATCGGAACATTTCAAATATGTCTATCAGACGGCGACATTCATTCGCAAAGGCCGTCCACGAAACGGTACACCAAAGTCAAAGTTTCTCACAAAGTTCTGACAGATCATCTTACGGATGTTGTTCCGCAATAGACACAAAATATACCAAACCCAAGAAGGTTTTAGGTGCTACGATACTTGCACGAAGGCGCAGCCTACGCTCGGGGTTGTTATAACTTACTGAAATAATTTTCTTGAAATTAAACCAAGTTGGAAGATCTTAATGTCTAGACCGCAATTGCATAATTCAGATGACTAGCTAGTTTCGGCTTTAAGTAACATCCTTATTCAGATCTTGCACACACCCAGTCTCCGTTGAACATCAACTTCGTATACCAGTAGTAATCGTCATGTTGTTGCGTGCGTTTGTGTAAAAAGCAGCATGAATAAGGAAAATTATGAAACTAACAGAAACGTCAAGATTGGGTCAGGCTGTACTCGTGCTCTTACGAGACGCAGCTTGAACAAACGGCCTGTATGAGTAGAAGTTACATCTGTTTTCAGTGTAATTACCTTTTGATTTCAAATGCGGTTTAGTGAGGTCAGTCGGCCAGGACATATTAGGATTTTATTTCATCCCATAAGCGTTACGTGATGTAGCAATGGTCGTTTCATATTTTATGACTGCTACTACTTTATCAACCAGAGTGTTGAACCTTTCTTAGTTTTTACGCCGTTAAAATTGAAGCTTTTTCGCTGAATTTGCCTCTCATACATTTGCAGGTTAATGATCGCTATCTCTTTTAATGATATAGTCGGTTTGTTTAAACAGTGTGTCTGTAGTTGTGATATAAAACTTTGCTCAGTCTTTTTGTTGCTGTTAGCTTCCTAATTTTTCTTATTCATGGTGCTTTCTACATGAATGCACGTGACACCATGATGACTACTACTGGTGTTCCTAGCTCATTTAACCAGCATCCAGTACATCAGTGATCTGAATACGGTTGTTACAACCGAAACTACCTACTCATCTTAGTTATGTAAGTGCGGTCGAGCCATTCAAAGATTTAGATATTTTTACACTTTTAATAAACTACACAAATGCCTGATAAAGTCAGGCATTAGAAGAAATAATTTTCGTTAAATGATCTATTGTCAATAGTGTAAAAATCAGCTCCGTTGAAGGAGAACGATGAAATTGTTCCTGGAGTTATTTGGCACGTATTGAGAAAATAATTCCACAGAGTTATGCTAAGTATCTGCCCATTGTCTTGTTAACATTATTTGACCTTCAGTATTTGTACGTGTGTATTTTCTCTATAAAATAAACGTCGATATTTTGAAGTGTTTGCACGATGTTTATGCACTTGGTTCACTTCTCAGCAGTCAAGAATACAATTTACGAATATTTTACTTTGTCACTAGTAAACTTTATTGTGGCATTATCCCCTAAGTCTGATACTAAAACTTTTTTACCATGAGTGGCACTGCAATACCTCACTGTCACCGTTCAGCGCTGTGATACGCGAAGTGGCGTCGTCTTGCCGTTCCGTCCACTGTGAACGCACCACTGTTTGACGGTTACATCGTGCTGTGTTGCGTTGCATTCCGTTCAGTTGACGTCCACCGTGAATAGGCCTTTATAGTGTCTCGGGTTGCGCGGTCGACTATTTGCCCTACGTCACCAGCCGTTAAGTTCACAGGGGTATTCGACTGAATATTTATTGCAAATTACTTCTTTCACACATGTCAGGACTAATATCTACCTGCGGACATGAATTGTTTTTGTAAAGCTGACTGCTCGGTATCAGCATTTTGTCGTGATGTTAACAATTGTCCGTTAGTGACGTTCTACTAAAACTGGATGTTGGTCCTCACTAGCGTTCACTTCATGCAATTTGACGCACACGTGGGATGCTAGCCAGATTGAGCCTGCTGTGCATTCTCGCTGGAAAGTAGCGAAACTGCAGTTCAGACGTTGGTAATGCGAACAAATAGCTCGTTAGGAGGCTCCTTTAGCTGTCCGTGTCTGGCCCTCGATTGCAGGACTAACGCACTCTGCCGCTGTTTCCGGTTGCGACCTCACCTCTCGGAGTGAGATATACTGACTGGCTGCAGTGGGATGCTCACCATCGTCCTTTGGTTTTTGTACGAATAAAGGCTCCCCGTAGACTTCTCGCGAAGTTGCTGTTTTACGGTTTTCTTTCCATTGTTAGGTTTCGAGTTGTCCGTGGAGTTAGTGTGATTCACGTTTCCTTGCGTTGTCGTTGGGTAACACGTGTTTCGCCGCAGCGGGTCCTCAGATCAGCCTCACATTCACACTGCTAACGTTAAAAGCAAGGTTCTCTTCCAGTCTAGTATGAGAATTAACGCCCATTTACTCAAATTCGAGCACGTTCATGTGTTGCGTGGGCTCTCCAAGTCTACTTTGTTGTTCCCCGCCTTCCACTCTCCCTCAAAGATTCTGCTTTCGGCAATTGCGTATTTTGATCACAAATGCTTCAACTGACTTTTTTAACAGCCCCTGTCCCTTAAAATTACAGCTTCCGATCCACGAAAACAAGTACAATGAATTACAGTAGAAATTTGTAGGTGACTAGGATGCACAGTTTGTGGAAAGCGTTAGCATTGTCCTTTGCGGGTGTGAGACGTAGTGTGCTGCTCAGTGGGCATGAGTAAGTTTAATGACGTGCTATAATAAAATTCATCTTACGCCCCCTTTCGACATTACAGGTGCCTGGTATTCTTCCTGTTTACGTTGCCTCCCTGGAGTTTGGCTGATGGGATTAAAGGTTTTCATCAGTGATATGTTTCATTTAACTTACGTTTTACCATAAATTATATAATTTTTTACTAAATTTATGCCTGGATCTTCGATCTAAATGAAAGAATTGTTCTCTATCTTTGTATCAGTTATTTATAATTTTACATATTTTCAACTGCGATCCTCATGTCTCTACTCCAACATGATAAGCATCTATCTCATCTAATAATTTGCTCTAGAACCTGGCTTTCGGACAGTAGATGGGTTCATATCTAAATTATATAGACTACATATTTTATTTGCGTGCAACGCAGAACAGTCTCAACATCCATGTCTTCATAAGCTGTATTAGTCACCTGTGAGACAAACATGTGGCAATAAGTTTATGACTGGTAGATGAACATCAACAAAAGCAATACTAGGATAATGGAATGTAGTCGAATTAAGTCGGGTGATGCTAAGGGAATTAGATTAGGATATGAGGCACTTAAAGTAGTAAAGGAGTTTTGCTATTTGGGGAGCAAAATAACTGATGATGGTCGAAGTAGAGAGGATATAAAATGTAGACTGGCAATGGCAAGGAAAGCGTTTCTGAAGAAGAAAAATTTGTTAACATCGAGTGTAGTTTTAAGTGTCAGGAAGTTCTTTCTGAAAGTATTTGTACGGAGTGTAGCCACGTATGGAAGTGAAACGTGGACGATAAATAGTTTAGGCAAGAAGAGAATAGAAGCTTTCGAAATGTGGTGCTACAGAAGAATGCTGAAGATTAGATGGGTAGATCACATAACTATCAAGCCATAGAATTGGGGAGAGGAGGAGCTTGTGGCATAACTTGACTAGAAGAAAGGATCGGTTGGTAGGACATGTTCTGAGACATCGAGGGATCACCAATTTAGTATTGGAGGGCAGCGTGGAGGGTAAAAATCGTAGAGGGAGACCAAGAGATGAATACACTAAGCAGATTCAGAAGGATGTAGGCTGCAGTAGGTACTGGGAGATGAAGGAGCTTGTACAGGATAGAGTAGCATGGAGAGCTGCATCAAACCAGTCTCAGGACTGAAGACCATAACAACAACAGCAACAACAGGTAGTTAGGAATATATGATGCGCAAAGTAACGAATAGACAAATCGACAAATTCAGCCACGAAAAAAGTATCAGCCGTGCTGTATATCATGAGTTTGTCTGGAAAGAGAAATGAATAGTGCATCCTATAGTATTGAGTATAAAAATATATTTAGCGATTGCCTTGTGAACATTGAGAGCCTCGGATTGTATCTTACCCCCACGTAATACGACAGTATGTTAGTCAACAGAAGGATTCCCAAACCCAAATAGACAAACTTGTTGTGAGTACTATTTGTCCTGTTACCATTCCAGAGCCTACAGATTCCTGCCACTTGCCGAGTTGCTTAGCCATAACTCATTTTTGTATGAAGCCATAAGTCATTTTTCTGTAAGATACAGGGGATCTGTCACGCATTAAACGCAGTAAGCGATGGAGCTAACTGTTGAAAGTTTAACAATTTGTGCCGCGTTTCTGCTGTTGACTGGAATCCTTTGTTTTTTACCTACGAGGCTACACTTCCCTGCTACACCTGCAGGACAACGCAATTACCACGCATTTCTGTGCACAACTGCCTTACAGTGCTAAAGAAAATACTAAAAAAAAAAGTAACCATGTGAGACACAGAAACGGCGTGAGCGTTATTTATCGGTTCTACGAAAATCCGATGGATGAAACTGAATCCGTGAAACTGATTATTTGTGGATATGGATCTCTGTAGTCACGGCATGTAGAACAAAGAAGGTAAGAGGCGAAGGCCACCAAATTGAAAGTCGTTCACCTAAAATCTCCAGGGTTGTAATTAACAGTGGTCATTTAAGGATACATCTTTTAGTAAGGAGAATAAACAGAGTAGCAGAAACGAAATAAGTATACTTTCACTGTGAGTATACACCACCTTGAAGAAATTTAGCTACTAGGGTTACAGGAGTGCATTACACAAATGTGACGGTGACGCTAAATAAAAATGAAAATAGCGCAACAAATCATTTCATGTGTAGAAATTACAAATTTACTGAGTTAATTTCACATCGATTTTAATTTTGAAAGAACATTTTTAAGCTAAGATAAGAGACCTTTAGGTCTTCTATGCCATGAGACTTCCAAACTGTCACATAATTCGCCGACACATGTTCTATAGTGTTGTAGTTTCACTTAATGTATTGCCGCACTGTGTCAGGTAAAAGCGGAGCAGATGACGCGGGAGGACACGCGACGCACTTCCAAGAAATTCGTCAGCAGACATTGTGCGCGCGACGCGCGTTGTGGTAACCGTTGGTGACATCCGTTTACTCCCAAGTTTTTATACTTTAGGAGCGGAAAATGGAGGAGAAATTTAAGCATGTCGAGACCAAGGTAAGTCAAGGAAATTTTTCACTATTCCTTTTTAATAGTATGTACTAGTAGATACGCACCTAATAGCTTATAACTTTCATGTAGATTGTGCAGTAGAAACATTGTAGGTTACGTGGAGTAATGGCTTCTTCCGATAACATCTTTGGTGAAAATGGGGGTGCGGCATCTGTCACTACGAAAACGTACCGGTGACGCACTATTACTGTGGGACAGATGCCGCAATGCTTGCAATACTAACAGCAGTCCACATGTTTTTGTTTTACAGAAAAATGCCGAGAAAACGCATTAGGACACCACACAGGGCAAAGTGGACTGCAGAAGATCTATTAGAGGCAGTGAAACTAGTTTAAGAGGAAGGTTACGCTGTAAGGAAAGCAACTCGAATGAAAAATATATCAGAACGAACATTAAGGAGAAGACTTGCTACGCACAATTTCAAGAAAGCAGGGTATGGCCCATTATCATACTAGGGTGAAGATGCAGGAAGGAAACTAGTTGCCCATGTAAAGAAATTGCGACCATGTGGCTTTGCTCCCAAACAGTCAGACGTCAGGCAAATAGCTCCCAATTTAGCTGATCAAATGGAACTGAAAAACCAATTCAACAAGGAAAAGAGATTTGGAGGGAGAGATTAGAGTCTCTCATTTTTAGAACGCAGTGAGGGCGTAAGTATCACAAAAGCGCAAGCGCTTACTTTAACCAGAGCGATTGGAATGAACAGACGAAGTCAATTCTTACTTCGATCTGCCAAAACGAACGTTGGCTGAAAATGGCTTTTGGACAAACCAGATAGTATCTACAACGTAGACGAAACTGGTCTACAGTTAAACAATGAGCAATGGAGGGTTGCGGCAAAAGGAAGCAGAGGTGTCCATGTCATTACTACTTCTGAAAGAGGAGAGACAATGCTGTAATGGCGGGGGAAATCTCTTACCACCTTTACTGCATTTACAAAGGAGTGAATAATAAAACAAGACGCTGAAGACAATATGCCTGCAGGATCAGTTATGAGGAGAGAATCCGCTTGTCAACAGTGATATTTTCATGGTTTGGTTCAAAAACCATTTCCTTCCTAGAAAGGCGCCTGGCCCTGCTCTGCTCTGCTTCTGTTAGATGGTCATGCCTCTCATATGAGCTGTGTCACCCTTTTAGATATAGCTGTTAAAAATGAAGTGTCAATTTGTTTGCCTAGCCACACGACACTTTTTTCAACCACTACACTGATCATTTTTCAAGCCTCTGAAAACCTACTTTAAAGAAGCTGGTCATTCATGGATTGTAGGTAATGCAAGCAAAGACAGACGAATTACAAGGCAGCTGTTTCGACAGTTGTTCTTCAAAGGATTAACTCATTTTGCCACTGTCCAGATTGGTGTATCCGCATTTAGAGCTACTGGAATTATCCCGCTTGACAGAAGTAATTCCAGACCACGCCTTAGTTTCAGATTCCAGATGAGCCATCAACGTCAAGGTCTGAAACAAAAGTGTTAAGAGAACGCCCTCCTACCTGAAAACCTCGCACAAATTTGGCTGCTCATCGACGAATTGATCAAGGCAGCTGCTGTGTAAATGTCAACTCAGTGACACCTCATGGAGAGACTCCATCAAAATTGCTGGAAAAGATTTCACCAGTTCCTATACTGCCTCAGAGAAATCAATCCAAAAGAAAGCAATCCGCAACAAATACAAAATCTGATGATTTTATAGCAACGAAAAGATAGAAAATCACCGAAAGAAACAAAGGAAAAGGTCTCGTCCACAAAAATGTAGCCGCTAAAGGAAATCAAATCCCCAAAACTAGAGGGAAAAAACCGCCAAAGAGGCGAAGAAAACGAGTGTTTAGAGTGCCTTGACCTTTACCAAGAAACAACGTCTACCTCTATCTGGATTCAATGTGTAGGATGTTCTAGGTGGCTTAATGAATCATGCACACTCTATGAGAACATGTGTCGTTTGTGTGGAACACTTAAAAATAAACTTGAAAAAAATAAAAGTGAATGTCATTTTTAATGTATTTTCCCATTGGCCATCTGTCCCTTCCTTCTGCGGCATCTTGCCCGCCACTTACTAATTAATTGAAATTTAGAAGCCTTTGTACATCATGAGAATGTTTCTTTGTTATAAAGTTTTTGTAATGCGATGGTATCTATAATAAAATACAATGTTCAAATCATCAATCTTGCCTAATTTTATTGCGATTGAAGTGTTTATGTGTTGATAAAAATTAATCTGAAAAAGTGTGCGGCGTCTGTCCCGCCTTTACCTTACTGTAAGTTGCGACAGTGGTTGACTTACTACTGATATAATATGGGTAAAACAAAGACCTTAAGCCTGCCGGTGTGGCCGAGCGGTTCTAGGCGCTACAGTCTGGAACCGCGCGACCGCTACGGTCGCAGGTTCGAATCATGCCTCGGGCATGGATGTGTGTGATGTCCTTAGGTTAGTTAGGTTTAAGTAGTTCTAAGTTCTAGGAGACTGATGACCTCAGAAGTTAAGTCTCATAGTGCTCAGAGCCATTTGAACCATTTTGAACCAACACCTTAAGAAGTACGTAATTGTTTAGTATTTTACACATGGCAACGACAGACGGGAAAGGAACAGAACTTAATCCTACTTTCGGAATGAGGTGTTTAACATAAGCTTATTACTTCAACAGCCAAAAACATCGTTAAAAAGAACTATCTGCTGGTGGTATGATGTCTTCCGTGACCGGTCCCTGTGAATTTTGCGGGTGTAGCGGAATGTGGGTATTTTGTGTTGTTCGTTTTTTTTGTCGTTTTGTGTGGTTTGGGATCGCAGTGTGGGTTTTTATATGTTTATATTTAGCTTGTCCCCACCCTAAAACTCTCAATTCCCCGCACTTGTCCCGTTAGTTGATTGTATTTTTGAGGGAGATGTTACTGTCGTATTTATACGTATTTTCGTATTTGTTGTGTTTATGTAGAGACGTCAGAGGAGCCTTATTGGAGACGCAGAGAATGGTCATTTCCGCGACATTGATGACGTTATGGGTCGAAGCAGACAGGTGAAATCTGACGCTTCTGTACACCCTACAAACGTAATCCATATCTGATAAATGGATGTCTTTTGCAGTATGAATGAGGCAGGATTTCACGATTTATCTCATTTTGTGTCCCTCGTGGAAGTTTCGCTCTAGTTACGCATTTTTATTCAAATACGTAACGGATAAGACTGGAATGCGATAACCAAATTTTGATGTCAGTAGAAGACCGCCATAAACTATCACGATTTTACAGTTTTATCCTTTTGGTTGACATTATTGTAAGTTGCCTGGAAATAATTTGTGAGTATTAAGGAGTATTACGCACTGAGCTACACCTCTCGTCTCATGTTTGTGCGGTACCCCTGTCAGAAGGCACGTAGAGGGGCCGAGAGTCCTATGGTGCTGCCTACTGCTGAACTGTGTGCGAACCCTGGACCCTGCCTGCACGTAGTACAATACTGCAGAACGTGTTTGGCTCCCAGCTTCAAGACTAGGAATCGCACCTTGAATACTGACAGATGTACGTCAAATCATCACCACACTGAAGTAACCACCGATTTAGTTACGATACATGAATACATACATATAAATACTGACATTTTCGCAAAATCACTGTTTTTCTGCTTATTTTGCAAGACAATTATAAACCCTCCAGACGTATGTCAACGTCTACCACTAAGAAAAGGGAATTATTAATGCGACAGACATAAAAACTGATTGCGTGTCTTTTACACTTTTCTCAGTTTTTCCAAATGACTGGATATATTACAATGATGCGTGAATTAATGGAAGTTGAATGCTTCAATGCTGTCTTTTACCTACCTATGCTATTTAAGTCATAACCTGCACCTGATATCTTTCTGCACTGTTCTCACAAACCAAACTAGGTCAGTATAAGAATAACAGTTTTAAATTACACAGAACTTACCATAAACAGACATTTAAGAAACTTAAACCTGCAAAAATATTAATGTTTTTGGCAAGAGGCGTTACTTTTACCACTGACGTCTTCAAAATGGTGAATATAAGCAACTAATTTTAATCCAATGTGGTTGAAACTTAACACAGACAACCGTAGCACACAGATGACGAAACTGCAGCTTCCTAACAAAAGCTTTATTCAAAATAATTAAAAATATGGAATGTAATTAAGTGATAATAGGGAGTGGGTAGTGGTTTTCAGTGAGGAAACAGTAAAATCCATCAGGAAAGGATGATGAAGAAATTAATCAAAGGCTCATATACAAGATCTGGAAACCACAATCTGAAACTGGTATTATGTTAAATGGGAACTCACGATTCTACGAAAGGCAAAACTCCTCCTCCTCCTGCTCCTCCTCCTCCTCCTCCTCCTCCAACCTTAAGTGGATTGTTACCTCCCCTTATAGTATTTAGATCCAGAAAGTAGGCAATGTAAGTTACCTTGCCTTAGTACAGAGGGGGTTCAGCAAGTAATGCAACACCTTGTCTGAAAGCAAGTTTGTTTTATCCAGGATTCCACTACAGCATATAATTTCTCTCTATTTTGACTACAATACCACATTTGTCGACGTAATCTCCGTTCAACACGACGGCCTTACGCCACCTTACCGAGAGATTCTGTATACCCGCATGGTACCACTTTACTGGTCGAAGCAGGAGCCAACGTCTTACTTCATTCACGTATAGCCCCCCACCACTGCACACTTCGTTGGGCCAAACAGATGGAGGTCGGTAAGAGCGAGATCCAGGCTTTGGGGTAGATGAGAAAGATGAGGAAGAACAGTCCAATGAAGTTTTGTTAGCTCCTCTCGGATGTAGATAGTGTGAGGCGTTGAGTTGGGTTGTTGTGGGGGAGGAGACCAGACAGCGAGGTCATCGGTCTCATCGGATTAGGGAAGGACGGGGAAGGAAGTCGGCCGTGCCCTTCCAAAGGAACCGTCCCGGAATTTGCCTGGAGCGATTTAGGGAAATCACGGAAAACCTAAATCAGGATAGCCGGATGCGGGACTGAACTGTCGTCCTCCCGAATGCGAGTGCAGTGTGCTAACCATGCGCCACCTCGCTCGTAGTGAGGCCTTGAGTTGTGATGGAGAAGAAGCTTGTTTGCATTTTTGTGGCGGCGAACAAGCTGAAGTCGTCTTCGCAACTTCCTGAGGGTAGCACAACATAGTTCAGAGTTCATGGTTGCGTTGTGAGGGAGGACACCAAAGAGAGTAGTCCCTTTAGGGTCCTAGGAGACCGTCGCCATTGTAACAACATCAACTGTTAATTTTTTCTTCTGATTTTCGATAAATTAGTGTAAGCGATGTTCTGATTTCATTTTTTTTTCTTTTCATATCATTATGTTAAACTGTAAACAATTTTCGATGTGAATATTAATGTTTATGTCAAATTGCAAGCAATATTATAACAAAATGCAAATGTAAGAAATGTTGAAACTGTTGTAAGATGTAAAAGTTGTAATTGTGCGCCTGGTCCATACGTAGGCAATGTATTAGGATATGTGGAGTGCAAAACCTTTGGTGAATACCCTGTCTGTAGGGGAGCGGTAAAAGGTGGATGGTAGGCGAGCGCGGGAAAATGCACACGGGCGCTGCACGGCATAACGGGCTCAGCAGTAGTAGTCGGAGTTGGGCGTCGGTCTGAGTAACACGTTCTGGTCCGAGGAGGCTCTCCTGGAAAACGTAGTTTCATTGAGCCTCGGATGTGCCGTTTCCGACGACTAGACAGCATGGCAAAATTCCATAGGCACTAAATGGAAAAACATTGCGACGCTATGAAGAAGTAAAGTGCCGATACATCAAGAGCCATAGCTGTGCTTGTATGTGTGCTCTGCGCCTCGCCATCTCGCCGCCCGCCAACCGCCGCATCGATACGAACAGGCTGAATCTTTTAGTACTGTATTCGTGTGGACCAGTGTTACTTTTGTTCCTGACTGTTCAATAACAATTTAACTTTTACCAGAACTGTTCTATCATTTAATAATCCTCATCATTAACCTAGATAGGGTCCTTTCCACATGTTGTGCAATCCGAGTGTCCCGAAATGAAGATTTGAAGTTTATGTTAATAATACTTACCTGCAGACCTATCTATGTTAGAATGATGTTTAAAGAACTTTGTTGTTAATGAACATATAGGTCTGGCAAAGTTGGAAGATAATGTTGAAATTGGTTTAGTAATGAAGTTTAATTATTTGAGGCAGATAAAATGGTAATTAAATGAGCAGGAAATAAGCTAAAAAGAGTAGTAATTCACCTATTGGAAATCTTGAGTGCTTAATGAATCCTTTAATCAATTTTTTCAATACAGTGATCATAACAGTTTCAGGCCCCCCCCCCCCCTTTTTCTTTTCTATTCATTTAAATTCTGAAGTGTACTAAACTGATTTGACCAGCAAAGTTAAAGTCAATATAAAACCAAAATTCATTAGTGTTTTACCTTTTTCAAAATTGACATTGTATGTGTGTTTCAAAAGTGCTATTTCTAGGGTAACCTATGCCCGATTTTAATCAGATCAATAGACGGTACGAGGTTTGTAGTAAACATTATAGTGTATTGTTGTGTATTTATGGCTTGTCCATATTAGTACAGAAAGTGAAATTATTAGTTCAGTAGATTTTCTGGTTCTAAAATTTACCATATTATGCAGTGTTATTACGTGTTGTTTTGTATGAACGTACATCAACTTGTACAGGGAAGAAACTCAGTTAATGCCTAATTAGGCTGGCGACCGTATTATTAACAATTTGGTAGCATCTGATGTGTTGTTTCTTGTCCTTCCTAACGTGTAGTTGCACTTCAGACTTGCTTGACGTATCATTGTTGTTACTGAGTGGGTGAAAGTCTGATTTTGCCTCCATTCAGGTACACGCGTTCAACATATATACCAAAATCCTTTCTTATAAGATGAAGCCCGTCAACTTACTATAGTACAAGCTTTAATAAGTATCGTGCGAAGTAGCGTAGTGTTACAAGTGGCTCCCGGTGACAGGACATCCAGTTGTTGTCGGTCACAAATTAATGTGAATACCAAACAGTGGATGTTCAGTGGCACGAATTGTAATAATATTCAGTAAAGTAAATAGCAGTGAACGTCAAGTACGATAGTGTGGTATAATTTGCATTCAGTATGGACAGGAACGTAGACACGGTAGATGTGCCAAGCGTAATGGAAAATGCGGCTGGCAATGACAGGAGTGTACGCGGCCAGATAATAGATGGCGTCAGCAGTAGACAATTGGCGTACATACAATACCACGAACATGTTAACGAACAGATTGAAATGTCGAGATTGCCTAGAACACAGGAAGGAATAAAACAAGAAGTAGAGGGTGACTTTTTAGATGATAGTGGGTATGTGAATGAATCCACTGACATGTTTGATTCACCAAAGATAAAGAAAGAACCGAAAGAAACTTTTGAAGTAGGATCGGAACACACCGATTCCGTGGAACAGAATAGTATGAAAATTTTAAGCATGAACGAATTATTTGAACGATTGACCAAACAAATTGCAGGACAGAATGATCAGCTTAAAACACATGTTGATGAGCTCAAAACACAGAATGATCAGCTTAAAACACACGTTGCCGAGCTGCTCAAAACGCAGAATGATCAGCTTCAAAAACAAGTTAGCAGTCAGGTTAGTCAGCTTAAAACACACGTTGACGAGCAGCTTAAAACACAGAGCCATCAACTCAAAACACAGAATGATCAGCTTAAAACACAGGTAGAAGAACAAGGAATTAAAATTAGTAAACAAATAGAACAGGTAGAACAAAAAGTGGGTAGTTTAAGCTCTGTAGTAAATTCTATGAAATTTGAAATTGACACAATTAACAAGAATATGGATACTATGCAGGGGGAAATTGACAGCATTAACAGTAGGTTTGATGTTCAAATTCTCAGCATCCAAGATAAAGTAGAGCCTCTAGTCGAAACAAAAGTTTTCGGTCTTAAAACTGAGATCGTAAACGAATGTCAACACGGAATCTCACAGTTGAAAAAGGCAGTTTCAGACACTGAAAGAGATTTAGGTGAGAAAGTTACCGGATGTGTACAAAAATGTGAACAAAATACTTCGAAAATTCAAGGCAAAATTTTCGATCTTGAGAGTAAAATTAAAGATAGATCTGGTGTTGTCTGTAATGGCACACCACTTACGAAGCTGTTAGAAGGTGAGGAACGCTTCGATCCCACCAAGAAACATAACGGATGGCATCCGTTAGATTTCATCAAAAATTGCGAGAGAATGTTTCCTGAACACTTGTCTGGTCAGGAAGAGATTAACGTAGTAATTAGCGCCTTAGCAGGTGACGCTAAGCGCTGGGGAATTAATTTGAATACCGAATGAATGACGTTCGATGAATTTAGGCAAAAGTTTACGGAAGAATATTGGTCCGAACAAAAACGGGATCATTTGTGGCGCGAGTTTATCATGGCCGAACTTCATGATAACAGGGGCAGGAATTCTTTGAAAGATTTCTGCGAATATTGGTACCGATAGTTGACGCATTTAAGAGGAAGAAGATCCGATTCAGAAATCATATGGAGATATATAAAAAGCTTCCAGAAGATTCAAAGAGATACGTGGGAAGCAATCATCGCAGCTTCCCAGCATTTCTCGAAAGGGTCGAAGACGAAGACCACTGGCACGAAAGTCGTGCCAATTTTCAAAATTTTAGTAACAGGAATAATCGCAATAATGACGAGAGAAATGACGGCGAAGGGTTTCGCGTCAACGTGATACAGAGAGGAAGAGGCAGAGGCAGAGGGAGAGGGAGTTATCCAGTTCGCGGAAGAGGGTACACCGCGCAAAATAATAACAACGCGGGAAACTGATTTCCGCGAACGTTGCGGGCCAAACGGAAGCGGACAGTATATACCTTTAAGAAAGGTTACCGGACTGCCAGTAAAGTTATGAGACAGGTTAGAGACAGGCGTGGAACGATGCAACGTGTTGTTGCGAAACAAGCGTCAGGTGCGAGCGCGAATGTGTCATCTTCGCCGCGCAGAGCAATACTTGTTAACAGGCGAGTGGAGCATCAGAGGGCAACGGCCCAGCCTAGCGGAACAGCTGTTCAGAGAGAAGCCGCTAGCAATGCGGCAGCATTAGGTACGAACATTGCCGTAAGAGCTGGTGAATACATTATGAGAGGTAATTCCATGGCGAAGGAAATAATAGATGAAACTGTGGATACACGGAGAGGTGCGGTTAGCAGGGTTAGCAATGAAGTAAATGGCGAGAATGAATTAGCAGAAGTAACTGATTGGCGTGTGCAGATCGACGATCTGTACAAGGGCCTAAAGCAATGTGAGTGGGAGGATTTTAAGAAGGAGTATGAGACAAGGAAGTTAGTTAGTGGAAAAGAAGGTAGTAGGGACGTCGATAAGGTGACGTGGCCCGAATGTGAAGAGGAGAGAGTAAATAGCGCCGCGCAAAGTACGCGTGCTGCCGATAGGACGAAGGTTAAAGATAGGAAGGAATTGGAGGATGAAATCCTAAACATTGACGAGGAAGTAACTTCTGTTAACGATCCGCCAACAGTACAAGCTGCTACCGAAAGGCACCGTGGAGAAGGGGCAGATAATTACCTAAAAGTAATTGAAGTCCACAAGGATTACATTAAATATGAAGTAACAGTGGATGTGAGTAAAGTGGAGAATGAGGCCGTTTCGCCAAAAGAGGATACTGAATTAAAATTAAAGCCTGACGTAAATGCAGAGGGAGAACTTAGTGCCTGTCTCAGAAAAGCTTTTATGTTAGAACCTGAATGCGATCCAGAATGGTCGGATTCTGACGATAGTTCAGATGACGAATATTTCGGTACTAGCGAAAATAATGGGGATACAGTTAATTGCGATATTGTATCTATTGATGATGAAGTTTCAAAAGAAAACCCAGATGTTGAGACTGAACACAGAAAAAAAGAGCCACCTGACGACTCAGGGTCTATTTTACAAAGAGTTCAAGTAATTAATGACTTTGAACTCCCAGAACCAAAGAAGCCACCAGATATAAATGGTTCACAGGTCAGAAACATATCTTGGGGCGATGTCACAGTCGACCAAGGTACGTTGTGGAAAAAACAGGAAAGGGGTTCGATTCTGAAAATGATTCTTTATTGTTGGAGATCGACCAAGGGAATGATGGTTTGACAAACATGTATGAGGTGTACCATGTCCAGAGGTTAATAGATGAGAGTGACAAGCAGTGGCATAATTTTAAAGAAATTGTGGAAAATTTGAAGGAGATATCTCCTGATCAGAAAACAGAATTGTTGATATTTTAGAAAGTAATAGTACCGTATTTTCGGACAAACCTGGCCTAGTTAAGAACTTCGAATACCAGATTGAGACAATAGAGCATAAACCTTTCTTTGTAAGGCCGTTTTCGGTACCCACATCAAAGAGTCAGGCTGTGCAAGTGGAAATAGATAAAATGGTAGAATGGGGTGTAATTGAACGGAGTAGCAGCGAATATAATAGTCCCCTTATAATCGTGAATAAAAGGGATGGGGGAGTAAGAGTAGTTATTGACGCCAGGACTTTGAACAAAATTGTAAAGAAGGAAATAGACAGACCTGAAAATCTGGACGAAATGCTTCAAAAGTTTTATAACGTGAAGTATTTAACCAGTCTGGACATGACCGCCGGATACTGGCAAATCCCATTGAGTAAAGAATCCCGTAAATATACCGCTTTTGTATTCGCCGGGAAATGCTATCAGTATAAAGTAGTGCCATATGGGCTTAGCACTTCTGTGGCAGTATTTATTAGGGCTCTGGAATTTGTATTAGGGAGAGAATTGAGTTCCCGGCTAACCATTTATGTAGATGATTTACTAATTGCTACTGAAGAATGGCAAGAGCATTGTAAATTATTGCAAAAAGTTTTTATTGCTCTACAAGCAGGGGGCATGACACTTAAGTGGAAAAAATGTGAATTCGTGAAGTCGAAAATAAATTTTCTGGGGTACATTATTACTATGACCGGTATTGGCAAGGACCCGGAAAAGTTAAGTGCAATAGCAGGGTGTCCAGCTCCTAGAAATAGAAAACAGTTGAAAGCATTTTTAGGTTTATGTGGGTTCTATAGAAAATTCGTCAAGGGGCAAGTTTTTAATAGTCCTCATTTGAATAATTAACTCAAGAAAAATAGTGCTTTTGTGCATGAGAGATTTTGAAAATTTAAAAAGTGAACTTTTGAATGACATAATTTTGCATCGCTCCATACTGTCAAAACCTTTCCACATGAGTACTGACAGCAGTGCTTATGGAATTGGTATAGAAGTTTTCCAAGAAATCTGTGATGGCAAAGAAATCGAACACAGGACTATCGCGTTTGCAAGTAGAACTCTAACAAAATACGAAAGAAACTACACTATATCGGAAAAGGAAGCTTTAGCCATTATATGGGGGTTAAAGAAATTCAGAAATTATCTATGGGGCCATAAGCTCATAATACATACTGACCACAAAGCTTTAAATTTTCTTAAAGATTGTCGTTTACTTAATGGCAGGCTAACACGTTGGGCTTTGTACCTGCAACAATTTGATTACGAGATTTGCTATGTTAAGGGTACTGAGAATTATGTGGCAAATGCTTTATCTCGATTGCCTAATGGTATGAGTGAAGTGCCCAATAAAAATGGTGAAGAGGGTACTTTTCAGATAAGATATATGAAAGAGGTTTCAGGAAAAAGGAAAATTGAGTAAATATGTAAAAATGTGAGATGCCATCAGAATGAGGATCCGACATGGAAATCTGTGAAGGTAAATTTTGACAGTGTGCAGTATCCTCAAATTAAGAAATATTACAAAATCTTTAAAGGCATTTTATATAGGAGGAAAGATTTACTCACTGAGGAATGGAGAGTATGTTGGCCACACCAGTTTGATACTGATGTCATAGACTATTTTCATTTAGCATTGGGGCATAGTGGGCCAAAGAAATGTTTGGATAAATTGAATAAAGTAGTAGTGATTGCTGGTAGTGTCAGTAAGAAGGTAAAGGAACGAATTAAGTCGTGTGATGTCTGTCAAAGGGCCAAAGTACAGAACAGAACTAGTAGAGGTCCAATGCAAAATACATTACCTGAAGACACCCTAGAATTATTATCAGTAGATCTTTATGGTCCCCTCCCAAAGACTTCGGGAAATTGTGCATATATTCTAGTAATTTTGGAAGTATTCTCGAAGTTTGTGAAATTATACCCCTTGAAAAGAACAACAGCAAAAGCTGTATTTAGTAGGATGGTCGAATACTTCAGAACCATCGGGAAACCCAAGGCAGTACTATCTGACAATGGTCCCCAGTTCATATCCAAAATTTGGGAAGAAGGAATGGAGCAAAATGGTGTGGAGGTTAAATATATCGCAGCTTACCATCCTGCTAGCAACCCGGTTGAAGGTACATGCGAGAAACAGGGAGATTGTGTAGAACGTACTGCAGTCATAACAATAGAGCCTGGGGTAGATTTATATCGGATTTTGAGAATGTCATGAGCACCTCACATCATGAATCTACTGGGTTCCCACCGGAAGAAATTTTGTTGGGCAGCAGAAGTAAAAGTTTAATTGAGGAAAAACTAGAGTTTCCGCCTTGTACAAGTTTGCGGTTGAGTCAAAAGAAAGAATTAGTCAGAAAGAGGGCAAAGCAAAAAGCTGAATCTAGATCTAAAAGACACGATAAATATCTGAAAGTTTGAAAATTTAAAATTGGGGATTATGGTCTTCTAAAAACCCACGAAAAGTCTAGTGAACTGAACCATGAAATTTAAATATATTTATAATGGACCGTATATAATACAGAACATTCCACACGATAATGCTTACTACCTGATCTACCCAAAATCCAAAAGACCTTTAGGTGTAAGAAACGTTGTGGACCTGAAACTGTATGTTCCTAGGAGTGAGTGACCTAAGTACAATCAGAAAGCAATTTGCAATAAATGTGCTGTATATTATGCTGAAACTATTTTATTCCAAATGTAACAAATCTTTGTAAATATATGTATACCAATGTCAGTGTGCTAATGTAGTTATGTGAGTTTCAGATTACCAAATGTACTGTAAATGTAAAGATGTATGGAGAAAAGGACTAAAAAGAAAGGGTAAATGCTGCAAGCCAAATAAAAGAAATGGCTGCCAAACACCAATGAGGGCAGATAAATAGTCAATGGAGAATTGTAAATGTGGTACAGGTGATGTGGTAAAATGATGCGAAATGGTCTGCCCAAATCTGAATAATAGGCAGCAAATATAGGTAGTGAATTTTCTAAATATTATTGTGTGTTTTTTTTTAGTAAGTAAGGAAATGGACTGCCATTCAATGCAAGCAGCAACAAATTGTCTTATAGTGTATATAGATATTTGCATTTGCTTTTGTAATTAAATGTTTGTGTTCCAGATTTTGAAATTATTTCTTTCAGAAATTTAGTAAAAATGAGTAATTTGCTATTTAAATAATGTTGTGATAGGAGATTGGACTGAGCCAAAGGCACTTAAGTAAATAATAAGTAAATGTTCTTGATATGTTAAAAAGTGTAGACCTATATAATGTGAGTGAAAGGAAGTTTGTGGTATAAATTTTTTTTTGGGACATTCACACAAAGATTCAGAACCACTGTATGAATATAAAAATTAGTGTTCCCATCAAATTTGCACTTAGTGAAATTTACTGGAAACAGGGGCATGTGTAACAACAACAACTGTTATTTTTTTCTTCTGATTTTCGATAAATTAGTGTAAGCGATGTTCTGATTTCATTTCTTTTTTCTTTTCATGTCATTATGTTAAACTATAAACAATTTTCGATGTGAATATTAATGTTTATGTCAAATTGCAAGCAATATTATAACAAAATGCAAATGTGAGAATTGTTGAAACTGTTGTAAGATGTTAAAGTTGTAATTGTGCGCCTGGTCCATACGTAGGCAATGTATTAGGATATGTGGAGTGCAAAACCTTTGGTGAATACCCTGTCTGTAGGGGAGCGGTAAAAGGTGGATGGTAGGCGAGCGCGGGAAAATGCACACGGGCGCTGCACGGCATAACGGGCTCAGCAGTAGTAGTCGGAGTTGGGCGTCGGTCTGAGTAACACGTTCTGGAGCGAGGAGGTTCTCCTGGAAAACGTAGTTTCATTGAGCCTCGGATGTGCCGTTTCCGACGACTAGAAAGCATGGCAAAATGCCATAGGCACTAAATGGAAAAATATTGCGACGCTATGAAGAAGTAAAGTGCCGATACATCAAGAGCCATAGCTGTGCTTGTATGTGTGCTCTGCGCCTCGCCATCTCGCCGCCCGCCAACCGCCGCATCGATACGAACAGGCTGAATCTTTTAGTACTGTATTCGTGTGGACCAGTGTTACTTTTGTTCCTGACTGTTCAATAACAATTTAACTTTTACCAGAACTGTTCTATCATTTAATAATCCTCATCATTAACCTAGATAGGGTCCTTTCCACATGTTGTGCAGTCCGAGTGTCCCGAAATGAAGATTTAAAGTTTATGTTAATAATACTTACCTGCAGACCTATCTATGTTAGAATGATGTTTAAAGAACTTTGTTGTTAATGAATATGTAGGTCTGGCAAAGTTGGAAGATAATGTTGAAATTGGTTTAGTAATGAAGTTTAATTGTTTGAGGCAGATAAAATGGTAATTAAATGAGCAGGAAATAAGCTAAAAAGAGTAGTAATTCACCTATTGGAAATCTTGAGTGCTTAATGAATCCTTTAATCAATTTTTTCAATACAGTGATCATAACAGTTTCAGGCCCCCCCCCCCTTTTTTCTTTTCTATTCATTTAAATTCTGAAGTGTACTGAACTGATTTGACCAGCAAAGTTAAAGTCAATATAAAACCTACTGAACTGATTTGACCAGCAAAGTTAAAGTCAATATAAAACCAAAATTCATTAGTGTTTTACCTTTTTCAAAATTGACATTGTATGTGTGTTTCAAAAGTGCTATTTCTAGGGTAACCTATGCCCGATTTTAATCAGATCAATAGACAGTACGAAGTTTGTAGTAAACATTATGGTGTATTGTTGTGTATTTATGGCTTGTCCATATTAGTACAGAAAGTGAAATTATTAGTTCAGTAGATTTTCTGGTTCTAAAATTTACCATATTATGCAGTGTTATTACGTGTTGTTTTGTATGAACGTACATCAACTTGTACAGGGAAGAAACTCAGTTAATGCCTAATTAGGCTGGCGACCGTATTATTAACAATTTGGTAGCATCTGATGTGTTGTTTCTTGTCCGTCCTAACGTGTAGTTGCACTTCAGACTTGCTTGACGTATCATTGTTGTTACTGAGTGGGTGAAAGTCTGATTTTGCCTCCATTCAGGTACACGCGGTCAACATATATACCAAAATCCTTTCTTATAAGGTGAAACCCGTCAACTTACTATAGTACAGGCTTTAATAAGTATCGTGCGCAGTAGCGTAGTGTTACACCATCACTTTAACGGCTGGGAATGCGGCACTGAAATTTTTCTTCTTTGGGGAGATGGTGTGGCTCCTCTCCGTGGATTGCCGATTTCTTTCGGGTTGGAAGTGACTAGCCCATGTTTCATCGGCTGTGACCGCTTAAAAAAATGTCACGATCAGCCTCGTATCGGACAAGAAATTCGGCACAGATGGTCAATATTTGCCAGCGGGCACACCCCTTTGAGTACCACAACTGCTGGACGAGTATGTCAGCTCTACCAATAGGGCCGTCCAGTTGAGTGACGCCGTTCTGTGATCCACCGATACCTCGAATGAGAGTGTCGGCACGTTACAACACTGCAGCAGTCACAGCTGCGAGCGGGCGGCCTGCGAGCGGCAGTTCGGACAGGTTTGTGCGACCTCGTTGCCACGACAGACCCCTCGCCCGACAACTAACCGTACTGACACGCCTCCGTGGACACACTGCAAGTGCCTGTATACACCTGCAACGGCCTGCTTTTTCTTCCAGAAGAAACTCGGTGGCAGCTCGTCGTCTGGGACGCACTCCCTCTATAGACGGCATTTTGAAGGCTGCACATTGTGCTGCCACCTGTCGCAACTTTATAAAACTACCGGGGCTAAGCGGGAATATTTCACGAAGTCTCAACAAATTCCGAATTTTTTTTTTCGAACGGAAATGGCCGAGGGAGAAGTATGTTGCATTACTTACTGATGGCTGTAGCCATCTCCACCAGAGGTGTATGTATATTTAGCAGCGGAGTTCACTGCATTTGCCTCGAGCTACACTAGGCACAAACCCGTGCAATGCCGCCGCCGCCGCCCGCTCCCCCCCCCCCCCCCCCCCCCCACCTTCCTCTTGTCACAATCGGGCACCAAAAACTACCGCTTCTCTACCTATTAGACTAACACAAGAAATGAAAATGATTACAGCCCTTCCCAAGGCATATATGCAAGCGGAACATTTAAAAATATTTCAAAGATACATTATCAGAATAATTCGGCAACACACACCCCTTCCAACAGATCCCTTTGTAGCATCTCAATCAATAGCCCTTTTAGTATTGGTGCAACTCTCCAGGTTCAGAATTTTTAATTCCATGCGATGACTTATCAGAATGCAAGTAATTTGATCCCTCGAAGCCCTCAAACCTCCCAGTGACGAGAATACGTATAAATACTACACCACTCCCAATTTCCTTTATTAACATAAAATAAAGGGAAGGTATCCCTTTTCCCATTAGTCTTCCATGTCAAGTCTCCCTCATCCTCAGCCGCAAGAAGAGCACGAGAAAGGACGAGACACCAACCATTTAACGTTACCAATTTGTCTAAAAATGTAGAATTTTATCGAAACTAAATTTCGACCTGTCACATACATTTCCTAATTGACACTCTAAAACGCCGAAAACACTACATACACAATCCCTAGTGACCGCGATGGGCCCAATTGAGATACTTTACGTTACCATGTCTTTTACTTTAAGAGTCCACCGAAAATTCATCAATTCTCTTGTCGATGCTTGAATTCAACAAATAAAAAGTGTTTACTACCTATGAGTCTGTTGCAGATGGAGTCGAACTGGGACGCCCAACTCTGCTGGTACTAGGAACAGGCTCCGTAACGGCAGCCACTCAAATCATTTTGCAAGCTGTTACATGATAAACCAATAGATGTGACAAGTCAGACACGAACCAGCCACAAAAACAAAAGCCCTCCATGCAACGCACAAAGACTAGTAATTCGCATGTTAAAGTAAAAAACAGCAACGACTTCTACATATATAAAAGATATTTGTGGCTACGGGAGTTACGACATCGAACTCGAAAAGAAATGACTTACTGATGTATCGCGTCGTTCACTAGGTACACAGATTGAACCGATTTACAACATAAATGCTGTACTTCATTAATTAAATTTAACCAACGATATGTCTGACAAGGGAACCTCCCCATCGCACCCCCCTCAGATTTAGTTGTAAGTTGTCACAGTGGCTAGGCCTTGAAAAACTGAACGCATATCAATCGAGAAAACAGGAAGAAGTTGTGTGGAACTATGGAAAAATCAGCAAAATTTACAAACTAAGTAGTCCATTTGAAAGATAAGCCACATCAAGGAGACGGTGAGCTCAGGAGCGCCGTGGTCTCGTGGTTAGCGTGAGCAGCTGCGGAACGAGAAGTCCTTGGTTCTAGTCTTACCTCGAGTGAAAAGTTTATTTTCTTTATTTTCGCAAAGTTATGATCTGTCCGTTCGTTGGTTGGTTGGTTGTTGGGAAGTTTAAGGGGGACTAAACAGCTAAGGTCATCAGTCCCCCTCTGTCCGTTCGTTCATTGACATCTCTGTTCACTGTAATAAGTTTAGTTTGTGTGTTTTGCGACCGCAGCTAAAAACCGTGCGATTAGTAGACGAAAGGACGTGCCTCTTCAATGGGAACATTTGAACGCAAGGTCATAGGTCAACCGATTCCTCCGCAGGAAAATACGTCTGATATATTCTATACGACATTGGTGACGTCATGTGCGTCACATGACAGGAATATGTTGTCGACCCACCTAACTTGTACACTTGGCGAATGAGTAAAAAGATTCTTCTACCTTGCCAGATTTAGGTTTTCTTGTGGATGTGATAATCACTCCCAAAAAAGTGATGAAAACATAAGAGTTTGTCACATAAACTGCAACAAATGAATGCAACAGTTTCACAGTCGCACAGTTTTTCCTATGTTCTGACAAATCATATGTTTTTAACGTTTTCAAATTTTTCCGTTTAGGTGTAGCGTCCCCATAATACGGCGCAGTTACCTCGCATCGGACGAACGGACAGATAATAAATGTATGAAAATAAAAAATTGAACTTTTCACTCGAGGGAAGATTTGAACCAAGGACCCGTCGTTCCGCGGCTGCTCACACTAACCACGGGACTACGGCGCTCCCGCGCTCACATGATCCTTGATGTTGCCTATCTTGCGCATGGACTTGCTTATTTTTTCATAGTTCCACACAACTTCTTCCTGTTTTCTCGATTGACCTGTGTTCAGTTTCTCAAGGCCTATCCACTGTGCCAACTTATAACTAAATCTAAGGGGGGTGCGATGGGGAGGTTCCCTTGTGAGAGTTAATGCTGTGGTAATGGATGGGTGCGTAAATTAACCTACCAACATCAGGAATGCATACAGTGACAAGAACGGCAGTATGTGACATTTGTAGTGTCGCAGTCGTTACAATACCTCATAATTCTCATGGGATATGAGTGGTTGACATGGGAAGTTCCAGATTACTTTGCCTTGCACGATGCTGATATGGAGCCACAATTTGTATCAGTAATTCTATAACTGAATGGGACGATAGGGAATCTGACAATACAGAACGTAGTGTATGTAACAGGAAAGATCGTGTTGCTGGAAAGCAGTGAAAGTGACGAACTGGCAGAGTAGTCTGCTCAGTGTACCACTAGTGATTTGTTCGCTTATCGCAGTGCTGCCTTTGTTTTGTGTCTTGTCAGGCAGAGCCTTCGATAGTACGATCATGTCGATTAATTGCAGCAAGTGGAAGTAATATTAACGAACTAAGCATTGTAAATATGACAGATCCCTAAACACATTAACACAATGAGCAGGAACCTACGAATGCACCCCGCACCCGCACTGAGGTTATGTTCGACGAGATTCCGCTTGGTATTACGATGGGATTTGTCTTGGCTGTTTAAAGCTAACAACGCCAAAAATCTGAGAGAGCATTGGGATTTGTCTTGATTGTTTTAAAGCTAACGAGGCAAAAAATCTGAGAAGAAGCTGTTTGCAAAGAAATGAATAATGCAAAGGAAGAAATTCCCCCACGCTCTATTACTTAAGGAGCTGTTAGCCGATGATTTTCGGGATTATTACAGATGGATGAAACATGGTTTCCGGAGCTACTGAACGACATTAAACAATATTTGACGAAAAGGAACAGTCACGAGAGAAACTGAAATCTGTGAGGAGAGAATTTTAGCTACATTACGATCTCTAGCCACTGACAGAATTTACTGTGGTGTCACCGCCAGACACCACACTTGCTAGGTGGTAGCCTTTAAATCGGCCGCGGTCCGTTAGTATACGTCGGACCCGCGTGTCGCCACTGTCAGTGATTGCAGACCGAGCGCCGCCACGCGGCAGGTCTAGAGAGACTTCCTAGCACTCGCCCCAGTTGTACCGCCGACTTTGCTAGCGATGGTCCACTGACAAATTACGCTCTCATTTGCCGAGACGATAGTTAACATAGCTTTCAGCTACGTCATTTGCTACGACCTAGCAAGGCGCCTTTATCATTTGCTATTTATCTTGTGATGCATGTACCGTCAGACCGATGTTCAACAATTATGGATTAAAGTTAAGTATTCCAGAAGGTACGTACCTTTTTTGCTAGTATAATTACTTTACCTGTTCCAGACCTCACGCCAGCCTGCGTGAGCTAAACGCGTGCATTTCGGCTTCCTCTCCTAGTGGCTTGGCTGTCTTGCCAAGTCACAACAGATGCTGTAAAACACGTACCGTCAAGAGCGATGTTCACCAATTATGGATTAAAGTTAAGTATTCCAGCAGCTACGTACGTTATTGGCTATTATAATTTCCGTGTCCTGTTCCAGACCTCACGCCAGCCTGCGTGAGCTTAAACGCATGCCTTTCGGCTTCCTGTCATAGTGGGTTGGCTGTCTTGCCAATCCACAACAGTTGGCGACGAGGCCAATTCGCGTTCGTAACTATACTGCCCTGACTTACTTGTGTAATGGCTTCGCCACAATCTCCAGATGTACTGTCCGAATTATATCGCTTACAGAACCAGCAGACGCAGGCCTTACTGAATGCCCTTGGACAGCTTGTCCAGGGTCAACGTGCAATGCAAAACGGTGCGGCGGCCGCCGCTCCACCTCTCACGCAGCCACAACACGCAGTTGCTCCAACTTTGCGTCCTTTTGATGCGGTACTGGAAAGCTGGACGGAGTGGTCACGCCAATTTGGATTCCATCTCGCCGCCTACAGGATTCAAGGTAACGAGCGACAGCCTTTCTTATTATCGTGTGTCAGAGTGTCCACTTACCATGTTATATTCAAATTGTTTCCCCGACGCGACGTAGCAACTCTGTCCTACGATGAAATTTTGTCTGCATTAGATGCATATTTCAAAGAATCAGTCAATGTCGTTGCAAAAAGGTGTACCTTCTTTCGTACAAAACGTACGGCAGGTCAGACTAATCGGGAGTGGGTTGCAACCTTGCAAGGCCTTGCTAGGGATTGTGCTTTTGAGTGTCAGTGTGTACTCCCTTATTCAGATACTACAGTACATGATGCAATTGCACAGAATGTTTCTGATGTTCGTATACGGGAACAGATTTTGAAACTAGTCAGTCCCTCCCTTCAACAAGTGATGGACATATTGGATCGGCAGGACACACTTGACTTTACTCAGGAATCATTTGCAACTTCGCCACCCGTGTGTCAGGTTAACCGGCCCGCCGGGCGAGCTGCACGGAACAGTAAACAGTTCTCGCACCCGGCCGCGCCGCGGCCACCTGGCCCTCAGCCACGTGTACCGCGCCAGCAAGCAAATGCAGTGACATCATGCCCGCGGTGTGCTACTAAACATTCGTGTGAGAATTGCCCGTCACGCTAAGCTGTTTGCTTTTTCTGTAACAAAAAAGGCCATGTTCAGAGTGTTTGCTAGAAAAAGCTCCAATCGGACACTCAAAACCATTCCAGGCCCTTTGCTTCGTGCTGGACTCGGAATTGAACCAAGAATACACAGGCTCGCGACGCTTCGCCCATGGAAATTCATATAGTTCATGCCACTCTGTCCAGTGCCAATCTCTCTGACAGTGACTGTGTTCATCCCACAAATCGTGTGCATCGACATCGCCGGAAATCCCGTCAAGTCGCAAGAGATTCTGTACCAGTGTCTGTTCACGTTGCACGAGACAGTCGCTCTTGTCATCAGCAGGACAATAAACTTTTTGTAGATTTGGACATTAATGGCAACTTGATCCCATTCCAGCTTGATACCGGAGCTGCAGTTTCATTGATCAATAAAGACACGTACAAACAACTGGGCACACCTCCCTTGCATGCCACAAATGGTAAGTTAAATAGTTATTCCGCTCAGAATATCCCTGTGTTAGGACAGTGCAGCCTTCTTGCAACATACAAGGGACAAACAAAACTTGTGTCATTTTACGTCCTTCGTTCTTCTTCTGCAGTGAACTTGTTTGGTTTGGATTTATTTCAGTTGTTTAACTTGTCTATAGTAAATCAGGCCCTATCAGTGAACCAGACTGTGCTTTCAGCCAGTGTTTCTCGTCTCTGTCAAGAATTTGCAGACTTTTTGCAACGGGCCTCGGTTGCGCTAAGAACTATAAAGCACATTTGGAACTGAAAGTCAACGCGCAACCGAAATTTTTCAGAGCGCGCAATGTTCCCCACGCATTGCGTGATGAGGTCGCAAGAAACATTACACGATTTGGAATCACAAGGTGTAATTGAACGTGTGCAGGCTTCTCTCTGGGCATCACCCTTAGTAATTTTGCCAAAACCTTCCGGAAAATTGAGACTTTGTGTGGACTTCAAGGCAACAGTGATTCTCCAACTAGTGACTGCAACTTTTCCTTTACCCCTCCCGGAAGATCTTTTTGATAAACTGTGCCCGGGTAAATATTTTTGGAAGTTGGATCTCGCAGATGCGTACTAGCAAATACCGGTGGCCGAAGACTCCCAGCGCGTTTTGGTGGTTAACACGCATCTTGGTTTGTATCGATTCAAAAGACTGCCATTCGGATGTGCATCCGCCCCTGCATTGTTTCAGCAATATCTGCAAACTGTTCGTGCGTCGGTCCCTACTGCAGCAAACTATCTGGACGATATTATGATCTCCGGAAAGACGGATAACGAACATTTAGCCAATCTCAGAACATTATTTCAGGTCATGCGACAAAACGGTCTTCGCTAGCGGAAGGACAAATGTGTGTTTTTTGCTCGTGACGTACCCCATCTGGGACATGTAATCAATGCCCAAGGCATACATCCCAGTCCCGAGCACCTCCGTGCCATACAAGACTTGCCTTCGCCGCAGAATTTGAAGCAGCTACAGAGTGTGCTGGGAAAAATCAACTATTACCATAAATATGTGCGCCACGCCTCTTCCATTTCAGCTCCGCTTCATCGCTTACGCCGTAAGGGTGTTCCGTTCGTCTGGACGACGGAATGCGAACGCGCCTTTCGCCAGTTGAAATCGCCGTTGCTTTCCAATACTTGCCTTACGCCATTCGATCCCCAGAAACCCCTTTTGTTGATGGTCGATGCATCGGATTTCGGGATCGGTGCTATGCTTGCGCACAAAGATGGTTCGCACGATCGCCCTATTGCCTTTGCGTCCAAATTGCTCTCGTCTGCGCAACGAAATTATTCACAGATCGAGAAAGAAGCATTGGCTCTCGTATTTGGTGGTACAAAGTTTCATGATTTCTTGTATGGTCGTCACTTTACCATCAACACAGACCACAAACCTTTGACATCGCATTTTCATCCGACCAAGCCTGTATCTCCACGTACAGCGCAGAAATTCATTCGCTGGTCTATTTTCTTCTCGCAGTACCGCTACGATATTTTGTATCGGCCACTGCTAAGCACGGAAACGCCGATGCGTTGTACCGTTTGCCTGTTGCTGAGGATAGAGCATTCGATTCCTCCGAACTTGCTTGCATGTTCATTGATTCGGAAACCGATGACGTGGTCGAATCGTTTCCGATTAATTTTCGTCGTGTAGCTACAGCCACAGCTGCCAACCCTGTCCTTGCTACCGTTCTGCGTTTTGTTGCTACGCAATGACCCTTGTCAAAGTCACGGATCGGGGATCCATTGGTTCGCCGATTTTTTGCTCACAAGGAGAGACTTTTTTACGACGTGGTGTTTTGCTGTTGCGTTCTGATAATGATCAGTCCAGGGTCGTGGTCCCACGTTCGTTACAGTCCTCTGTCTTACAGCTTCTCCACCAAGGACATTGGGGTATAGTGAGAACGAAACAACTTGCTCGTCAGCGCTGTACTTGGTTCGGAATCGATTCCGCGATTACGAATATGTGCTCTTCTTGCATGGTGTGTGCCGAACAACAATCAGCACCACCGCGGAAATTCTTTGCATGGCCAAAAGCTACTTCCCCTTGGCAACGCTTACACATCGATTTTGCTGGTCCATTCTGGAATGCTCGATGGTTGGTTCTGGTCGATTCATTCAGTAATTTTCCTTTTGTGGTCCGGATGTCTTCCACGACGTCATCTGCCACCATCCAAGCGTTATCTGCTATCTTTTGCATTGAAGGTCTTCCACAGACGATTGTTACCGACAATGGCCCCAATTCGTGTCCGCAGAATTTCAGTCATTCTGCAAGGCCAATGGTATTCAACATCTGACGTCCGCGCCGTTTTCGCCACAGTCAAACTGTGCCGCTGAACGATTGGTCAAGACTTTCAAGTCACAGATGTTGAAGTTGAAAGAGTCGCATTCTCGGGAGGACGCGTTATTGCTTTTTTTGTCCTCGTATCGTTCTCAGCCCCGAGATGGTCGCTCCCCGGCTGAGTTGCTCCACGGTCGCCCTCATCGCACCTCGATGTCTTTGCTACATCCGCTGCGTCAGATTCCTGTGCAGCTGCAGCCACCTGCTTTTGCTTCGGGCGACGTTGTCTACTACCGCAACTATCGAGGATCACGGCGTTGGCTCGAAGGGCGCATTCTTCGCTGCCTCGGCCGCGCGATGTATCTGGTTTTGGGGGCCTCTGGTGAGGTGCGTCGGCATCTCAATCGGCTGCGCCTCTGTCGTCGCACGGGATCTGCCGCTCCCCGTCTGCTTTCAGCGACGGTGCCGTCCGGCCAGCGCACTGGGGACCCATCTACTGGCTCGCCTCAGCCCCAGGTGTTACCGACGAAGCCTTCCATTTTGCCCCATGGCGACGCGCCGCCGCCGCCGCCTCCTGTTCTCCCGCCGGCGACGCCCGCAGTGGACGCGTCGCTGCAACCGCCGGGCGCCTCCCTGGGTCACGCGCCGCCGATCGCTTCCGGTGGCCAGCCGTCCTCCGCCATGGAACTCTTGCCCGTTCCGGACCATATGTCGTCTTCGCCCGTCGGGTGCCCCGGCCCGATGGAGGTCGACCCTTCGGCCCCTCCTGTCTCTCTCCGGGCGCATACACCGCATGTTGGCGTGCACCCTGAAGCAGGTTTTCAGGCGTTTCCTAGCTCCCCTCGGTCCGAATGGCAGGGTGCGGGTGGCACGGCCTCGCCTGTTGTTAGGCTCCCCACCTCGTCGCATACGCCAACATGGGGTCCTCTCCACGGCGGGCGGAAGCCTTATGCTACAACCGTCCGCCGATTTGCGAGGGAGGAATGTGGTGTCACCGCCAGACACCACACTTGCTAGGTGGTAGCCTTTAAATCGGCCGCGGTCAGTTAGTATACGTCGGGCCCGCGTGTCGCCACTATCAGTGATTGCAGACCGAGCGCCGCCACACAGCAGGTCTAGAGAGACTTCCTAGCACTCGCCCCAGTTGTACAGCCGACTTTGCTACCGATGGGTCACTGACAAATTACGCTCTCATTTGCCGAGACGATAGTTGGGATAGCCTTCAGCTACGTCATTTGCTACGACCTAGCAAGGCGCCATTACCAGTTACTATTGATGCTGTAAAACATGTACCGTCAAGAGCAATGTTCACCAATTATGGATTAAAGTTAAGTATTCCAGCAGCTACGTACGTTATTGGCTATTATAATTTCCGTGTCCTGTTCCAGACCTCACGCCAGCCTGCGTGAGCTTAAACGCGTGCCTTTCGGCTTCCTGTCATAGTGGGATGGCTGTCTTGCCAATCCACAACATTTACAATGACCTACAATTCAACATTAGTGTATCCCCGCAGTTATTATCAAAAATAATTCCTGAAACCTGCAACGTCGCTTTTGGTTGAGTGGCGAAATGTATCATCGTAATGCAAAATAAGTAAATCATATTATGTTCATGGCCCCTACGAATTTAAGGAACTCATTTCACATTAGAAGAAAAAAGAATACAATTGGTGGTGACGCGTAGTGTCTAATAAACACAACAACAGGTACCTAAGATATGAAGCGTGTATCAGGTGTTAGAAGTGTAAAAGAAATCTATGTTTTCTGTATAATGATGGTGGTGGTGGTGGTTAGTGTTTAACGTCCCGTCGACAACGAGGTCATTAGAGACGGAGCGCAAGCTCGGGTTAGGGAAGGATTGGGAAGGAAATCGGCCGTGCCCTTTCAAAGGAACCATCCCGGCATTTGCCTGAAACGATTTAGGGAAATCACGGAAAACCTAAATCAGGAAGGCTGGAGATGGGATTGAACCGTCGTCCTCCCGAATGCGAGTTCAGTGTGCTAACCACTGCGCCACCTCGCTCGGTCTGTAGAATGAGATTTTCACTCTGCAGCGGAGTGTGATCTGATATGAAACTTCCCAGAGATTAAAACTGTGTGCGGACCGAGACTCGAACTCGGGACTTTTGCCTTTCGCGGGCAAGCTCTACCAACTGAGCTACGCAAGCACGAATCACGCCCCCTCCTCACAGCTTTACTTCCGCCAGTACCTCGTCTCCTACTTTCCAAACACAGTTTTAATCTGCCAGGAAGTTTCATATCAGCGCACACTCCGCTGCAGAGTGAAAGTCTCATTCTGGAAACATCCCCAAGGCAGTGGCTAAACCATGTGTCTCGGCAATATCCTTTCTTCCAGGAGTGCTAGTTCTGCTACTTTCGCAGGAGAGCTTCTGTGAAGTTTGGAAAGTAGGAGACGAGATACTGGCCGAAGTAAAGCTGGGAGGACGTTGCGTGAACCGTGCTTGGGTAGTTCAGTTGGTAGAGCACTTGCCCGTGAAAGGCAAAGGTCCCGAGTTCGAGTCTCGGCCCACCACACAGTTTTAATCTCCGAGGAAGTTTTATATTTTCTCTCTTCATAGCACAAGCCGTGGTCGTAGGCTGGCTTTTTAAACGCACCTAACACTGAAGCGAGTATGTTTTGTGAATAGATGTCCATCAACTGTCTGTATATCGGTTTTTAGATTTCATTTCCGATACGTAGATTTATTGGAAATGAAATCTAAAATCTAATTTGTCTGTTTTTTGTTTTTTAGAGTTCATTTCAGTCTCAAATTTACAATCTAATCTTACTCTGTTCCGCTATTAGTATTCCGATAGGTATCGAAAGTAAAACCTGAACGCCGAAAAACTAACAGTCATTGGAGTTTTGTTCGAAAATATAATCTTATATTATCTCTACGTGTTACATTAGTGAGTTATGGATTCGTTAAAAACGAAACAGTGGTTCATTTCTTGCGTTCTATCGCTATACTCCTCGCACGAGGCGTCTCACAAACGCCTGCAACCTTTAAATTTCTCCAGAAACTCTGTCACCAAAATTTCCTCCCCTTCGCACTCTGCCACGTTTGCCAGTTTGGACAGTGTTTAATCCTGCGCACAGAATACGAACTTCTGTCGGGCGACTGGCACCGCAGCGCTGGTGACGGCACGGTTTGTCGCGTGAAGTGGGAGGGGGGGAGGGGTAGACTGTCATGTATCCAACCGTTCTTGGTTGACAAAACGCCTATAGGCGTCCACTTTGTACGTCGGGCGATTGATGCGTGTGTAGAGCCCGTAAGGCCCGTATCATATTATGTCTTTGCCAAATAGCCTTTACAAAAGATGTTTTTTATAACTTTTGACGGTTTAATGGTGTATTTTATCTTATCTTCTATAAAACATCGCTGTCCTACCCTATATATAAGATTTGTCAAAACACTCTGCCAATGTAACAGCGGCCTAAGGGGAATAGGGGATGGGCATGTCATCGACAGCTGTCAAGCGATATGAGTCTCAAGCTAGAATTGGAGAAAGGTGTGATGGTTGATGGACGTGGTCGTTTGAAAGGAATCCTTTCAGTAATACCTCGACTGAATTTTGAAAACGAAAAATCTTATAGGCTTGCGTGAGGTACGATAACCGCTCCCATCGAACGCACGTCCGGCTGTGATACGACGGGATAACAGTACAGCGCAGCAACAGGTAATTGCTGCGCCTACATAAAATGTATTAAGGCGGTGTTCCTCGTGTTATGTTTGTTACACTGCTCCGAGGACATAGTTCTGGTCGTACAAATGACGCCTCTTGTACCCTAATAGGAATACTTTCATTTATCTACCTGCCAAAGATGTTCAACGATTGAATCGCAACAGCTAAATAGTTCCTTCAACAGAGAAAATGTCAGACAGACGTTGGAACTCGGAAAAGCTAATTCTGTTGACGTGAAACTAAAAATCAAATTGAATACTCATGTTAGCAAACTCGTTAGAGGTTGGGTTATTTTGAGGGTCGAGACTGGACAGCGTGGTCATTGGTCTCATCGGATAAGGAAAGGATGGGGAAGGAAGTCGGCCGTGTTCTTTCAAAGGAACCATCCCGGCATTTGCCTGGAGTGATTTAGGGAAATCGCGGAAAACATAAATCACGATGGCCGGACGCAGGATTGAACCGTCGTCCTCCCGAATGCGAGTCCAGTGTGCTAGCCACTGTGCCACCTAGCTCGGTATACTCGTTAGAGGCCACTGGGACTGAATAGGAAACGTAATTATTTAATTATCCGCCAGTTAAACGAAATAAACTTTAAAAAGATGTTGCATATCATGTTACATTGATGCATTTTCCATGCAACATTTCGAATCGTGTGTTTCTGCTGTCACTGGTATAGATAATAACATATTTATTTATAAACATTTCCGGCAGTTCTGTAAACGTAATCGTTTTTAAGTTTTTATCATTTATAGTTTCAAAGAAGTAAGAACACTTAAAAAACCGCACAGTATTTTCTATAGCGTGGATGCGATTAGAAAATGGAGAATGATTAAAATCAATTGTGCTAACGCAGAGATCTATTCTTTTCTGGGTATATTTTTCTTGATCCTTTTCAACCTCATCAGGAGCTCTGTGACATGCCTAGCTGTGTTTGCTCCGGCCAATTGCAAAGTTGCACAAGATGAATTCCGCCAGTGACAGGTAAGTTTTTAATCTTTTGGGGCAAGTTGCGTGGACTTGCTTGGTGTTATGTTTCGTCGCTACGTTAATCGCTTTCCGTTTTCCGCTACCAGTTTCGACATTTACAGGACAGATTACCCTGCTCGGTATGAAGAAACTGACGCCGTGGGAGAGACACCCGAAAACTGTCAGTAACATTCTCAACAGATGGTCGCCACATGTTGTCATGGCGTCGATCTGGACCAGTCTGCTTCAGAAACGTGTCCCAACATGACCCGTATTGCGAACATCAAATACCTCTGTTGTCAAGGTGACCAATAATGGCTGTATAATCTTGTCACACGAACCCACTCCTAAAGGCTCGACAACTATCCCCATCCCCTCGAAAGTACTTTTAACCACGCAAGACTGCAAAATTATTTCAAATTGAGTCTGCAGCATCCGAAAAGGCGATGTTACAACTCAGTGCAACGTAAAGGTGTTGCACTGTATTAGAGTCGTCTCAGTCACACTGTAGGTAGGTCATTGGATACTGATATGGAACGGAGATGACTACGGAAGACAAGGCATTGTGCTTTCTATGATAGAGATACATTTCGAGGGACACGTGACTGTGAAGCGTTTTCTATTTTCCACAGTATGCGTAAATGTTATTCAATCTGTATATTGAGCAAGCAGTAAAGGAAACAAAAGAAAAATTCGGAGTAGGTATTAAAATTCATGGAGAAGAAATGAAAATTTTGAGGTTCGTCAATGACGTTGTAATTCTGTCAGAGACAGTAAAGGACTTGGAAGAGCAGTTGAACAGAATGGACAGTGTCTTGAAAGGAGGATATAAGATGAACATCAACAAAAGCAAAACGAGGATAATGGAATGTAGTCGAATTAAATCGGGTGATGCTGAGGGAATTAGATTAGGAAATGAGACACTTAAAGTAGTAAAGGAGTTTTGCTATTTAGGGAGTAAAATAACTGATGATGATCGAAGTAGAGAGGATATAAAATGTAGACTGGCAATGGCAAGGAAATCGTTTCTGAAGAAGAGAAATTTGTTAACATCGAGTATAGATCTAAGTGTCAGGAAGTCGTTTCTGAAAGTATTTGTATGGAGTGTAGCCATGTATGGAAGTGAAACATGGACGATAACTAGTTTGGACAGGAAGAGAATAGAAGCTTTCGAAATGTGGTGCTACAGAAGAATGCTGAAGATAAGGTGGGTAGATCACGTAACTAATGAGGAGGTTTTGAATAGGATTGGGGAGAAGAGAAGTTTGTGGCACAACTTGACTAGAAGAAGGGATCGGTTGGTAGGACATGTTTTGAGGCATCAAGGGATCACAAATTTAGCATTGGAGGGCAGCATGGAGGGTAAAAATCGTAGAGGGAGAGCAAGAGATGAATACACTAAGCAGATTCAGAAGGATGTAGGTTGCAGTAGGTACTGGGAGATGAAGAAGCTTGCACAGGATAGAGTAGCATGGAGAGCTGCATCAAACCAGTCTCATGACTGAAGACCACAACAACAACAACAACAACAATGCGTAAATTTTACTTTTAAATTGATTTAATGAAACATTTCACTTATCGACCTTTTGGTGTCGAGACTCAGTGATTACAGATAAGGGAAAACATCCTCGTGAGACCGGTTTCGGCTGTAAGATAAAACTATACAATTTACATAACTTTTAGATAGGATTTAATGAGTGATTACACACTTTTGGGTGTTCTATCATGTTACTATGCAAATTCACTATCACTGCACACATATTAAAATAAGGTGTGTGTTCTGTGATTATTTCTTTAACCATTTCTCGTCAGATCGATTTTAACTCGTATAAAAGGGCATAAACAGTGGTGTTATAAGCGTCGCTTTATAGATCATGTGTTTTACTAGTACTAAGGTAGATTTTTGTTTTTAGCACAGTACGTTGCACAGAAAGTAAGGGGGTTGCCGGGAGATCATCCCAGTTATCATAAAATATCAGGAAAGCTAACTTGATAATTATTTTCTGTTAAAGTGTTAAATTGCTATTAAATTATTAAGAAAAACTATTTTATGTTCCTCTGGTGATAAATGATTTATCTTCCAATCCGATGGGTCTTAATGCTTCGCTAACTGATTTCTTCACGCTGCCTCCGGGTGGACAATAGTCTGATTTACTAGCCGCACGTCTTGCCTCTCGGCGGGTACCTCAACCACGTCTCGCCGATCTCTGTTCGACTCTGTCGTAACAACGGTTTCTCGCGGCAGTTCCTCTCATGTAAGTTAGTCGTGTTAGCAGTGCTTCCTGGAACATGACACTGCCCACACGGCTCTCTCTTAGCGACGCTGACACTTCTCGCTACATAGCAATGTACATAGCTTAGCAAGTAATCGTTTGATTGTATATTCTGTTAACAATAAATTACTTCTCCTGTACACAGGTGTATTCACGTTGATGAATACAGTTCATCATTTTATTAGGAGATACTCTCTCATTCAGTAAAATGACTACTCGCAACGGCTTAAAAGCGTCGCTGTTCGAACTGGGCGATACCTCAGCGACACTAACGGCTCTCTGAGCATGGCCTGTAGAGTTTCCATTGCAGCCGTAACCTCTCTCTCTCTCTGCCATACTGATCTAAAAGTGGTTAGTTACCAGGAAATGTCACCCCAGTACAACTCTGTAACGTTTTTCTCTCTCTCTATCACATGAGTTTCTGCCATATATTTGTCTTGCCTAGTCAGGAAGCAAATCACAAATTCTCCGTAATCGTACACCCAGTTGCCATTTAACTGTAACTGTACAGCTTGACTGCCGACATCTTTTTTCCTTGATACACTGCGCCACACCGAAGAAAAAGTGAGACACCAGCTTCAGGTGGAATCCCAGTTCCGTGTTACAGAGAGTGCTCTTCGGTCTTGGCCCTCTACTCAGCTTACATTTATCGCTTATCTCTCACCCAGCGGGAAGTCACAAGCCACTGGGAAAAAAACGCAGGTGATCCCCGTACAGAGTAAGAGAAAATGGTCTGGTCTGCAAAATTACAGACCAATATCGTAAATATCGGTTTACTGCAGTGTTCTTGAGCATGTTCTGAGTTCGTTAGTCACAAATTTCCTTGAGAGAGAAAAGTTTCCCTCTACAAATGAACACTGATTTACGAACCTCAGCTGTCCTTTCTCTCGTACGATATTCAGTGAACTATGGATGATAACTAAACAGGTACACTACTGGCCATTAAAATTGCTACACCACGAAGATGACGTGCTACAAACGCGAAATTTAACCCACAAAAAGATGATGCTGTGAATGCAAATGATTAGCTATTCAGAGCATTCACACAAGTTTGGCGCCGGTGGCGACACCTACAAAGTGCTGACATGAGGAAAGTTTCCAACCAATTTCTCATACACAAATAGCAGTTGACCGGCGTTGCCTGGTGAAACGTTGTTGTGATGCCTCGTGTAAGGGGGAGAAATGCGTACCATCACGTATCCGACTTTGATATAGGTCGGATTGTAGCCTATCGCGATTGCGGTTTATCGTATCGCGACATTGCTGCTCGCGTTGGTCGAGATCCAATGACTGTAACCAGAATATGGAATCCGTGGGTTCAGAAAGGTAATACGGAACGCCGTGCTGGATCCCAACGGCCTCGTATCACTAGCAGTCGACATGATAGGCATCTTATCCGCATGGCTGTAACGGATCGTGCAGTCACGTCTCGATCCCTGAGTCAACGAATGGGGACGTTTGCAAGACTACAACCATCTGCACGTTTGCACCAGCATGGACTATCAGCTCGGAGACCATGTCTGCGGCTACCCTTGAAGCTGCATCACAGACAGGAGCGCCTGCGATGGTGTACTCAACGACGAACCTGGGTGCACGAATGGCAAAACGTTATTTTTTCGGATGAATCCAGCTTCTGTTTGCAACATCATGATGGTCGCATCCGTGTTTGGCGACATCGCGGTGAACGCACATTGGAAGCGTGTATTCGTCATCGCCATACAGGCGTATGGTGTTATGGGGTGCCATTGGTTACACGTCTCGGTCACCTCTTGTTCGCATTGACGGCACTTTGAACAGCGGACGTTACATTTCAGATGTGTTACGACCCGTGGCTCTACCCTTCATTCGATCCCTGCCAAGCCCTACATTTCAGCAGGATAATGCACGACCGCATGTTGCAGGTCCTGTACGGACCTTTCTGGATCCAGAAAATGTTCGACTGCTGCCCTGGCTAGCACATTCTCTAGATCCCTCATCAAATGAAAACGTGTGGTCAATGGTGGCCGAGCAACTGGCTCGTCACAATACGCAAGTCACTACTCTTGATGAACTGTGGTATCGCGTCGAAGCTGCATGTGCAGCTGTACGTGTACACGCCATCCAAGCTCTGTTTGACTCAATGCCCAGGCTTATCAAGGCCGTTATTACAGCCAGAGATGAATGTTCTGGGTACTGATTTCTCAGGATCTATGCACCCAAATTGCGTGAAAATGTAATCACATGTCAGTTCTAGTATAATATATTTGTCCAATGAATACCCGTTTATCATCTGCATTTCTTTTTGGTGTAGCAATTTTAATGGCCAGTAGCGTATATAGCATATTCCAAGATTTCTGGAAAGCGTTTGACACAATGCTACCCTCGAAACTATTACAAAAGATGCAAGCACACGGAATAAGATATACAACTCGGAGACTTCACAGGTATCAGATCCCAATGCATTGTCCTGGATAGGAATGTTCATCGGAGATAAAGGCATCATCAGGAACGCCCCAGGAAATCATGATAGGGCCTCTCTTGTTATCTATACAGAGAAACGGTCTGACAGATATGTTGAGCAGCAGTTTGCAAGTGTTTTCTGATGACGCTACAGTGTTCACGAAAGTGTTTTCGTTGAGTGATTGTAGGGGGATACAGGTTGACTTAGATAGAATTTCTCTTTAGTGTGATAAAGGGCAGCTTACTCTAAGTTTAAAAAAAAGTAAACTATTGTAGATAAATAGGAAAAAATCTTATAATACTCGAATACAGTACTTTTGGTTTGCTGCCAGACACAGTCACTACGATTAAGTACCTAGGTGTAACGTTACAAAGTGACATGAAATGAAACTAGCACGCAAAGTCGGTGGTGAGGAAGCCAAATGATCGACTTCAGTTTATTGAGAGAATTGTAGAAAAGCGTGGTTCACTTATAAAGCGTGACTGCATTGCAGAGCACTTGTGCACTCTAGGCTTGAGTGTTTGCGATCCCCACCAGGTCGCATTATAGGAAGGCATCGAGGCGGTTCAGAGGCGTGCTGCTAACTTTGTTAGCGGTAGGTCCGACCATCACGCAAGTGTTACAGAAATGCTACGTCAAATCAAACGGGAATCCCTAGACAGAAGATGACGTTCTTTTCGCGAAACACAAACGAGGAAGTTTATAGTAGAGCATTTGCGACAGAATACAGAACTCTCGCACCCCCATCAACATACTCCTCGCGTAAGGCCCCCGAAGACAACATCAGGGAAATCAGGGCTCGTGCGGGAGCGTACAGACAAGTGTTTCTCGCTCACGCCATTTGCGAGTGGAACGGAAAAGGGAATGACTAACAGTACGACAAGGTACCCTCCGTCAGGGTCGGTATGGTGCCTTACATAATATGTACATGGGCTGGACAAAAATACTGAAACAGTGTGAAAAATGCATGCTTGAACATAAAAGCAGATGCTAGCCGAGGGTGCAGCTTGCCCTGTCCTGTCCGACCACGAACGGTGCCTACGCAGTGTCCTCAATACGTTGCAAGTGTCGGTCGTGATGAGAAGAGTGTTCTGTGTAGTTGTGAGGGCTTCGTGTTGGAGCAAGTGAATTAAAATGTGGGAAAATTGTTGGTGCTGATGTGGTGCTTCCATAACCAAGGCAGCCGAAGTGTTTGATGTTTCGAGGGTGTCCGTATCGAAGATTTATACCGTATCAGGGAAAGCGGAAAAACATCACCCGCTAAGTCACAGTATTAACGAAAGTGTGCGTTGAGTGGTAGTGACAGATGTTCACTGAAGAGGGTTGAGGGGGAAATATATGGGGACGGCAGCTGCAAAAGTCACTGCAGAGCTGTATGTCGAACACGCGGAGTCTGCCAGCGTCAAAACTACACGAAAGGAGTTCCATAAGCAGGGAACTGCGGGGCCAACTGGCATTCCCAAACCACTCATCAGTGATGCGAATGACCATTACAGGAAAACATCGTGCCGAAGCCTTAAAACCTGGACTATGGAGCAGTGAGTGAGTTTTTGGTCGGATGAATCTTATTTCACATTGTTTTCAACTTCTGGCCGAGTTTGGTCCCAAGAGTGAAACATAGCGGGAATTCGATGATGATTTGGTCAGCCATAGCATGGCACTGTACAGGCTCCATGTTTACTGTGAAGGGTCGCAATACTGCCAAAGGATTGTGTGATCATTCTAGCTGATCAAGCTCATCCCGTGGTAGAATGTCTTTCTGGTGATGCTGTGCTGCAAAACCACAGGTTCCCTGTTCACACAGCTCGCATGATCCACAACTGATTTTGTGAGCACGAGGACGAACTGTCGCATCTCCCCTGGACACCACAACCACGACATCTCAAAATTATTGGGGCGGTCTACTTGTAAGAGAAATGTGCGTGACCTGAACCTGGCACTATTCTGCAGGAAGACTGGTATGATATACCCCTGAAAACTACACTTGACCTGTGTTTATCCGTTCCGAGACGACTGGAAGCAGACTTTAAAAGCAAACTGGTTTTCACACCGTATTATGCAAGGTAATATTTTGTGTTCCCGGTGTTTCCTTATTTTTGTCCGCTCTCCGAGTGCATATGCATAACTCTGAGTCCCTGTGTCTGTTAGGGCACTCTCTTCCCATAAGCAATAAATTGCGTTAAATAGCAGACCTCTGGAGCTGTCGTCAGTGGAGCTCGCAGCAGTTACTTTCCTTGGGGGACAGCGGCTGGCCTTCCGTCACTTCTGCCAACTCAGGTATTCCTCCGAAAGCTCTCGGCTTTGGGCTGCCCCTCTTACAGTTTCACGTCGACTGTTCTTCCACTGCGCAGGCAAAACATCTTATCTTACATTCATAAAACTTATAGTTGGTATCCTGTTACCATGATTGCTTGTTCCCGAGTAACCTCCGAACAAGTCGTGGTCCGATTTACGTCTAATTCGAGGTCTCTGCATCTGTTCTACGAATCTGTTTGCCTTTTTCTTTCGTTTCTTAGGTGTCTCGCAATGTGCTAGTCCACCTGCACGGCCGATGTCACCAAGAAGCCCGTTCAAAAATGTATCTAATGCCCTTTTTACGGCTTCAGACAATTTTGCTTTGTTCTGTCAACTGTGGTCACTGAGTTCATATTAATGTTTCCAACTCGGTCCGCAAAATGTGCAGTGGATTATCTGTTTAAAATATACAATCTTTAGAATTCCATCCTGTGGAACCTTGCTGTGTTTTTCCTTTTGTATCGTCGCAAATGTGACTGTTTAAATTCTTCGCATGTACCTGAAGTTTAATTCAGTGGCAGCTAAGAGTGGAAACGCCGCTGGCAGCAAAACTGTCTACCAGAATGCCTAAAACTGCCGTGCATCCAGGAGAATCTCCTTAATTTTCACCAGCGTCGGGCAATTTTTACTATTCTAAATGACATTCGAATGACCGTGGAAGACATTCTCCAGAAGCGGAGGAAATGTTTATCACCATCTTGTGACTGTAGAGCTGAACGACAGAGTTGCTCTCCTTGCATCAACATGTTTTGCATGTGCATGGAAGCTGGTCTTCGAAGATATCCTGACAGTAACGAGTGGAGTGATTACATAAAAGACATCGATATTCTCCCATAACTATGGTCATTTGTAATATACTATAGTGAAGAGCGGTGTTGAAGTGTTGTGGTCGTAGTTTAGCAATGTTATATATAGAGTGTGAGGTGACAAAAGTCATGGGGTACCACCTTATATCGTGTCGGATCTCCTTTTACTTCGCGTAGTGCAGCATCTTGATATGGAGTGTAGTTGTTGTGTACATAGTTCCGCGTAGTCAGCGCGTACGCAACTTTCCCACTAGAGCGCGCCCCACTAAGCCCAACAGCGCACGCGCAGCGCTCGTCCGTCTCCGCACTATGAGATGGCGCTGCCATAGAGACGGACCAAATTCTGCTTCCACCGATCTGCGTATTAATATGTAACGCAGCCAATGAGATTGCTGGTAACGTAGAACCTTTTCTCCTCGCGGATCACACTTACACAGTGATAAATGAACGCGCGAGGAATTATAACGAGTGTACAGACCTCCGATTAGTCAGTCTGCACCAGTCTGTACCAGTCTGCATTAGTCTGTACCAGTCTGTACGAGTTCTACATTAGGCTGCACCAGTCTATAGTGAAGTTTCAGTCTGCGTCTAATAAGATTACCATATTACTGTACATAGCCATGAAGATAAATGTGTAGACACTTTTGTCAAGTATCAGAGATGTATGTGAGAATAAGAGTAACGTACCAATACCAAAGGAACTTCAGATTGTCAATTGTAAATAGCATCCAGAACTAAGTTAAGTAATTTTTATGCTTGTTATTATTTTAATAAATATGTGTTAAAATTAATCAAGTTCTGTTTAAAGTTGATAACCGTCAATCTGCTACTCTAAGCGTGCAAGTGGCATTTCTATCGTCTGACCTAACGGCAGAAGATAAACACGCCGCGATAAGACAACGAGACATATTGCTGACACTCGCCTACTTCGATAGAGCGACGAGTCAAATAATCTGATGAAGTGTGTACTGGAGGTCGTACAGTACGCACACCACACACAGCGTTAACTATGTACACTGAAAACGAGGTGAAGGTAGTAGACAGGGTGGTCCATTGATAGTGACTGGGCCAAATATCTCACGAAATAAGCATCAAACTAAAAAACTACAAAGGACTTGTCTAACTTGAAGGGGAAAACCAGATGGCGCTATGGTTGGCCCGCTAGATGGTGCTGTCATAGGTCAAACGGATATCAACAGCGTTTTTTTATATAGGAACACCCATTTTTATTACATATCCGTGTAGTACATAAAGAAATATGAATGTTTTAGTTGGACCACTTTTTTCGCTTCGTGATAGATGGCGCTGTAATAGTCACAAACATATGACTCACAATTTTAGACCAACAGGTAGGTTTTTTAAATTAAAATACGGAACGTAGGAACATTTGAACATTTTATTTCGGTTGTTCCAATGTGATACATGTACCTTTGTGAACTTATCATTTCTGATAACGCATGCTGTTACAGCGTGATTACCTGTAAATACCACAGTAATGCAATAAATACTCAAAATGATGTCCGTCAACCTCAATGCATTTGGGAATACGTGTAACGACATTCCTCTCAACAGCGAGTAGTTCGCCTTCCGTAATGTTCGCACATGCATTGACAATGGCCGGCCGAGGTGGCCGAACGGTTCTAGGCGCTACAGACTGGAGCCGCGCGACCGCAACGGTCGCACGTTCGAATCCTACCTCTGGCATGGATGTGTGTGATGTCCTTAGGTCAGTTAGGTTTAAGTAGTTCTAAGTTCTAGGGGTCTCATGACCTTAGAAGTTAAGTCCCATAGTGCTCAGAGCCATTTAAACCATTTGAACCATTGACAGTGCGCTGACACATGTTGTCAGACGTTGTCGGTGGATCACGATATTAAATATCCTTCAACTTTCCCCACAGAAAGAAATCCGGGGACGTCAGATGCGGTGAACGCTCGGGCCATGGTATGGTGCTTCGACGACCAATCCACCTGTCATGAAATATGCTATACAATACCGTTTCAACCGCACGCGAGCTATGTGCCGGACATCCATCATGTTGGAAGTACATCGCCATTCTGTCATGCAGTGAAACATCTTCTGGTAACATCGGTTGAATATTACGTAGGAAATCAGCATACATTGCACCATTTAGATTGCCATCTATTAAATGGGGGCCAATTATCGTTCCTCCCATAGTGCCGCATCATACATTAACCCACCAAGGTCGCTGATGTTCGACTTGTCGCAGTCATCGTGAATTTTCCGTTGCCCAATAGTGCATATGCCGGTTTACGTTACCGCTGTTGGTGAATGACGCTTCGTCACTTAACAGAACGCGTGCAGAAAATCTGTCATCACCCCATAATTTATCTTGTGGCTAGTGGCAGAACTATACACGACGTTCAAAGTCGCCGCCATGCAATTTCTGGTGCATAGAAACATGGTACGGGTGGAATCGATGTTGATGTAGCATTGTAAACACCGAAGTTTATGAGATTCCCGATTCTCGCGCAATTTGTCTGCAACTGATGTGCGGATTAGCCGCAACAGCAGCTAAAACACATACTTGGGCATCAATATTTGTTGCAGGTCGTGGTTGACGTTACACATGTGGCTGAACACTTCCTGTTTCCTTAAATAACGTAACTATCCGGCGGTCGGTCCGGACACTTGGATGATGTCGTCCAGGATACCGAGCAGCACACGCCCGTTGGACATTTTGATGACAATATGCTTACATCAACACGATATCGACCTTTCCCGCAATTGGTAAACGGTCCATTTTAACACGGGTAATGTATCACGAAGCAAATACCGTCCGCACTGGCGGAATGTTACGTGATACCACGTACTTACACGTTTGTGACTATTACAGCGCCATGTATCACAAAGCGAAAAAAGTGGTCGAACTAAAACATTCATATTTCTTTACGTACTACACGGAAATGTAATAAAAATTGGTGTTCCTATTTAAAAAACGCTGTTGATATCCGTTTGACCTATGGCAGCGCCATCTAGCGGGCCAACAATAGCGCCATCTGGTTTCCCCCTTCAAGCTGGATGAGTTTCGTTCTTTGTAGTTTTTTCGTTTGATGCTTATTTTGTGAGATATTTGTCCCGGTCACTATCAATGGACCGTAGCGGAGCACAGACATTATAGCGAAAACGCACCGAAAAAGGTCAGATTTTATGAATCAGCCCCTGGGAAATACCTCGGGAACGTGAAACTGATCTACCGTCTAGTAGGCCTAATGTCGTCAGCATGTGTGGAAAGTGACTCAAAGAGGGAGGAACCACAAGTAACGACGAGTCGTTGCTGGTCCGCGCCTCGTCACAGCGCGAGGCCGCCGGGGGCTCTCCCAGGGTGGGCGGCGATACGATACGTGGTGGATCTGACCAGTCTGCAGTGTCCGCGCACGCACAATGTATCCGAGCACGCCGTACAGCACGCGACACCTATAAGTTCCCATTTTAACATAACAACATCGTCAGATACAGTTTCAGTGAGCACGAGATCTAGGGGATTTCTGCGTGGATGAGGGGAAACGTGTCAGCATTCGAGCGAACGGCTACTCGAAACGTGCACAACGCCACTGACACGGCCGTTGCGGGCAGCGTTACTCTGTGGGAGACGGTCACCTGGGCTCGTCTAGGACCTGCAGCAGTAACGGAAGGCACAAATACTGCTAACTGCCGGCATCCCTTCACGCCTTGTATATTCCCCTAGGGCAATGGCATCTTTTAACATGGTAACTGTGCAGGGAACATTACCAGAATACTGATACATTGGTCTGAAGAGCACTATAGTAAACTCACGTCATCGGCATCAAATTCGCCTGATCTGAACCTGATGGACCATCAGGTGCAAGCTCTGCGTTCACAGTCGACCGGTCCGCTGTTTACGGAATTGCGTCATCTGTGAGTTGACACCTGGTGCCACACGGCTTTCGAAACCAATGAAGTACTTTTCAAATCGACTGCACTGTGAAGTATCACATAATAACTGGATGTGTGAGGACATGTTGGCTGTACATGTCTGAGGTATCTCAGAGCAATATGTGCTCTGTGTCCGTTCGGAAATCGCCAAACAGTGTTGAGAAAACATGTAATCTCGAGAACGCGAGGAGCCACAAAGGTTAACTTACGAGCAGGATGCAGACTAACTGAGTTGCAGAGGGGGGTGAACTTGAAGGACAGGGCGTGCAGCGGTGAGACTGGCCTACTTGGCTGCGGAGACGGCAGCCCCGATGTCGAGGGTGTTAGGCGGTGGGCGGCGCGTGCGGACCCACAGCACAGAAACTAAAGGCAGGCACCGCGGCGGGCGCGGGAACGGGTTGCCTGGCCTCGGTATACTGATGATGCTCCTGCATCCGCAGGTCTGCAAAGAAACTGATGTAAGAGGCAGCGTCCTGCAGTCGTAATGAAAGTCTAGAATTTGGCAACATTAGGCGACTCTGAACCCGAGCCATAGCTGTGAGGAAAAAGCACAGACAGTTGCCACTTACAAGCTGAAGGACTGTCAGAGGAAGAGAGAGCACTTCATCAGGCAGTGGCGGAAGGCCGACTATTGTATACAGTGCGGATCTTCCAGACTCCTCACACGCACTGCCCTAAACGGAACCGTTTGCCTGTGAAACGTGCTGCTGACGCTGTAATTCCAGCCAACAGTTGGCATTCACCTACGGGAGTGGAGCGCATCGTACACAATTCACCACCCTTGCAATCAAGTTAACTCAGGGGACAGTCCTCGTTATCTCACGTGGGAAACACTTGCGATGAGTGCTGGAAGATTAGTTTCGTAGACCAGTGCGGGTGATCGAGGCATATGGAAGTTGAAGAGTAATGATGTTGGCCTTGTGGACTGAAAGGGTCAATGACCTCTTAATGAAGGAGAGAAGACACTGATTCGTTACGCTGAACTATATAAATATATCTTATTTTATGCCTACTTGAGAGCGATGTTTATATATTGTTGCAGGGTGGTGGGGATGGTCGAACCCGGGACTCAAGATGGCCGAGCTGAAGCCGGGACCCACCGTTGTCTTTCGTCAGGAGGCCGAGCAAGTTCGAGAGCGTCAAGATGCAGTGCAGAGAGATACAGCGGTATTTGGTGACACTACTTTATTCTCATAACCTACAGTGTTTCGGAGAGTGCAGCAGAGCGTCGGCGTGCCGCCCGCGCGCTGTCCCGCAAGGCCAGCAGGCTCAGCGGCTCCTGGTATGCCGACGCCGCTGCTGGTGTCAACAGGGCCGCCGGCCGCTGTGAGTTGGCCGCCGCTCTCCCGGTCGCCGCCTGCCGAGGCTTAGCGGCTGACGCCGCGCCGCGCCGCTGCCCGCTGTTTCGGAGACTGCCAGAGTCCCCGGTCTTCGCAGCCCTCCGGCCCGTTTGGCCTGCTCTCTCCGACCGCGGGACGTAGGTGGATGTACTGTCACCCGTGGCCCTCGGCCACTGCTGCTCCCAGGACAGGACCGGACTCGAACCCGCGCCCTCCTGGATGCTGTGCTGCAACTTGCCGCTATTGGTGCTCGCCTGTTGGCAACGCCCTCTGCTGTCTCCGGTGCTGCTCCAGCGCAGCTGCGCCTCCTGCAGCGTACGCCTCGCCCGGACCCCGGTACTCCAGGTGGGAAGCGAACGTGGCCCGTTCTGGATCCAATGCAGATCACTGACACTGCCCCCCTTCAGGCAGACCGTGCAGTCTCCAAGTATCCGGCTGCCGTTCCGTCCCGCCCCGGTGTTGCGTCCCCGGAGGCGGAATACAGCCCGAACAGGTACATTGAAATAAGGTTCAGATTCACGTACAATATTTACATCATCACTGCCAAACTGGCTCCTATGAGCGTAGACCAGCACAGGTCCCTCCCGATGCTATACTGACCTGGCACACTCTGTTCCAAGGTAAAAGCACCTCACTGTTTATTCTGCCTTTCCCCTCGCTTCTGACGTAGTGCCAGAGAGAGACAGAAACTATGGCAAGGATAAATTCCCAAACGCCAGCCATCTACAACTCTTCACTTGGCTCTCATCTAGTTCCTACCCTCATATAGCAATAACTTCAAGCAACGCTGCAGTTTTGCTACCTCGTTGTTGCTTCACACAAAGCAATTCGTGTGCGCAAAAGCGCCGTCGCAGAGCTGCCCTCGCGATTGCCTTGTTTGCATTGCTGGCCTACTAGCTTTCGACTGTTTCAACGCTCTGCCAGCGGCCCCAGATTCCATCGTCCAACCGCGCGTTCATTGACTGTTGATAAAATTTCCTCTTTACTAAGACTAATACTAGCGTAGCAATAAGTATATCATGTTACGAATTTTATTACACCTTCTAATTAGATGATTCCGTTTTCTAGATAAAATGTGACGAACTATGTGATGTACTCTACTGAGTAGAAGCTCTCGGCAACAGAAGTAGTCTAGGTAACCGAAATGGCGCCAGCGTTTGCCAACATATAAGACATACAGCGGCGTTCTCTGTACATGATGACCAATATCCAAACAAATGGTTAAAGGGATACGAACGTATCGCCAACTTCAACAAGTGGGATGAAACAGTATGCTTCTCTAATGCAGTTTTCCACTGGGAGGAGACAGCCAAGGAGTGGTATTAGAATAATAAGTTGTCAAGTTGGGAAGTATTCTAGACGGAATTACATATTTCGGAGACACCCAGCGACAGAAGCGCCAGGCAGAAGACAAATTAAAATGCAGAGCACAGTGTTAGGAGAAACTACGCAGTCATACATTCAAGACCTCTTGGAGCTGTGCAAAATTGTCAACCCTCAGATAAAGGAGGAAGAGAAAGCTGTGCACCTTATGAACGGGGTTGATGAGGACGTGTACCAGGTCCTTCTACTGAAGGAAATGTCCACAGCATATGATTTCATAAAATGGTCAGTACATTGAGATCATGCATCAAAAACGAATTGGCTGCAAGAGGCTTGAACGACTTCCGAAAGTTGTATCGATGGCTGTGATGGAGGAGGGAACAGATTTGACAGACTTCATTTGTCAATAGTAAGAGAGGAAGTTCAAAAGATATTGGGAGTACCCATCGAAACAAAAACTGAGACACTGCAATGGATCATAAGAGAGGAACTGCAACAGAAGCTAGCTGCAATCTCTCATCGTTCAACTCCATTGAAAACAAAGAGTCGAGGTCAGGACGAATGTATGCTCCTACAATGCTTCGTGAGGATTGTGTTTATGCTTCAAGGAAGACTTGCCTCTCGAGAAACCGGCAAATGCGCCCACTGCGGGCGACCAGGACACTTGTGCACTACTGCCGAGAAAGATGACAGGTAGGACTAAACCAACGCCAGCGCCAGGACGACCAAACAGGACAAGACGATATGCTTACAAGAGGGCATAGATCACCATCGCCGCAAGCTAGCCGCTGGAGAGGACGCTCTCCTTGACACCAATCTAGGTCTCTCTCTGTTTAGAAGCGCCAGCCAATCACTTAGGCACCGTAGCCTGGAAAATTAAACGGTATCCTCTGCCATCGATCATTACAAAATGACGGGAAACTACGTTGATATCCTTATGGATGGCTGACCAGCCCGAGCTCTCGTGGACTCTGGAGCATCGTATACAGTCATTCCAGAGAAGCATCGCCACCAGTTTCAGAAAACCACACTCACTGACAGCAAAAAGTCTCCACTGAAGGTGGCTACTGCGAATTATGTACAACCTACAGAAAGATGCATTATTTATGTCGGAATAAATTGCCATACACAGCCCCTTACGAATAGCAAATGCTGCACCATTAATTGAAGAGCAGCCGAACGTCATACAAACCTCCTACTATGAGTCTGCAGACGAGACTCGCCCTACCACTACGAGACTCGCACTACCACTACGAGAAATATTTTGTTTACGCAAAGGCTTCCAGTACTGTATAAGATTATCTTTAGGCCTATGCCACTGTAATAAGCAGTTTCATAATGTTGTTGTAACTAGCCAGCGTGGCAGAATGCCATGCAAAGGGGTCCGGGTTCGATTTCTGGCTGGGTCGGAAATTTTCTCCACGCGGGGTGTTGTGTTGTCTTCATCATCATTTCATCCTCATCGACACGCAAGTCACCGAAGTGGCGTCAACTAAAAAGACTTGCACCAGGCGATCGCTCTACTCGACGGGAGGCCCTAGCCATACGACGTTTTACTTCACTGCGAGAAAAGATCTTCGTGCTCACCAGATCTAACAAAGGAACAGCAAGAGAAGCTACTTGTTATCCTTCAAAAGTTCTCTGAATGTTTCTATCCACAGGTGAAAAGCAAGTCAGACAATTCGACGTTGAGGCACCGAATTTACACTGGATATCACCAGCCAATCAGACAGAGAGCATAGCTGAAAAGGATGTTTACCCTCTTCCATGAACTGATGATACACCGGACTGTCTGAAGGGAGCTACGTTTCTCTCAACCATAGACCTGTACTTAGGGTACTGGCAAATCGAAGTAGACAAGGCTGATCGTGAGAAAACTGTATCTATTATCCCTGAGGGCCTGTATGAGTTTGAAGTAATGCCATTCGGTTTGTGAAATGCACCAACAACTTTCGAATGGGTTAGGGATAATCTTTTACATCACCTCGAGGCGACACTGTATCTTTGCTTCTTAGATGGCAGTATAGTATTATCTGAAACAGTTGATTAACACATAAAAAGACTGAAACAGTTTGTTAAGTGTCTCACACAAGCTGACCTAAAACTTAATTCAGGAAAGTGTCTCTTCGTACCAACAGAAATCATCTTGTGTCATACAAAGGTGTGTCGCCACACCAGAGAGGGCGAGATTTAAAACGTAATTTCCTCTTCCTAAAAATAATAGTGATGCGAGAAGCTTCCTTGGCGTGTGTTCTTATTACCAGTATTTTAATAAAGACTAGATGCTAGTGACCAAAATCGCCCGAACAGAATCACCGCAAATCACTGCCTGTTTCAAAACATTTTCTGATAGGAAACACGCACCTGTTTTTGGGTGGGCCTGTAAGGCAATTGGAGGATCCTTTCTGCAAAAGCCAATCACCCCACTAAGAGCGCTGCTCGCTCAAAAATTTGCCGACAGACGACATAGCGTAGGGTAGTGGTCTATTCAGTCCTGTTCCAAGTCATTCCTTTCTGCATCCCTACCGTACTGTAACCTCCACTCTTTTCCACCTGCTTCCTACGGTCAAGATTTGGCATCCCTCATTTTTAAATTTATTTCGTCAAGCTATGCGCTTTTAGGTATTGACATTTAATAGCTCGTTAGATTTACCGGAATGGAAACGCTGTATTATAAAAGAACGCTTGACAACAGAGTCTGTAGCAGTGTCCGGTGCCACTGGAGTGAAGCGTTACTGCACAGGCTGTGCGCTCTCTGGCTGTTGGGCAGGCCTTGCGTGTGTGGGGGAGCGACGCCTGCTACCATTGGACAGCTTCCCGGCCAATGGCGGGTCCCTCCGTCTGACGTCACAGCCAGCCACGCGGCCTCCTGGCGCTGCACAGGTTGCCGGGCGCTGCCCGGACGCAGAATCATCGACAGGTCTTTCGTAGATGAGTGGCTCCAGTTTCCAATCTTACGGAGAGACTCGCCATTGCGACAACACTGCAAGGACGAATCTCTCGGCGAGTACTTGGCTGCTTGCGGGGAGAAATATGGAATGAGAATTACGCTTAGGAGATAGAGCTGGAGATTAATACAGACAGAAATGGTCTGCGGTGTAAGAAACCACCTAAACACCTCGTAAAAGTGATGTATGGATGCCAAGGAAAAAGTCCGGATGCGTGGGCAGTGATTTGAACTGCACTAATACCAGATACGAGCCGAGCCGAGTATTTCAATCTGTACACAGACCCTCTGCTAATGGCAGCGCATGCTGCATTTAGAAAGCGATGTCTTCATATACATAATACGCAGCAGCAGGAGTCGTCCAGTAGATCATCAGAATGAAACTGTTTGTGCTTGATAGCGAATTACTATTATTCGTGAACAGCTTTCCGTAAAGAAAATTGCTAAACAAAACGAAAACATTAAATAAGACGTCAAACTGTAAACATTTTGTACTAATAAGCCCAAAGGGTACATAACATTTCGGTATAACACAACAAATTTTTACGGTTTTGCGTGTGCGTTTGTTGCAAGTGGCAAGGTTTGAAGCAGAAACTGTTCAGAAATGTCTCCTGTATTCGAATTGCACTGGAATGCGTGAACGTATAATGAAAAATGAACATTTAATAAGTCTTCAACAATTAGGTATAGTGTCGTCACAATTACGTACATAGACAAGGTGTTGGGTGTCAATAAATAAAAAAATACACTATAATGTAATTATAAAACTCGAAACACTCTTTGCAAGCATGTGTGTTTTGGAGCTTTAATTAACGCAAAAACTAAATAAAAGCAGAGCAGCTTCGTACGAAAAATTCTCAGGCCGAAAGGATGAAAATGCAGGTAAGAAGCTATTATTGGTGTAGGCCAGGTTAGAGGCAAATTTTTTTATTGACTTAAAATGTTCTTAGAGAGTATATTTTCAAGATTCGTTCATATAAAGCGTGCCGTAAATGTTAAAATACGTTAAAACCGTGATTTACTGCGTGTATGTCTGGCGCATACGAGGGCACGAATGCCACCTATGTAGGCTAATACTATAATAATTACCGAAGTACTAGGGGTCCTGTTAGTTTCGGATCGCATCACAGAGGGCATTAATATCAACTAAAACACTATTCCCAACAACATTTCTCTTCATAACATGATCCGTTTGTGGTAAAGAGTCTGATATCAAGTACTTGAGTTGCGTCTGCTTAACTTGTCTTTCCGCTTGCTTTGTATACGAAGTAAAACGTGTCGCTGAAAGCGACAAACGTGTCTGTACGAATACAAAAGTTTTGAAACGTAATCCCAATAGTGCGAAAAACATTTCGGCTGCTACGTGGAAGCCAGTTAATCGATATAATTTCGTCAAAATGAGTGTGTTTGACATTGGCGAAAGAAATTGAATTTCAATATTAAAAGAACTCAAGCTGAAAATTTAAACGTTTGCATTTCAAAACAGAAGTTGGCGGCAGTTGTAGGCCTAACTCTTGAAATATTCGTGAAACTACATTAGGCTATATCTTTTGGCAACGTGCTAGTCGGCGTTTTTTCTACTAAAGTACGTAGGATTTTTGCGATATGTTTTAATTTCGACTTTTGTGCACCTTTTTATAACGACTTTGCTATCGAAAATATCGACTTTATTTCAGAGGGCCGCAATTTTGTTAAATACCCCTACCTACTACGTTATACATTATCATCAGTTTCAAAGCTGTTTCTGAAATTTTGATCTGAGTTGAAAATGGTGGCGTTCAGAGTTCCCACCGACCGCCCTGGCACTCCACTAAGACCTTTCGTCGATGTCGAGTAGTGTTCTCTAGTTGCAGGTTTATACTTTAAAAAAGGCTCATAATACAAACTTAAAGGTGTACAATAAAGGTATAAAGTCAGTTGTGTAAGTTGTGTATTATTTTATCGAAAAAAATCATAATTATCGGTTCCAAAATCGAGCGTCACTCTGGCCTACCCTCCTACGAGGCGTGTATTAGAGATGGGTTGTCTTAAATATCACCTGTGGAACATAAAGTTCCGTAATTAATGTTTCCTCTGGTTGCAGGTGTATGCTTCCAGTCAAGGACAGTCAGTGAAGTCACCGGTCAATAGTACAGTAGCACGGTACCCACTTTTTCAAAGCGCTGTGGTGTTTCGTTTAGGCTCTTCTAACGGCGTGCTGCGAATATGTGGCGAGGGTATTCGTGAGTAGACACGTACCTGCAGACAAACAAAATATGGAATAACAAAGTAAATGACTTTTGCACATGCGTCGTGGACATACCTGATCTCATCTACACTGCGGGCGTCTGTAAGTTGTCGTGTAGCTGTGGGAATTGTAAGAATAGCGTCATGTCAGAGGCTTTCTCCTAACAGGTCGGCAACCCGTCGGCCAGGTCCACCACGCGGGGAGCCGCCACTGCCCCTGCACGCCTCAGCACTTCAAGTGCAATACGACGCCGTCAAGACCGACAACCTGGAGGAGAAGCCGGCGCCTACAGAGGGCGCTGCCAACACGGAATCTACTCGCGTCCGCGAGCCATGTGACACAGAAAGAGTCCCCACAGTGTTTTGCCGTAGGCAGCTATATTAGCCGGCGACCAGACAGCACCAGTCGGTCGGGCTTCGAGAGCCGTCCTTGGTCCAGGCAACAGGTGTAGCTCACCACATCAAACGGTATTTCTCTCAATGTCCACCGTTAGGGACAACTGCCGCTGCCAGAATTCATCTTCGGCATTTCTCCCGGACTCTCTAGCCACTGATATCAAGGGATGTTAGCTTCTTCAGCAGCATAGGATTTACTGCACTCCGCCCGCCCCGGGTCAGAGTGACGTATGACACTACTGTTCATATTTTTTTAAAATGTTTTGTAAATATTTTATTGGAACTGTTAAAGCAGAAGTAGAGACATGCGATACGATACTGAAACTCTTTGATAAAATTAAAATGAATGTACATGTTAAGAAAAAGAGTGTAATATTTACTTTTAAATATTGTAAAGATATCTATTTGTTATAATTATTAAATGTAAGAAGGTGCTATAATGTAATTACGTATGTAATAGTTACTGGCACTCACTTAGGGCTGTATGAGATATGTGTAGTATCAAAGATGGAGTAATTCCGTCAGGAACGGAAAGCTGTGTAAGCTTAGGAAAAGGTGGCGCGCTTTGGCGGGTGCGAACAGTCAGTCGGTGGCCAGTGATTTTAGAGGCAGCACGTACAGCGCCAGCATAGTGTGGAGTGCGCCATTTTGTTGCATATTGCCTCGGTTGGAAACTGCAGTTTATCACGGCCTGATATGGGGAGAAAAACGGGCTATTGATTATAAGATGCCGGTCGTTGTGGCCAAGCGGTTCTAGGCGCTTCAGTCTGAAACCGTGCGACTGCTACGGTCGCAGGTTCGAATCCTGCCTCGGGCATGGACGTGTGTGATGTCCTTAGGTTAGTTAGGTTTAAGTAGTTCTAAGTTCTAGGGGACTAATGACCTCAGATGTTAAGTCCCATAGTGCTCAGAGCCATTTGAACCATTTTTTTGATTATAAGATGGATCATCGCTATAAAGAGGAAATAAGTCCTACATGGATAACTGCTCATGGCCGTTATAATATTAATGCAGATGTTGCCACCAACGCCACCGTCGCTGATCACAGCTTACAGGGTACAACATTTTAGCTATGTATTATAGTGTGTGCCAAGAAGCTGAAACGTGCTTTAAGAATAATAACCATCATCCAAATTAACAATTGTGTCCACCTGGTAATTTATCCCGCTCATAAACCAAGCAGGATCCTAACATGGTACATAAAAATTCCGAGTGACCTGCATTCAGCCAAGACTGTAAAATCTTTAACATATTGGTGGCAAACCAGTGATTAATCAATGAAATAATTGATGGAAAGAATAACTGAGAATTTCATAGTTAACGTTGCTATTATTTTCTGTGTTAAAATGATTACGTAAGGTTATGCCAAATTCGAGACCACATTAGATAAATTGTTTGCTGCTTTCGCATTACGTATTAATGAAAGAAAATACTAAGTTGATGATTAGTGGTGATAAATAGTAACGTTAAACAGTTTATAGTGAATCAATGAAATGTTGAGTACCAAAATTGTTGATGTAAGTGGAAAATTCATAGTAACGGATTAAGAGAAAAAGATACAATTTAATTACATATGCTAACAACATTGAAAGCTTATTTGGATTTTCTAATGGTAGTTACAGTTTAAAGGTTCTAAATTGCTGGAAGAATACCTCGCAGGCGACAGGGTCTGATGAAAATCGTGTAGTGGCAACGCGAGATCGTCGTCTTTTAGCTTGCGTCTCGTAACGGAGTTCCATACCATCTCTACACAAAGACCAACAGTAATTCGCAAGTATTGCTTCATTCCAATGGCCCTGATGTCTTTATTTCACAACAGAAATGTCCTGAGAGAATCTTTCTTCATGTTCATCACTGATAGCTCACAACAAGGAGGGAAAAAGTCTGGGTGAGAGAGGAGAAAATGGATTTTAAAGGACATGTTGCATCCAGGATTATAGTACTATAGCAGAGCAACTGTCACCAACTGAGTATCGTTATCATCTCTTTTTCTGGCTAAAAATCAACGAACAACTCCCGTGAAGGCTTCCCGAGCTTCCTTTCCTTTCCCCTCCACAACTTCGTCAAACGAAAATCCTTTACAAGTTCTCAAATTTGTGGCCCCATAAAAATACCTTGTAATGTTGTTACTTTAATTTGCTTTGAAAGCGGTGCTGATAGACAATAAAAGCGGGTTAAAAGCTGTGAGCTGTCTGGGGAAGTTAACCTTGCATTATTGAGCAACTGTTTCACCAGGTATCCAATCTAGCTTACCAAATTCCCAACCAGACTAACATTAATTATAATCTTTTAATAGTCATACGACAACCGGTGATATATATATATAAAAGAGAATTTAAATAAAAAGAAATAAATCAGTTTATATTTGGAAATTTATTTTAACATTCATCATTGAAATTTCAGCATATTAAACTTGATTCCTTACTAAACTGGTGCCTTATTTAGGATTGTGAAAATGTGAGATTGTAATCTTACGGAACACATCAAATATGGAGCCAAGATTGGGAGCCTGCATACAACACTGCATTCATAAAACAACACACGAAGACCGTTGAAATATATGCAACAGAAAATTAACCACTACCAACCAATTCAATTTTCACCTAAAGAAGTTATGTTCGTAGCATAATCCTGTCCGTCATGTAATTACCACACACTGGTATACTAAATTAATATTAACTCTTTGTGAAATCTTCCTGAAAAGAATAGCTGAGGGCTACTTTGATGATTACACCACATGCTTCACGTGGTCAACTTGGTTTACACAAAGAGTGTAACTCCACAATAATTTTGATACTTAAAATAAATTAGATCGAAAAGCAATTTACAAAAGAAAAACCTCGAACTGGTTACTATCGTCTTATTATTAACCTGATGGGTCAAACAATTGCATAAGAACCTGGTACTGGTTTCACAAAGTCCCCCCACGTGGGTTGAACATAAAGAAAAGTTGCTATATTGAAAAATATTGTCAAGACGAGACGTTATAATCTCACGCACATTTGCATTTAAGATTGATGAACTTAGTTAGAGTTATTGATCAACACGTGGTTCCACTTTACTCACAAAGTAGTGACAAAGCAACTACCGGAAAATAATCTGAACTTCACACGAGAATTACACTGCGCTGCAATTTAAGATAACATTAGATATTTTAGAGCTGAACCTGAAATAAAGGTGATTAAATTTTCAGTTAGGCTGAACTTAAGAAATCCATTGTCCTACGGACTTAGCAGACATGCGCTTAGCCGGAGATCTTACCACTTCAGACGCTCGCCGCGGACCGACTCCTGGTCCCTTTCTGAGGGTGGCTCACAAATACCAACGGAAGTGGCCAGAGGGGCAGCTTCCTATACCAACATGACAAGAGACGGACAGGACCATACTAAGGATAGAAACCTCTTTGCTTTTAGAAAGCGTAGCTACCTGTTCCGACGTTGGTCCTACTGTTCTCTAGCAGACAGGCTTGTCTGCTACCCTCAAGCATGCAACTAGAAATACATTTGCTCATTCATCCTCTCACACAGAAGGGAAGGGGGATGACAGTATCTTATCATATACAGTATATAAAAGAAAGAGGATGTAGGTTCCGTATGAGACTGTGTGACATGAATTACATATAAACTGTGTTTTAAAGTGTAGTAGTGTGACAGATCGTTCTTGTTTATGTGTAAAAGTAACACGTTCCACTACTCAGTCTCCTCCCAGATAGTCAGAAACGCCACAGTAAATTTAGAAGAGGAATTTATGCCGTAAATGACAACAGATTTAAGAAATTAAACATGAAAGGAATCCAACAGAGACCCTTCATAACCCCAACGCGCCGGGAAAAGACTGTGCAGGGAATTTTCTGTCCATGCTAGGACATTCCCAAGCAGGCTTCTCACACCCTACTTAAACCAAAAATGTAAAAATGGCTCTGAGCACTATGGGACTCAACTGCTGTGGTCATCAGTCCCCTAGAACTTAGAACTACTTAAACCTAACTAACCTAAGGACATCACACACATCCATGCCCGAGGCAGGATTCGAACCTGCGACCGTAGCAGTCGCACGGTTCCGGACTGTGCGCCTAGAACCGCGAGACCACCGCGGCCGGCTCCAAAAATGTAAATAAAAGGCAAAAGGTCACCAGCTACTTGCTAAAACAGAATAATTTCAACACATCTTTAGAATCTACCAATTTCAAAGAGAAAAACACCACAATCTGTGACATATACTTAAAAGATAGTGTAGACCTAATTCGGTCAGCAAGTAAAAACAATTGTCCCTGTGTCATTAATATGAAAACAATTTCTAGTTGTTACCCTTATGGAGTTCACCAGTATTTGGTCATTGTAAGAACCAACTGATCACAGGAAAATTTGTGACTGTTTATTAACAACAAAAATTTATGAAAATAGCAAAGGTGCCACAGCAATTAAAAAAGAACAAGAAAATAACATCAGTATTATAAAGCAGAACATTTCAATGCACAATCCGCAAAAGCAAAAAAAAAAAAAAAAAAAAAGTGATAAGAGAAAAAAACATGTTTTACAAAGTGGTTATCACAAAAAACTTCTATATCTTATAAAACTAATAATTTGTAGAATTAAAATAACTTTGTGGCACTAATTTAATCACTCTACTATTTTCAGTTAATTAGGAAACAATGATCACTGTGTTGTTATACTGAAACCACAATTAATTATGTGATTGTTACCCTTATGGGGTTCCTCACTATATATGCCCCATGCAAAGGCTAATCAATCACAGTCCAATGAGAATGAAAAGATATGTGACTGATAAACGAAGCAATGCCACAGCAGTGAATTTACGAAACAAAATATCACAAATCTAATACATCACACATAAACAAACATTGATAAATAAAACCGCTCTGAAAGTACAATAGTCCACGTCTAAAAAAAACACCAATAAATAAAACACCTGCAAAATACAAGAGTCAAAGTCTAAAAAAAAGACAATAAATAGAACTCCTGTAAAATACAAGAGTCAGTCTAATATACACCAATAAATCGAACCCCTGCAAAATACATGACCAAAGTTTCTCTGAAAGAACACACGAATATGCATTGGACTAAGAACTGTATAATCACTGTTCACTGGCACACTCACCAGTTCCACTGTTTCGAGGCACAGTATAAGAGGGGGGGGGGGGGGGGGGGGGGTTCGTCGCCGCAGCTGTCAGTAGGGATTTTTGTCCATCTGTTGCGTGCAATCCCGCCGTCTCTGCCCTCTCATGAAGTTTCTCTTGGTGGCCCCTTGTCACGTACATCTCGGTTTGGTTCCATGTTTGTGTTGTCAAATTCGTGCGGAATCCTCGTTTGACACGCCAGGTTGATATTCCTGGGCAAGGATGACACTTAATGGCTCTTCTTTGTGCCACCCTTAGCGACCAGAGAACATCGAACCATGATTTACTGTCGCTTGACAGTAGGCATCCGTCAGGAAATGTCGATAAGCGTCGTTGACGTCTGCAAGTTTCTCTAGACAGTACCTGTCAAAAGGCTCCACGCCCCTTGCGTTGTTACATTCTTGAGTTATCCTCAATTGGCTCGCCGGTTTGATATTCCTGGGCAAGGATGACACTTAATGGCTCTTCTTTGTGCCACCCTTAGCAACCAGAGAACATCGAACCATGATTTACTGTCGCTTGACAGTGGGCATCCGTCAGGAAATGTTGATAGGCGTCGTTGAAGTCTGCCAATTTCTCTGGACAGTACGTATCAAAAAGGCTCCACACCCCTTTCTCCCCTGTCTTCTGTCGTTTCACCGCGGCCGTCTCGTCACGGTCGCGTGCGTGTGGTGCGTTGCCAGCAGATGGATTTCCGGAGGGTGGACCGCTCGCCCATCTCAGGTCATCGCCTCCAGAAAGGGTCGCACGGGGCGGCCGCCCATTAGCTCCAGGTGCAAGGGAAAGTGTTTGCCGCGTACCCTTCTTTTGTTGTCGGCCGCGCTCCCTAAGTGGCCCGGTTGACAGCATGTCCTGCTGGGAAACCCGCTAGTTTACAACTAGCCTTCCTCCTCGCTGCTCCCGCTGTCTCGTAAGAGTTTAGCCGGTTCGCTTTCACGTTCTCAACTGCATTCACAGAAATTGTTCATCATACTTATGTCCATTACCAAATGTCATACATAATACCGCTTACTATTGTCTTTCACAATATCTTAAGAACAAAAGTGAGACTTATTCTTTTTTTTTAAATAAAAAAAATTACATGAATCGACAATATAAAAAATAAAAGTTAAATGACTTGACAATATTAAAAAATAAAAGTTAAATGACTTGACAATATTAAAAAATAAAAGTGAAATGACTTGACAGTATAAAAATTAAATTTAAATGAACTGACAATATAATATCTAAATCCACATCACTAATGTGGTTCACTTACGTTTTAATAAATCAAATGCTACTTATTAATTCACTAAAATGAATGGGATTATGCCTTGTGCAAGTATAGGTCAGGACAGCATAGGGTTCACATGTTATTTACACACACACACAAACACATGCACACCTGTTGTCTATTCTACAAACTAACTACCCATAAACATGCATTACTCAAAATTTTACTTCTATCCACTACTAGTTAATCCAACAGGCTACTTCAATGCTACTCCAACACAGTGTTTATACGACTACAACATTGTTCTAATTCGTCCTCTTCCTGACGCTCACGGCATATGTCTTGTCACATGATAAATATGGAGAAACTTTCCTTAAACACTCACAGTAAAAAGAACAATGGCTGTTTACACGCCAAAACATTTATACCAGTTGACACACCTGATAAGAGACTCCCAATTATACATTTATCGTACTCATATATTCACACATAAAACAGTAAGAAAATTTCATCTAAAATTACGTTATCACAAGAATTAATCACATAGATGACTCTGAGAACGGTAAAAATATCTGCATCATACAGGTACTACCTTTTCTTACCCATTTTGCTGCGATTTCGTTCCTTCGTTAAGTTACCTTTCGCTTCCAAATCAGTTATTTCGCCTGTGGTGGTTATTCTGGATTCATATCTCATGAATGGCAAAATTATGGTCTCCTCTATTCTGTAAAATCGTTTCAACTTAACATATTGGACTTACAACAGACACAAAAGATCCGAATCCTCCTGTAGTTTAAATGACAAATGTTTTGCTTCATCCTTATTACCTTAAACCAAGCTTTCCTTCGGTCCCATAATCAAAATTATTTAATCTTCCTCTACCTTCAAGAGGGAAATTTCCTCAGTATAAATCATATAGGCTGCAGTGCAGTGCATCCCAGGTCTCCCGCACAGCTGGAGACCTGGGTTTGCCAGACCCATAATACCCACAGATCGGATATTCCCCTGAGTTTTGCATTAATTTAACACAGATCTTGCTTCTCTCAGGAGCGACTCTTTTCAATTTACACAAAAAAACGTAAACAACATTTCACTCGTTCACAAAGAAACCTTTTATCTTCACATTTGAACCAACCTAAATCCTAATTGCACAAGGAAAGAAAAAAAACTTAAAAACATCACTTCAATGAATCACATAGAAACATCTTTATCATTATTTTTACCAACATATTATTCAAAATGCATTTATCACAAATGTAAACTAATCAATTGTTTCTCTTCACCGCCCTCTCTACTCCTCACTGTCCTTTCTACTCAATGTATGGTTTTACGTTTGACACATGGTGTAGCCCTTTTGATTTCTTCGATCGAAGAGTTTCAACTTCTATGGCGTTTTCATGGGGAATCTTCTTTATCCGACACGGGCCGTTAAAGAGATTAAAAAATTTCTTGCAAACACCTGACCGTTTGTTAAAAAGCTTGTGTGACCTGATAAGAACTTTTTGTCCTACGTGAAACACTGTTTTTCTCACGTTTTTCTTATACGCTTAGACTCTAGCTTCTGCTGCACGCTTGATGTTGCGTAAAGCTAAGTCAACAATTGCGTTCCGGCGTAGTCTCGTCTGTAGTGGCCAAGGCACCACCTCTTTGATTTTGCTTGGGGGCTCCTTGTTTTTTAGCACAGTGATTGGCGGAAGCTTTGTTGGCGTATTAGGCAACTCATTAATTATGTTCTGAAATCCTTTTAGGTGTATGTCCCACGATTGGTGATCACGACTGCAGTATAACCTACATAATTTTCCTAATTCACGCATAATACGCTCACTGGGGTTCGAGCTGGGGTGAAATAGAGATATATATATAGGTTTAATTCTTCTCCTTCGAAGCATCCGCTGCCAGTATTGCGATCTAAATTGTGGTCCGTTATCCGAGATTACCCTTTTCACGCTCCCAACTTCATGCAGAAACTGCTTTGCAAATGCAGTTGCCACTGCCCTTCCTCTGGCTCGCTTCAACGGAGTCAGACACACAAACTTGGAGGTTAGCTCCACCACTACGAAACCATATGCAAATCCTGCTTTAGATCGTACTAGTGGCCCAAATAGATCCACGGCCGCGAGGTCACAAAGTTTGCTTGGTATTATCGGGTGCAATGATGCAGCATAAGTCACTGTGGCCGCCTTTGCTCGCTGACAAGGTCCGCACACTCTAAGTACACCACGAATACGCCGTAGCTTGTTGTTAAAATAGCATGTCTCTTTCAGTTTTTCACATTTCTGTGCTCCGAAGTGACCATAACTCAAATGTATGTACCATATAATTTTGTTTACGAGTTCCTCCGGAATCACCAACACCCATCTGGAGTCGTCCGGGGCTCGTTTCTTGAGTAGTATTCTATTGCGCACTAAGTAGTACTAGCGTATTCCTACATTCTCCTTGTCCTCCCACTTCTTCTTTATATCTTTCAATACTGCGTCCTTATCCTGTTCGTCCGCTAAAATTCTAAGGTGGTAACAAAATTCTCGAACGCTACATTCTGTAAGTATAGGATGCTAAAATTATTTTCACCGAGTTCCTCTTCTTCTGTGTGAACCAAACCTATAGGAATGCGCGATAAAGCGTCAGCAATTACATTTTTCTGTCCAGGAATGTATTCTACAGTGAAATTATATTCCTGTGGGTATAGTGCCCAGCGTCCTAGTCTCCCATGCGTGATTTTTGTGCTCATAAGAAATTGGAGTGCACGATGGTCAGTGTACACCCTGGTGGTCCTCCCAAATAAGAAATACCTAAATTTTGAGAATGCCCAAACTATCGCGAGTGCTTCGTGTTCCGTCACGGAGTAATTTTTTTCACATCGAGAGAGCACCCTGCTCCCAAACGAAATTGTTTTCCAAGTTGTAATATCATTATTTCCTTCCGTTTGAAACAGTACCGCACCTAATCCTGACAAGGAACTGTCCGTCATTAAACAGAATTCTTGTGTCAGGTCGGGATGCACGAGGATGGGAGCCTCTACCAATGCCTTTTTCAATTTATAAAATTCATCCTGTGATTCTTGATCCCAGACCCACAAAGCGTTCTTCCCTGTTAGTCCACATAGACGGGGTGTACCAAGTACGCTAAAATTTATAAATCGCTTATAAAAATTACACAGGCCTAAGAATGCTCGCAACTGTTTTTTATTTCTCGGCATTGCACACTCCGCTATCGCCGCAATTTTCTCCGGGTCAGGTTGTATTCCATTTGCTGAGACAATATGGCCTAAGAAATTTATGTTCTCTCGTCCGAACTGTGACGTATCTAAGTTGACTGTTACACCTGCCTTCTCAAAAACATCCAGTAGTCTGTTCAGAACGTCATTATGGTCCTCCCACGACTTTTCCGCAATTAATATGTCATCCACGTAAATTGTCACTCGCTGTTTCAAATCATCAGGTAAAATGCTATTTAATCCCCTTATAAAAGCAGTTGATGAGACGTTTAGTCCGAACGGGAGACGCCGGAATTGGAAACAATTTCCGTAACGCAGGAACGCTGTATATAATCTGCAAGATGGGTGTAGCACGATTTGCCAAAAACTCGAACGGAGGTCGACAGATGATAGTACCTTTACCCCGTGGAAACGTTGTAAGAGTTCCTGAAGGCTCTCAGGCCTGTCCGTTTCCGACATAATAATTGTGTTTATCTGTCTCGAGTCTAGCACCAAACGAACTGAGTTGTCGCGTTTTGGCTCGACAAGCAAGGGTGAGTTGTACGAGCTTACTGCCCGCTCAATTATTCCTTGTTCTAACATCTTGTTTATTTCCTTCTCCACCTGGGCTTTATACGCCATGGGAATAGGGTATGGTCTAACAGAAAACTTCTGATGTTCACGTACTCTGAATTGGTAAGTAAAACCCTTAATCGCCCCCGGAGTCTCAGGAAATACCCGTTCATGATTCCTAAGTAGGCAATACAATTTCTCCTTTTCCCTGTCCGTGGTTCTGACACCCGCGATGCTCTTTCTCAGTGCATCAGCAAAAGCAACATCTTTCCCCTGCTCACCAGACGTAGAGCACGACTCACTTACATAGTTCACGAGTAGCTCCAGTCTGGGTTGCTACTCGGTTTGAGCTTGAAATTTTAGGCAACTAATTTCTGACTCGGCACGTAATATGCATTCATCAAATACTAAATTAATTGGCTGATCCCCAACTTGAACTGCCATTACTCCTCCACTCATATCAGTTACTGCATGGTGGGCATTCATGAAGTCATTTCCTAAAATCATTGCCACATTCAGCATTGGGAGCACAAAGAAGTTATACTCAAACTCTCTTCCCTGGCAGGTAAAATTAAGCCGAGTCTGCCTTCGGATTTCTACGCTCTTACCGTAGATTGCGCCCTTCACCTTTATTCCTCGCACTTGAAAAACGGGCCAAGTCCCAGCCCCTTCGCATTTTTGAAATGCTGCCTCGCTCACTATCGAGAAAGGACTTCCAGTGTCAATGACACACTTAAAACATATTTCGTTTACTGAAACTGTCACGACTGGACTTATTCCCGAAATTTTAGCACTCGTAGTTTCTTGCAACAAATCCTCTCTAATATCTTCCCTCTCTATATACCGTATGCACTCCTTTGCCATGTCGTTCATTGGTTCCGATTGGGCGCCTTCTGCGCTGATCGTTTGTCATTGCCGGTTTTGTTCATTTCCATTTGCTGGATTATGTCTAGGGTTAGCTGGCCGAATTTCAACATCATGAGGTGCTCCGCCTATAGTCCTATTCCCACCGTGTTCACCGTAGTATCGATTATGGTTGCCGTAACTGTTGCGTTCACGATCCTGTCCACGTCCTCGATTATTTCCGTTGTTCCACCTGTGTTCGCGACTGTTACCCCAGTTTCTATACGGCCGGTCCCGATTACTGTTCCGTTCGCGTCGCGACGACCAGTCACGCCGTTGGTTAGTACTACGGCCACGACTGCGATCGCGCTGCTGTGCCCCGTAATAACTTTGTGCCTGACTAGGCGGGCATTCTCCTGTATTGTATTCCAACTCTTGGAGAAGTGTCTTAAACGTTTCCACGTCCTCCTCGCATCGTCCCGCAAGAATGACGTGGCGCAAGTGCATAGGCAGTTTGGTGATGCATATCCTAATTAGTTCCGCAGGCCCGTATGGGTCGTATAGAAATTGATTTGCCTGCGGCATGTGGTCGAATAGGCGTGCAGGGCTGCCGAAACCAGACTGGTTCAAATTTGGCAGCATAATTATGCCATGTTTGACCCTATCTTGTGCCGCTCCCGACCAATAGGCGGACAGAAAGGCTTGTCGAAACTCCCGAGTGGAGTTGCAGTGACGCGCTGCTGACCTCATGCGAACCGCCGGTTCGCCTTCCAAATAGCCACACATATATTCTATCTTATGCGAACTTGCCCAGTCGGGAGGAAGACAGAACTCAAATTGCTCGAGCCATGCTCGTGGATGTATTCCTTTTTGCGAATTTCGAAATATCTCAAACTTTCTCACCGTAAGGAAATGTTTGAAATCAAATCCCCGCATTTCTTCCCGGCGAGGCCCTTGAATGTTTCTATTTTTCTCATGTCTGCCCCTCAAAATACATTCTTCCCTGTCGTCAAAATCTCCCTCGTGGCCGGAGTCCCTCTCTGCACTGTCTGTACGGCTATTTTTTGTGCTATTGGCAAGTTCGGAATCACACGCCATGCGATTTTCCAGATGCGCCACGCGTTCTTGTAATTCGCCTGTTACAGCTTTGTGCCGCCTGTTCACTTCGAACTGTCCCTTCTGAAATTTAAGAAGCGAACGCACTTCTTCAGTCTCTGCGACCGCTACCGGTGTAGTATTGTTCTCGCTTTCCGTCACTTTCATCGTGCCTACGATGTCCGCTAATACCGCAATCTTATCATGTATTTGTCTGTTGCCCTCCGCCCCAGTCTGCTTCAATTGTTCTACTTGCTGTTCGAGAGCGTGAATAGCTTGACTGTTGTCCGCTACTGTGTTGCTAATGGACGCTGGACAATGCGTTTCCGCCTCCTGGACCCACGAGAGTACCTACTGGTGTTCTCTTTGGCATTCTTCTCTCAGCACTTGGAAATTCCTAAGTAGCTGTTTTCGCTCTCTTTCGATTCCGCATCGCGACTCCGCTTGCCCTGTTGTAAGGCTTGCAGACGATCATCGATTTGTTCAAATGTACGGCCTAATTCTTTCATAATATCACTTTCTATTTCACTTGCCAGATTGTTTATTCTTTGTGAGATATCATCGGACACTCTCTGCATCAACTTGTCAACTTTATTTGTCTGCTGGATTAGTTTTTCGTCTATTTGTTCGCCTAGCTCTCGGATCGATTTTTCAGATTTCTGCGTCATTTGTTCCCCTAGCTCTCGGATCGATTTTTCGGATGATTCTTTTTGTTCTCGGAACGATTTTTCTGATTTCTGCGTCATTTGTTCCCCTAGCTCGCGGATCGATTTTTTAGATTTCTCTGCGTTTTCTTTATTTTGTTGCAATAACGCTTCCATGAGTTCTGCCAAATCAATTTGGTTAGTTGGAGGCAAATTAATTTCTGGCTCTGCTGTGAGCCCGTTCGTCCTGTTTTGCATTTTGTCTGCAGTATTCCCCATTGCATTTTCAGAAGCACCCGACGCATTAATATTGGAAATCAAATTATCCCCTTGGTCCATGTTGCTTACGTTGTTGGACCGCCTACTTTTAGCTTGGTTACGTGTCTGCATTAGTTCAATTTATATCCGGTACGCAACACACTAATAACAGTAAATGTATCCCCCAAAAATTTCGACAGTTACACAAAAGGTACCCAACCTAGTACGCACTTTTTCACACGCAAAACAAATTTTTATCTTTGATCGAAACAGTGCAATGTACAAGCGACAAAAAAAACACACACAGATATAAAACACACAAATATAGAAAACAAAACAACAAGACAAACAACACAACGCCGCTCAACACCGCAGTGAATCTTTTGAAAGTCTCCTCAGAAACAACGCAGAAGTTGTTTGAGCGCTGTAGGGGAAAAAAATTAAGATTATACAACGCTTGCAATCTAACGTTTCAGAGATTCCAGAATCTAGCGGGTTCACAGAACAGGGTCGCCATGTGTAACGTTGTTACTTTAATTTGTGGTGTAAGCGGAACTGATAGACAGCACCATAAAAGTGGGTTAAAAGCTGTGAGCTGTCTGGGGAAGTTAACCTTGCATTATTGAGCAACTGTTTCACCAGGTATCCAATCTAGCTTACCAAATTCCCAACCAGACCAACATTAATTATAATCTTTTAATAGTCATACGACAACAGGTGATATATATATAAAAGAGAAGTTAGATGAAAAGAAATAAATCAGTTTATATTTGGAAATTTATTTTAACATTGATCATTGAAATTTCAGCATATTAAACTTGATTCCTAACTAAACTGGTGCCTTATTTAGGATTGTGAAAATGTGAGATTGTAATCTTACGGAACACATCAAATATGGAGCCAAGATTGGGAGACTGCATACAACACTGCATTCATAAAACAACACACAAAGAACGTTGAAACATATGCAACAGAAAATTAACCACTACTAACCGATTCAATTTTCACTCAAAGAAGTTACGTTCGTAGCATAATCCTGTCCGTCATGTAATTACCACACACTGGTATACTAAATTCATATTAGCTCTTTGTGAAATCTTCGCGAAAAGAATAGCTGAGGGCTACGTTGATGATGACACCACATGCTTCACGTGGTCAACTTGGTTTACACAAAGAGTGTAACTCCACAATAATTTTGATAATTAAAATAAATTAGATCGAAAAGCAATTTACAAAAGAAAAACCTCGAACTGGTTACTATCGTCTTACTATTAACCTGATGGGTCAAACAATTGTATAAGTACCAGGTACTGGTTTCACAAAGTACACCCCACGTGGGTTGAACATAAAGAAAAGTTGCTATATTGAAAAATATTGTCAAGACGAGACGTTATAATCTCACGCACATTCGCATTTAAGATTGATGAACTTAGTTAGAGTTATTGATCAACACGTGGTTCCACTTTACTCACAAAGTAGTGACAAAGCAACTACCGGAAAATAATCTGAACTTCACACGAGAATTACACTGCGCTGCAATTTAAGATAACATTAGATATTTTAGAGCTAAACCTGAAATAAAGGTGATTAAATTTTCAGTTAGGCTGAACTTAAGAAATCCATTGTCCTACGGACTTAGCAGACACGCGCTTAGCCGGAGATCTTACCACTTCAGACGCTCGCCGCGGACCGACTCCTGGTCCCTTTCTGAGGGTGGCTCACAAATACCAACGGAAGTGGCCAGAGGGGCAGCTTCCTATACCAACATGACAAGAGACGGACAGGACCATACTAAGGATAGAAACCTCTTTGCTTTTAGAAAGCGTAGCTACCTGTTCCGACGTTGGTCCTACTGTTCTCTAGCAGACAGGCTTGTCTGCTACCCTCAAGCATGCAACTAGAAATACATTTGCTCATTCATCCTCTCACACAGAAGGGAAGGGGGATGACAGTATCTTATCATATACAGTATATAAAAGAAAGCGGATGTAGGTTCCGTATGAGACTGTGTGAGGTGAATTACATATAAGCTGTGTTTTAAAGTGTAGTAGTGTGACAGATCGTTCTTGTTTATGTGTAAAAGTAACACGTTCCACTACTCAGTCTCCTCCCAGATAGTCAGAAACGCCACAGTAAATTTAGAAGAGGAATTTATGCCGTAAATGACAACAGATTTAAGAAATTAAACATGAAAGGAATCCAACAGAGACCTTTCAACCTTCCTTAGCTTTTGCATTACTTAATTTCTCAAATTTCTCTCTCATGTACTTAAAGGTCTGTCCTTCCTGGTTCATACCTTTGACAAAATTTTTGATCAAACCCAACGTGATTTGCACAGAGGTGGAGGAAGAACGTCTTTTAGGCCCACGAGAGGCTCGGCAACGACATTTTTCTCGCTAGGGTTGATTTCTTGCAGGCTGGTTTGCTTTAATACAATGCGATTTCCTTTCCCTACTGTCCCACATACATAAGAATCAGCAACGTTTTGTATACCCCCAGTTGCATTCCTAAGCGTATGGCAATGACTTCTGGATCACCACAGATTTGCCATTTGTGTTGATGATATTTGATTGAGTCCAAGAGGGTTGTCATATTTTCATGTCTCCGTCATGTGAACTGCATGACCAACAGGAATAGCAGGAAGATGGCTGCCGTTGTGACGTAACAGTTTTCAAACTAAACTTGGAGGAGTGTGTGAAAAACCTCCATTCAGTAGGATCATGGTTCAAACTCAAAGATTTCATCAAGTCGTTACTGTCGCAGCAAATAACAAGATTGTTATTCTTCTCCTAAAAGAGAAGCAGTTCCATGTGACGTTTTCTGTACTGAGAGACTGTGACATCACTTTTGAGAAGATTCCATTGCTGTACTCGAGACCCAAGAATTTCTACCTTCTCCTTTGACAGGTCAAGGTCTCACTCAATTCCGCTTGACTCTGTCTGTGCGGTTTATCATCTTTTCCCTCAAAATCAGTCACGGGATGTAGAAGGCTCTTTTGCTTCTTCTACTCGTTCCACACTGTCTTCATTTTCTGCTTCAAATACACAATTTTCTGGTTGGGTCTATCTCAATGACGAATGGGTCGATTAGAAGATCGAATATTCGGGTAGTGTACTGTTTTTTTCATTTTTTTTCTTCATAGACAATCCTGCCTTTATAGATGGAGTCAAGCAGAAATAGCAGTCATCTGTATGGTTTGTCGGCTCCCGCCAAACCACAGGTACAGCAAAAGCCATAGATCGTTTCTTATTTTCTAGCCATTCTCTCAGTGTAACTGAACATGCGTTGCGACATATATCTGGAGTCCAAGACTTATCCTGGTACGAAATAATGCTGATAGGCAGTCTTCACAAGAGGCGTCAGCTTGCGTTTCTTCGAGGAAAACGTTATTTCACCACAAATTTAACGAAAATTATTCGCCGTATTTACACATTTTCGTGGCATTTTTGCGAATTTACACTACAAAAGCACTCTCAAACCAGAATTACAGGAGAAACTATATGAAAGTCGCAGTCGCAACAACAGTATCTCTGTTTATGACTTTCAAACAGCTTAACATCACTTGTATTTTGTTATTGTTCAGGTGTGCCAACTCCGAAAACAAAATTTTCCCCAAACTGAAAATGTTTTGTTATTGATCAGGTGTGCCAACTCCGAAAACAAAATTTTCCCCAAACTGAAAATGTTTTGTTATTGATCAGGTGTGGCAACTCCGAAAATAAAATTTTCCCCAAACTGAAAGTGTTGACTATAAAAATGAAACGTCACTTAATAGCGAAGGCAAAAGCTAATCTATCATTTTTGTGGCGATTTTTAATTCAGCAGATGGAAATACAGAAGAGTTAACTATTTTTGAGTCCGAAACATTTTCATTGTTGGCCAGTGTTATTAGAGACGTTCTGAACGACGTTCCGGCCTTTTTGAGCCAAGCTCTAAGTGCTATCTTTTTGAACCTTGACTCGGACGGCCGTGATCCTCGGATTCAGGCTTATCAACCATGAACTCAGCATCTAGCCAGCGATCATTGCGAACTCGGCGCCCAGCAAGGATTCACTTTCGACTTGGCTCCTCGCAGTGCTGTTTTTTCGCCGTGATCTTACCCTCCGATCAGTGCCATCGGCTCTAAGCGCCAGTGTGGCCTTACTGTGATCCATAGTTATTTTGTACCTGCTGCGTGACGCTTGTTATTGTACTTTTGCCTTTTACTTTCCTACCGCCGAAGTAGACATTTTTTTGTTTAATAGGTTGTCACCTATTATCTAAAACAGTGCTTTTTTTGTCGTGAAACGTGACAGACTTCAGATAGTAAAACACCATATTGAGGAGCCTGGACGTCAGATTAGTATTAAACGCTGAAATTTGATGATGCAGCTGAACATCAGGAGAACTGCGGTCGATATACAAATTTCAGCAATGTGCTAGCGCTAGCCAAGGAATTACTGTTTATAGATGGACAGTCCGAGAAGCGGTTGAGGTTTTCTTTCAGTATAGGTGACGAATATAGGCTTCCAGCTTCGTGTCTTCCCGCCACTAACGGAAGTACACACACAGCCATGGTGCACGAGGAAAACAAACAACGACCAAAAAGGCACCTGTCGCAGGACAACAACATTCTGATAAAAGCCCCCTCTTTTCCTTTGCATATTACTTCACCAATCGAATGACGCTGGCTCCCTAATTGTAGGTGGAAAAATTTCACCCAGAAACTCCACGTCTTAAGAAAAAGAGTGGGCAAACTGTTTTTAATAAGTGAACGCTACCCTGGTCTTCGACATTGCTCAAATAACCGGGGACACCGAAAGATTCTGAAGAAGGTGCCATCTGAAGTGTCGAAATGTCAGTCGTGTAGAAGAAACTGAAGAGGAACATCGTGCGGCCTAACATACTAGAATGTTCTACGTTGCATGGCAACAGCCACAAAACTCTGCTCATAGTTACGTGACTATTTTTTCAAGGTGATAATTGAAACTTTAGGCTCCCCGTACCTAAATGATAAGTACAGAAGCTTTTCTCTTCAATCTCAGGAGTCTTCTGTGACCCTCGCGAATATACGAAACACAAGGTCTTGCGGAAAGTCATTAGATCTTTCTTATTTGTGTTAGATTTTTAATATCAACTACATCTCAGAAGCTCTTCTACTACATTGTGGCTAATTATTTTAGATTTTTACCATCAACTATCTGCCAAACAGTTCTTCAGCAGACTGCTCACAAAGACGCATAGCATTAGGTGTGACTGTATTTCTTAGATGGGAAGGATTAGAACACACCACGATACGCGCTACGCGAGCAATGCCGCCAGGTACCCAGGTGCACTTACTCCAAGTTGAACGGTGACCTGGGAGTCTGCAGTGGCGTTTGCACAACCTCTCGTCCGCAGTCTATTGTTTCTTCCAGGACCAGTAGGACCCAGATTAGCAGCAATATAGCAATATGAACCTTTAACTGAGCGACCTGGTCTATAAATGAGTGCAAGCGGCGCTCTTGAATGTGGTGGACAGAGACAGGGAGGGAGAGGGGGAGAGGGAGAGTCTGGTATTAACGAGTGGTGTCGACGTCCATTCCGGAATATAAGTCCTACGGGGCCTAGCTTTTACGGAGTTGCAGCGATCGCTTCAGTTGTTGGACAGTGAAGCCCTCCCCTAGGAGGTGACCACGACCCTCGCCTGTCTCACGTGACGCCTCGTGACCCACCAGCGGGTATTCCGACCTGAAAAAACTAATCCGGCCGCGCCATCAGCTTCCCCTTCTTTATCTGTGTGTTACGTCGTTTCGCACCGCCGGCTGAACTGCAGTTTTCGGCTTTTAATGTCCTGATTTTCGAAACTGGCGCCATCACAGCTTCTTCAACACGGCTGACAAAGTGTGCGTACGCTCTTTGACGATCAGCTCTAATTGCAAATCCAAAGTTCTTTATGTTGCCCCAATCTGCTATTCTGATGATACACGTGTCAGTACCGTGGACGACAAACGAGTGAAGGCACCGTCATGATGAGGATTCTGTTAATGGGGATTGGGATGATGGCGATAGGGATGTTGGTGACTGTGGTTATGACGATGATTTCTCCGTAGCTGTCATTTTTGTCAGGACGAGGTATGTTCTAACCTGGGATTACAAAGCGCTCATTTGTATTCATCCACTTCCCCAATATAACAACTCTTGTTGCCTGCTACTTGTTTCGATATCTAGAATGAAGCGACAGAGATAGCGCATACGAAGACGTGTAAATCCTGTAAAAGCACAAATGCTTGCACAAATGTTTGACACGCATTTATCTTCTTTAACAGAAAAGATCGCTCATGTAAATACATGACTGGAATTCGTTATATTATGGAGACAAGCCTAGCCTACCAGTTTGCGACTGGCTTAAGAAGCTTCTATTACAATTTTAAGCCAATTGAGACAATGAAGGAGTCACACTAACACTTAGCTACCATAAACGCGTGTGGTATCCTATACAAACGTAGAAACTGAGCGAACTTGTCCATAGTTGTTATACAAACAAACAAATTACAAAATAGGAATCTCCTGCCGACGCACCTTATTTTGCGCCTGGTAAGTGCTTCCTTGCCCGATATAGATGTTCGTATGAACAAATTACAAGAAAGGAAGCATTATTCTGTCTTTTGTATAGCAGTAATTTTTTGCTGCCTTTTCTTGTCATTTCCTCCACAAAAAGGACACGTCTTGTAATTTGAACAAGGCTTCATGGAACCACCGCTGGCACGCTACGCATTATAGCCAGCCGGCCTTCGACCGAGTTTGATGGTGAAGTTTCAGACTTTCTACACAATCATGTTCATTGAACTCCTCTGACTCGTCATGACGGTGAAGAACCATCCATCTCCTGATGGTTTTCACCATCTAATCATCACTCTAAATGCAATTTTCTCTGTATCTTCTTGGAAACTCCTCCACATTTATTTGACAACCTAGATTCATTTCTCCATGTTTCATGAGAGAAGTTTTCAGCAGTCCTCTTATTATTTGGTTTTTACTTGTTTAGGTCATTGATTTTCGCTTTGGAAATGGGAGCTAGATCCGTTATGCTAATAGCACTTTGTTTCCTTTTTGAACCAGGTGTTTTTATGCCTGAGGGAATACGTCAGGTATTCCTAAGAGCCATGGATGGTGTTACCTGCACATTCTGGTTTGTGTTAGATGGATTTACTAAAGACTTATTAGCAGAAGTCGATGTGCTTGCTCTTTGCTGAGGAGAAACGGGATCAGGATTATAAAACTAGGAACTCACATTACGAGAAGCTATTTAAGTACTGTATCCGGTTGACGAGAAGTGGAAACAGAAAAATGAGATCGTCAACGTGTGCTTGGAAGAGAATGAACTGAATGGTTTTGGTAGCATGATAAAAGAGAAGCGTAATCTGGAATAGCGCCGATATTAATTGGAAAGATACCTGTAGCTCTAAATGCAGAAATGCCATTCTCAAGATTAGCAAATCGAATCCGTGCTGAATTTAATAATTCCCCACAATTAGACCTGGAAATGTTCTTGATGCCGTTTTTCACCTTCACGAACTTCTGGAATGCATCTTTCCAATATGTTTTTAGTGGTTCGAAAGCAATGCGGTCCAGTGGCTGAAGATAATGTTTGGTATGACTTGGTAGGCAAATTATGTTAATGTCATTATCTCTCGCTACATGTAACAAATTGGCACTGTTCTTATTCAAAGCATGGCCATCCAAATCAAGATTTTCTCCTGAAGGCTTTATGGGAATGCAGTGGTTTAGTAACCAATCGATGAAGAAGTGTGCAATAATGTAGGCTAACTAGTGTCTCATTTAGATAGGTGTCCCTGGATGTGCCCCCATTTGAAATTTTGGTTTGCCGTACGCCCATTCTTTATGCAGTAAGGGGGTAAAAAATAGCCTCCTGCATTGCAGCAAGCCAAAGCAGTAACTGTGTCACCTTTCTCCTTTCTCTGACGAAGTTAAAACTTAAACGTCTTTGCACACTTACGAGCAACCTCTTGTCCAGCAACATCGTTCATCGGGAATCTACTTTCATCGGCATTCCATATCAAGATTTTCCATTTTGGTCAGAAGTTCAAAATACTCAGATATTTCTTTTCTGTTCACGCATTTTGTTCTTCGTCGAGAACAATGTTCATTTTTCCTTATACAGAGCTCAGGATTTCCTCTTTAAAAAAGATCTCAGCCAAGCGTTTTGCGCCGCTTTCTCACATTTATTAATTGCGGTTTTCAAACGCAACATATCTGCTATACTGTAGGGTACCTCCGTAGGTTTTCCTTTTTTAATGGAGCAAATACAGCAGTCTGTAGGTGAAGAATATGTTTTACCATTTTTTCCGAGACTTTCTTTGGCGAAATTATTATTTTTCGTTGTAGTCCTTAGTTTTCTTACAGAGTTGGTCGTATTCCTCACATCATCTCCACTCAAAGAAACTCCATTCGTTATCTGATTGTAGCTGTGCGGCATGACGCATTTATCCAGCAAGCACGACACAGGTGCTTTACACAAACAATTCTGCACTGTAAGTGCGAAATTGCAGCACAAAAAATTAATCCGTTTTAAGTTCGCGTCTTTTCTCCTGCTGCCTTCATGCGTCAACTGTCCAAATGCGGTAGTGAAGAAGACGGACCTTGCCTTTCCGGTGTAAAAATGTCTCACTAGCATTAAACACTCCACGTGCCATTACCATTGACCTATCTATCTCCTGCGTCATTCGACTTTTAGATAATTCCTGCACATGACCATTGTATGACAATGTTTCACTACGTTCGAGAAATTTCAGACAGTTACCTCAGCCAGTCGGCGAGAAAATTCCCTTCTAATACTTGAGGATATGCTCACAATTTCTACAGAATTTGCATCACTCGTGTCTTCTGCGTCTGCTAACAGACTGGTGCTGCCACATACCGCGAGTGCAAAAGCGGAAGACGCATCGTCTCTCCTACGCGTCAACTCTACTGGCTTCTGACGGGCGAGAACCGCGATTTTGTAAATCAAAATATTCTAAAGGTTCTGTGAAGTGCTAAAATGTGGTTTTCTCCTGTAATTATCGCGTTTGCGAGATGAACAACACACCGCGCGTTTTACTCATTCTTATCGACCGCTAACATTTCATTCAGGAAGCTATCGGCATTATTATAGTCCGTCAGACTGATGTGCATCGTCCGTGTATTTGTGAAATACGTCTTCCATTTGGACTTCAGCAATTTCTGTTAACGTTTCTAGACGCGCGCTATGTTGAGTCGTAGTAATGCCGACCTCTCGCATGTAATCCATTCACGTGTTGGTCGCTACACTCGCGGTTCTTCCCCCTCCAGCACAGTGGGCCCGCGGTCCGTCGGCCGCTCGCGCCCCTCGGCGTGCAGACGTCGACTCGCCGTCGGTCGCCGGTCGCCTCCCCAGCGCGCTGCCTTCGGCCGACCTCTGGCGAAGGCTGACGTAGCCCTCTGAACACAGCTCAGTGTGTGCGCACACGAGACATCACGCCTTGGCGTTTCCGTCATGCACTCTGAAGGCGCTGCTGTGCTACAAGTGATGGTGATTATTGGTTTATTCGAATTTTCATTCTTCTCAGACGTGGTCCTTATATTACTGATAAGGGTCAGGCTACCACAGACATTGTGCCGAAAGCGGCCACTGCGGCTGTAAGTGACCGACTTCTCTCCTGTCCTGTAACGTCAGTAACAGCCACTCTTCCCACATCTCAAAGGGAAATCCTCGATAGTAAGCCGTGTATTGAGTCGACCTTCTGTAAGCGGCGGCGCGGTTCCTTCCGTCCCTTTGTGACGAACCTGCACCTTCCTGTGAACATTGTCTCAGTAGATCCTCAGTGGGGAAGCCGAGCGAAACCTACTGTACTTCGACGTGAACCAGGCTGCAATTAAAGTCACTAATCTACGTTTCGGGAGAAAGTTTTCACACGAAATGAAAGGTTGGAAATTTTGTCCTTAGTTGATATATTCTGAAACTTAGGTGAACAAGTATCACTGCCAAGCCCGTGCTAGTCTTAACACAGTCACTCACAATCCCTTTCACTCACGTCGCATTTCCCGAAAACGTAATAGCTACAAAAATACGGATTCTTTTTGATTCAGAATGCTCGCCAAGTATTAAGTCTGTCGGTACCTAATGCAGCCACAGTTTTTAGCCACCGACCTGCTCAATACGCCACGCGGAATATGTGTCTTTTCTAGTCACAAAATTCACTTAAAAATTCCGAAACTGCTACACACCCATCAGAATAATTATGCCGTCACTTTACCACACTTTTGATGTATGAAACACTGCTAGATCCGGCAACTTATCATTTCCATCGGAACTACTACCACACACGTCCGAACTGTTTCATGGCTAGGCTCCGACTCTTCTCTAGAATACTGTAAGTCTTCTCTACCAGCAGAGAAAGGCGCGCGAAGAATATTGCTTTACCATTGGTCAATTTACTCAACAGCCAATAGCAAAACAACATTCTCCCGCGACAGTCCGCGCTTTTCATCAATAACCAATCGCAAAATAGTATACCTAACGACTTTACTTTTTACTGACGTAATTATCTAATATGCTGAAGTTTTGTTTATGCATGAAGTTATTTACTATTGTTATTTATACCTGAATTAAATTTCCGTTTCCCATAAACTTACTTTACAAATCTGTTCTATAAAAATCCCCTTTGTCCACATCCATACTTCATCGAAATGTTCCCACACTAAATCCCACTACATAACTTGTTAAACAATTATCTTCATATTAACTTTAAACCACACTCACGCAGCATTCATACTGCTAAAACACATTTATAACATTTTACATACACAAAAAGACATAATAACACTTTATGAAAATACTAGAACTGTTTATGAAAAATATTCTATTACTTTAGTGCACAAAAAATATTCTATTACATTAGTGCACTCTAGTGGGTACAATCAAAACTAAATCACAGTCCTGTATTCAATACTGTCCTCTATCGGTTGATACATAAACTACGTGCGCGCCCAGTCTCGTGTGACCATCTGTCACTATCCAGCTCTGAGACACATCTCCCACTTAACCGCCTCCAAGGCAGGATCGGTATACGGCGCTATGCCTCATGTAATGCAAATCGAATGAAAATAGCCAATCCCTATCTGTTCTAATGTGCTGACCGCGAATATCATAAAGACAGTTCAAAATTAGCTCTGTTTTTCATTTCACACATATTACGGTGCGATAAATATATACGGATTTTTATGTTAAGTTTAAAATCAAATATAATGGTTTCTCAAAGTCATAATAACTAGTGACAATGGTTTATATCATTGTCCCTGCTCTAACTTGTGTGCAATATTTTGGATATAAACATTTTGTTACCAATTTTAGCGACCTTCCTGTCTCCCTCCTCTTCAACTTCAGTGACTTTATTAACGCATGTGATAACTTTTGCACATTTGTTTCCAGATTAAATACCAGTTGTTCTAGTTGACTGCTAAGTGAACAAAAATGCCACGAGTTTGTGTTAACAGCGCTGACATATTTTGCTGTGTGTGTGGAGAAGTGACATTTGCTTCACAAAAACAGCAAATAACTCCATTAATTAAAACAGCTTACCGTTGTTATTCTGCGTGCAAAATAGGTGGTCAGGATAAACCCTGGGCTCCTCATGTGATCTGCAACACTTGTGCCAGCAACCTCAGGAATTGGATGCATGGGAAAGAACGTTCAATGCCTTTTGCAGTGCCCATGATCTGCCATGAGCCAACTAACCAAATCAGTCACTGCTACTTTTGTGTGGTTCTTACTATCAAGAAGGGAATATCTAAGAAGAAGAAGAAGCGGACAGTGGTCTATCCTAACATTCCACCTGCCATACGTCCAGTTCTACATGGAGAAGGATAGCCAATACCTGAACCATCGACAGAGTACGAGATTACTTCTGATGGGCATTTTGAATGTTCTGAAACATGAACATCACAAGATCCAGAGTTTATTCCAAATATGCACTACTGGCCATTAAAATTGCTACACCACGAAGATGACGTGCTACAAACGCGAAATTTAACCGACAAAAAGAAGATGCTGTGATATGCAAATGATTAGCTTTTCAGAGCATTCACACAAGATTGGCGCCGGTGGCGACACCTACATCGCGCTGGCATGAGGAAAGTTTCCAACCGATTTCTCATACACAAACAGCAGTTGACCGGCGTTGCCTGGTGAAACGTTGTTGTGATGCCTCGTGTAAGTAGGAGAAATGCGTACCATCACGTTTCCGACTTTGATAAAGGTCGGATTGTAGCCTATCGTGATTGTGGTTTATCGTATCGGGATATTGCTGCCAGCGTTGATCGAGATCCAACGACTGTAACCAGAATATGGAATCGGCTCAGGAGGGTAATACGGATCGCCGCGCTGAATCCCAACGGCCTCGTATCACTAGCAGTCGAGATGACAGGCATCTTATCCGCATGGCTGTAACGGATCGTGCAGACACGTCTCGATCCCTGAGTAAACAGATGGGGACGTTTGTAAGACAACAACCACCTGCACGAACAGTTCGACGACGTTTGCAGCAGCATGGACTATCAGCTCGGAGTCCGTGGCTGCGGTTATCCTTGACGCTGCATCACAAACAGGAGCGCCGGCGATGGTGTACTCAACGACGAATCTGGGTGCACGAATGGCAAAAAAGTAATTTTTTCAGATGAATCCAGGTTCTGTTTACAGCATCATGATGGTCGCATCCGTGTTTGGCGACATCGCGGTGAACGCACATTGGAAACGTGTATTCGTCATTGCCATACTGGCGTATCACCACGGGTGATGGTATGGGGTGCCATTAGTTACACGTCTCGGTCACCTCTTGTTCGCATTGACGGCACTTGAAACAGTGGACGTTACATTTCAGATGTGTTACGACCCGTGGCTCTACACTTCATTCGATCCCTGCGAAACACAGAAAATGTTCGACTGCTGCCCTGGCCAGCACATTCTCCAGATGTCTCACCAATTGAAAACGTCTAGTCAATGGTGGCTTAGCAACTTGTTCGTCACAATACGCCAGTCACTACTCTTGATGAACTGTGGTATCGAGTTAAAGCTGCGTGGGCAGCTGTACCTGTACACGCCATACAAGCTCTGTTTGACTCAATGCCCAGGCGTATCAAGGCCGTAATTTCGGCCAGAGGTGGTTGTTCTGGGTATTGATTTCTCAGGATTATGCACCCAAATTCCGTGAAAATGTAATCACATGTCAGTTCTAGTATAATATATTTGTCCAATGAATACCCGTTTATCGTCTGCATTTCTTCTTGGTGTAGCAATTTTAATGGCCAGTAGTGTATCATCAACTGATGATCCACAAAAATTGTCTCAAAATGAGTTAGGTGATCTCATCAGAGATTTGGAGCTTTCTAAAGCTAAGGGTGAGATTTTATCATCAAGATAGCAGCAGCGCAATTTTCTGGAAATCAATATAAATATTTCATTTTACCGCAGAAGAGAGCAACAATTGACTCCTTTTTTTAACATGCAAGATAGTCTTGTGGCATGTGTAGACATAAATAGTGTAATGAAGGCTCTCTGAGAATTAATTACAACCCTAATGAGTGGAGACTCTTTATTGGTTCTTCAAAGTTTATCTTAAAATCAGTGCTTTTACATATTGGTAATAAGCTTCCTTCTATTCCAGTTGGGCATAGAGTGCATATGAAAAAGTCATACCAAACCATGAAAATTTTACTAGAAGTCATCAAGTATAAATGGCTCTCAACTTGAAAGTTTTTGCACTGCTATTAGGTATGCAGTTAGGGTATGCTAAATATTGCTGCTTTCTCTGTGAATGGGGTAGCCAACCTCGTGCATCTCATTACAGTAAAGATGAATGACCTACCAGAAAATCTCTTCAACCAGGTATAAAGAACACTAAGAGTGAACCTCTAGTGAACCCTAGAATGATTCTTCTCCTGCCCATGCACATCAAGTTGGGTCCCACGAAAAACTTTGTTAAGGGAATGAACAAAAATGGTGACGCGTTTAAGTACTTAAGGCAAAAATTCTCTTACTTAAGTGATGCCAAAGTAAAGGTGGGCATCATTGAGGGCCCACAGATACGAGAGCTTTTTGAAGAGTATACTTTTGATGGAATCACACAAGGTGATGAGAAGCAGGCATGGGAAAGTTTTAAGACAGTGTCCTTACAGTTCTTAGGGAGCAAGCGAGCAGTAAATTGCATGGAGATTGTAGATAGCATGCTGTCATCTTATGAAAAGCTTGGTTACAACATGTCATGGAAAATGCATTTCTTAGGTAGTGATCTTGGCTTCTTTCCCGAAGATTGTGGTGCGGTAAGTGACGAACATGGGGAGCGATTTCATCAAGATATTGCTACATTTGAGAAGAGGTATGGTGGAAAGTGGAGCCCAACTATTTTAGCAGATTACTGCAGGACTGTCATAAGGGATGTTCCCGAGTATGTGTATAAATTTCAAGCTAGGCGAAAATGGTCATCTTCTGAATTAATCTCTGAACAAAATATGTAATTGTATATACCGTACATGTGGACATTTAACATTTGTAATCCTTTATATAGATTTGTGACTAGTTAATTTATATATTTTCTTTTGTGCTTTACATAGTTCTGGTACAAAGTAGACTTACAAAGTATTTTCATTAATGTAATATCACCTTCATTTTTTCTAAATATTTTACTTTTGTACTTCCAGAATGACACTGAAATTTATGAATGCATAACACGTAATTCAAGCAATTGTTCACTTAAAATTTGTTATGCTGAAACTTGGAACATGAATGTACTAGTTATTTATACAAAAATGTAGATAACTTTTTTAAAAAACTAGAGCTAAATATTTGTGAAGACAATGATTTTGTATCATTTTATACTGAAATAAACATAAATAACTCAAAATCATGCAATTTACACACTCTCACTTCAAATTTGTTGTTCAGTGTTATCAAGCAGACATCAGTTTAGCATTTCCCTTTCCACAAGTAGTCTTATATAGTTTTGCCACCGCAAATCACGCCTAATGGATACCCATTTATATTAGATGGTTCTAGGTGATACCAGTGACTGGCGACTAGTGATTGGTGATGATGAAATTACATCAAATGTTAAACAATTTTACAACATGACCAGACAGAATAGTTATTAAAAATCAGGTTTAATTTACTACTTTGTCTTTACGTGAAATATACAAGCACACAGAATATCGAAAAAATATCTGTATTCTGTACCTTACTGAATATCTCGAGAAATCGCCAACACATTCAAGGGGATTACCGCGCAGGTTGTGCTTTCTAGTAACAAACAACATGGACGGACGAACAGACAGAAATAAAGGCGAAATATCGTCATATATAGGTTGGCCCGTGAACTTACAATTGGTTCTTACTTAGGCCAAAAAACAAGTAGAATCCAATAACCATTAGCACATCGATCCTTATGAGATAAATGAATTCGGCAGAGAATTTGCGTTCAGGCATGTGACACCGAATGCGAGGTGCTGGGCATAAGGAATATCCTATCTGTCCCTCACAACAGTTCGTATATCCGTAAGGTAATTTTACTAGAAAATTTGGAAACTGGTTGTGAATGAATTAATTTAAAGTGATTTCGTATTAATTATCATCAGTCTTCCCGATCTTACAATAAAAGTGAATGTCAACGAAGAACAACAAAATAAAACCTGTGACAATGATATGATATTCTTGGTTTTCTTGAAAATAAAGGACATCTGAGCGGGCAATATGAATAAACAAAGACGAAAGGGCGAAAGAACACGTGATTTAACGTACTGGTTGTTAGAATTCAAATGTAGCTTGGTGATCGAATTCGTTTACAGTACTGTTGATTGCACACTGAAAGGATACCCAAATGAAACAATAAAGAAAAATCGGCCAGATGACGCCACAACCCGCATATCTAACACACAAAGCTAGTCCATGTGAACATGACGTACTCCACTTAGCAAGTCAGTGTTTCGTGCATTCTCCGAGAAATCTCTATCGCTGTTTATAATACTTTCAGGGATCATTCATTTTATGGCCAACTCACTCACCATAACAGCTGAAAAGGGCACAAGAGAAGCAACGGGGTGCATTTCTCCACTTTCATTGCATGTCAGACTCGGGTTCGATTCCCGGCGAGGTCGGGGATTATCATCTGCCTCGAGATGACTGGGTGTTTGTGTTGTCCTCATCATGTTCAAGTGATGAGACTGGACTGAGCAAAGGTTGTTAATTTGCACGGGTGCTGATAACCGCGCAGTTGAGTGCCCCACGAACCAAACATCATCGTCATCCATGTCAGACACAATGTGGCGTAGCATCATTGCAATCAAGTGAATTATTTTTACCATTCGATGACAAGCAAGTTTCCCTGTATTTGTTTCTGTGAAAAAGTGACTTGAGCACGACAGAAAAGCGTTGGGAAATTTTCCTTTAGAAACAAAAAGCAACAACTACTCGAAAGCCGGCCGAAGTGGCCGTGCGGTTAAAGGCGCTGCAGTCTGGAACCGCAAGACCGCTACGGTCGCAGGTTCGAATCCTGCCTCGGGCATGGATGTTTGTGATGTCCTTAGGTTAGTTAGGTTTAACTAGTTCTAAGTTCTAGGGGACTAATGACCTCAGCAGTTGAGTCCCATAGTGCTCAGAGCCATTTGAACCATTTTTGAACTACGCGAAATTTTTTGTTTTGTTTTGATCACCGGATAGAACTTAAAAAATAGCGGTACTCACCAAAACTACTCGAAACGGCGTACAATACCAGTATTGTACAGTTGTGGAACTCAAACTGAATGCTTGCACAAAGAGTGCTGTGACACCATGTTGAACAAAAAATGTTCAAATGTGTGTGAATTCCTACGGGACCAAACTGCTGAGGTCATCGGTCCCTAGACTTACATACTACTGAAACTAACTTAAACTAACTTATGCTAAATACAGCACACACACCCCTGCCCGAGGGAGGACTCGACCCTCCCGCGGGAGGGGCCGCGCAGTCCGTGACATGGAGCCTCAAACCGCGCGGCCGCACCGCGCGACCCTGTTGAACAGAATTCAGCGGTACACGTAGTGTTGTGTCACCTTTATCAGTTACGGCTCTGGTGAAAACAAGAATTTCCAGGAACAGCGCTCTCTAACGTGTGAGACGAAAGACGAATGCCTGCATTAGAGGCCATTAGCGGCCTTAGACGGCGTCAGCTCGTTATCTCTTGAATCTCTGAGGTGCACCACGCAGTCTGCACCGCAGGTGTGCGGCTGGTCTACTCCTGCTATCTGATCCCGCCAGATGATAAGGGAGACGTGCCCGCTAGGGCTGAGAGCGAGCACAGCGGCCGGAGTAATGAGGGGCTGGCGACCTTCTCTTGTGGCAAATAACAAAGCTGTAAACAAGCGACGCATATTGTGTGGCAGCTGGCGTCATGTTCGATTCAGGAAGAGTAATGATAACCACTGCTGACATAAGGCAAAGAGAAAACCAACTGAATGTTTACGTAGAATGTAGGGAGCAGTTTTCTTGTTATTTCTTGCAAATTAACTGCATATGTCTGTAGAACGCTGGTGTCTTGTGATGGGCTACCCACGTTATAGTTCGCCACTGTTATTTTAAAGAATGTGACAGACACTTCAGCCAATAAAACTTCAGATGAGACAAACCGCCAAACGTAATTCATCTTTAGGTTAGTAGTTGGCAGGCCAGGTCAAATTTGCGGAAATCTCTCCTGAATCCGCATCGTCGATTATTTTTTTCTGCCGAACTCACTAAGATTTAAAGGATAGTATAATTCAAATTCACGATGTTAATATAACGGCGCAGGGCAGTTAAGCCGTTCTGAAGACACTAGAGGAGATTATAGAGTGTCAGATTCAACGGGGGTCTGACGCGAACGTAAAAGGAAATTTTTGTACAAAAAAATCAGCACAGGCGAGACGATGCCCCGGAACCCCTTCGATTAGGATCTTTATGCGACCACTGTCCTTCCGCTGATACGCTGTGCCTTTCATCTCATGGCACACGTGCACAAATAAAACATACATCCAGACAGTAGATTATTTAATTCATGACAAAACAAACTTTTTGTAGTGGCGATCATCAGTCGTCGGTGCAACACATGACCTCATCAAACCATATATTACACTACAGTTGATTCGCCGACAAATGTGACAACTTCAAGCCTGGTTTTCATAGGAGCAGGAACTTTGCGCCAAGACAACAGGACAGGGCGTTTTGAGTCACCGGGGATGCAAAACTCAAATGTGATGCGCAATTGTTTGCCCAAGATTTCGTGGTAAACGGGACAGGGTTGCTGAGGTCATCGGTCCCTAGGCTTTCACACTACTTAATCTAACTTAAACTAACTTACGCTAAGGCCAACACACACACGCATGCCCGAGGGAGGACTCGAACCTCCGACGGGGCGAGCCGCGCGAACAGGGACAAGGGGCCCAGACCGCGCGGCTACCCTGCGCGGATTTGCCCAGGAAATGAAACCGCAAGCGCAGTAACTATCGAGTCCACACGAGCTGTCTGGCAAGAGTGTTCAATGGAAGTGTTGATAATTTAACTGAAGTGCTAGTATAATGTAGGGTATTGATGGACGGTGCGGACGGAAAAGAAACAAAAATCCTTGGTTTGCTGACTGCTACACACATAATGGACGATGATGAATTGTATTACTTGCTCTAGACTTATGCGAAGACCAGGAAAACATTTAGCAATACAGTTTTAATACTGCTTCAATTAACAGTTTACGTTCCTCGACGCGGCACCGCACTCGTAGCTTTCTAGCGCACTTTGTAGTTATTTTGCACACGAGCTTTACTTGGCTTGCAGCAACTGCTTCACTAAGACGCAACGTACAAGCATTAGACTCGTCCGGAAACAGTTGGCCTGTCACGCCTGACTTAAAACGCCGACGCTCCACGCATTGCGCTCCATCTGAAGACACCGCCACTGTTTTTTTGCTGCCGAGGCTACGACACACTACGCCGAGCGCATCACGTACCACATGGTGCGAAATACCCGCACCTTGGGAAACCAAGCCTTATTCACGGCATGTTCATCGGCACGTCAACAGGTGGCAGTTCCTGTCGGCAGACGCTTCACGTCTCCTCGTGGAGCCTTCTTACCGCGCCGCTTCCAGACACCGTCATGACTCAGGTGTACCGTGGATGGTCACACCAGTGCCTGGTACCAAATCTACTCTGTCTACACGACAAGAGCGTCACGTGAACCTATCACAATCTGCGCAGTAACAGGACAAAACCCCAAAGACCACATAAAATATTTCACTCAGCTTTCATCAAATATACTGTCTCGATCTTAAATCGTTTTCCCTCCATAGCGGTACATATGTTGTTTAAAGTTGCAACTATGGAAGAATGGAAAAATAGTCACAGACCGGAAAACAAAATTAATATTTCCATCCTGGAATCTGCAAACGATGCAATCTCCTCATGCAGATCTGCAGCTTCACCTTCGCGTGTTGGGGATACTATAGAGGAAACGATCTAGTTAACGCTATAACCGCCGAGATTTAGAAAGGGAACGAAGTGATTTCATTATTCTTAGATAACACTGTGACGCTCATCATCAACAGATTTTACTATTAAGACAAGTACTCAGGTCTTCTACCATCAAGGGACCTTCAGCCGTGTATGTGCTCCTGCAGCATAAACTACGAAATATCTTTTCTAATACAAGAATTGCCAATCGTAAAAGAGGATTCTGAGCATAGGACTTAGCAAAATACCATACTAATTCCTTTACTATATATCGTTTACTAAGATACTTAGAAATGTTAGTATATCTACCGTCGTATATTCTCCAGTAGGGCGTTGATATCTGTATTGATGGTACAGAATGAACAGCATCAGAGATTGAAGAGTATCTGACATTGGCTAGGGCCAGTCTTAGGGGACTTTCTTTTGAAATTGTTCTGGATGTATTGACTAGGACATCTGCAACATTTCCGTACGAAAAATCTTGTGTTTTTCATCGTAGGACGATAAAAAACGATAAATTGTGTAAGAAATCTCATTCTTGCTTTTTATGTATGATTCATAATTCATTTTTGAGCTGGATTCCACAAAATTTCTACTCAATAGGTAACTTTAATATGTTCGTCATTAGACAGGGTTCGGTGACGCGATTTTGGTGGTGTTTACACGCCTAAATTGTTTTGACAAAATACACATAAGCTCCAGAAAGGAATTGGTATGCTCCCTATCTGACAGTGCAAACTAAGATTGGGTACATCACATTTCGCTTGTACTTGTTGAGAGTTAGGAGACATACGCTAGCAAATGGTCTGGCGTGGAAGGCAAGAGAAGTGACGCTCAAAGCAAATGGATGTCTTTAGTGCAGCGCGTTTCCCACCAGGCCAGCTTAATTACTCACGATTACAATGGACGCAGCGTTGCCGTACCGACGCGCTCGCTGTAAACTGTCTGGACATCCCCATCTCTGTATGAAAGTGGTCCAGACAAAGTCGTCTGGCATGTAAAGGGCACGGTACCGTAGTACTTGCTCTGTCCACAGCTCACTACAGACAGAAGAATGTCTAACCGAAGGATGTCTTCTTTTCTGTGTTAACCTTTTGCTTAGACAGTTTGTTGCTTAGGAGAAAAATCATGGTGTACATTCAAGCAAATACTTCTCACCTTGAGAAGTACTAAGACATAACACTATACGAGTTGCAGTGAACCATACCCTGTACCAACAAAACGGATAGCTCGATAGCACGATGTAGCCGTTAAGTTAGCGTCCATGACTGTGTGACTCACTATGCAAGTATGACCTCTGGTCCGCGCCTGAAAAATACTGGAAATTACGGCCCACTGAACAGGCGAGCAAGTTATTGTTCTAGGAACCAGTGACGATTCGATGATTAGAGAAATTACAAGAAAATGTCAATTTTATGCTTTTCTTTCATCTCAAACCGCATTTCTCTCTTCGCCAGTGTAAACTGAGCGGCAACATTCATGAGATAGGAATTTTGCGTACTTTTTTTTTGAAAATTCAGTAAATCTCGAGTCAAGCTTGGCTCACAGAAATGCAATTGTGACCACAAACTGCGGAAAATGCCTCAAGCAGTGACAATTCGACAGCTGCGGCAGTGCTGGTGAAACTGAGAATGGGAGAGGGAGAGGGACTTCACTCCTGCTGTGTCGCCCACGTTAGATTTCTGTAACGGCAATGGCTACTAGCGGAGGGATGAAAATGAGAGATATTTTGTGCATCTGTCAGTTTTACGATATATCCCTGAGAAAACGAAAATGCTCCAACCTTGATGGGTGCGGGGAGTCGGGATGTTATCGCAACTATGCGTGCAGATCCGTCCGGACATACCCCGCCTCAGGCTGGAACAGGACACAGTGGGCAGGCGTTTCAAGTTCACGTGTGAGGATAACGGGTCCAGGGTGCCGTCACATATCGCTCAGGAATTTGCTTGAGACGCACAGGAACAGCAATTTAGAGACAAATGTGCAGCAGCTTGTAGTAGTTGATGAGCGGAGCGGATAGAGAGAAGTTCGCAGATGTATTTCAGTGCTTCCGTATTTCTTCACAAGAGATGAGGGAAGAAGGAAACACGAATGGAAGAGAGAAAAAGTCTATCAGTCAACTATAGTAGTTTCTTACGGGAAGGTTTTTGGTGTATGTTGCTTCATGAGATCTGTAGCGTTGTAGACATTGGCACTCAGCTTGACGCCGCGTTCTTTGACTTCAGGAAGGCATTTGGCACCGTCTCGCACTGCCGTTTAGTAAAAAATAAAAAATAAAATTAAAAATTAAAAATTCGAATTTACCGAGTATCGGACGAAATTTCCAACTGTAGTCAAGACTTCCTTGCACGTAGAACTCAACACGTCGCTCTCAAAGGAACAAAATCGACAGATGTAAATGTAATTTTCGGAGTACTCCAATGAACTGTGACAGGACCTTTGCTGTTTATGAAGTACATAAAATATCTAAGTAGAAAGCGTCGGCGACCCGTAAGACTGTTCATGGATAAAGCAGTTGTCTATAAGAATGTAGCAACGCCGGGAGACAGTATCGATTTGCACAACGACCTGCAGACGATTGATGAATGGTGCAGGGTCTACCAGTTGGCCCAGAACGAAAATAAATGTGGCATGTTGCCCATACACAGGAAAAGAAATACACTACTGTAAAACTATGCTATTGAAATATACCTAGTGGTAACTATCCACAACGACCTTAAGTAGAAAGACCATGTAAAGCAAGTACTAGGAGAAGCAGATAGGAGACAGATCTATAGGTAGAAATGTAACTCATCCACGAAGGAAGTGACATACAAAAAGCTGGTTCGACCGTTTCTTAGGTATTGTTCATCAACCTGGGACCCTTAGCAGGTAGGACTGACAGAAGAGACAGAGAAAGTGAAACGAAGAGCGACGCGTTTCGTCACAGGATCGTTTAGTAGGCGTGAGAACATTACAGACATGTTCAACAAATTCTAGTGACAGACGTTACAAGAGAAAGGACTTACTGGAAGGAGTTGGTCAACATTTTACTTCTTCCCACATACTTATGGCGAAATGATCACGACCGGAAAATTTGAGAAATTAGAGCTAACGCAAAGCCTTGCCGACAATCACTCTTCCCATGCACCATTCGCGAGAAGTACAAGGAAGGAAGAATCAGTTGGCAGTACTGGAAGTTCCCTCCGCAACACACCGTTATGTGAAACTTCCTGGCAGATTAAAACTGTGAGGAGGGGGCGTGAGTCGTGCTTGGGTAGCTCAGTTGGTAGAGCACTTTCCCGCGAAAGGCAAAGGTCCCGAGATAGAGTCTCGGTCAGTCACACAGTTTTAATCTGCCAGGAAGTTTCATATCAGCGCACACTCCGCTGCAGAGTGAGAATCTCATTCTGTCATGACCCTTGCTTGCAGTTGCATACGTTGTTTCAACCATGCATGTTTCGCAGAAATTTCTCCTTCAGCATATGTTCTATAGGGCCTACAGCATAGTATAAGTGAGCAAGTGACATAAGGAGTGTCCACACACGCTGCTGTATAGTATTAACATTTATTTGTTTTCAAAACTGTCAAATTACTGTCATAATAAATTAATTACTGCCTTAATGCAACAAATATACAACGACAGTCAAAATACATTTGCCAACGATGATAACTAAACAATATATACGTCACTCGATAATGACAATTTAACCGAAACAGATCTGTAGTAAAAGGAAAAAGACATAAAAAAGATGATTTTTGCAGATGATATGGTAATATGGGGTGATAAAGAGGTAGATGTACAGTTACAACTTGATGCGTGGAAGGAAATAATGAAAAGGTTGTTGTTATTGTGGTCTTCAGTCCAGAGACTGGTTTGATGAAGCTCTATATGCTACTCTATCCTGTGCAAGCTTCTTCATCTCCCAGTAACTACTGCAACCTACATCCTTCTGAATCTGCTTAGTATATTCATCTCTTGCTCTCCCTCTACGATTTTTACCCTCCACGCTGCCTTCCAGTACTAAATTGGTGATCCCTTGATGCCTCAGAACACGTCCTACCAACCGATCCCTTCTTCTAGTCAAGTTGTGCCACAAACGTCTCTTCACCCCAATCCTATTCAATACATCCTCATTAGTTATGTGATCTACCCATCTAATCTTCAGGATTCTTCTGTAGCACCACATTTCAAAAGCTCCTATTCTCTTCTTGTCCAAACTTTTTATCGTCCATGTTTCACTTCCATACATGGGTACACTCCATACAAATACTTGCAGAAACGACTTCCTGACACTTCAATCTATACTCGATGTTAACAAATTTCTCTTCTTCAGAAACGCTTTCCTTGCCATTGTCTGTCTACATTTTATATTCTCTCTACTTCGACCATCATCAGTTATTTTGCTCCCCAAATAGCAAAACTCCTTTACTGCTTTAAGTGTCTCATTTCCTGATCTAATTCCCTCAACATCACCCGACTTAATTCGACTACATTCCATTATCCTCGTTTTGCTTTTCTCGAAGTTCATCTTATACCCTCCTTTCAAGACACTATCCATTCCATTCTACTGCTCTTCCAAGTCCTTTACTGTCTCTGACAGAATTACAATGTCATCGGCGAACCTCAAAGTATTTATTTCTTCTCCATAGATTTTAATACCTACTCCGAATTTTTCCTTTATTTGCTTCACTGCTTGCTCAATATACAGATTGAATAACTTCGGGGAGAGGCTACAACCCCGTCTCACTCCCTTTCCAACCACTGCTTCCCTTTCGTGTCCCTCGACTATTATAACTGCCATCTGGTTTCTGTACAAATGGTATATAGCCTTTCGCTCCCTGTATTTTACCCCTGCCACCTTCAGAATTTGAAAGAGAGTATTCCAGTCAACATTGTCAAAAGCTTTCTCTAAGTCCACATATGCTAGAAATGTAGGTTTGCCTTTCCTTAATCTACACTCCTGGAAATTGAAATAAGAACACCGTGAATTCATTGTCCCAGGAAGGGGAAACTTTATTGACACATTCCTGGGGTCAGATACATCACATGATCACACTGACAGAACCACAGGCACATAGACACAGGCAACAGAGCATGCACAATATCGGCACTAGTACAGTGTATATCCACCTTTCGCAGCAATGCAGGCTGCTATTCTCCCATGGAGACGATCGTAGAGATGCTGGATGTAGTCCTGTGGAACGGCTTGCCATGCCATTTCCACCTGGCGCCTCAGTTGGACCAGCGTTCGTGCTGGACGTGCAGACCGCGTGAGACGACGCTTCATCCAGTCCCAAACATGCTAAATGGGGGACAGATCCGGAGATCTTGCTGGCCAGGGTAGTTGACTTACACCTTCTAGAGCACGTTGGGTGGCACGGGATACATGCGGACGTGCATTGTCCTGTTGGAACAGCAAGTTCCCTTGCCGGTCTAGGAATGGTAGAACGATGGGTTCGATGACGGTTTGGATGTACCGTGCACTATTCAGTGTCCCCTCGACGATCACCAGTGGTGTACGGCCAGTGTAGGAGGTCGCTCCCCACACCATGATGCCGGGTGTTGGCCCTGTGTGCTTCGGTCGTATGCAGCCCTGATTGTGGCGCTCACCTGCACGGCGCCAAACACGCATACGACCATCATTGGCACCAAGGCAGAAGCGACTCTCATCGCTGAAGACGACACGTCTCCATTCGTCCCTCCATTCACGCCTGTCGCGACACCACTGGAGGCGGGCTGCACGATGTTGGGGCGTGAGCGGAAGACGGCCTAACGGTGTGCGGGACCGTAGCCCAGCTTCATGGAGACGGTTGCGAATGGTCCTCGCCGATACCCCAGGAGCAACAGTGTCCCTAATTTGCTGGGAAGTGGCGGTGCGGTCCCCTACGGCACTGCGTAGGATCCTACGGTCTTGGCGTGCATCCGTGCGTCGCTGCGGTCCGGTCCCAGGTCGACGGGCACGTGCACCTTCCGCCGACCACTGGCGACAACATCGATGTACTGTGGAGACCTCACGCCCCACGTGTTGAGCAATTCGGCGGTACGTCCACCCGGCCTCCCGCATGCCCACTATACGCCCTCTCTCCAAGTCCGTCAACTGCACATACGGTTCACGTCCACGCTGTCGCGGCATGCTACCAGTGTTAAAGACTGCGATGGAGCTCCGTATGCCACGGCAAACTGGCTGACACTGACGGCGGCGGTGCACAAATGCTGCGCAGCTAGCGCCATTCGACGGCCAACACCGCGGTTCCTGGTGTGTCCGCTGTGCCGTGCGTGTGATCATTGCTTGTACAGCCCTCTCGCAGTGTCCGGAGCAAGTATGGTGGGTCTGACACATCGGTGTCAATGTGTTCTTTTTTCCATTTCCAGGAGTGTACTTTCTAAGATAAGTCGTAGGGTCAGTATTGCCTCACGTGTTCCAACATTTCTGCGGAATCGAAACTGATCTTCGCCGAGGTCGGCTTCTACGAGTTTTTCCATTCGTCTGTAAAGAATTCACATTAGTATTTTGCAGTCGTGACTTATTAAACTGACAGTCCGGTTATTTTCGCATCTGTCAACACCTGCTTTCTTTGGGATTGGAATTATTATATTCTTCTTGAAGTCTGAAGGTATTTCGACTGTCTCATACATCTTGCTCACCAGATGGCAGAGTTTTGTCAAGACTGACTCTCCCAAGGCTGTCAGTAGTTCTAATGGAATATTGTCTACTCCCGGGGCCTTGTTTCAACTCAGGTCTTTCAGTTCTCTGTCGAACTCTTCACGCAGTATCATATCTCCCATTTCATCTTTATCTACATCCTCTTCCGTTTCCATAATGTTGTCCTGAAGTACATCGCCCTTGTATAGACTCTCTATATACTCCTTCCACCTCTCTGCTTTCCATTCTTTGTTTACAACTGAGTTTCCATCTGAGCTCTTGATATTCATGAAAGTGGTTCTCTTTTCTCCAAAGGTCTCTTTAATTTTCCTGTAGGCAGTATCTATCTTACCCCTCGTGAGATAAGTTTCTACATCCTTACATTTGTCCTCTAGCCATGCCTGCTTAGCCATTATGCACTTCCTGTCGATCTCATTTTTGAGACGTTTGTATTCATTTTTGCCTGCTTCACTTACTGCATTTTTGTATTTTTTCCTTTCATCAATTAAATTCAGTATCTCTTTTGTTACCCATGGATTTCTACTAGCCCTCTTCTACCTACTTGATCCTCTGCTGCCTTCAATATTTCATCCATCAAAGCTACCCATTCTTCTTCTACTGTATTTCTTTCCCCCATTCCCGTCAAATGTTCGCTTATGCTCTCCCTGAAACTCTGTACAACCTCTGGTTCTTTCAGTTTATCCAGGTCCCATCTCCTTAAATTCCCACCTTTTCGTAGTTTCTTCAATTTTAATCTATAGTTCATAACCAATAGATTGTGGTGAGAGTCCACATCTGCCCCTGGAAATGCCTTACAGTTTAAAACCTGGTTCCTAAATCTCTGTCTTACCATTATATAATGTATCTGAAACCTTCTAGTATCTCCAGGGTTCTTCCATGTTTACAACTTTCTTTAATGATTCTTGAACCAAGTGTTAGTTATGATTAAGTTATGCTCTGTGCAAAACTCTACCAGACGGCTTCCTCTTTCATTTCTTGGCCCCAAATCCATTTTCACCTACAACGTTTCCTTCTCTTTCTTTCCAGTCTCCCATGACTATTAAATTTTCGTCTCCCTTCACTATCTGAATAATTTCTTTGATTCCATCATACATTTGTTCAATTTCTTCGTCATCTGCAGAGCTAGTTGGCATATAAACTTGTACTACTGTATTAGGTGTGGGCTATTGTCTATCTTGGCCACAATAATGCTTTCACTATGCTGTTTGTAGTAGCTTACCCGCACTCCAATTTTCCTATTCATTATTACCGCTACTCCTGCATTGCCCCTATTTGATTTTGCATTTATAACCCTGTAGTCGCCTGATCAAAAGTCCTGTTCCTCCTGTCACCGAACTTCACTAATTCCCACTATATCTAACTTTAACCTATCCATTTCCCTTTTTAAATTTTCTAACCTACCTGTCCGATTAAGGGATCTGACATTCCACGCTCCGATCCGCAGAACGCCAGTTTTCTTTATCCTGATAACGACGTCCTCTTGAGTAGTCCCCGCCCGGAGATCCGAATGGGGGACTATTTTACCTCCCGAATATGTTACCCAAGAGGGCGTCATCATCATTTAACCATACAGTAAAGCTACATATCCTCGGGAAAAATTACGGCTGTAGTTTCCCCTTGCTTTCAGCCGTTCGCAGTACCAGCACAGCAAGGCCGTTTTGATTAGTGTTACAAGGCCAGATCAGTCAATCATCCAGACTGTTGCCCCTGCAACTACTGAAAAGGCTGCTGCCCCTCTTGAGGAACCACACGTTTGTGTGGCCTCTCAACAGATACCCCTCCGTTGTGGTTGCACCTACAGTACGGATATCTGTATCGCTGAGGCACGCAAACCTCCCCACCAACGGATAGGTCCATGGTTCATGAGGGGAGGGGGGGGGGGGGGGAGGAATGGGAAGGTATGGATTAAAAATAAATAGTGAAGTAATGATATCTGGAAGAGAGAAAGGGATCACTGGAAATATTACATTGAATGGAGAATCCCACCAAAGTGGTAAAACGTGCAGTTATTCAGGGTGTGAAATATCTAGGGATGGAAGAATAACTAACGAAATTAATAGGAGCTTACCGAAGGGAGGCAATTTCTGCCAAACAATAAAACACCTGATTTGGAATAAGGAAGTTTCAGAAAAAGCAAAACTCCTTATGTATAAGAATAATTACTTCCCTATTGTCACCTATGGTGGACAATGGCAGAAAGTGACTGGAGCAGACTGCAAGCAGCGGAAATGAAATTTTTCAGAGCAGTAAAGGGAAGAACAAGAATGGGCAGAGTAAGGAATGTAGAGATTAGAAAGGACCTTAAACAAGAAAGTGTGAGAGAAGGAATTTGAAAAAAAAAAAAGATTAAGATGGCATGAGCATGTTAAGAGGATGCATGGGCAGACACTCCCCAAAATTATGGAAAAACTAAAAAAAAAAAAGGTTCAAATGGCTCTGAGCACTATGGGACTCAACATCTGTGGTCATCAGTCGCCTAGAACTTAGAACTACTTAAACCTAACCAACCTAAGGACATCACACATATCCATGCCCGAGGCAGGAATAACTAAAGATGGATGGGAAAAGACCTAGAGGGCGCCCAAGAACACGGTGGGAAATGTGAGTAAGAATATCTGTGGAAAGGAGAGGTGTGACCTGGGAGCAAGTAGAGGAAGAAAAGTGGTGGGAGGACCGAGCGAAATGGAGAGGACTCGTCAGCACCCAGACCCGGCAGTGGCTGGAGCGGAATCCGGTTATAGACAGATAGGTCTGTAGTGAAAGTGAAAGAAATAAGAGTTAATATCAGACAGCAGCGAGTCTAAACATTCTTTCTAAATATTTCTCCTCCAGTTTTCGTGGGATGCTGTAAAAGCCCAATTCACACTAGGGTCGGTTTCTGGCGCGGTAGTCCTTAATTCTGCCTTTCCCTGTCCACTCCATTCGTTTTCCTACCTCATGAGTGATTGCATGACGAGTTCGCTAACGCTGTCTTCTGATCCTTGACGCTGTACTGCTAGTAGTGAACAAAAACGAAGAGGCCATAATGCTTAGGAAAAAAAATTACAGAAAAGTAAATAATCAGGCTCGCTCTTCAACACATGCGAGCAGATACGCATACTGTCACATTTTCTTCCCTCTTTGATATATGACGTTTTGGCTTTAGATTTATTAGTCTGCATAATGTTTCGTCTTCCGTTGTTTATGGAGACGGTAGTGTTCCGTCGCCAAGGACGTAAAATTCGACGTTAACAGTCTGTACTTTATATCCAGCTTCTCATTCCTTCTCATTATCCAAGTCGCCACACGTCTACACTTCTCGTAAATGAATTATACGACCGTCAGGAGCTCTGAAGAATAGAGAATGACGTTCGGAAGTCTGCTGTTACCAGTCTAATGTAAACTGGGTGACTATGTTTGCAAGCATCAGAATACCGCGATGCCTCACGATACATTCGACGGGACGAGGAGGCACCGTGGTGAGGCGGTGGACTCGTATTCGCGAGGACGGCCGCTGAAACCTCTGTACGACTATCCAAATACAGGCTTCCGGTGCTTTTTCTAAATCGCTCAAGGGACAGGTAGGGATGGTCTCTCTGAAATGTCACAACTGGTGTGCTTCCCTCCTACTCCTTGATTGTGCTTCCTCTCTAGTGATCTTGCCGTCGACAGAACTCTATTGTTGCGTCCTTCTTCAAAGTTTCCTGAATAACCACAAGAAAACTGACGTTGGTCACACAACTTACGAGAAATATGTAACGTGGATGTTTACATGAGCAGTCTGAACTGCGCAGAACTCGAACGGCAGTGAAATGAGTAGAGTTATTGTATGGGAGATAAAAACTCAGGTATGTGGGGGTGCAGTGGGGGGAGGGTGGGGGCGGGTATCGTTACGACCACACTCTGCCGCCGGCCCCAGGCTGCTGCAGGACCCTTCGGGACCACCACGGCCACCACCACCACCACCACTGCTGCTGGTGCTGGTGCTGATGCTGACAGCGGATCAGAGCAACATGAATTATATGAAATGTATTCGCAACTGCGAGTACGAACAACCATCAGTTGCCTGAAGGAATGACGACAGTGAAACTTTGTACTAGGATGTAACTAGAAGCCAGATGTAATTCCTGTACAGGGGAGCATATTTTAATCGAAAGCTGTTGCCTGGTCTCGGCGGATAAATACCCGATGATACTGCCGTGCCTGTGTAACTAAGAAGAACGATGGAATGTTCCTTCGGATATCGCCTCGTTCTCCTTAACAGCACAAGCACTGCAATGTCACAACAAACGAAGTCACACACAAAGGTATGCCTGGCTGGCGTGCCTGCTCCTCTGTCGATGTTTCGTTGCCAACACGAAACATTGAACTGGACTGTGGAGCTCCCTTGATCCTCTCCAACTGAGTGTGCGAAATTAATACTTAAAAAGCTCGACCGCTGACAAAACAAAACATATTTTTGCCTCAATTTTGTTACTCGAGAATATGGCACACACCTTTCTGATTTCTATTTTGCTACTTTCGGTCTAAAGCCCTATCTACAACTGTTTCTGCTGTGATATTTCCATTAAGTCTTGGATTTGACGGTGTGGTGTACTATTAAGCACGCTGTTTTCTGTAAGATAGCCAGTAATAATTGTTTATTTTTCCTCTGAAAAATACTAGTGCAGGGAATTTCCCAACAGTACTGCAAGTGTCGAACTTTTTATTTATTTGTTTATTTTGTAGCATATTACGGTGCCTTTATGTGATGTGAATGATGTGTTTTTGAACACTGTTATCATTAATCGTCTAACTACTTCACTATTACTGTGTAATGATGAAATAAGAGTTACACTGAAGTGGTTAAAGGTGCAGGGAACAGCCTGTTTAAAATGAGACACAAGACTTCAAGCAATCAGAATACGACAAAAAAGGAAGAAAATAATTTTTGAATAACGCAAGCTGTCATAAATACTTTCAAACTGCCTCGTTTTAGTGCCACTTCCAGTTTCGGGCTAGCATACCCTCCTTCAGATGGCTAATTATTCCAGTAAGAATAATGGACATGGTAGCCTGTAACGGCGTTGAAATGAGGCATTTCAGAGTATCTGTGGCTGGCTGCATTAGTCAGCAACTGGCATTAACGGCCACCTAGTTCACAATATCCACCGTGGATAAAATAACATTTATCATACTTGCCATCATAAGTGATACTCGCTGACTAACAGTTTAAGAACTGTCACTGTGGAGGACTGACCACGCATCATCGGAATGGAGATATGCTTTCCGTATAGCATGTGACTGAACCGGTAGTCAACACAAACAATGCAAACAGTTGTTACAACTTAATATGGAACTGTACCTCCCCCTCCCCTCCCTCCCCACGTCACACAGTAGTTGCACCGTTCACTGCAGTGACAACCAACAAAAACTACCCTTTTCAGAGTCCATGTAGTGCATTCATTGAGAGTAACAACGCAATCTATTTCCAGACAAGCTTTTGTGTCTTCTTGAAACTGGTCTACGACGCAAACAGGATCATTTTTACCTACTCATTCAGATAATAATTCGTGCTTGGGGTGTTCTCATAGTAATCCGGGAAACGTCATGTTTCATTTTATTTGCTTCAGTTCCGTCCCGGACATTGGCTGTAATTTTCCGCAGCCTCGTTTTGTGTTGCCGAACGTACAGTGAAGAGGGACATGAAATAGATTGGGAGTATTGCTTCATGTAGGGTAAATCAGGGTGATATGGTGAACAAAAAATTTGGGCCTCGTAGAAGACAAGAAATTGTTTATTTAAACAAAATAAAAACCCTCTCCTTTCACAAAATACATAAGTAACACATTAACAGTACCACATCCTCTTTAAGGCACTACAAAAGTTTAAAAAAAATTACTTATTTTTATCAATTTCACCATTTCACCCATGTATATGGGTGACACGGTGAATGCCCTTTGGGTGAAATGGTGAACTTATTTCCCCTGCTTCTTGTCGCATACGTCACACATAGATTCATATTTTGGACAGTCTTCATGCAGCCAACGTTGGTAGCTAATACATTTGATTCAATCAACATCCTTTTTAGTGCAACTGTACAGTTCACCGCACCCTACACCACTCTTCATCATCCGCGTCGTCATCATCGTCTTCCAATTGGATATCCAGCGACGAGTCAGATTCGGTGTCAGTGGTAGACGCTTTTCGCTTCTTAGGCTGCTTCTTTTTGATAATTCCTTTGGGAGTCTCTTTGGTTACGGGTTTTCCTTTGGTTACGGTTTTTCCTTTGGTTACGGTTTCTCCTTTGGTCCTCATTTTAGCATATGCTCTACTCTTCACTGACTCATTTTGTCGTTTTCTGTTTCGCAGGTTGTCGATGTTTTCTGGAGGAGTCAAAACCTCACCTAAAGCTCTGGACTTCTTCCTTGCAGATGCAACTTTATCTAGGATAGGTATCGGCGAAATATGGTCCAAGAGTGTGCCAGGGGTTATTTGAGATTCTTCTGGTGCCACTGTTGAGGTCATATCTGTTGCTTCTGATGAAGAATGCATGTTTTCCTAGGGATTTTCCGCCCGTTGCGAACAGCCCAGTTGTGGTGAAGCTTCTATGTGTTCAAGTCCCTGATCGTTATACTGCGTATGCAGTTGCTTCTTCCGAGGGATTAGGTATCTCCTGCCAATGCGAACAACGTGGTCGAGGTGAAGTAGGTCTGTTTCAATGTCGTTCGTTGTTTTCCTGATGTTGATCTGAAGCTGATGTTAAAAACGCATATTCGGAGATATCAGAATGAAACGGGATGATTCCTGTGCTTCTGAACTCCGATATTGCATTCTCTGTTGTAGCTGCTTGTACCCATGCCTTTGTAAGAAGTGCTCCGATCACTAGTCTGTAAATTTTTCTATTTGGATTCATTTTAATGTACGAATTGCAAGCATTGTAATAACAGGATTTCAGAGCTTTAAAAAATACTCTGTCTTGCGGCTGCAGATAGTGTGTGGTGTGGCTGGGTAGACAGAGCAAAATTATGTTGTTTTTCTTCTGCAAACTCTAATCTATCCACGCTGCTGCAATGAGAGCTATGTCCATCCAAAACAAGCACGACTGTTCCCTCAGGCTTCCTCGGTGCAAAATGGTTCCTTAGCCACAGAAGAAAAATATCAGTTGTTACGTACGCCGACTTTTGTGATATGAAAATCGTGGAACCCGGCGGCATACCGTCCTTGTACCCGGCCTTTTCATTTTTCCCCTGCAAAACAGAGGCTACCGGGGGGGAGGGGGGGGGGGGGGGGGACACATGCAGCAAGCGATTACAGGTATGGTTTCATCCTTTTCACCGGATGTTGTCACTGGAACGCGCTTAGACCCCTTTGCTGCCAACACATAACCTGGTCTATTATTCAGCTGAAGTCCGGACTCATCTACATTGAATATATTTCCCGGCTTATCAAGGAGGATATGCTCTACCAAGACGTTCTGTAGCAATAAAAAATAGTCTGAAACGTTTTTCGTATTTAAACCCCTTGACCGTGCTTGTCAAACTCCTTCCGATTTGCGGATTGAAAGTTCCGGATTTCTTTTTAAGAATAAATGTAGTCAGTCCATTCCAGCAATTTCCTTTTCTCGGTTAAAATTGTGATATTGGTTATATTTCTCGGCTAGTTTATATTCCATGGTACGTACTTCTGTTCTTGTCGGTGCAAATCCGAAGTTTTGTAATTTAGTGATATGTTTTCCCAACGTTTTCTCACATTCTTGTGTTAGTACAGGCGGCCCACCCAAAGGATTTTTCGTAAAGCACCAATTTGCTAATCGTCTCTTCAGCGTTGACCATGGAACGTGCATTTCCTTCGAGGCTTTATTCGGGCTCATTCCATTTTGTACCGCTTTTACGGCGGCACTCCTCTGTCCAATCAGCATGGCTGGATCCTTTTTGTCATTTGCAAAATGTGGGTATCTTTGCCTGGAACAATGACGGTAGTTAGAACATTTACTTTTTGAATCACTGACAAACCAAACTGTACTCGCAAAACAATATATATAAAAACTAACTTTTAAATTAACGATTGTATTGAGACGTCGGATAAAACAGAATATAACTCTCGCATGGGATAGGAAACGCTAACATTTCATGACTTGTCAGAAACCCTGCTTGGGATGTAGCTGAATAAAAGCTTTACACTTTACACATAAGAAGAGTCCTTCACCGCATCAACCCTGCCCGAGTTCACCATTTCTCCCATTTGCTGTGGGTGAAACGGTGAATAGCACGGCAAGAAGTTCAAAACACTAGGCGCAACGATTTCTAGGTTATGTAGTACATAAGCAGTATAAGAAGGCAGAATATATATAAAAAAAAAAACCGCCGACTACGCTACCTGAAGTAACATCTACAAATGCATGCAGCATGTAAAAATTATTTTGGATCGAAAACAGTTTTGTACAAAGTACTTACTCTTTTTAAAACGGAGCTGGTTTTCAACACGTGCACACTGCACAGATGATCAGAGACTGTTGGCATTCAGACATGCAGAGACATATGTTTAACCAGTAAAGAATTAAAGCGATTCACAATTTCACCTGATCCACCACATCACCCTGACGTACCCTATTTCAATGTGTGAGATGCAACGCTCACGCCTTGATAAAACTGTTTACCAGGCAAGTCGGGTTATTAAGAAACACAATTAAGAAGTTAAATTGTCTCGGTAACAGTAATTTATGAAATTTACTGGCAGATTTCAACTGTGTGCTGGACTGAGACTCGAACCTGGTACCTGTGTCGTTAGAGTGCGATTTCTATTCCTTTTTTGTTCCATCTTTTTTGTCATTTTCGATCAGTGGTTCTGTCGCATTACATCTCTCAAATTCCATATATGTAAACATCGAATTTTTGCTTTTTTTTTGTTACATAGGGTGGCCAATCTCGTGACAGAGCTATCGAGGAGCGCTGACGGGTTTGGATTGGATTGTTTGGGGGAAGAGACCAAACTGCGAGGTCATCGGTCTCATCGGTTTTTAGGGAAGGACGGGGCGGGATGTCGGTCGTGCCCTTTCAAAGGAACCATCCCGGCATTTGCCTGGGGCGATTTAGGGAAATCACGGAAAACCTAAATCAGGATGGCCGGACGCGGGATTGAACCGTCGTCCTCCCGAATGCGAGTCCAGTGTGCTAACCACTGCGTCACCTCGCTCGGTGCCGACGGGTTTGCCCAAGCACAACGCACCATCACGGCACGGTGTGAGATCTTCTCCCGCATCCCTTGCGAGACGAACACTAAGGAGGAAAAGAAGACTGAAAATTCATTGCGGAAATAATAATGATTGATCTTACGTCACTATATTACACTCATATTACTTAAGAATCGTAAGAAGAGGAGATGTACCTGGAAAAGCACGGGAGATGCGGACAGATTTCAGTTAGATAACATTATGGTCAGTTAGAGAGAGACCAATAACAGAACTTTAACATTTCTTTTGCTGCTGTATGTATGCTTGGATCGATTACAATCCTGGTGTCATCCGCTAAAAGTACTAATTCTGCTTGTTGTATCTGAGATGGAAGATCGTTTACATATGTAAGGAACAATAGCGGACTTAATGGGAAACCCCATGGATTATTTCTCCCCAGAGCGCAACATTTATCCTGCCTACGTCAGTCGAAATTTTTAAGTAAACTATGTGCATCCTTTGTGTTGGATATGAGATCATGCACTGCTTGACTGTGCCATCAGCCACAAAAAAAAACCGAATTTATCTAGGAGAACATCGTGATTCGGCCAGTCAAATGCCTTAAACAGGTTGCAGAATATCTGAAACACTACTATTTCGTTTTTTAATGCTTGTAAAATTTGGAAAATGAACATGTAAATGGTATTCTCAGTTGAGCATCTCCTCTGCAGTCCAAACTGTGGTTTACTGAAGTTATTACTGTTACTCAGGTGAGATATTAAACAAGACTGGTTGGACAATCTGGACTTAGTAACCTGAAACAGCGGGAATCCCTACCACATTTAATTCTAAATGGGACAAATGTCAGCTTCTCTCCTCAGCAAGAAGTCTAGGAGTACCAACAGATGAAAATCTAAATTGGATTCAGTACGTAACTCCAGTGCGCAAGAATGCACAAACAACTCTCTTTAACATTACTGGTGTTTTAAAAAAATTATGGTTGGTTGGTTTGTCGGGGTTGAAGGGACTAGACTACAAAGACCATCGGTCCCAAAATTATGTAATATTATATTTATCGCCGGCCGGTGTGGCCGTGCGGTTAAAGGCGCTTCAGTCTGGAACCGCGTGACCGCTACGGTCGCAGGTTTGAATCCTGCCTCGGGCATGGATGTGTGTGATGTCCTTAGGTTAGTTAGGTTTAATTAGTTCTAAGTTCTAGGCGACTGATGACCTCAGCAGTTAAGTCGCACAGTGCTCAGAACCATTTTTTTTTTTTATATTTATCACTTTTGCTATTGGCAACCTTCCAAAATGATATAATGGTGAATAAAAAATTTTTACTTGCGGATGATGAAATTATATATTCCGCCAACCAGCATCAGCATCATGTTTGCGTTTTTCAAGTCTTTTCGAATTGCGTTCAACAAACGTGTTGAGATCTCAAATAATGTTACGTAGCCCATTATTCGTTTCGTCAGTCAATTGTCTGGTGGTCTTTTGAGATGACCAGAGAATTTGACTCGACATTTTTAAATGTCATTATTATTGTTACTATTATTATTGGTATCATAAGTGGCAGCTGCAGTAGCAGAAGTACTGCCATTATTAATTTCAGCAGTTTGTAGTATTATATACTTGCCTTGTCTTCCTAGACCCTCAAATCATATTAATAGTGTTTTTCACCTGAAATTGTCATTTTGTAGATAGTTACGATGTAGAAAAATGTACTGTAAGTGTGAGACCCGGTATGATGGAAAAGATGGCCTCATGTCCCTTATCATATAAGGTTAAAAAAACAACAAATACATAAAATATATCACTTCCTCAAAAATTTTGGAAAGTGATGTCAGCAGTGAAAATGGCCAGTACTTACTGACATCTTTCCTGCCACCTTCCCTAAAGAGGGTTTTAACAATGACATTTCAAAATACACTGAAAAATGCCTTAAATTAATTGTGCATTACATATTGCTTTTAATTCACGGTTTATTTTATGGGAACAAATTTTTAGCGCTCTATGAGAAAAACAATCAAATCCAGATAAGCTTTTATTTAGAGAATGTATGGTTGTATTAATTTCGAAAGGAAAAACTGAACAAAAATTTACATATTTGAATTTTTTGACAGTTGCCTTTTCAAGATGCTGCTCCGATTTTTCTCTTGAACTGTTGCCTCTATATTTTCTACTACATTTAGCAAATTATTATTAAACATATCTGCAACATACCGCTGATCATTTATAGCCCATCCATTTAATTCAATTGTGATGTTGTCCTGTCCTCTGTTCTCTGGCTGGTTGTCCGGTCTCTACTTCTGACTACATTCCATATATTCTGTTATCAGAATTATTGATTTCTGACATAATGTACATGTTCCTTAATTTTTTAAATAGTTCTGAGTTGTTTCTAAATGTGCACCAACCGCAGGACATTTGCTTGTTCTTGCCAGATGATATATTTTCTTTTTCCTTTCACACGATTCATGAATCTCTCTAGTAGTCAATGGCTTCTGATCAGTTTATGAGAAAAAGACGTTTTAAAACAATGATATAAATTTAACATGGAATGAATTAAATTTTGTATCAGCATTTGGTTCATTATAAATTTCATCCCTTTTGTCCCTTAGTACATGTGGTGATGTATCACTGACTAGAATGTTACTGTCATCAGCAAACTGTACTGTTTCATCATGTGTGACACTCTATGGAAAATCGTTGATACATGTAAAAAACATGATTGGGCCCAGCAGTCTTCCTTGAAGGATCCCATTGTTAATGTATTCTGTGTTTGTTGTGGGGTGACTCGATTTTGTGTGCGAGATCTCCATCCACTGCATTCCACTGTTGTGGCATGGATGAACCCACTTATTTACTACTACCCCCTTCCACAATTCCTAACATATCCCGTTTATTTAGCAGTATTGGTGATTTTCTACGTAAATAGCTTTGGTAAAGTCTAGGAAGACGTCTTGTTACAAGAATTACTTCATCTAGTGCTTCTAGAACAACGCTTATAAATCGAGCTATAGCTAATCCTGTGCTTTTACCGGACCTAAAACCAAACTGTTCTTTACACAGAGGATTGCTCTTTGTTAAGTATCCCATGAGCTTGCTATTCATTAAGGTTTCTATTATTTTTAATTCGATGAGAATACTGTAAAGTGCCTTTAGCTCTGCGTAATTTCTAGCTCACTTTGATATGTACAGGCGTTGTTTTGGCATGCTTTAGTGCTTCTGAGAGAGAACCTGTAGTGAAAGTGTCGTCTATGATGTGCACATAAGGATCTCTGATTCTTTGATACAGTCTACACAGTCCTTCAGCAAGCACATCCACACTTAATCTATATGGTATCTGCTGACATTTTATTTCCTAAGCTGTGAATAACATTGCTTCATTATTTTGCGGTGGTGGGATGTAGGGATCATTGTGTTTGGTACCTAGCTCACTGTATGTTCAGGTTGTAATCTGTCAAATTTCTATTGCCATTTCTATAAATTTACCATCCTGGGACGTGGTTCCTGCTAGTAACACTTCTGCTACATTATTCTGGTTGATTTTTATGCTGATGAGGTGTATGAGTGTTACAGAGAATTCCCGTATTCCATTGGTCACCCAATTTTATTGTCTAGTGCTTTAATAATTCTTAGTAATTTAGGAAAAAGCTTTACAAATCTGATTTCAGATATTGAGAAGAACTTTGATAACTTCCTATTCGTGCTAGATCCTGTGTATATAGATAAGAATTTTAAAAACTTATGATTTACTTTAGTTTCTAAGCAGACTTCTACTTATATGTAGACTTTCACTGCCGGAAATATCATGTCCATTATAATTATGCGGGCTGTTATGCCGTGGTCGGATGATGAATTCAGTGTCAATTCCGAACGTTTCGTCACCGACTGCGGGAGACATCTTCAAGGGGGTCTGTAGCTTGATGGAAGGACCAACACACCCACTGGCTCGCTACTGACTGCCGCTGAATTCCGTGTGCGCGCGCTCCCGCGCCGCGGCGTGACGTTACGTGTTTTGAAAACGTCAGTGCAATTGGCCGCTGTCCGTCGCCGTCGATCGCCGTTGCCATCACCCAGTAGTGGATGGGTGGTACACATCTTCTTTATCACCGGCAACCATATACCGTTTAATTATTAGGGTGCTTAGCGATTTCGATTGCCTCCCTGTAGAGCCTTTCGTAATATCCGCTTGTGGCCGCTGGTACTTGCGTCTCCTCGAAACGAATATTGTGGTTCCCTGGCTGGAAAGCATGCTCCGCAACAGCTGATCGTTCCGTTTCTCCTCTTCTAAAATTGCTCTTGTGCTCTTCCAAACTTTTAGAAACAGTTCTTTTAGTGGTACCCACATAAACATCTTCACAGCTGCATGGGATCCTATACACTCCAGCTTTTTCCAATGGTTTGCGAACGTCCTTGCCGGCCGCGGTGGTCTAGCGGTTCTAGGCGCTCAGTCAGGAACCGCGTGACTGCTACGGTCGCTGGTTCGAATCCTGCCTCGGGCATGGATGTGTGTGATGTCCTTAGGTTAGTTAGGTTTAAGTAGCTCTAAGTTCTAGGGGACTTATGACCACAGATGTTGAGTCCCATAGTGTTCAGAGCCAGTTGAACCATTTTTTCGAGCGTCCTTGGCAGGCTTAAGGTATTCCTGTATCTTCCTGGTGGGCTTGTAAATTACAGTAATATTCCGCTTCGTCAAGATCCTCCCTATTCTTTCAGTTACATTTTTAACAAACGGCAGGAAAACCTTAGATTTTGCAGTAGCCTGTACGTCACTATTATTTCTGCGTGGCTGCCTCAACGCACGTTTTATTTCGGCGGACGAATATCCGTTCTTCATTAGTGCATTGTGGAGATGTTCCATCTCAGCGTCGAGCAACTCAGGTTCACAAATATTTCTAGCTCTGTCCGCTAACGTCGTGATAACACCCCGCTTCTGTTGTGGGTGGTGTTTCGAATCCCAGTGCAAATAACGGTCCGTGTGCGTGGGTTTGCCGTACACTGAGTGGCCCAAGCTACCATTTTCGTTTCTAAAAACGAGCACATCGAGAAAATGTAATTTGCCGTCTACCTCCTCCTCCATTGTAAACTGAATTCTCGAGTTTATACTATTCAGATGTTCGTGGAACCGGCTTAGTTCCTCCCTGCCATGTCTACACAGCACAAACGTGTCATCCACGTATCGGATGGTGTGGCTATGGGAAGCCCCCTAAGTCCCGTAATTGCAAACTTAATTATGGAGAAATTCGAAGAACAGGCCTTAGGTACTGCCAGGAAAAAACCAAATGTATGGTTCCGATGTTGCGATGGAGGGGGGGGGGGGGCGCTTCAACTTTTAAGGTATAGGCTGTGAATGTTATGCCATGTGACGGTCTGGCAACAAACAGACCGCCCGCATCTCGTGGTCGTGCGGTAGCGTTCTCGCTTCCCACGCCCGGGTTCCCGGGTTCGATTCCCGGCGGGGTCGGGGATTTTCTCTGCCTCGTGATGGCTGGGTGTTGTGTGCTGTCCTTAGGTTAGTTAGGTTTAAGTAGTTCTAAGTTCTAGGGGACTGATGACCGTAGCAGTTAAGTCCCATAGTGCTCAGAGCCATTTGAACAAACAGACCTAACGTTATCGAATCAGTTAACTTAGATGAAGGTATCAGTAATCGTAAGGCTGTGACAGCATCTATGACGATGGGTCCTACAACGAATGTTAAGAAAGTTGTTGTTGTTGTTGTGGTCTTCAGTCCCGAGACTGGTTTGATGCAGCTCTCCATCTACTCTATCCTGTGCAAGCTTTTTCATCTCCCAGTACCTACTGCAACCTACATCCTTCTCAATCTGCTTAGTGTATTCATCTCTTGGTCTCCCTCTACGATTTTTACCCTCCACGCTGCCCTCCAATACTAAATTGGTGATCCCTTGATGCCTCAGAACATGTCCTACCAACCGATCCCTTCTTCTGGTCAAGTTGTGCCACAAACTTCTCTTCTCCCCAATCCTATTCAATACCTCCTCATTAGTTATGTGAGCTACCCATCTAATCTTCTGCATTCTTATGTAGCACCACATTTCGAAAGCTTCTATTCTCTCCTTGCCTAAACTATTTATCGTCCACGTTTCACTTCCATACGTGGCTACACTCCGTACAAATACTTTCAGAAAGAACTTCCTGACACTTAAAACTACACTCGATGTTAACAAATTTCTCTTCTTCAGAAACGCTTTCCTTGCCATTGCCAGCCTACATTTTATATCCTCTCTACTTCGACCATCATCAGTTATTTTGCTCCCCAAATAGCTAAACTCCTTTACTACTTTAAGTGCCTCATTTCCTAATCTAATTCCCTCAGCATCACCCGACTTAATTAGACTACATTCCATTATCCTTGTTTTGCTTTTGTTGACGTTCATCTTATATCCTCCTTTCAAGACACTGTCCATTCCATTCAACTGCTCTTGCAAGTCCTTTGCTGTCTCTGACAGAATTACAATGTCATCGGCGAACCTCAAAGTTTTTATTTCTTCTCCATGAATTTTAATACCTACTCCGAATTTTTCTTTTGTTTCCTTTACTGCTTGCTCAATATAGAGATTGAACAACATCGGGGAGAGGCTACAACCCTGTCTTACTCCCTTCCCAACCACTGCTTCCCTTTCATGTCCCTCGACTCTTATAACTGCCATCTGGTTTCTGTACAAATTGTAAATAGCCTTTCGCTCCCTGTATTTTACCCCTGCCACCTTTAGAATTTGAAAGAGAGTATTCCAGTCAACATTGTCAAAAGCTTTCTCTAAGTCTACAAATGCTAGAAACGTAGGTTTGCCTTTCCTTAATCTTTCTTCTAAGATAAGTCGTAAGGTCAGTATTGCCTCACGTGTTCCAGTGTTTCTACGGAATCCAAACTGATCTTCCCCGAGGTTGGCTTCTACTAGTTTTTCCATTCATCTGTAAAGAATTCGTGTTAGTATTTTGCAGCTGTCACTTATTAAGCTGATAGCTCGGTAATTTTCACATCTGTCAACACCTGCTTTCTTTGGGATTGGAATTATTATATTCTTCTTGAAGTCTGAGGGTATTTCGCCTGTTTCATACATCTTGCTCACCAGATGGTAGAGTTTTGTCAGGACTGGCTCTCCCACGGCCGTCAGTAGTTCCAATGGAATATTGTCTACTCCGGGGGCCTTGTTTCGACTCAGGTCTTTCAGTGCTCTGTCAAACTCTTCACGCAGTATCGTATCTCCCATTTCATCTTCATCTACATCCTCTTCCATTTCCATAATATTGTCCTCAAGTACATCGCCCTTGTATAGACCCTCCATATACTCCTTCCACCTTTCTGCTTTCCCTTCTTTGCTTAGAACTGGGTTTCCATCTGAGCTCTTGATATTCATACAAGTGGTTCTCTTATCTCCAAAGGTCTCTTTAATTTTCCTGTAGGCGGTATCTATCTTACCCCTAGTGAGATAGGCCTCTACATCCTTACATTTGTCCTCTAGCCATCCCTGCTTAGCCATTTTGCACTTCCTGTCGATCTCATTTTTGAGACGTTTGTATTCCTTTTTGCCTGTTTCACTTACTGCATTTTTATATTTTCTCCTTTCATCAATTAAATTCAATATTTCTTCTGTTACCCAAGGATTTCTACTAGCCCTCGTCTTTTTACCTACTTGATCCTCTGCTGCCTTCACTACTTCATCCCTCAAAGCTACCCATTCTTCTTCTACTGTATTTATTTCCCCCATTCCTGTCAATTGCTCCCTTATGCTCTCCCTGAATCTCTGTACAACCTCTGGTTCTTTTAGTTTATCCAGGTCCCATCTCCTTAAATTCCCACCTTTTTGCAGTTTCTTCAGTTTTAATCTACAGGTCATAACCAATAGATTGTGGTCAGAGTCCACATCTGCCCCTGGAAATGTCTTACAATTTAAAACCTGGTTCCTAAATCTCTAAAATCCTAATTAAGAAAGTTAGTAAGGTATATTTGTTCGACAAGGGTGACAGGATAAAAATTTCAGAGTATCTCAGCAGTCAGCATCAAATACACTGTTATGAGGACGAAGATGTGGAGAACAAACAGAAAAAATTCAAAGGCATCGGTTAATATGCCCCAGACAAATATGTTCCGACTAATGTTTTAATGGATGTGAAAGATCCACCATGGTTTAAGAGGAGCTGGAACGCCCTATCCCGACAACGTTAAATTTAATGACTTGGCTTCCCTGTATTTCAGTAACCACTGTAGCCGTTGACATGAAACTTTTTCAGGATATTAAACTGTACGTTCTGAGTCTATAGAATTACAATAATTGCATTTCAGCCACTGCTTTCGGAAATACAATTTTTTAATTACATGGTTAAAATTTTGTGTAATTTTTTGCATGTTGTCCTAAATAATTTTAATTGCGCATAAAATTATGTCCTTTTAGTTCAATATACTCCCTGAAAATTTGAAAACTCTACGCGAGGTGGCTTCTGAGATTTAGGGAAAAATGCAACAGAAAATGTAAATTTCCAGGAACGGCTTATAAAGTTTCAAAAGACTGTAACTCACTTAATATGTGCTTATTTTTTTTATTTTTAGTCACTCAGAAGCACCCTGCACCATACTGTATATCATCCTCTTGATCTTTTTCCAAGTTTTTTCTTCTTTTCTTCTGTCTGGACTCCTGAGTGGTCAACTGGGCTGCATACTCTGCCTTATCAATGCGAAACTTGTCCATCCGTTCAAGTTCTCTGATGCAGTTTGCTCCAGGATTAATTTCCACGGTTCCCCCCGTCGCAGGTTCGAGTCCTCCATTGGGCATGTGTGTGTGTGTGTGTGTGTGTGTGTGTGTGTGTGTGTTGTCCTTACTGTAAGTTAGTTTAAGTTAGATTAAGTAATTTGTAAGCCTTGGGACCGATGACCTCAGCAGTTTGGTCCCTTACCATAAATTTCCGGTTTAATTTCCATATGCTGAGGCACTTTCACCCTACTAATGTTGCCATCGCTAAAAGGAATAATAGCATCTCTGACCCCCACATTAGTGTCATAATTCCAACAAAAATATTTTTTGGTAAGCGAGTCCATATAAGATTATTGAAGGACTCACTGAGATTTTGAGTCTAACCATGCAGACACTTCTTCAGTAATTCAAGATTTGCCAGGTTTCTGTAAATAGGTTTTATGATATCCATGAATGCTGCTGGGATGGAATGTTTATGACTGTATGAACTGTTTGAGTACTGGGCATTGCGGTAATTGCACCATGAATCAGGTCGAGGAGTGCAAAGACTGTGTACTGGTTTTTCATCAGTAGACAGCCTGTGGAAGAAGGCAGCCCATACTGACCGCTTCATTTTCATCAAATCCTCAGTATTAATTCTAATGGACATCCCATAACACTGCTGTAGTTCATCAACCATTTTTGTCTGTCAGCCTACCTCTTATGGTTTTACCATCAGAAAGTTTCTTGTCTCTCAAACTTTGTTTCAACGTCATCAACTTGGTGGCCGTCCTCTTCTGGACATCACACACCAATCCACAGCATTCTGTACAAAAAATTACCGATTTTGTTGGATCTTGAAGTAATGCACGTAAAAATTTTAACATTTTCAACCGGTGTAGATTATATTTAAAAAATAAAATAAAATAGTTCCCATGTTAATTTATAAGTGATATATATAGGACAAACTCGGCAAATTTCGCAGTACGGCTTATATCGCAGTACCATACATAGCATTTCATTGCAAAATTGTACGAGCTGGTTTTAAGTACGAACATTGTACCACAGATGGCGTCACCTATCAGCAATGTACGGTAGAGAATACAACTACCGGAGCGCATTCTTGTGACTGTAGTAGAACTTTTTCTAGTGTAGTGGAGAATATTTTCAGTATAGCAGGTGTTCGGTGACAGCTTTCTGGTTTTTTGTCGATAATGCCGATGTAATCTGAATTGTAAGACTTTTATTGATGGATTGTTCACAGTTCTCTGTTTAATTTAAGGTCTTGTTCACCATTTTGACACTAATAGGTCGCTCGTAATTCACTTTTGCCGGTACTGAATTTCTTAATGTTTTGGTGCCGCTGGCGGGCGCGTAAAGAAGTACGAGAAGCTCGCGAATCAAATAAAAGAATGTATTTTACGTGTTGTTATGCCGAGTTAAAGTGCTTTCATGATTTGAATACAATACTGACATTCGTGAACGAAGGCTTAAGGTATTTATTGATTTAATTTGTTACAGATGTCTAAACCTAGAGCCAAATATTGAGAACAGTACAGCAGAAAGGATTTGGAAGAAGCTCTACGAAGGGTGTTGATGGATGGCTGGTCAGTTTATAGATCCAGTAAAGATGTTGGCATACCTTACAGTACGCTAAAGAATAGACTAAGAGTTTGCGCCGAACATGCGGACTGTGCTCTCCTGGAAAAGGGGCGCCCCTTCTTTTTAACTAAGGAAGAGGAAGCTAAATTGGTGAAGTATGCAATTGAAATGCAAGAACTGAGTTTCGGATTGTCGGCGAATGATATGCATCATTACGCTCAGAAATTAGCATCAAAGGGACCTCAAGGCAACCCATTTGGGGAAGAAAGAGACAAGGCAGGATGGGACTGGTGGAGTTCATTTGAGAAACGGCATGGCTTAAGTTAACGTCAGCCAGGAAATCTATCATATCACAAGGCCGCAGCTTCGAATCGTCCTAATTTAAACGATTTTTATGACGATCTAGATGAAACGGGATTTTCGATGGTGAATAAGCCGAGCAAAATTGTTTCACCGAAAGGAGCGAGGCGTGTCCACCAGCAGACAACTGCTGAAAAGGGGCGGGGGGGGGGGGGGGGGGGGCGGCGGAGACCACAGCAGCTGTGACTGCTGCCAGTGCCGAGGGATAAGCAGCGCCTCCTGTGTATACTCGTATTTTCAAGGGGATTCGTGTCACCCATAGCTTGAAGGAAAATGCTCCTGCACTGAGCCAGGTAGCAGTGTCAAAAAATGGCTGCGGAAATTTTCTTGGAGTTCTTGAAGCACCTAATTCACCACATTCCTCCCGCTCGTCGTGTTCTGCTATTGATGCACTCACATTCTAGCCATGTCCCTCCAGAAGCTATAAGATTCAGACAAGAAAATCGCATTATATTTGTTACCTTTCCATCACACACCACTCAGATCTTACAGCCGTATGATATGTCCATGGTTGGTCCTCTAAAATGGCTTGGAAAAGGAATGTGAGAGACTTTATGAAAACTTGTGATTACAAGCCAACAAGGACGGATTTTTACCATCTGTTCAAGAAGTCCACGGACGAAACTATAACTCCAGCCACCATCAAGAACGGGTTTTTCTAAAACTGGAATTTTTCCCTTGAATAGAGATGCCATTCCGGGTGTCGCTTTGAAGGTTTCCCAAGTTCATGAGACCTTTAATGCTGGGCAAGTAGAGTTACCCGAAACAACAGTAGATGGATGCGTATCAGCAGAGTAAAAAGAAGCTGTTGATAATGTGCCATCTGAGACAGAAGAAGAAGAGTATATTTCCTTTAAATACTAGAGGCATGAAAACCTTATTACTGCGAAATTAGCAGAGTTTATATATCATTTTATTCGGAAAATGGCAAATTTTATAACTAGATAATAATCCGAAAATGTGAAAAAAAGCTTTTTCCCTTCTAAGTCCCCTTAACAGGCGCGTTAGAAAAGCGCACTTCATCTCAGATTTAAGAGAAGTAAAAACCTAGCTGAGAAACAAAAGCTGAACGAAGCTAAAATGAGCTTAAGGAGAGCAATGAGAGAAGCGTTCAATGATTTTGAAATTAAGACGTTGTCAACCGACCTGAGTAAAAACCCTAAGAGATTTTGGTCGTATGTAAAATGAGTAAGTGGGTCAAAATCATCTATACATTCTATCAGCGACCACACCGGCACTGAAACGGAAGATAACAGAGAGAAGGCCGAAATACTGAATTCGGTCTCCCGAAGTTGTTTCACAGCAGAAAATCGTAACACTGTCCTTCCTTTCAATCGTCGTAGGAACATAGAAATGGCAGATATTGAGATAACTGATCGCGAAATTGAAAAGAAACTACAATCGCTTAGTAGCGGAAAGGCCTCAGGACCAGATGACTACCTACAAGATTCTATAAAGATTATGTGAAAGAACTTGCTTTCCTTCTAGCAGTAATTTACCGTAGATCGCTTGAGCAAGAAAGGTCGCCCGTTTTTAAGAAAGTCCGTAAGACAGATCCACATAATTATAGACCTATATCGTTGATGTCAGTCTGTGGTAGAATTATGGAACATGCTTTATGCTAAAGAATTATGACGTTTTTTAAAATGAACACATCACCTATAAAAATCAACATGGATTCCGCAAACAGAGAACCTGAGAGACTCAGCTCGCTCTGTTTCTCCATGAGATCCAGAGCGCAGTGGACATCGGCACTCTGGTTGATGCCTTGTTCCTCGATTTCAGTAAGGCATTTGACACAGTCACGCACTACCGTTTAATAAATAATAATAATAATAATAATAATACGAGCTTACGGAGTATCGGAGCACACCTGCGATTGGATTCAAGATTCTCTTGCAGATAGAACTCAACACGACCCTCTTAACGGAACTAAATCGACAAATGTAAAGGTAAATAAATAAAAGGCGTGTGACCAGAGCCTCCCGTCGGGTAGACCGTTCGCAGGGTGCAAGTCTTTCGATTTGACACCACTTCGGCGACTTGCGCGTCGAGGGGTTTGAAATGATGATGATTAGGACAACACAACACCCAGTCCCTGGGTGGAGAAAATCTCCGACCCAGTCGGAAATCGAACCCGGCCCTATAGGACTGACATTCTATCGCGCTGACCACTCAGCTACCGGGGGCGGACAATGTAAAGGTAATATCCGGAGTACCACAGGGAAGTGTGATAGGACCGTTGTAACGTTGTTACTTTAATTTGCTATCTAAGCGGTACTGATAGACAATAAAAGCGGTTTAAAAGCTGTGAGCTGTCTGGGGAAGTTAACCTTGCATTACTGAGCAACTATTTCACCAGGCATCCAGTCTAGCTTACCGAATTACCAACCAGACTAACATTAATTATAATCTTTTAATAGTCATACGACAACCGGTGATATATATATAAAAAAGAGAATTTAAATAAAAAGAAATAAATCAGTTTATATTTGGAAATTTATTTTACCATTGATCATTGAAATTTCAGCATATTAAACGTGAGTCCTAACTAAGCTGGGCCGGCCGCGGTGGTCTAGCGGTTCTGGCGCTGCAGTCCGGAACCGCGGGACTGCTACGGTCGCAGGTTCGAATCCTGCCTCGGGCATGGGTGTGTGTGATGTCCTTAGGTTAGGTAGGTTTAAGTAGTTCTACGTTCTAGGGGACTTATGACCTAAGATGTTGAGTCCCATAGTGCTCAGAGCCATTTGAACCATTAACTAAGCTGGTGCCTTATTTAGGACTGTGAAAATGTGAGTTTGTAATCTTACGGAACACATCAAATAGGGAGCCAAGATTGGGAGACTACATACAACACTGCATTCATAAAATAACACACAAAGAACGTTGAAACATATGCAAGAGGAAATTAACCACAACCAACCGATTCAATTTTCACCCAAAGAAGTTACATTCGTAGCACAATCCTGTCCGTCATGTAATTACCACACACTGGTATACTACATTCATACTAACTCTGTGTGAAATCTTCCCGAAAAGAATAGCTGAGGGCTACTTTGATGAATACACCACATGCTTCACGTGGTCAACTTGGTTTACACAAAGAGTGTAACTCCACAATAGTTTTGATAATTAAAATAAATTAGATCGAAAAGCAATTTACAAAAGAAAAACCTCGAACTGGTTACTATCGTCTTACTATTAACCTGATGGGTCAAACAATTGTATAAGCACGTGATACTGGTTTCACAAAGTACACCCCACGTGGGTTGAACATAAAGAAAAGTTGCTATATTGAAAAATATTGTCAAGACGAGACGTTATAATCTCACGCACATTCGCATTTAAGATTGATGATCTTAGTTAGAGTTACTGATCAACACGTGGTTCCACTTTACTCACAAAGTAGTGACAAAGCAACTACCGGAAAATAATCTGAACTTCACACGCGAATTACACTGCGTTGCAATTTAAGATAACATTAGATATTTTAGAGCTAAACCTGAAATAAAGGTGATTAAATTTTCAGTTAGGCTGAACTTAAGAAATCCATTGTCCTACGGACTTAGCAGACACGCGCTTAGCCGGAGATCTTACCACTTCAGACGCTCTCCACGGACAGACTGACTGGTCCCTTCGTGAGGGATGGCTCACAAATACAAACGGAAGTGGCCAGAGGGGCAGCTTCCTATACCAACGTGACAATGGACGGACAGGACCATACTAAGGATAGAAACCTCTTTGCTTTTAGAAAGCGTAGCTACCTGTTCCGACGTTGGTCCTACTGTTCTCTAGCAGACAGGCTTGTCTGCTACCCTCAAGCATGCAACTAGAAATACATTTGCTCATTCATCCTCTCACACAGAAGGGAAGGGGGATGACAGTATCTTATCATATACAGTATATAAAAGAAAGCGGATGTAGGTTCCGTATGAGACTGTGTGACATGAATTACATATAAAGTGTGTTTTAAAGTGTAGTAGTGTGACAGATCGTTCTTGTTTATGTGTAAAAGTAACACGTTCCACTACTCAGTCTCCTCCCAGATAGTCAGAAACGCCACAGTAAATTTAGAAGAGGAATTTATTCCATAAATGACAACAGATTTAAGAAATCAAACATGAAAGGAATCCAACAGAGACCTTTCAGCGTTTCTGTGTACAATATATATAAATGATCTAGTAGAGAGCATCGGATGCCCTTTAAGGCTATTCGCAGATGATGCAGTTGTCTATACCAAAGTAGCAACGCTGGAAGATAATAACAAGTTGCAGAACGACCTGTAGAGAATTGATGAGTGGTGCAGGCTCTGGCAGTTGACCCTGGATATAAATAAATGTAACATATTGAGCATACATAGGAAAAGAAATCCGCTACTGTACAGCTACATGATTGATGACAAAAAGCTGGAGACAGCGTCTGCCGTTAAGTATCCACGGGTAACTATCCAGAGCGACATTAAGTGGAATGGCCATATAAAACAGATAGTGGGAATACCAGACACCAGACTCAGATCCATCGGAAGACTCGTAAGGAAATTTAACTCATCTGTGAAAGAAATGGCTTATAAGGGGCTTATTCGTCCGATTCTTGAGTATTATTCATCTGTCTGGGATCCCTATCAGGTAGAACTGATAGAGCGGCGCTTTTCGGCGCTTAGCTGGCGAGAGAGCGTTGCGGAGATGCTAAACTCCACTAGCAGACGTTACAAGAGAGGCGTTGTGCAACACGGAGAGATTTACCGTTGAAATTTCGGACAGCACTTTTCAGGAGGAGTCGGACAACATACTTCTTCACCCCATATACAGCTCGCGTATTGCCCACGAGGAGAAAATTCGTTCGAGAAATTAGAGCCGACACAGAGCCTTACCGATAATCATTGTTCCCACGCACTATTCGCGAATGGAACAGGGTTGGAGGGATCAGATAGCGGTACCGGAAATACCCTCCGCCACACACCATTAGGTGTCTTGCGGAGTCTGATGTAGACGTAGATGTAGGTCTGTATGGCAAACTCAACTCTCTTTGGTTTAGAGAAACTTGCTCTTCATTTGAGGGTTCTAGTTTAATTTTCTGTAGATATGATCTGAAAACGCAATGTTATCTACAGAACTCATTTTTTATGTCAATTCACATACGATCAGTGATTGTCACTTGGTTATCCCTGTGGCAGTGTTAATCAGCTGTGGTTATACACTATAGCTGTACATAATGGTGAGGAATGTATTGCAGAACTTATCCGAGTTCACTGTGTTGAAGTTAAATCTCCTCAAATGAGAATTTTGCCCTTGAGATAAGGAACTGTCTAGATTAGCTGGATTAATTTTGCAATGAACATATCAGTGTCACCACTGGGAGAATAATAATATAGTTAATCTCTGCACCATATCTTGTTTTCATGTGTCTATAGCTGATGTCTCTGCCATAATGTTTTCCCTCCCTTGAATGAAATAATGTTCTCTCTAACGTTATGCATAATCTCTTCTTTCCAGAAAGTTGTACACCTGACTCTCCACCTCTCATAGTGATTCTACTGTAATGGCATGGTAGATCATAGGAATTTAGAACTACTGTATACATGTTATTTCAGGTTCTGTACACCAATGTTCTGTGCCGTAATGTAGATAAGTGAGGTACGGTACGTGTAGTCTGCAGTTCCACTGTTAGCTGTTGCACTATATGTCTTATGGATTTGTATTTTTGTGGACACCTCAGCAACAATGAGCTTTGCTTACCTTGAAGACTTCACGTCTCCCTGGCCTTAGGCTAAAAATTCTTTAGGATAATGAGAATGTATAGTTTTCTAACCGTTCACTTTGCTGTCCACTGCTGCTTCTGCTGACTCCTCGCCTTTTGTGCAGTTTCCGCTGCTGCTGCACTTTTTGTTGGAGCTGACGCTGGTGTTACTGCGTCTGCCTCTTACCAGTGCTGTTGTTCCTGTAGGAGCTAATGAATTTGCTACTGTTTTTTTGTTTTAATATTTTGGTGTTTTCTTTACTACCAGTACCATGATTGTCAAGTTCACTAGGTATTCTTTCCCAAGCCGTTCAGATGTAGTCCATGTTATATGTGGAGTCTACGTCCTGTGTTAGTTTTCTTACGTCGATGTGTTTCACATTTCATAAACGTCTACAGACTTTGGCAAACTGATTGTTGGTAAATTGTGCTTCTGCGTTAACACATGACTGTCCCACAAGTTGGTGGCGATGTGGGATATCCACTGTTACCGGCTACGAGCATTGTTTGGTTCAAATGGCTCTGAGCACTATGGGACTTAACATCTATGGTCATTAGTGCCCTAGAACTTAGAACTACTTAAACCTAACTAACCTAAGGACATCACACACATCCATGCCCGAGGCAGGATTCGAAACTGCGACCGTTGGAGCATTGTTTGATGTCGCGCGAATCTCTAGCTGTTTCATTTTTGTAGACGTCGTTTGTGCTTCAAAGAAGCATGGCCAAGTCTTTGTCCTGTATTTTCCTAACTTCTGCAGACATCAAGTGAGACCCAAGTTTCACTATACAAAACGAATTCACATTAGTCTTAACTTTTAGTTTATTTGCAAGTTCTTGACAATGCCTGCCTGTTTGCAAGCACTTGCAGTTTGCTATTATGAGATATCTCACCTTCATTATCTTCAGTTTGGATCTCCTGTTTCAAGTAATTGACACGGGTATTTTCATGCTGTATGCGGGTCGATTTAAGTCTGGCATCAATGATTTAGATTTTTTGGCTTTCGTTTTGTCCACAGTTCTTGGATTGTTATTGATACACTATCTTTGCCAAGTAAGTTACGGTGTCGGTACCGTACTTTATATGTGTTTCTACCCCCATTTCTATACTGCAGGTACTTAAGGCATTGTGCAATAAGATAGCAATGGTGTTTGTGCACCGCGTTGCAATGACTATTTGGTAGTTGGTATCAGAACAGTTTCTTTCTCTTTTAACACTGTAGTTTTACTGTACCTACTTATTCTATTCTCTTTTCCCTGGGAGATATTTGGATGATTGGCAGTTAAAGGTGTATGAAATTGCTGACACCATAGGCGTATCGGAAGAGGGAGTGCTGAACATTTGTGGAACATTTTGTGCTGAAGGTTTGTGGATATGGGAATCACATTTGTTGACTACCGACCGAAAGCAAAAGCGAAAATAAATTTGAGAGAAAGTTTAAAAAGTGTCCATGATTTTCTGTGGCAAATTGTTCCCATGGGGTGACATATAGGTTCCCCAATTCATGTCAGAAGCAAAGTTGGAAACAAACTATTGTCTGTTCCGAGCTACTTTTAGATTCACATTTTGGCGGGAGCATTTGGAGGCGTGAATTCATGTTACCACATTCCATAGGGAATACACATGTAATCAATATTACATTTCATTCAACTCACTCAAACTCACGTACTGTTCAACGTATAAATATGGGACTGGCATCTGTCTATTCTGAAAGAGATGCACTAAGTTTTCATTTGTTTTATTTACGGCAACAAATTATTAAGACTATATTCAGACTGGTTACAGAGACGGATTTTCTGAAACCTGGATTTTGGCGTGTGGGAAATTTTATTGTTACTGGAATAGGGCGAACACATTATGGTAATGAAATTTTAAGAATACATGACGTTACCATCTACTACATACAGGAACGCCGTCGCGATGAAAGGTCAGATTAATGTGACGCACAAAGGTCTGCTAGACAGCAGAGCAGCCTACGAAGCGGTCGTCCGTATGATTTGTTAGTACTCTTGGCAACTTATTGTTTAATCTTGGTTCATATCAACTCTGATAGGTGGAAATGGCTGTGGGATAGTGGTAGGCATGTGATTTTATCCGAGTCGTAATTTTACAAAGATAATGACGCAAATTACGAAGTGGTCATTCCACATACAACTGGACACCTGAAATACAAACAGACAGACAAAGCTAGTGCACTAAAAAGTTTAATCGCGCTTTCGTATTGTGACATTCAAACAGAAATTAGAGGTGAAAGACAATATTTCTTTCGTTTCTCAGTTTGTTCGAAATAACATCGCGCGTAAATATTACTGAGTAATTAATTAAGCCAAGTTGAATATACTGATGTAAAACAAAATATTTTTCTGTGGACAGATCTGGCAATGAAGGAAACAAGTAACCAATACATGGTTGTAAAGACTACTCTCTAACATCCATAATGTGTGTGTGTGTGTGTGTGTGTGTGTGTGTGTGTGTTCCAGATTTCCCCCTACACCACTGGAACGATTTTAACCAAACTTGGTTCACACATCCTTTACTGTCTGACTACTGTGGGAGTAAGAGCCTCTACGTAGCATAGTTCAGAGGATATGACGTCATAAACTATGAGATACATGAGAAACTGTCGCATCCTGCATCTTCTTTTGCCTTATGGTACAGACGGAGATTTACGTAAGTGTTAGATTATCGTATTCAGTGATGAGAACGTAGGGAGGATGAAAGCGTTAGAGATAATGGGTTGCAAGAATAGAAATGTCACTCGAGACATTTTGAGAAAAAGATTTACGGCGCCTCTTTGCAACGGAAAAGTCAGTTGAAGACTTGGTAAAGGAAAGGAACCTGAAGAAAAGTCTTGAAGGCAAAGAGGACCCACAGTACAAATCTAGGGCCTTCTGAAGAGGTGACACAGAAATAAACCATTTTGCTTCTCCTGAAAATTATGTCTTTTATAGTTTATGTATCTTATTACCACAGTCTATGAAGTCTTGAATTTTGCAATTTTGTACCCTTATTTCTATAAACCCAATAAATGTTGTATAGAGAGCAAATTTTGAAATTCTGGGTGTAAGTTGAGATATGGGCCAAAGTGCTTGGAATTTTGCACGAATTTTGTATTGTACTTGCAGAATAATGTTTAAAATATTACAGTTCTTCTGTTCGATATATTCCAGAAAGCCCATGTGAGAAGGTTACAATATGCAAAGAAATTAAAGAGAGATAATTTTGTAGAAATATCTCGAATAATTTCTGAGGAAAGATATATATACTTTTTTTGAAAATAGAATTTTTAAATTCCATTAAAGAAAATTAGCTCCTATTATGTAAAGCACAGTACAAAATTTCATTGCCGTATCTCCAGAAGTATGAATTTGGTGCATTTTTTTAATAGTGTGTGTTTTTCGTGAAAGTGACCTGTTAATAAATGAACACTGGACTCTGGAACGAACATGCCAGATTAAGAAAGCGAGGAGATGTCCGCAGATTCCTTCTGAGTTTTAGACCGGCATTTCAAAGTTTACTACACCCCCCCCCCCTCCCCACAAGGGGGGGCACTTGCAACAGTGGCCGAAATGTTGCTGCATCATATTTCATCGTGGTGCAGTCTAAAACGCAGAAGAGTTCTATGGAAGTTGACTCGTGGCAGGAGCTTGCAATGAAAACAGAATTTGTTAAAACGGTGTGCACTTTATTTTCTGCACTTGTCTTCAGTGCGAAACAAAACAATAATAATACACTCAAGTAAGCAGCACACAGTGACTCAGAGGCCGCTATCGGCCACCCGTTCCCGCCGCCGTTCGCGTTCTGCTGGCGGTCGTCGCTTTCAGCTGTAGGCGCACCACTGCCTCGCTGGACGTCCCACGGACGTTTGGGGCGTCCTCCCTCCGTCAGGTCTGGCGCGGGGGCGAGCCGGTGCTGTCCTGGGGCGCGAGGTTCCGCATGAAGAAGCCCTCGAAGTCTTCGTACTCCTGGAGCCAGCCGAGGATCAGCTGCTCGCAGTCTTGGGCGCCCAGTAAGGTGGCGTCGATCCAGCGCTCCCAGCAGCGGGTGACGACCTCCCTGTGCAGGCGCTGCCGCTCCGCCTGCAGGGCCGCGCTGCGCGCCGCGGGGCTGCGGGGGCGGGACCGCCGCGGCGCCCCCTCCACCCCCGGCCTCTGCACCCTCTCTGCCCCCCTCCTCTGCGCCCCCTCCGCCCCCGGTCTCTGCCGTGGCGCCCTCTCCCCCCCCGGCCTCTGCTGCGCCCTCTCCGCCCCCGGCCTCTGCGCCGTCTCCGCCCCCGGCCTCTGCTGCGCCCTCTCCGCCCCCGGCCTCTGCGCCCTCTCCGCCTCCGGCCTCTGCTGCGCCGTCTCCGCCCCCGGCCTCTGCGCCGTCTCCGCCCCCGGCCTCTGCTGCGCCCTCTCTGCCCCCGGCCTCTGCGCCCTCTCCGCCTCCGGCCTCTGCTGCGCCCTCTCCGCCCCCGGCCTCTGCGCCCTCTCCGCCTCCGGCCTCTGCTGCGCCCTCTCCGCCCCCGGCCTCTGCGCCGCCTCCGCCCCCGGCCTCTGCGCCGTCTCCGCCCCCGGCCTCTGCTGCGCCCTCTCCGCCCCCGGCCTCTGCTGCGCCCTCTCCGCCACCGGCCTCTGCTGCGCCGTCTCCGCCCCCGGCCTCTGCGCCGTCTCCGCCTCCGGCCTCTGCTGCGCCGTCTCCGACCCCGGTCTCTCCGCCCGCGGCCTCTGCGCCGCCTCAGCTGGTCGCCTCTGCGTCGCCTCGACCGCTCGCACCGGCATCACCGCGGCCGCTGCGGGCACACAGCACACACGCGGAGAGGTTAGTCTTACAACAGTCGTGGCATTCGGAGAAAACAGATGGTGGAGCTTCCAGATCGCTGCACCAGCACGACCGAAAGAACCATACAGCCGGCGTCCGCATGTCGCCTATTTTGCGCTCGAAAGTAAATGCGGGCACAGCCACTCGCGTGAAACACAACTTGACCTGTAGAGGGTGATTCTTACTAACGTTAAAAAAAAAAAAAATAAAAAATAAAACGCAAAGCGACGTATGTGACATCAGACCAAGTCATACAACGTGAGACACAGGGGGCCACAAATGTTGAGAAGTAGCCCAAAAGTGGATGACAAATGTTGAACGTGTGAGGTCACCAAATGACGCACCTCGTGGAAGAGACAAGTGCTACATATCTCTTCGCTAGACAAATTTTTTTCCAATCACCTTCTGCAAATCTAACTTGTTGCAAACATAGAAGTTTCAGAATTATTGTCCACGCTGTAACCTAGCAAAAGCTGTTCTTTCTTCCCTTTTCTCCCATTTTCTTTTGTTTACAGACTTCATCTACTGAAGTAAAAGTGGGTCATTTATTTGTACCGGCGCCAGTCACAAGCTTTTATTCATTTCCTTGTGACGCTGTACGCTGGTTTTTGTTGTGCTGTACTGTGCAATGAACTTGTGGGTTCCGCGAGACCGGCAAATGAAATAGTAAGTGTTTAAGCCAATCAAAGAAAATACTTCCTGCACCGTGCAAGATTCGTACCATGAGCTGCACGCGCTACAGTCGTGCACGTACGCCCTGAGCCACATTGACGTCAATAGTTGACTAGGTTTGGGATGACCGGGCGGGAGAGATCAGTAAGTTCAACCGCTGCACGTATGGCGAGCTATGTCATGTTGTGACGTCACATGTTCAAAATCTCTCATCCTCTTTTCAGCTATTTCGAAACATTTGTGGCCCTATGGGCTTGATATTAAATTACTTGTCTCAGCGTCATATACATCAGGAAGACTCATCCTGTATTTTCGTGGCGTGGTCAGTAGGGGTAATCTGCGATGAAAACTGAAGAAAACTTGGCAAGCCAAGATCGCTAGAAAAACATTCGGTTTCATCGGACCTTATGGTCTGTAACGTTCGCAGCACATTGTCCTTCAGTGTCACAAGTCACTTCACATTGCATATGCACTTCCCACTACCATGAACAACACTGCATATCGGCGCGTCCAACGTAAACGTGTTATGTGCAAACACAAACGTAACCATGTTGCACGGAACTGCAGCTGGCAGCTGATAGTGAACATGGACACTTGCAATCGGCGCAATATAGCTACGTTTATATTGGTACATAATACTTTTACATCTGACATACCAATGTTTAGTGACCTTCATGGTAGTAGGAACGACATATGCAACGTGGAGGGACTTTTAACACTGACCGACTATATGTTGTAAACATTTCAAAGCGTAAGATTCGATTACGGCAGCATAGGCCTGTCGAAATTGCTCATCGAGAAAAAATGTCTTCTTAGCAGTCTTCGCTTGTGAAGTTTTCTTCAGTGAGGACAACTTGCTAACTCACAGTCGGTGTCTGACAAATAGTAGATTCAAGTGAACACGTAAATTCTCTCTTCATATAATTTAGGGAAAAGTACGACACTGTATCACTTTGTTCAGTAATACCCAAGATAAGAATATAGAGACTACCGTTAGAGATATGTGAATGGCTCTATGAAATTTTGTGTAGTTAGTACCTTACACACGACAACGAGTGCTCGAAATGAAAGTTCAATGAAGCTTCCTAGCTTCGGTCTCGTCATTCATAAACTATATAGAAGATACGATCAGCAACCGCAGGAAGATGTCTACTGGCTATGCTGACATTTATAAAGAAAAATAAGGTCGTTGTACCATCATAAAGAAATGCAGGAACAGTTGGGCAAAAATTCAATTTGATCGAATGAATGGTAACTCCCAGTAAATGTGGAAAACACTGGGATAATCCGTATAAGAAAGAGATAGAACCCGATAGCGAGCGGTCAGAAGACTAGAGACGAACATGTGGATTACGTCACACCGTTAAACTATTTATGTGCAATGCTAAAAAGTTGTATGAAATAGGACGACGTAGCCGAATGGGAGACCTACAGTCGATTTGTTGCTGAGCTCTGGGAAAGTTCAGAGTATCTCTAAAGGGAATCTAACAAAAGGTGAGAGGGCTCTCACTTCCACACTGTGATCCAGAATCTCATGTCCTTATGAAGTAAGTGCTTTAGTAAACACCGTACAAATTCAGAGATGCATTGCAGGATACTAATAGACTGGTATATTGCACGTGGAAGTCTTCAAAATACACGAAACCTCAAGTGGACTAACTGCAAGAAAGATGTCGTCGTCCTCAATAACCCTGCTGAGTACGACTTATTGCTGTAGACTGCAGGCCCTGGTTCTTCGGCTTCTCACGTTTCCCTGGCGCGAGTGGCTGCTGCTGTCAGACCTCCGCCTTCCACTGCCGGCTGCTGGCCGCCGTCAGCCAAAGGACCGAGGCGAAAGGTGACAGGCAATACGTCAACAAGTGTCCACGAAACCCTTAATAATTCCGTTGATTATGTTTAAATATTCGGTAAGCGTGGTACGCTGTGCTACTATTCTGCTTTCGCCATGGCATAGCTCTCTTACGAATAACGAGAATGAGGCAGGGCATATTATAGAGCGCTGAGAAGAATACAGACAGTAATTTTTCCGTAGATTTATTCGGGAATGCAGTGGGGTGTAAAATTGATGCTCTTGGTGGACAGTACCCTCTGCCACGCACTGTACCCCAAGTCGCGGAGAATACTTGCGGACTTGGGTGCGATACGAGACTGGCGGAGCTGATGCAGGTGACGACTCTCCCAGGAAGGTGAGGGCCGGCTGCTCGCAGCAGCTCGCTGACCTCCGCAGTGAGAGCTTCCTGCACACGGGTCGGGCCAAAATATGGGTACACCGAGCCAAATACGCGTTAGAGCATACGTACAGAGGCCGGCCTATCCCACAGGCTGTGCTGCTGCGTCGGGCCAAGAACTGCGCCTGTGCAGTTGCTTTTTTTTGTGGTTTTAGGGCGCACAACTACAGTGGTCATTAGCGCCCAGACTAAATTATGAATGCACTGCGAGGCACAATGTTAAAACAGCAATTAAAAAGGACAACACTATAAAAGGCACATTAACAGGCCAAGGATTAAAAGAAAACAGCATAATCAAATGACCTTAGACAGGTTTGTCAAGTGGATAAAACGAAGAACGCGAGCAGCTGCTCCTGGGTCATCCGCTAAAATTTCATCCAGAGTACATGGCAGGCCAAGATCAATGCGTACTGTATTAAAATTCGGACAGGGCGTTAAAATGTGGCGTACCGTCAGCAGTTGCCTACATGGGCAGAACGGCGCCGGCGCAGCCGTCAGCAGATGGTGGTGGCTGAACCGGCAGTCTCCAATCCGTAACCGGGCCAAAACGACCTCCTCCCGCCGAGAAGGGCGTGAAGAGGTCGTCCAAGCCGTGGGGAGAAGTTTCAAGGCCCGAAGCTTATTTGCAGTAAGTGTAGACCAATCGGCATGCCACAGCGATAAAATGCGCTGACAAATGACCCTGGTAAAATCGGATGGAGGCACACAACGAAAAGCTGTCCGAGGCTGGAGGACCGCAGCCTTGGCCAGGAACCCACATAAAGGTAACCGGAGAACCGTCGTCCGCCAGCTGCCGAAGAGAGCGTTGGATCCGGTGCACGAAAGGGTGAACCGGATACGGATCACTGAGGCTCTGGATGGCGCTCAGGGAATCAGAACAGATATAAGCACAATGTCGGTGGTGGCGGATGTAAAGAACAGCCTGATAAGAGGGCAAATAGCTCACCTATGAAGACCGAGCAATGGCCAGGGAGCCGGTATTTGAAACTGTGTGCCCCGACAATAAAAGAACACCAGACACCGTCATTGGTCTTAGGGCCATCTGTATAAATGAAGATCGTATTAATGAACTTCGAACGAGGTTCGACAAAGCGCCAGCGGTATACCGAAGCTGGGGTAACCTCCTTTGGGAGCGAGCTGAGGTCAAGGTGAACGCGAACTTGAGCCTGGAGCCAAGGTGGCATTTGGCTCTCGCCCACTCTAAAGATTGCAGGGAGTGGAAAATCAAGTTGCTGAAGGAGGCGACGAAAGCAAACTCCAGGGGGTAGCAGGGCAGATACATACAAACCCGTATTGATGGTCGAGAGAGTCGTCAAAAAAGGAACGATAAGACGGGTGGTCGGGCATTGATAATAGCCGACAGGCATACCGACAGAGCAGTATATTCTCGTCGGTAGGTTAGTGGCAATTCACCGGCTTCAGCATGAAGACTCTCGACGGGACTAGTATAGAACGCTCCGATCGCAAGACGTAACCCCCGATGTTGTATGGAGTTGAGGCGGCGTAAGATGGACGGCCGCGCAGAGGAGTATACAAAGCTTCCATAATCCAGCTTTGAGCGGACGATCAGTGTCCTCGATACGTGGTAAGTGTCGGTCGCGGTCAAAACAGTCTTCCGTACAGTAGTCAGTGCACTGTAACTGAATTCGAACGTGAGGAAATTGTTGGTGCTTCCCTTACAAAGATGGCCCAAATGTTTGGTGATTCAAAAGGTACTGTATCGAACATTTACACCGCATACAGGCAAAGCGGATAAACACAATCTGCTAAGCACAACGTGGGCGTAAGTGTGTGTTGACTGATAATAGCGGAAGGCTATTGAAGAGGACTGCGACGAAAAATAAGAGGACCACAGCTGCAAAACTCACTGCAGAACTGAATGTCGCACTCGCGAATCCTGTCGGCACCAAAAGAAGGAAAAAAAACAGGAAGACAGCTCCATATGTTAAGCAGAGAATTATAGGGCGAGCTGGAATTCAAAAACAACACATCAGTGGCGCAAATGCCCGTACCAGGAAAACGTGGTGCCGGAGACGTAAAACCTCGACTGTGGAGCACGAGATGAAAGTAATTGGGTCGGATGAGTCTCGTTTCACACTGTTTCCAGCTTCTGGCGGAGTTCACGTTGCAAGACTGGAACGTTCGTTTCGGTTATGATCTGGGTAAGCATACCGTGGTAGTGCATGGGAGCCATGGCAATTCTCCATCGTCGTATTACTGCCAAGTATTATGTGATCATTTTGGCTAATTATGCCAATCCCGCGTTTGTTCCTCATTGGTGATGCTGTGTTCTAAGACGAGAGATCTCTGTTCACACATAGCTCAGGACTGCTGTTTTTAAGTATAGGAATGAAATGTCGGATCGCATTTGACCACAAGAGTCCCAAGACCTCAATATTGTTGACCGTTTGTCGTCTACTTTGGAGACAAGGGTATGTGATCGCTTCCACCCGTACCATCGTTACCTGAACTTGAAACTGATGTGCAGAAAGAATGGGATAAGGTACCTTAGAAAACCATACAGGACCCGTATTTACTCATTCCGAGACGACAGGAAGCTGTTTTGAATGCCAGGCTGTTTCCTCTACCACAATAAGCACGGTAACGTATTTTTGGTGTTTCCTTGTTTTTCTCCACTCCCAGTAGATACGCAGTGCTGTCAGCAGCTAGCGGCTAGCGTTCAGTTGTCTCCGAGCTATAGCGCCTAGCCGTCCAAGTGAGCACCGGCGTGAAAGTCGACACGCGTTTCTTAAACATCAGGAGCAGGTGTCTTCTGCGATGGCTCGCGGGAATCTTTGGCTAACGGACTGCGAGGCCGCTGACACGAGAGGGTGCGCGCATGTGTCAGTGTCTAACGGATATACTTGGAGTGGAGCACACCGTGACAGAATCCAAGCCTCGCTTGCTAGCCGACAAACAGTAGAGTAGCATGTCGGTATTGATCAAAGCATCACGGAAAATGGACACGGTGAAGTTAAAGTACTGGAAGAAATATTGACAGGGAAGAAGGCGAGAGGCTGTTACTGCAACGTGGGAACTAAAGTAGCACGCTGTTCGCCCAGCTGCCAGAGGCAACGAATTGGTATACATGAAACATACACGCTTTCGTCGATTATCCTAAGAACCTGGCTAATTTTACCAGCATGACAATGTACAGAATAATACGAAAACAAAACAGATGGAAAAAGTAAGTAAACTGTTCATTATTACATAATCACCGCAGCTGTTAATACGTTTATCCCACTGTGAGAGAAGACGGCCAGTACCTTCGTGGAAAAAATATTTACGGTTGCTAAGGAACTGCGGTTGTACCTAAGCGTCCACATCTCCAAAGCAATTCGACGGCTACGAATCGCCCACTTCAAGGCTCCAAAAATATATAAATCGCCTGGGGAGAGAACGGGACTGTGTCAAGGATATGTAAGGGCTTCGCAGCGATACTTCTGCAGCGTAGGCAAAACGGCCTCATGGTATTGCAAGGCAATGCCCTCCCCAATGATGCCAAGATTGTTTTGGACTACGTTGTAGAAGCTTTGCTGGGAAGGCCTTGCATATCCACCATGCAGTCCCGATCTCTGCCCGTGTGATTTCCATATTTTTGGAGCCTTGAAGAAAGGCATTTGTGGCCTTCGATTTGCTTCGTACGAAGAGGTGGACGCCTGTGAACAATCACGATTCCGTAGGCAACCTGAACCACTTTTCCACGAAGGCTCTGACCGACTGTTCTCACAGTGGAATAAATGTGTTAACAGTTAGAGCAATTACTTCTGAAATAATACACAGCTCACTTATTTTTTCCATCTGTCCCGTTTTCATTTCACTGGCTCTGTATATTACATCCACTTGCTCGTGCGTGCAGATAGATCACATCCTCATTTCACATTCAGATGGTCTTCTGTGTCTTCAGTTAACGTTCGTTCGAAGCAATGGAGAGACTAAAATTCAGCTGGAACTAATTAGCTAGTGATACCGTTTTCCGAGACAGCAAATTGGTAATAGTAATTATTAAATGTAGGGTGCTATCCAAGCACATGTAAAATTATCAGATTTTTCAAGTAAATACTTTCTTTACTATTTGGTGTGCAGATTGGTGTAGCAAGGAATAAAAATGCCTGCCTTTTTTCATATGAAAACAAGCATTTGATAAAAAAGTCTCCAGAAATAAGTGTAGCGTACTCTCATCTCCATAGAAACAGTTCTTGCACTAACAGGTTCTTCCGGCTTCCATCTACTGCTGCAAGCGAAAGACCGCAAACTGGCTGAAGAAAACAACAGATCTGAATTTCGGCGATCAACAAAAAACTGCACGATTACCCTGCACTTCACACTTAAGTGCATGGCAGAGTGTTCATCGTACCACCTTCAGCCTATTTCTGTAACGTCCCATTCTCGAAGAGCGCTTGGGAAAAATGAACGCTTAAATCTCTGGTTTCTCTCATTTTATTATGATGATTCTTTCTTTCTACATCCGCCCTGATAGCTGAATGGTCAGCGTGGCGGACTGCCCTCCTAAGGGGCCTGGGTCCGATTCCCGTCTGGGGTGAGGATTTTCTCCGCTCAGGGACTGGGTGTTGTGTTGCCTGCTCCCTCATCCGGCGCGCAGGTCGCCCAATGTGGCGTCGAATGTAACAAGACCTGCACCAAGGCGGCCGGACTTGCCCCGTAAGGGCCCTCCCGGCCAATGACGCGGAACGCTCATTTCTATTTTCTTTCTTCCTACTTTGTTTGGCGTCAATAAAATATTATCTCATTGAGAGCACAAATTTGGTAATTGAAATTTCGTGAGAAGATCTCGCCGCAACGAAAAATGCATTTTTTGTGTATATAAATGACATGAAATATTTTAATGATTGCCACCCCAAACTCGCTTTCACGTACCCGTGACACTCTCTCCCCTGTTTCGTGATAATAAAAAAAGAGCTTCCCTCCTTTCGGCTTTTTCGACGGCTTGCGTCAATCCAATGTAGTAAGGATCCCATACCGCACAGCAATTCCCCAGCACTGGACGGTCAAGCGTAGTGTAGGCAGTTTCTTTGGTAGACCTGTAGCCTCTTTTAAACGTTCTGCCTGTAAAACAGTCTTTTGTTTGCTTCCCCCACAACTATCTATGTGATAGTAATTGTTCGTAATTGCAATCTGTATGTATGTAGATGATGTGACAACGCTTACGTGTGGATGACCTCAAAGTTTTCTTAATTCAAAATCAGTTGCCGCGAACTGGAACAAAGGCTCTGGGAGAAGACTGAGGTGTGAGAAAACCAATCGCGTGCGCAGCCTTCGTCACGACAGGGCGCCGCCCACACGGAGTTGTCTAGAGGAACATGCGTACCAGCCACGGCCCGTGCACTGCGTTCACATATTTGGCATCGGCACACTTACTCCTCTTCAAACACGGCACTGTACTCAGTTTTCTTTCTTCTACAGAGAGCGGTTGAGAAGCGTTAAAAGCGTATGAGGCAACTTCGCGTTGTGACAAACAGTACAATTCAGCAAACCTTTCAAAGACCTAATAGAGTTGTATTTGCCTCAAAGAAACTGCTTTCAACGGGACGACTGAGCAGAATGCATTTCGAAGAGAAATTTTAAAACTGTGAGCGGGACAGAGCTATGGAAATAGAGTTTTCGAAATATAACAGGACCTATTGTCCTACTGAGTAAGATTAATAGTGAAACACTTAGAGCCCACCTTTTTCAACGCATTAGGCCAGTCGAACCATGTTCAAATCGGCTCCATCTTTAGGCCTCCATATGGATTACAAGAATCAGAAATCCCATGAAGGTGGCACTGAAAAGATATCGGCGATGTTCTTTAACGAGGTGTGGCAATGAAGTATGTCGTGCGTTTTAACGTTATCCTTACTTTCAAACGTTTGCCTCAAACAGACCAAATCTGTTGAGGTGATCTAGGTTGAAATGATGTCTCTCTTGAACTACCCCATAACGCATGAGAGTCGCAGAGAAGGCTTCAGTCTCTGTACTTCTTATGTGGGGCGATCAGAAAGTTTCCGTTCGAAGGCCGTTCAGTGCAGAATCGTTATGTGAATCAGGCAAAATCGCTGTGAGCAATGACGCGACCATTGCACCGACACACCGTGTTGACGATAACCGTTTTGTACAGCACCGTGTCCTGCTGCGTGAGGAAGTGCTCAACTGCCTCCTGCACGTGCTATTCCGACAGGAATCGACATCCCTTCAGGGTCTTTTCTAACATACCGAAGGCGCGATAATGGCACGCGTGAGAGACGAGGACTACGAGTGCCTCTCATTTGTAACTTGTGCGTCACGACATTTTTGATATGGGGACTTGCGTTATCGTGAAGCAGTACAATCCGTTGTCGCACCATTTCACAGCTGTGGTTTTCGATGACACGCTCCCCCATACGCATTCTTCATTCTCCGATTGGTGTCTACCGATGTTTGTCGTTCGGCAGCCAAGAAACGAATTACAGCACGCTCCTCCTGTTTGCACGCATTTCCTGATAACGTCACCACAGTTCACGTTTCCGCATTTACCGAAAGCACGTCGGACAGACACGAACGCCACACTAATCACTTGTCTACACGTCGGTGCTTGTAGACCCTCGTTGGATTCGCGCTACGTTGCATATAAGCTGCAGCAACGCCCTCATGCGGTATCTTTTTGATCGTCGCCGGCCAGAGTGGCCGTGCGGTTCTAGGCGCTACAGTCTGGAGCCGCGAGACCGCTACGGTCGCAGGTTAGAATACTGCCTCGGGCATGGATGTGTGTGAGGTTAGTTAGGTTTAAGTAGTTCTAAGTTCTAGGGGACTGATGACCTCAGAAGTTGAGTCCCATAGAGCTCAGAGCCATTCCAACCATTTTTGCTCGTCTATTGTTTTTATCAGACTCCCAACGAAAACTGATATATATCCTTGCTGGAATTAAACCATGACAAAATATGACGATGAATTTTGAGCGTAAGTTTTAAAATTAGCAGAATGTGTTTAACAGTACGCAAACAAATATCGTGTTTAAAAAGTTTAAATGATGTGGAAATCGCAACAGAAATAAAATTTTTAAGGACATATATATATGTGCAGCACGATGTGTTTCTTGTAAGCAAAACTGCACTATGATACCATGTTTAAAAAAACATTTGTATTATGTTTCAACGACTGAGACATACTCACTGCGAATATATCCGATATCGTGCTTCATGTATCGTAATTTACGTGAAAGTTCGCATCCACATACTGTCAGACAAACAACGAGGCAGCTTACAAGAGGATATTCTTGGGGCTTTGGTGTGCAGAAAAGCCTGAATAAACTTAATGTATCACAAGAAATACACATTATCTCATCTCTATTTAACGTGGACCTGAGCAACAGACCTACCAGCATAAAAGGAGGCGCAAAATATTGTGTTGCAGATATGCTTACGAAGAAAATAACTTCCCCGAATAGAAAAATCTCTGTTGCAGGCAGAATGCTGTAATGGAGTGGTTCGGAAATCTACTTGGGCTTACAGCACGTCAGGGGCCTGATATTCGCAAAGCAGATGAATAGGATAAGAACCCGTGGTTGCGCTGCTTTCTACCAAGTCTGTCCGCTCCTGAAAGACGGGGAGTTTTGCCTTACCGTGTCGTTCATCAGTTAGGTACACACTACCCTGACGCCTCATATAAAAGACCAATTTCCACACTCATCATTCAGATGCACCGCCATTTTCATTGACTCACTAAATACATGCGCAAGTCAGACAGGCCTAGACCTGTGATGCTCCCAAGAGGCAAAACCCAGGCACCGTGGCGTGTTGTCAGGAGAGAAGCGGAAGCAGCAGAGTGGGTCGGTCAGGGGAGCTCAGTGACGTCGAGCGTAGACAGGTCATGGGATGTCTTCTGAGGAAAAGAGCAGTGAGGGATTTTAAAGCTCCACAACACGACTGTTGATGACGTGACTGTGAAGTGGAAACGCGAAGGAACAGCTACAGCAGCGAGGGTTGTTACTAAGCATCGCACGAAATCAACGGAAGGAACCACTCGTGAGTGCCACAGTGCCACCAGCGGTCCAGGTGGCACAATGACTGTGAGCAGGGAATTAAAAGTAACGGCGTACAGTGACCGAGCAGCTCCTCATAGACCACAGATATATGTAGTCAGTGCTGAGTGATATTCGAGACAGTATAAAGAGCCACGTCACAGGACAGTGATGCATGGAGACGAGTGACGAATCACACTACGCACAGTGCAAGTCCGACAGATGGGTTTGCGTTTGGCTAATGCCTGGACAACGTTACCTGCCATCATATGTAATCCCACTACGGAGGAGACGATATTAGGGTATTAGCACCGTTTCCCGTGATCAGGCTGTGGTCGCTTTATTGCACATAAGAAAAATCTAAAAGCTGAAGGATACGAAACGTTTTACAGTCGTAATTACTGCGTGCAGTAGAGGAACAGTTCGAAGCCGCAAATTGTACCAGTAGGATAATGCGACCTATCATAAAGCATCTCCTATGAGACAAATGATTTGTGGACAATAACATTCCTTAAATGGATTGGCCTGCCCTGGACCTGGACCGAATGGAACTCCTTTGGCCTGAGTTGGGACGTCAACTTCGCGTCATACGCAAACGTGCAACATACTACCTTCCTTGGTTTCGGCCCTTTCGGAAGAACAGGCAGCCATTTCTCTACATGCACTCAGAAAGTATCGCTAACAGAATTCAAGCCGTTTTAAAGGCAAAGGGAGGATGAACCTCATATTAATGTCCAATAATAGGTGTCTCGACATTGGACATCTGGACAATAGACTTCGATAATTTACAAACGAACTATTTCCATACTTCTCAGTCGTTCACAGTTTCTAAGTTTCTGTTCGCCACCCCATTCTACTCAATACGTATAAGCTTCGCAATAGCGCTATGTCAAATACCTCACTTGCACTGACTTTCCCGATAGTTCATGGAGCGTATCAGACCTGTTAGTTTCCTAAATCATACTCATTGCTTACTGGAAAGAAAGAAAGAAAACTTGTGGTTTAAAATTCCGTCAATAACGACGTCATTGGAGTATAAAGTATGGTTGCGGATGGATAGAGAAGAAAGTGGCCCCCACCCTTTCAGATGAACCATCCCGGCATTTGCCTTAAACGGTTCAGAGAAATCACGGAAAAGCTAAATGTGTGTGGGCGGAGCAGGTTTCGAGCTGCCGCTCTCCGTAACAACACTGCGGCACCTCACTTATTCATTGTTTGCTAGACGATAATGATGCTTGGTTTGTGGGGCGCTCAACTGCGCGGTAATCAGTGCCCGTACAAATTCCCAACCTGAGCTCAGTCCAGTGTTACCACTTTCATGAATGATGATAAAATGATGAGGACAATACAAACACCTTGTCATCTCGAGGCAGGGAATCGAACCCGGGACCCCGTGCTCGAGAAGGGTGAACGCGACAACACGAGCTACGGACTTGTTTCCTAGAGATCCATAACTCAGACACTGGGTATGCCTCCACAACAAGTAGCGCAGTGGTCTGACGTCCTGTGAGTGAAGTTGCACTACCAAAGGCGCACTGTCATCTGCCGACAGGTTATGGTGACCACCACCAAGTGCTGTCATACCTGTGCTTCATCACACACACACAAACACACACATATAGTAGTCTGATTTTATTCTTGACATCTCCGCAGTAAGTACTGTGACTGCCTGGACTAAAAACTGTAAACAAAGGATATCAACTTGACTAAGCATATGTAAGCAAGCATTATTAAGAAGTGGACGTCGGGATGCATTGCCTCAGTGTTGTTGTATCATTAATCGCAACGGAACAACGTACTGAACATCGTTTTGTAAAGAGATAAGTGTGTGTAGAGGCTATCCCGAAAATCTTGACTCCCGAACAAATACAACTACGCATGGACGCCTGCGGTGACTTGACTGAAATGAAAAACGCGGACAATTATTTTCTGCCCCCCATGAACCATGGACCTTGACGTTGGTGAGAAGGCTTGCGTGCCTCAACAATACAGATAGCCGTACCGTAGGTGCAACCACAACGGAGGGGTATCTGTTGAGAGGCCAGACAAACGTGTGGTTCCTGAAGAGGGGCAGCAGCCTTTTCAGTAGTTGCAGGGGCAACAGTCTGGATGATTGACTGAACTGGCCTTGTAACACTAACCAAAACGGCCTTGGTGTGCTGGTACTGCAAACGGCTGAAAGCAAGGGGAAACTACAGCCGTAATTTTTCCCGAGGGCATGCAGCTTTACTGTATGATTAAATGATGATGGCGTCCTCTTGGGTAAAATATTCCGGAGGTAAAATAGTCCCCCATTAGGATCTACGGGTGGGGAGTACTCGAGAGGACGTCGTTATCAGGAGAAAGAATACTGTCGTTCTACGGATCGGAGCGTGGAATGTCAGGTCCCTTAATCGGACAGGTAGGTTACAAAATTTAAAAAGGGAAATGGAGAGTTTAAAGTTAGATATAGTGGGAATTAGTGACGTTCGGTGGCAGGAGGAACAAGACTTTTGGTCAGGTGAATACGGGGTTATAAATGCAAAATCAAATAGGGGTAATGCAGGAGTAGCGGAAATAATGAATAGGAAAATAGGAGTGCGGGTAAGCTACTACGAACAGCATAGTGAACGCATTATTGTGCCCAAGATAGACACGAAGCCCACGCCTACTACAGTAGTACAAGTTTATATGCCAACAGGCGCTGCAGATGATGAAGAAATTGATGAAATGTATAATGAAATAAAAGAAATTATTCAGATAGTGAAGGGAGACGAAAATTTAATAGTCATGGGAGACTGGAAAGGAAGAGAAGGAAACGTAGTAGGTGAATATGGATTGGGGCCACGAAATAAAAGAGGAAGCCGTCTGGTAGAATTTTGCACAGAGCATAACTTAATCATAACTAACACTTGGTTCAAGAATCATGAAAGAAGGTTGTAAACATGGAAGAACCCTGGAGATACTAGAAGGTTTCAGATACATTATATAATGGTAAGACAGAGATTTAGGAACCAGGTTTTAAACTGTAAGGCATTTCCAGGGGCAGATGTGGACTCTGACCACAATCTATTGGTTATGAACTATAGATTAAAACTGAAGAAACTACGAAAAGGTGGGAATTTAAGGAGATGGGACCTGGATAAACTGTAAGAACCAGAGGTTGTACAGAGTTTCAGGGAGAGCATAAGCGAACATTTGACAGGAATGGGGGAAAGAAATACAGTAGAAGAAGAATGGGTAGCTTTGATGGATGAAATATTGAAGGCAGCAGAGGATCAAGTAGGTAAAAAGACGAGGGCTAGTATAAATCCATGGGTAACAAAAGAGATACTGAATTTAATTGATGAAAGGAAAAAATACAAAAATGCAGTAAGTGAAGCAGGCAAAAAGGAATACAAACGTCTCAAAAATGAGATCGACAGGAAATGCATAATGGCTAAGCAGGCATGGCTGGAGGACAAATGTAAGGATGTAATCTCACGAGGGGTAAGATAGATACTGCCTACAGGAAAATTAAAGAGACCTTTGGAGAAAAGTGAACCACTTTCATGAATATCAAGAGCTCAGATGGAAACTCAGTTGTAAACAAAGAATGGAAAGCAGAGAGGTGGAAGGAGTATATAGAGAGTCTATACAAGGGCGATGTACTTCAGGACAACATTATGGAAACGGAAGAGGATGTAGATGAAGATGAAATGGGAGATATGATACTGCGTGAAGAGTTCGACAGAGCACTGAAAGACCTGAGCCGAAACAAAGTCCCGGGAGTAGACAACATTCCATTAGAACTACTGACAGCCTTGGGAGAGCCAGTCCTGACAAAACTCTACCATCTGGTGAGCAAGATGCATGAGACACGCAAAATACCCTCAGACTTCAAGAAGAATATAATAATTCCAATCCCAAAGAAAGCAGGTGTTGACAGATGTGAAAATTACCGAACTGTTAGTTTAATAAGTCACAGCTGCAAAATACTAACGTGAATTCCTTACAGACGAATGGAAAAACTGGTAGAAGCCGACGTCTGGAAGATCGTTTGAATTCCGTAGAAATGTTGGAACACGTGAGGCAATACTGACCTTACGACTTATCTTAGAAGAGAGATTAAGAAAGGCAAACCTTCGTTTCTTGCATTTGTAGACTTAGAGAAAGTTTTTGACAATGTCGACTGGAATACTCTCTTTCAAATTCTAAAGATGGCAGGTGTAAAATACAGGGAGCGAAAGGCTATTTTCAATTTGTACAGAAACCAGATGGCAGTTATAAGAGTCGAGGGCCATGAAAGGGAAGCAGTGGTTGGGAAGAGAGTGAGACAGGGTTGTAGCCTATCCCCGATGTTATTCAATCTGAATATTGAGCAAGCAGTAAAGGAAACAAAAGAAAAATTCTTAGTAGGAATTAAAATCCATGGAGAAGAAATAAAATCTGTGAAGTTCGCCGGTGACATTATAATTCTGTCAGAGACAGCAAAGGATCCGGAAGTGCCTTTAAATGGAATTGACAGTGTCTTCAAAGGAGGCTAAAACATGAGCAGCACCAAAAGCAAAACGATGATAATGGAATGTAGTCGAATTTAGTCGGGTGATGCTGAGGGAATCAGATTAGGAAATGAGACATTTAAAGCAGTAAAGGAATTTTGCTATTTGGGTGGCAAAGTAACTGATGATGGTCGAAGTAGAGAGGATATAAAATGTAGAGTGGCAACGGCAAGGAAAGCGTTTCTGAAGAAGAGAAATTTGTTAACATCGTGTATAGATTTAAGTGTCAGGAAGTCGTTTCTGAAAGTATTTGTATGGAGTGTAGCCATGTATGGAAGTGAAATATGGACGATAAATAGTTTAGACAAGAAGAGAATAGAAACTTTCGAAATGTGGTGCTACAGAAGAATCCTGAAGATTAGATGAGTAGATAACATAACTAACGAGGAGGTATTGAATAGAACTGGGGAGCAGAGGAGTTTGTGGCACAACTTGACTAGAAGAAGGGATCGGTTGGTAGGACATGTTGTGAGGCATCAAGGGATCACCAATTTAGTACTGGAGGGCAGGGTGGAGGGTAAAAATCGTAGAGGGAGACCAAGAGATGAATACACTAAGCAAATTCAGGAGGATGTAGGCTGCACTAGGTACTGGGAGATGAAGAAGCTTGCACAGGGTAGAATAGCATGGAGAGCTGCATCAAACCAGTCTGAGGACTGAAGACCACAACAACAACATTCTTTTCTGGTAAAAATCATCACGGCTGACGAGACCTGGTTTTATCAACGTGAACCTACCACAAAACGACAACGTGCAGAATCACTCTCCGGTCGTTCTCCAAGACCAAGAAGGAGCGAATGTGACGTGTGGACTGAAAAATATCACAAACAAGGACCTTCTGACAGTTTCACATGATTGTACGAACTTTCTGTCCGTTGTAACTAATTAGGGAGTGGAGGGAGTGAGGATATGTACAAAGCCTGAAGCATTAAAACCGTCGTCTTAACTTTTCCGTATTTCTTATTAATCCGGTCTCGAAATGTTTTGGGCTGATACAAGCCGTAAATAGTGATGTCGACGTAACAGACTAGTAAACAATACACGGAGGATTACTATATTCATAAATTTGGGAACTATGATTCTTTTTTTAAATGTAAAATTATTTTGTGAGAAGCTTGTCGCTTGTAAACAAGTGGTAAGAAACTGAACGTCGTTACATACTTTTCTTGCTGTCATTAACATTCCAGAGGCACTTGTCAGCCACTCGAAGAGAGAGTGAAGTACACCTGTCCCACATATTAAGCAATGGTTCGTGCCTTGTATTCGATTACAAATTTGTAATCGCTGAGTTGAAGCCAGTAGAGAGGAGTGATGAAGAAGTTATAATTTACTTTTGCTTACAGACGCCGCGCACTGAGCCAGTTTACATCAAACAACACAAAAAATTAGCTTCGCGCAAAAATATTACCTAATGCGAGCTGCTGGTGCCATTTCGAGTATCTTGAGATCAATAATTCGCAGTGTACATTCAATATGTTCTCAAAACCGTCACCTCGCAAGCAGTAGTTTCAGTTTTTAGTCGGCCATCACTTTCTTATCGTGTATCAAATCTCTCACACTATCTGTCGTTGCTTTAACTTTTTAGGCCTTTTACTGGCTACTTTCCATTCATGTGCGCCACGTATAGAAGTAAAGCTACTCACAACCCGCACACTGCTTTGAACACCAGAGTGACAAAACTAGGCACAGTCCTACAGGGGGCGCTATGTCCTCTCCTTGGACAGACTATCAGACTGACTTAACTCGTCCAGCCACAGGGGGCGTGTTCTCTGACACTGGCTGCTAACCACGGTGCAACCCAGCAATTTCTGCATTTTTCTGATAGGGGCAAAAGAAACTACAGCGACATAAAAGAATTCTAGAAGTCAGTCTCAATCGAACTCTATATCTTCGAACATAAATTCTAGCCCTAATCTCCTGGAGTACAGCTGTTTTGCGTGAACTGTTAACAGGTGTTGCGATAGAAAGAATGAAATAATTCCATATCTGACTTAGATATACAAATGAAGCTGATGGTGTAAATTCTGTTAATACATGACATATGGCAACTTGTTTCGCAACTTTCAAACATCACAAAATATAGTTTTAAGTACTGATATCACTTTTTTTATAATATAGTTCTAGGATCCGACTGAATTGCCAAAATCGTATTAATCGATATAGAAAAAGCAACAAATTTAGGAAAAGGTAAAGTATATTTTGGACCTCTTTAGCTGTTGCACAATAGACAATTACATTAGCGGGATAAGACAATGCATGGCTCTGCACAGCGTTCTGAGAGCCACAAATGGACGCTGTATCGCCCAAATAACAAACAATAGCTATAGTTACAGTCTGATTAGAAATATTAAACATCTTTTCTGTATACAACCACGAGGGTATATTTAATATGGTATCACGTAATAGCAATCATTGTTGTTCGAAATGTTTTAGTTGCAAGAGACGTAGTTGCAAACTGTTAGGAATAAGAAATAACTAAAGCTAACTGTAGGCTATGACTGGCTTCAAAGGGTTTGATTTTTACGCAGCAAGAAAGACAAATCATGGCAAAAAAAAAAAAAAAAAAAAAAAACGGATGGCTGAAGTACAGAACAAAGAGCAATGTTAACACTAATGGCTGCAGAAACTGTTACATAATAACAACAGAGGCAGAAAAAGGTAGTAAATTTGAAGGGAATAAGGTATGTACAGCAATAAACTGTAATGATCCTCGTTACCTGCCACTCAATTGAAAATTTCTTTGGTTAATGACCATCCAAAACTGTGTAAACAGGAAGCCACCAATCCTTTTTCAAATATAACGGAATTCAAAAGTGTGAGGTCTTTCGTGACTCTTACATAACAGAAACGAACGAAATCTCTTTCTATTGGTTACCGGGGGTGAATAACAATCAAAAATTGTTGTGATCCGTGCGTTCTTTCAAACAATAGGTTTCACTGCTCAGCATCTACATATTGTAGTTGCTAGTACATGCCGTTCTAACCGAAGCAAATAAAATTATTTTGTAGTAGTGCAAGAAACATCACCATTAAGCGATTATAATCTGTAGATGTCACATCATAAACGTCTCTTTCGTTACAAAAATTCTGATACTAAAGTTTTAACTAATGCAACGTCTGAGAAGAGCATAAGACGGAAAAGATGAGATTTCAATTCAGTAACGGTAGCTTAGACTCATAAGCTAAGGCACATTACGTCTACGCTACCAGATAAACTGTGGAAACATTGACAAAGAAACCTGATACTTCGGAAATAAATGAAAAAAAAGAAGGAAAGAGAGACATGAATCGTAATAGCAGCGAGTTAAGTACACAACAGCAAAGAGTAGTAGCGCGTTGTAAAAATTAAGCAGTACCATTATTGCGATGAAGCTGAACCTTTCTGTATATAAATGAAACAAAAACTGTGAGACAGTGCACATACAAATCAGATTTTGCGTATGTGTAGGACCTAGGACACTGAAGAAATGGAACAAAGTAAACCGGGACCTAAATTAACGACTGGAAAATGGTTTCAGATAGCTTCATCCTCTATGAAAAACAAAATACTTTCTTTCCTTCTTTTGCTACCCAGATATTTTTCTAGTCCTATGCTCCATAATCTGTAAGTATAGCTTAATTTCTACAAAACTATCTTACTGCTACGTCTGCCTCTCAATCTTATTATTGCAAGCCTAAATAAGTACTGTATATGTTAGTTTTTGTTGCGATATCCTACGTCAACTACCGTCTTGGAATTAACAGAGCGACATACCTTCATACACACTATTGCTAGATTATGCCATCTGCTAAGTAACTGTAAGTAAAAACCGACTATTAGCCTAAACATTTCATGTAACATCAGCATACTGGCTTTACTTAGCTTTTCTTTCCTTGTTAAGGCGCTGCATATGGTATAGTTTTGAACACGTCTTTATTCTATACACCTTTAACTTTTTCAGTGCACCCTTGTTCTGTCAGTATATGGTAGCAGTCAAATGGTTAAGCATTTAATGAAAAGAGTATTCAAAATTTAATCATAAACAACACATCAAGGAAGCAAGATATGGTGAAAGAAACATAAATTTTGGAAATCCACCACTCCACTCTCGGGAAATTGTATGCAAAAACAGTTTCTAAAGGAAAGAAAATCATTAGTCCTCGCTATTTTACAGGCCAAGTTGTGAACGAGAGCACAGCGCATAGCATATAAATGACGCATTAGAACAAAAATGGACGCACATATAATTTTCAACCTAAAATAACGACATTAAAATCACTAAAATGTGTATATCGTATTAATGATATTATATCGGGAGTTATATCGAATTGTTGATTCAGTTTTTACACTCGCTCAATATTTCGACGACCGATTGCATCGTCTTCTTCAAGTGCTGCGACCTGAGCTGGTATGGTACTCCTTGTCTGGACTCCGGGCAGCGAGAGTCCACGAGGAAACAGCTCACAGCACCTGAAGAAGACGGTGGAATTGTGGGTCGAAATATTGAGCATAAAAATGGAACCAACGTCCAGGCTGCACTCCCGAAAGGACTCCGCTAGTCGAGCACGCTTAGAAAACCTTTAGCTTATATATGAATGGCAGAAACGTAATATTTTGGTTCTTGCATACGGCAGAGTTTTAAAAACATTATTAATTTCACAAACACAGAAACGACATTATGAGCTTCGCAATTCAGGACTGGCGAATGGACAACGAAACAGACGGTAAGACGTTCACAAAGGCGCTCAGTTCAGAGCACAAGGCGGCAGCAGCAGAATGGCAGAACGACCCTCACCTGTTTGCTTCCCTGGTGATCTGTTCATCGTGATATCCCGCCAGCAGTAACAACGGCGGTGGTGGTGGTCCTGATCGTGGTGGTGGTCGCGCAACGTCCTGGAGCAGCAGCGGCGGCTGTGGTGGCAGTGATGACTCTCGCGCAGGGTCCAGCAGCAGACTGGAGGCCGCAGCTCCACGTGGTCACACCGCCGGCTCACCCCCTACCCCTTCCCCCACTCCACCCCTCCATACCTGGGTTCTTATCTCCTGTACCCCGGTGTTAATAGCTTCCCCGAAATTTCTATCCCTGCCCTTCTCAGGCAATTCTTGCAAACACTTTGTAGTCCTTACTACTCCACTGTGTGGCACGACGGGCGACAATACCATTTGTGTTCTGGTTATCGATGAAACTTTTCGGAACGAATTTGCAGTAAAGTATCACGGCAGCCTGATACCTGAAACATTGCTATCCCCGCTGATTATATTAACGAAGGCAGACTCCCAAATGTCCGAGCACACTATTAGAAACAGTCCTTAAGTATCGATGTCAGGCACTGTGTCATGACCTCTGCTCTCTGTGGGAGGCTGTCATCTAACTCATCTGTCATCCAACTCACTCACTCTCATCTAACTCAGTTACAAGTTAATAATTGGATAGAAATTGAACCTGAGTATAAAATACAAGTTTTTCGCAGCCTAAATTTGCTTCCTTATGATGATGTGTGTTTCCGAGTTTTAGACAGAGTCTTCGCCTCACTTTATACACATCGCTTCGTACATGTATACCTAACGTCTCCTTCCAAAGGCAGAATAGTATGCCCAAAACACAAACACAATACGTCGCCAACGAGGAAAAATCGGTATCCTTTAGAAATATGTTACAGGCTAAACGGTACTATTTACTTCTCCACAATCACGTCTCCCTACGTATTCTGCGCGATTTGATTCAGTATTAGCAAGTGGGTTTAAAAACACAAAGACGACGTCAGCTAACTAGTCCTGCAGCTATGCGACCGGTTTGGTTCAAATGGCTCTGAGCACTATGCAACTTAACTTCTGAGGTCATTAGCCGCCTAGAACTTAGAACTAATTAAACCTAATTAACCTAAGGACATCACACACATCCGTGCCCAAGGCAGGATTCGAACCTGGGACTGTAGCGGTCGCTCGGCTCCAGACTGTAGCGCCTAGAACCACACGGCCACTCCGGCCGGAGTGACCGGTTTCTACTACACGTGTTCAGAAAACGAGAGACGGGCGATCGATAAATACGAATCGCATCCAAAAACGATCTTAACTGCGTCGAGAAAATGTACCACAAAAATTAGACAAATGATTAGTTTAAAAGATAATTTCCAAAATAATTTGGACGGTTTCTACCATCGCTGAAAATTTTTGACTGCCGAGGAAAGGTGTGCCTTTTCTTCTTATTGTCTGGACAGGAGCGCCTTATAACGTTTCACTGAGATACATCTGCAGTCACTCCTTCCGTGATAGAGCAGCTTTTGGCTCAGACGTTCCGATCGAACGCGAGTAATAAGTTACGCATTACAAGGAAGAGGCTATGTCATCTTTGTAGTCACTTTATTTTGATGCATTCCCACGTGGTGAGTCATGTAGCTGTTTAATCATGTTCGAAGGGGAAGAAGATCCGCCGAGAAACTACAATTTTTCCCTTTTGAAGGGGAAGAAGATGTATCGAAAATCTACAATTTTTCTTCTACTACAAAACAGAAGACACAGCTGCAGAATCAATACAAACATCCTTCACACGGAAAAGCGTCAAGAAACATTTACCCTAAAAGCGTTGATAACGGAAATATACATTTTCGAAACCGATCAAAAAGTAAAGTTTGATGAAGAACTGTAGTTGTGCGTTGGATCTCCTTCCCCTACAAAGTGAATGAAACAAACATGTTGCAACATGCTGTGGAGCACAACAATTCAGAACAAAATGGGTTGAAATATGATTCTGGAATCCTTTAGAATATTTCTGCTCTTTCTCAGGCAATATGAATGAATTCAATTAAGGCATCTAGATTGGCAACAAGTTACAACGATTGAGACTGTGGAAACTTGTGATCGGTTTAGAACTCATTTTTGCAAGAGTCAATGGATTACCAACAGCAAACCTGTGCTACTATATGTATGCTAAAATAAGGGGTAGTAACAGTTTTAAGAAGAGAAAAATTTTGAAGTACAATGAAAAATACTTTGATTTTTTAGTTAATCGTTTTCCATGTTTTGCATTCGAATTACTAATAGAACCAGTATATACAAAATATCTCAAATACTTGGTAACCTCTGTAAAAAGCGGCTGATCGGACGAATCGTAAGAATTTCTTCGGTGTCATTGGTTTTATGTGCTTTGGGTCTAGGACTGTGATCTAGTGCCCATTAAACTACTGTTACTACGAATACAAGTAACAGCAGTGGAAGCCAATATTTTATGATTAAAGTTTAGACTAAGGAATGTATTGCTGTTTTCCGTTAAAGAAGGGAATACGTTAACGATTCCTGTTGTTCGTGAGCAAGAACAGATAGTACTTTTCTCTGCTTCCATGTGGGAATAGATTACAAAGATTGTGACAGTGGCCACTGGTGGACGCTTCTGCTTATAATTATGCAACAGAGAATGTATTAACCAGCACAGTTTGTTTTATCCTTCGTACGTTAGACTAAGGCGGTAAGTTGATAGTAAAGTAAGAAATAATTTTAAATGAAACGAAAAATCATTAATTTCTTCATCGTTTTCATCTGTCTAAATTGTCTCATTCTCCTATTAACTATAAGTAAAGTAAAGCGAGCAATATTTTAGTTACATAAGTTGTTTTCAAATAATGGCAGGAATGCGCACTGGAGTGCAAACTTTGAGGACGAAAGTAAGTTCCTCATGATCTGTCCCTACAAGTAACATAGCTAACTTCGACCATACATAGAACGAACTGGTACGGTATAGTGCAGAAGGTAACTGAAATAACTGAAAAAAATACGCATGCGATAAACAGGAATGAGCGAAAAATTAAACAGAAGTAACCTCACTTTATGACGTTCCCGTAGTCGTTACAAAGGGGAAGGCGGGGTGAGGTGTCACGGTTCTTAATAAAGTGGGCGATCACCACGGACAGCCGTGTAAGCTTTGTAACGCGAGCCCGTGATCGCCACACGGTTGGTGAGGCGTCCTCGCGGTAGGGCGTGCCACGCTGACTGCCCTATGTCTTCCAGTAACTGTGTCAGCAGTAAATATTAGGAGCTCTAGATACTTGAGTGAATTTAGATTCCCATCAATAAAACACGGGCCAATAATGCGGGTCTTGAGAAACGCGTACCAGACGTCAGCAGACCAAGAGGGTTGTTTTTATCCATTATCTGAGTCAGCGAGGGTTTTCTTCTTTTTGATTCCCGGTTCTAGAACTTTTCTATAAGTTTTGAAAAAACAGGTGGTCAGTGCTTGGCACGATCTGGATAAACTCCAGCCTACAACCGCACCGCTACTCTAATATTTTGACGGCATCTTCAAGAAGGATATTCGCTTTTTCGACTATCCTGAGAAAGTCTGAATAGCTTTATAAACAAAAGCAGAACACAGAATGATGGGCTGCAAGAGAACAGGTAAACACAGGAGTCATACCTGAGTTACACGTTCGCTTACACTTAGTATAACTGCGCAAACGTTTGTCCCGACATGGGGACAGTGGCTTGCGCCGTTGTTAGCTTTGATCAAGTCCTATACATGTTAGGTCATTGAATTTCTTGTAGAAGCTCCTTTCAAATGCCACAGGAAAAATGTTTACAGTTCCATTAGAAAAGACACAGTCAGTGTCGTAATTCGGTGACTATAAACATTAATTCAAAATGGTTCAAATCGCTCTGAGCACTGTGGGACTTAACATCTGAGGTCATCAGTCCCCTAGAACTTAGAACTACTTAAACCTAACTAACCTAAGGACATCACACACATCCATGCCCGAGGCAGGATTCGAACCTACGACCGTAGCAGCCGCGCGGTTCCGGACTGACCCACCGCTGCTGGCTAAACATTAACTCAAAAGGATGTAAGTTTCCGTAATTATTCGAAAATGATAACGCTTGCATAGGATAGAGTTGGATGGAGAGTTGCATCAAACCAGTATTCAGACTGAACAAAACAACCACATATTTAGGATGGCCTACCTTATTCAGTATACCTGTCTGGCTGGTGCCAAATATCGGCAGTCTTTGCGGCACCTTACAAAATTCGCTGAAGCCCGCAACATGGGCTTGTTAAAACCAAAAACTAGCAAACGTACCGCTGAGTTCAGAATTTTCTTTTTCACCAGTTGCTGGTAGAATGCGTCTGACAATATCCGCTGTCCATTTCATTTTCGCATCAACACCCTCAGATACAAGTCAGTATTTAAGGCAAAGAAAAGGAAAGCGAATGGAGATTATAAGTTAACGTTCCGTCAACATCCAAATCATTACAGACGCAGCAGACGCGCTAAACGGCCAATGATATGTTATCAACTTGCCAGTGTCCGTTCCAAAGGCACCATACCTGAAACCGCCATAAATGATTCAGGAAAGCAGAACTGTGGATGGTCGGATGGAAGTTTGAACGCCACTCCTCTCGAATATGAGTAATGGATAAACAACTTATCTCCTCTGCCCGGTCAGACTAGATGCTTGACGTCTTCTATATTTCGACCCGCATAGATTTGAGGTGGACTCTGAGCCAGCAAAAGCAGTTTCTCCGGCATTCGACACGGATGCGACAAGTTCTGAGATGAGTACTCCTCATTCTCTGCTCAGTAAACAACGTGCTACTCTGCACGGAACCGAGCGAGGTGGCGCAGTGGTTAGACACTGGACTCGCATTCGGGAGGACGACGGTTCAATCCCGCGTTCGGCCATCCTGATTTAGGTTTTCCGTGATTTTCCTAAATCGCTCCAGGCAAATGCCGGGATGGTTCCTTTCAAAGGGCACGGCCGACTTCCTTCCCTGTCCTTCCCTAATCCGATGAGACCGATGACCTCGCTGTCTGGTCTCCTTCCCCAACACAACCAACCAACTCTGCACGGAGTTGATGCCACTGAAGAAGTCATGGGAATTGAAACATATGTCACAGAACGAGACTGAACGTATCTGGGAGGCAAGAGATCTTAAACACAATAATTGTGTTTACAGAGTTCTATTGTGTGCGTAATGTTTGAATTTCCAGCTGGTAAATTTGCTTTTATTCATAAACAACATGCTTCACTCATGTGGATTGGTTTATTACCATCAAACATCTGATTTGGATAGAAATATTTCGCTTACTTCCGATATGGTATTTTTCGTTGAACATTGCTAAAATGGCGAAACTGTGAAGTTAGGAAGAACGAGAAAGAAATAAGTGGTAAGTTGGGAGTTGCTGTCGTTCATTTGGAAGACAACTGCTCGTGAAAGGTTGCAGACCTGTACGCGCCCCTGTCCTTCAAACTGCTTCAACTTGTCTCAGGTGCTGTGTTAGCTGTTAACCCATAACTAATTTAGCATGATGTAGAACACACTTAAAAGCAGGTCAGTTGATCAATTATAACAGTAAAGTCAAAGCATTTTCATTCTGTCAAGAACACAACGTAAAACAGACCGCTATCTAGAATGTGTCTCGTCTTTATTATACTGTAATATCCCTCAGCATTGAAGAAACCTAACGTGGATGACTCGGCGATGAATCATGCTGCCATCTTCCTTTTACCGGCACCGTTATGTACCCTGCCTGCAGACTGGTTGTTGCCTGCTGCTACTGTAGTCACATCCCACTGAGCAGCCGCTATTTTGTTTCCAGTAGGTAAGCTTTGACTTAAAAGGTTTACTGGTGCTCGCAGGGAAGAGCAGACAATTCCTGACGCAAAAGTACTGTCGCTCCTTTCTCATTACCAGTACTAGTAATGTAATGACAGGAATAAAGACTTCATTAATTGCACAGTAGCTAAGTAATATTGAATACGCAACTGATAAACCACTTAATTAAATGAACAGCGCAACTAAAGGCCGTAAAATGATCCAAGTTATTTGTTTATTTGCCCAGTGACCATGCATGCACCGCAACCTGAGATCGCAGAGACAAGGGCGAAATACTGAATTCGATTTTGAATTCGATTTTGCGAAACTGTGTCCCTGCAAAAGTTCTTAAAACAACGTCTCTTTTCAATCGCTGAATAAACGCCGAAGTGACACATATTTACGTAAGTCAGCTAGGAAAAGAAAATGAACTGAAATCAGTCAGCAACTGAGAATAATCTGGACCCAGTAGGACACCTTTAAGATTCTAACAGAAGTGCGAAACAGCTTGCTCCTTTCACAGTGAATAAAATGTTCCCGGCTATTATACTGTCATCGAATGGATTTCACCTTAAAACCCGTAGCAAAGCAGTCCAGAATTTCAATAGGAAGGAGGACGGCGAGAAACTGAATGACATTAGGATTCCAGTGCTTGAAGGAGACGTTTACCAGTTTTTCGCTATGGGGTGATATCAACAGCGGACGACGGCAGTCGACAACGGCCAACTGTGCTGCCGTGTTCAAAATATGTGGCGTCACGCCACTGCGCGGAAGCGGAGCTTTGCTGGTCAGTAGCGAGCCAGTGCGTGAATCTGAACTCAGCAATGCTACGCTCCCCCTTGAAAATTGTCCTCCGTAGATGGGGACGAAACGTCGGGTTTTCTGGATTAGAGCCTGCGACCGTAGCGGTGCGCGGTTCCAGACTGAAGCGCCTACAACCGCTCGGCCACACCGGCCGGCTACTATGTTCTCCATACAGGAGTCAGTTTGATGGTCAAACGACGGTATGTTTTTACTATCCTACTGCGTGAATGATTTCTTAAACTCGAAAATTAGAACTTCAGCTTTCCTTTTGCTGTCTTGCATTGCCACACTAGAGTGGTGGACGAGTCTTCGTAGCCAGCTCCCACTTGCATTTCCTTATCAGTCGGCGCCATGAGTTGTTTACACAAGACAGACAATGCGGCGACCAGCCGCATACCTGGAGCGCACAATGCGTGCTGCAGGACGCTTACAAAGAGATGACGCGCGAGTTTATCGCCGCCACTAATGGGGTGACTCATCTTTCTCCCCGCGTTACTTACTGGAAACTATTTCTGTCCAAGGATGGTGTAACTGTAAGTAAATGTGTGTGTTTCGTCAAGTTACACTTTGCACGTTCAGTATGGTGTCCTTCCACTCCTTATGGAAGCCCGCATTGTATACTACTAAACTGTATACTTGCTGAAACATATTGGCTGCGTTTCCAGTTGTCCCACTATACGCGTGTGTGTTTCCTGTACATTTGATTATCTTGGTAGAAGAATTATAAATTTTTTATACTGTTATCAATTTTTCTCTCTAAAATAAACTTTCTGGTTACATTCCTGTCGTGCTGGACTAGCTGTCGTACATCAACCAAGAGAAGAAAACATTTCTCTGTGCGGTAAAAGCAATTCATTTACATGTTGCCCATTGACTGGAATTTTGCCATGGCGTGGTGGAAGAACAGTACGTGTAAAGAAGTGCACTTTACACTCTCATGTTATTTTCAGCTTTTTGCTGAGAGAACGAGAAATTTTCAGAGTTTGTGATAAATGAGTGTGGATGAAGGTAGGTTGCTTATTAAACAGCATCAAAAATGGTTCAAATGGCTCTGAGCACTATGGGACTTAACTACCGTGGTCATCAGTCCCCTAGAACTTAAAACTACTTAAACCTAACTAACCTAAGGACATCACACACATCCATGCCCGAGGCAGGATTCGAACCTGCGACCGTAGCAGTCGCGCTGTTCCGGACTGCGCGCCTAGAACCGTTAGACCACCGCGGCCGGCTAAACAGCATCATACCTGTCCCAAATAAGTTACCAGGCACTGAAGTGCAAATTTAAACTGACTTTTAAATATACAAGCGGAATATGTCATTTATGCACGAACTGGCCACGTGTGTCGGGTGTCCTTGCGATACACTAGGAGAACAATTTCTTTGTCATTTCATTAGAGTGTACGTACAGTATATTTTCTTAGTGATAAACCCATTAGTATCAGCGCTAAATTACACATCTAAGATATGATTAAATTCTAATAAACAGTACGTAGGCATTCTTTACAAGTGTTACGAAGTTTCTATTTTTCGTTTAATACGTCTTATCCAGTCAGATCTACTCGTTTTCCAGAAACCAGTAACATTATATTATTTTGATTGATAATTTCTTGGTTTGCATTCACTTTTAGTGAAATACTGCTGAGAGTGACAAGTATTAATAACAAATCACATTTCAGTTTAATTCAAATAGACATATGGGTAAAGAGTTAGAGAAATACAAGCTCAAAAATCTATCTCACCAGGGGATCAGATGGAAGGGCACAGGATTTATCGAGACAAGCAATGGGAATATCCTTTACGGAGACTGTGGAGAGCGCCATGAATTAGGTACTTTCGTTTGTGACATGACTCAGCAGTAAAATCGGTGGAAGAGTTTCAATCCATTAACAGCGAAACCTCCTATATTAAAATGGCTTTCCAGGAAAGTGGCGTATCCTTGATTAATTGAAACGCAACCTGTGAAAAAAAAGAAGAAATAGGCAAAGGAGGAATTTTAGGCTGAACTGGACTGTGAGCACAGCTCTTTGTCAAACAGTAACGTTAAAATAGTACTGGATGATTTTAACCCAAAACTGGGTCAAGAAGACACCTATAAACCGGCGATTGGCAATACGAGCCTTCATAAAGAGAGCAGGGAAAACTGCAACCATTTGAGCAATTTCGCACTCGCCAATGAATATCTGCATCATGGTTACAGTGCTTCAACAAAAAAATGTATAAAGGGACATGTAAGGCACGTCAAACACACCATCTGTGTAGCCCGAAGTGATATTTAAGTAACATCACTGATACCTGAAACTGCAGAGCAGCATGTCATGACGCTGATCACTTCCTGGTGGCGAATGTGATGAACATTAAATTTAAGGTGCGTGGAATAGCCAAGTAGACTTCATAGTATGATATAAACAGATTAAAAGAGGTAGAGATTAAAAGAAAATACTAGACACCAGTGGCAGCAAACCTAAGTAACTGAGAGGAAAAGGTCAAGAGACTGTGATATCAACTGCGACTGGTTTCAGATTAGAGAAACAGTAAATTGTAGGCAAACGAAGACGGTCACACGACGAGGTGTGGTTCATTCAAGTCTGGCAGAAAAACACTGAAGAGGGAAGGTTCGCAAGGAAGAGATGGTTAGAAAATATGAAGGGGCAGAACTTAAAACACAGATATATCACAATAAGAAAGGAAACAGAAACTATATTAAGGCAGGAGCAACGGCAGTATTACAAGGAAGTAGTAGAAGAAGCCGAAGAGGACTGTATCCATCACAGGACAAGACAAACGTACCAAAAAGTAAAGACAGTAACGCAAAAATATCAGAAAGAAGAAACATTTGTTAAAGACACATAGAGGAAGATCCTCACGAATGACACTGAAATAGAATATCGATGGGTAGAACACTTTCCAGTATTGAAACTTCCTGGCAGATTAAAACTGTGTGCCGGACCGAGACTCGAACTCGGGACCTTTGCCTTTCGCGTGAAAGTACTCTACCAACTGAGGTACCCAAGCACGACTCACGCCCCGTCCTCCCAGCTTTACTGTGCAGTATTGCTTAACTGTAATGATCACATGACAGTGAATCAGAGACCCTCAACGAAGAAGAAACACGACAGATAAAAAAAAAGACCAAAGAGCAATAAGGCTTTCGGTGAAGATGAAATTGCAGGAGAGCTAATAAATGATGGGGGACTGTACTGACAGTTTGGTAACTGCGAGAAAATGTTTGGGAATATGGGGACTTGTCTGACGAGTCTAAACTGGCCATAATCTGCCATTTACTAAAACCAAACAACTCCTGGTATGATATAATTATTGAGGGACTGCACTCCTTAATGTAAGCTACAAAATTCTATCTCAGTATCTACTGAACACAATCAAGCCAATTGCAGAAGAAATTATGCGGTAGTACTAACGTGATTTCAGAAGGAACAGATCAATTATAGACCAGATTTTTGCGTTCAGGCAGGTAACCGAGAAAGACTGGGAACATTGATATTCACATGGTTTTTGTGACATGATACGTAGAAGCACAATAACCTCTGTCTTGAAAGATTTTCAGCTTCCACTAACGTTGATATGTGTAGTACACATGTTTAGCGGAAACCTTTTGCAGACTAAAGATCGCTACGGGAATGTCAGACCACGTTGAAGTCAGAACTGGTTTTAGACTAGGAGACGCTTTACCTCCAGTACTGTTTAATTTAACTTTAGGAAAGGTTCACAGAGAACAAACATTAAACCAAGCTGGAATAAAACTGGGTAATAACACAATATATCGATTTGCATATGTGAGCGATGTTGTTCTAACAAGTAGTAGCAAAAAAGACTTGCCATTACTGACAACTTCTTACAAAAATGTTGCAAGTAAATCAGGGTTACAAATTAATGAGGACAAATCTGAGTACATGGTCGTGTGCAAGGCAGCCAATGGTGGTGCTCTATTGCCAGTTGACGAAATTACTTTTGAAAGAGTAGACATATTTAAACATTTGCGAAGCATTTATAGCGTGCAGAACAAAACGGAAACTAAGATTAAGGCAAGGATCGCGGCGACAAACAGGGCATATTTTGGCGTAAGGGAAAAGTTTCGAAAAGTTTTAAAATCCGACTGTATCAGAGAGCAATCCTCCCTGTAGCTCTATATGGATACGGAACATTTAGCCTACGTCAAGGAAAACAGGTGAACAAGAAGTGCTAGTCTTCTAAAGAAAAGTATTAAGAAACATATTTGGTCCCAAGAGGGACACTCGGTCACAGGAACGGACGGTATTGAAAAACCAGGAACTGGTACTCCTATGCTCAAAAGCTGTTACGAAGGCGATGGGTCTGAGAAACGCCCAGGCCTTTATGTATGGTATCCTGTGTGTGTGTCGATACAGATAATTTATTGAAATAACTGAAATTCATCCGTACGTTCTTTAAAACAATATGAATTTCGTTTCGTGTTTGTCCTGTGTAAGAGGCAGACGAATGTTCACAGGGCAACTTAGGACACACTGTGTTTTTGTCCGCAAGCGTTCAGGTGATGCAGTCGTTGGTTTGTAGAAAATGCAGTACGTTCGGTAGTTCCCTTGATTGACAGGCTGGGTTTGGAGAAATTCAATCAAGGCACGGAGGGCTGACATGTTTAATGGGTGTTTCATTTGTTTGTGCGCAGTGCGAGATTACAAAATACCAACGAAAATTCAACTTTTATTTAGATTTGTACATTCATCAAGCGTCAGGATTCTTTTGTAGCCGACAGGCGTGGATTTAATCATCGCCAACCAATCAGTAGAATTACACTCCTGGAAATTGAAATAAGAACACCGTGAATTCATTGTCCCAGGAAGGGGAAACTTTATTGACACATTCCAGGGGTCAGATACATCACATGATCACACTGACAGAACCACAGGCACATAGACACAGGCAACAGAGCATGCACAATGTCGGCACTAGCACAGTGTATATCCACCTTTCGCAGCAATGCAGGCTGCTATTCTCCCATGGAGACGATCGTAGAGATGCTGGATGTAGTCCTGTGGAACGGCTTGCCATGCCATTTCCACCTGGCGCCTCAGTTGGACCAGCGTTCGTGCTGGACGTGCAGACCGCGTGAGACGACGCTTCATCCAGTCCCAAACATGCTCAATGGGGGACAGATCCGGAGATCTTGCTGGCCAGGGTAGTTCACTTACACCTTCTAGAGCACGTTGGGTGGCACGGGATACATGCGGACGTGCATTGTTCTGTTGGAACAGCAAGTTCCCTTGGCGGTCTAGGAATGGTAGAACGATGGGTTCGATGACGGTTTGGATGTACCGTGCACTATTCAGTGTCCCCTCGACGATCACCAGTGGTGTACGGCCAGTGTAGGAGATCGCTCCCCACACCATGATGCCGGGTGTTGGCCCTGTGTGCCTCGGTCGTATGCAGTCCTGATTGTGGCGCTCACCTGCACGGCGCCAAACACGCATACGACCATCATTGGCACCAAGGCAGAAGCGACTCTCATCACTGAAGACGACAAGTCTCCATTCGTCCCTCCATTCACGCCTGTCGCGACACCACTGGAGGCGGGCTGCACGATGTTGGGGCGTGAGCGGAAGACGGCCTAACGGTGTGCGGGACCGTAGCCCAGCTTTATGGAGACGGTTGCGAATGGTCCTCGCCGATACCCCAGGAGCAACAGTGTCCCTAATTTGCTGGGAAGTGGCGGTGCGGTCCCCTACGGCACTGCGTAGGATCCTACGGTCTTGGCGTGCATCCTTGCGTCGCTGCGGTCCGGTCCCAGGTCGACGGGCACGTGCACCTTCCGCCGACCACTGGCGACAACATCGATGTACTGTGGAGACCTCACGCCCCACGTGTTGAGCAATTCGGCGGTACGTCCACCCGGCCTCCCGCATGCCCACTATACGCCCTCGCTCAAAGTCCGTCAACTGCACATACGGTTCACGTCCACGCTGTCGCGGCATGCTACCAGTGTTAAAGACTGCGATGGAGCTCCGTATGCCACGGCAAACTGGCTGACACTGACGGCGGCGGTGCACAAATGCTGCGCAGCTAGCGCCATTCGACGGCCAACACCGCGGTTCCTGGTGTGTCCGCTGTGCCGTGCGTGTGATCATTGCTTGTACAGCCCTCTCGCAGTGTCCGGAGCAATTATGGTGGGTCTGACACACCGGTGTCAATGTGTTCTTTTTTCCATTTCCAGGAGTGTAGTTACAATAATATATTTTGTAGCTGTGGAATGGGAGATCCCAAACTGGGGTCAACTTTGCAATACTTCTTCCCCAAAAGAGGACGCTAACAAAACTCCGTCGAGCTGCTATCGACAATTGCACGTCAAGACGTCGAGAAAGTGGTTGTTATTGATATTGCTTGACAACAGGGCGGAAGTGGGTTACCAACTGCATTAGTCACGCGGTCGGCACCATCTTTAACAAAGTACGCAACACTTCGAAAAAGTCAACTGAGCGACTGACGTCGTGCGACGAGACGGAAAATCGAATGAATTAGTAATCATCACTGTCACTAACACGGATGTGTCTTATGGTGACATTACGCCACATAAAAGCCAAGACGCCGAATCTGAGGTCCAAGAATGGGTCACAGGAGGAGGAACCAATATGACCCGCCAAATCGGTGATCATACACAGTATTCTGCATAAACTTCAGTATTAGTCCAAACTGAAGAACATTGGAAACGATAAACAAGGCCTGTTGTAGCGCCCCTTGCAGAGAATATGTAAACTAGATGGAATTCGTTGGGGGATTATTTCGTAAACTTCAGTATTTGTCCAAACTGAAGAAAATTGGAAACGATAAACAAGGCCTGTTGTAGCGCCCCTTGCGGAGAATATGTAAACTAGATGGAATTCGTTGGGGGATTATTTCGTCAAAAATGCGATAACCGTGACTTCAATTAGACGTTACTAACTTGTAAGTAGTGTATGGCATATTGTTTATTTTTTAGGAGTGTGTGGTGATTACCGACGTTGCGTGAAACGAGCAGAAATTGTGTTTGTAATCATGACTGTCACGTGATGGTTCTTTTGAAATACGATTCGATATTCGATATGGTATTGTTGGAACGTAATAGCACAAGAAAAATTTGACTGCTAATTCCACTCTGTATCATGCCCGACAGAATTATATTTCATTATGCTACCGCGTTCATATTGCCTATGTAAAGATAACGTTTGTCGACCGACATTCTCTGAATTGATTCGCCATCTCACGTTATCCGTCAGCGTCACAAGTTGCCAACTGCTGTCCCGTAATTCGGCATATTTTTCCTAAAACATTTTTAGAGTATGGATCTTGCAAGTTCTGCTATTTCAAGTAACAGGCATACTTCTGTTCCTCAGTTCCGTTGCACATTAGCCTATGTATGTATTTAATATACGAGGGTTGCCCAGAAACTAATGCACCGCATCTCTTTTTATCAGCCGAAAACAAAGCTACGAACGCGAAACGCTACGTACGTAATTATTTGAAGTCTCCAGAGTGAGCGCGCCAAGTTTCCGTCACTTCCGACAGATAGCGTAGCTGCAGGACAGTTTCAAAATGGCGTCTGTAGGTGATGCGCATTACAAGTAACGTGCCGTCATTGAATTTCCCACCACAGAGAAAGAAACTGTGGGGAAGATTGACAAACGCTTGTGCAAAGGATATGGAGCATCTGATGTCGACAGAAGTGCAATTGGTCGCGGGGCACGGAGAGAGAGGAGATCAGAGGAAGAGAAGTGGAGCTCCACGATTTGCAGCGGTCGGGCGACCATCCTCGGGTGTCACACCTGACTGAGCCCCATCGGACTTCCACCTGTTCGGGCGAATAAATGTTGCCATTCGCGGAAGACATCTTTAGGACGATGAGGAGGAGGTCGCTGACGCAGTGAAGCACCGACTGCGCCACCAGGACAGGCACTGCTACCGGCAGGGTCCACGCGCCCTTGTTTCGCGCTGGGGGAAGGCCGTAGAACGGGATGGAGATTACGTGGGAAGGTAGTGTGCAGATGAAACGCCATTCTCTCGTGTATGTAGCTCTCATTATGTTCAATAAAGAATTGTTGAAGAAAAAATAAAACGGTATAACGTTCTGGGTAGCCCTCGTATGTCCATTCGCTTTCGGATTTCGCACGAATTTTTGTCTAGAATTCCCAGTGACAGCACAGGAAGAACGTGCAGATAGACCGTGTCCTGTTCAACATGAGGAGGTAAAAAGCAGATCTGGCGGTTTGTATTAACGTGGCCACAAAACGCTTACTTCATTCAGACTGTCAGCCACATCACGTAGCCTGGTCGAAATTCCGTCATAACTGAACTGGAAACGATACACGTTGTTAATATTAGCCCCGTGCTCGTCAAACGTTTTTGTTCGGGAGCCAATACTGACACTGCGGGGCGGACACTCACGCCACGAATGTATTTGATGTTATTTTTAAATGGTAAACAACATAAATTAGTACGTTATGAGCCCCAATAGACTAACTATAGAAAGGGCCCAACAAGTTGGCTGCCACCTCCCAACTTCTCATCGCTGAAAGTTGGCACCATTCACAACACTCTGTGTCATCTATTCTCTGTTGCAGACACACCGAGCGCGATAGGGCAGTGGTTACCACACTGGACTCGCATTCGGGAGGACGGCTGTTCAAACCCACCTCCAGGTAGATATTCACAATCGTTATACTACACGAAAATCTGTTGGTTTTAGTGTGAAAAGCTCATCATAAAACCCTGGGCAAAATGCGAAGAGCGATTTTTCACCTTCCGTGAAGACTATGAAGATTTCTTCTTCGGCAGTTGAGAGGCTTTCGGGACCCGAACCATTTCATCAACTTTCCGTGCTGTTTTGCAATAGAGAGCAACAGATGGTCGTCGGTTCAGTTTTTTTTCTTCTTTTCCCTCAGCGCAGCAATCGGTGTTGCGAAATAGCAATAAATTTTCTTATTCTTGTTGGTTTGTTAAGTTTGTAACTTTGTAGCTTGAAAGGTCTCTGTTGGATTCCTTTCATGTTTAATTTCTTAAATCTGTTGTCATTTACGGCATAAATTCCTCTTCTAAATTTACTGTGGCATTTCTGACTATCTGGGAGGAGACTGAGTAGTGGAACGTGTTACTTTTACACATAAACAAGAACGATCTGTCACACTACTACACTTTAAAACACAGTTTATATGTAATTCATGTCACACAGTCTCATACGGAACCTACATCCGCTTTCTTTTATATACTGTATATGATAAGATACTGTCATCCCCCTTCCCTTCTGTGTGAGAGGACGAATGAGCAAATGTATTTCTAGTTGCATGCTGGAGGGTAGCAGACAAGCCTGTCTGCTAGAGAACAGTAGGACCAACGTCAGAACAGGTAGCTACGCTTTCTAAAAGCAGAGAGGTTTCTATTCTTAGTATGATCCTGTCCGTCCCTTGTCATGTTGGTATAGGAAGCTGCCCCTCTGGCCACTTCCGTTTTGTGTTTGTGAGCCACCCTCAGGAAGGGACCACGGCAGGGGGGTGGGGGGGGGGGTAGGGGTAAAGAGTACACTGAAGTGTTCTATGAGGGGCAAGACTTGTCTGATGCTGTGTTGGAAGAGCAAACAGGAGTTGACGGGGACGAGATTGGAATCTAGTACGACGATCAACCTTTGAAGGACTTTAAATCAAATAATGCAGGAGTGGTAGGTAATATCTCATAGGAATATCTAATGTCATGGGAGGAAGTGATCGAGCGGGGCAGCGCAGTGGTTAGCACACTGTACTCGCATGCCGGAGGATGACGGTTCAAACCCGCATCCAGCCATCCTGATTTAGGTTTTTCCGTGATTTCCCTAAATCAATTAAGGCGAGTCCAGAGATGGTTCCTTCGAGAGGGCACGGCCGCTTTCCTTCCCAATTCTTCCGTAATCCGACCTCGTAGTCGACGGGACGTTGAACACTAATCTCATACCGGAAGTGGCAACAAAACGACTATTCACGATGTCGTGCCGGGCGGTAGGGTGTTTAACGCTCGCGACATACCATCAGAGATTTGGAAAAATCATTCGCCCAATTCCGAGGATTAAACGGGGCGATAAGGTCGAGAATTATAGCACAATCGGTTCAACAGATCATACATACAAGTCGCTGAGAAGAATAATATACAGAAGAATGGAAAAGAAAATTGAGGTTATATGAGGATCAGTTTGTGTTTAGGAAAGGTATGGACACCAGTGAGGTAGTTATAACATTGTGGTTGACAAAGGAAGCAAGGCTGAAGAAAAATCAAGGAATGTTCACAATATTCGTTGACCTGGAAAAAGGGATCGACAATTTAAAATGGCACAAGATGCTCGAAATCAGGGGGAAAATAAGAGTACGCTATAGTAAAAGACGCGTGATATACAGTATGTTAAGAAGCAAGAGGGAACAATAGAAGTGGAAGACCAAGATCAAAGTGCTCGGATTAAAAATAGTGTAAGACAGGAAGCAGCCTTTCGCCCCTACTGTTCAAGCAATACTTGGAAGATGCTATGATGAAAATAAGAGAAGGAAAGACAATTATAAGATTTCCTGATTAGATTGCTATCCTCCGTGAAAGTGGAGTTACAGGATCTGTTGAGTGGAATGAACAATCTAATGAGCACAGAATAAGGATTGAGAAAAAACGAAGATAGATGAAAGTAACAAGATGTAGCAGAAATGATAACAGCGGGAAACTTATCAACATTGGTGACCACGAAATAGACGAAGTTAAGAAATGTTGCTACAAAAGCAGCCAAATAACCCATGACGGACGTAGCAAGGAGGATATAAAAAGCTGACTGGAACAGGCAAAAAACGCTTGCTGGACTAGAGAAGTCTATTAGTATCAACCATAGACCTTAATACGAGGAAGAAGTTTTTCAGAAAGTGCGTTTAGAGTACAGCATTGTATGATGCCGGCCGGGGTGCCCGAGAGGTTCTAGGCGCTAGTCTGGAACCGCGCGATTGCTACGGTAGCAGGTTCGAATCCTGCCTCGGGCATAAATGTCCTTAGGTTAGCTAGGTTTAAGTAGTACTAAGTTCTAGGGGACTGATGACCTCAGAAGTTAAGTCCCATAGTGCTGAGAGCCATTTGAGCCATTTTGAACCATTGTATGGTAGTGAAACATGGACTATGGGGAAACCAGAAAAGAAAAGAATCGAAGCGTTTGAAATGTGCTGTTACAGAAGAATGTTGAAAATTAGATGGACTGTTAAGGTAAGTTGGAAAACATCCAACAAATAATTGGGGACGTATATGCCTGCTGTAACTGCCACGCTGAGATGAAAAGGTTGGCACAGGTGAGGAATTCTTGGCAGGCCGCGTCAAACCAATGAGGAAACTGAGATCTCAACAATGAAAAAGGTACTTCGCAAGGTCAGAATCTGTGTGTGTCACAAATCGATGGTGTGCTGTTGTCGTCTCTGCCCAACAGTGCTGCGTTGTGGTCCAGTCGTTTACTCAGACTGGGCGCCAGACTTCACGTTAGACTGACGGAGAGCTGCAGGGGCGAATCTATAAAGGCCGCCCAGTGTGCGGATAGCAGGAAGTGGTGGCGTCACGTGGCTTCGTGGACGCGAAATAGTGCCAGCAGTGTTCGGTGATCGTGACACACTTTTTACTGCAGCGGACGGCGCGGCGAAAACGAGTAGCTTCGGCTGCAGTCGCCTAGCTGGACGGCAACCCTCGGGGCAGTGTTGTGTGATTGATGTTCCGGAACTTCAAGCACCAGCCTGACAGGCATTTCTCTTCCCTTAGGAGAGAGATGGCGAAGCCATCTCGGTGGCCGTAGCGAAGGCGACAGCCAAGACACTGCCGCTGTACTAGTAGCTGAAGCCTTTAGAAGTCCTTCATAAAAGTCAAAAGACATAAAAAAGAAAAGGAAAACAAATTTTTGAGGCAAGACAACAGAGGATGTAACGACAGTACAGATCAGAAGGAGGTATGGTAAAGCTATTAACAACAATGAAAGAACAAGCATCAAAATAACTAAAAGTGAAGAGAAAGAAGTGAACTCATACTGTAAAAGAGGCCTTCATGGAAAAGTACCTCGTGATACATGATCAAAATGACACGAGTTATGCAAATTAGAAAGGAATAGAAGCAATTTCTCGCGAGTATTCTGATCATGTTGGTAGGATGATTTCCAAATGGGCAGTGGCAGAATGAGGCCGCCCATTTGAAAAACCTTTTGGATGGGGGAAAGGGTCGGGTATGCCATAATAAATGAGGTGGCATATTTGCAGTGCCGAACATTACGTGTTGTGAAGGCGGACCTGAGTCGGTGACCTCTGCTGTGGAAGCGACGGCGGTGAGGTGCGAGGGTGGCGGCCGCTGCCGTGCGCGGCGTGGGAGGGTTGGAGGCCAGCCGGGGCGTAGCACGGCAGCAGCCGACCGCCTCTGCTGCCGGTCTCTGGGTACGAGGCTACAACCAGAAAAGTAAATTAATCATCAGAATACAGAAACGACGATGGAGGAAGGATGAAGGGTGAGTTCCGCATGGTGAACTCTGAAGTCATCGCAAACACCTCAGTTTGATAGTAAAAGCAGTATTTATTAACGAGGAAATAGTTCACAGAGAGCCTGGAGGAGACAAGGGCAAGAGACTCCTCCGGATTATGCATTTTATCCACCTCTGTTGGGTGACGGACCGTTTACAACTGCTGTATCGGTTTCTTGGCTTGTTGATCTCGATAGAGAAGGTCAACTTTCAAAGTTCACACAGACGACAAGGAGTAAACTACAAACTCTGACTTTTCCATTCTGACAGTCAAACTGGACTGCTTGTTGAGCTATTTCCCCACAACAACCTACCTTTCAGGACATCCGAATGGATGTACTCCGTTCACAAAGAATTTAGACGGTAATAAATTGTGTGTGTGTGTGTATGTTCGTGCGTGTGTGTGTGTGTGAGTGCGTGCTCGCGCGGGCTGCCACGCGTACTTGTACGTGCGTGCGAGGGGACTAGCGAGTTGGGTTGTCCAAGCTGCCTGCCACACCCGCAAACTAAACACACAAACGACCGAAAGAGTGATTATGACCTCAGACAGAAACCGATACAATCGTACTACAGTTAAATGCTAAGTGCCATTGTGGGTGATGATTCATTAACCACAACGCAACGCTTAATTCAATTCATGTAATTAAAAAGGACACAGCTAACGTTCCAGATTAAAAGAAAGGAATATGGTTCTCGTAATTCCGTCATTCGTGACTGTTGCTAGATTGGACTGCAATTCACTGAGGTAGAATCCTCTGACAATATTTATTTTTAGTGGAAAGGGTCGCCTCGCCAGAACTTTGTGCGAGGAAATGCTGAAATGAGAAAAAGTTATCTTAGAAATACTAATGTATTCGCTATCAGCCAAGTTGAAGTTTGACCAATTTACAATTATTTTCATCAAAAAATGAAAAAAGCAAAATAGGTTCAATGAAAAACTCCCTCTCTCAGGAGAAGCTTCCAGTATATTTTTCTCCTTCACTTTTCGTGTCTCTGACAACAAACTAGAAGTTGGAAGCGTACCTGACACGTTATTAGACAGACGGCTGTAACGATTTTGTTCGTCAGTGGAGGCGTGTATAACCGTATACTGCACAGTGTACATGTGACGTACTGCGACTTTTGAAGGTTTCAGCTACATACTTAGCGCTACAGCACGATCATAATGTCATATACGTCTTTTCTAAAAAAGACTGCATGATCTTATTATGTGACTTACTACGTGCACATAATGACCAAACGTTTGAAAGCAGTTAGCCTACATGAAGCACGATCTTTGACACGATTTTGCCAGTAAAATTACACGTGAAAATATATTTATCAGAAATGCGGAGCAAAAGAGAATGACTTTAGATGCATGAATCGATATTTTTGCTTCAGATTGTCGTCAGAAACGCATTTCCATATGACGGTCGAAACACTTGATCTTGATACGGCCTACAACTTACATTGATAGCAAACGTTGAAAACTTAGTTCAAAATAATATGAGCCTATCTATTCGGAAAGCTACTTACAAATGCTATTATGCTGCAAAACTACAGTTTGTGTAGCGAAACTGGAATGACTGTATGGCCTTATAGGTCGAGAAACCCAATCTGATGTTGTTCGCTAGCCAGATGAGACATTTTTTTTATTTGACGCCTCAGCGGCGACTTGCGCATCGATGACGATAATGGGATGATGAGGACATCACAAGACTCAGTCCTCGATCGGACAGAACCTCCTACTATCTAGAAACTCTAAACCAAGGGCTGCGTACAGTTAATCTACTAAACATTATCGTAATGTGGATGTGCCTATTCATGGATATAGCTGCGTTGTAACCTACTGCTATAGTCTAATTATTGTTTACTTCAGTGGTATTAAATTTTTTTCCTTACAGACGTCTATTGTCTGTAGAAGGTACAAAGAAAAACGTATTAAGATAGAAATACTCATTTAAAGGCTTTAACAATGAAACTGGATACTGTTCCATTGGACTGTCATTCTCCGTGTTTTGTTCGCGCCTTTCGACCACATTTCTGCAGGGTGGGTATGGTTATAAAGGGATGTGGCACGGTTAGTTTAAATGGTGGCCGGATGCTAATCATGAGGCCAACTTGTCAGCCACCCTCTCCCCCCAGGCTAACCACTACGACGTGGTACGTGTACCCCAACTGTGTGTGTGTGAAGTTATTCACGTGAAAGTGAGCGGAAGTTTCCGAGAAGTTTGCGAATCCTGTAACTGAGCGTGAAGTTGCGTCCAGTCCGGTATTCACGTAGTGGGTTGCGGGAAACCGGCTAAAAACCACGGCTACGGCTTCCGAAAATGGCAGTTTAAACACTCACGACTACATGGTATAGATGAGAAATAATATGAAATCGCCGGCCGCGGTGGCCGGGCGGTTCTAGCCGCTCAGTCCGGAACCGCGCGACTGATACGGTCGCAGGTTCGAATCCTACCTCGGGCATGGATGTGTGTAATGTCCTTATGTTAGTTAGGTTTAAGTAGTTCTAAGTTCTAGGGGACTGATGACCACAGATGTTAATTCCCATAGTGCTCAGAGCCATTTGAACCATTTGATATGAAATCAGTGCAGTGATGTTTCTTTCGTCTTCAGTTCATCGCACATGTTGAAAGTTATTGACTAAAACAAGGAGCGTCATCATTCATGCCAAGTAGACGAGGAAATGTTGACAGGTAGTTGATGTTTCGCAATCGCTGAAGTTGTTCCGAGTTTTCAACATTCTTTTGAAGTTTATTGCAATGAAAAATGATATTGATCATAATCTCCGTTTGAGCGTACGAGTATTGACATGACGATGTAACAGCTGACTAAGCGGTTCACTTAACCTACGATTCTCCCTTTAGCACTCGGCGAACATCTAGAAATACGAGGAGCAGAAAATATATCTCTGGAGAGGAGGGCTTCACGGAATACGGTCGGAATTTTCATGCATTTCTGAAACTGATGAGGTAGTTTGATAAAAGGCGCAGAACCTCTGTGTCCCGAGTGTTGAGCTTAACTTCTCACCGGTTTCCTAGAATGTGCTAGAGGTGCAGTAGAAGAGTATGTTGTGACTTGGCAAGACAGCCAAGCCACTAGGAGGTGAAGCCGAAAGGCACGCGTTTAAGCTCACACAGGATGGCGTGAGGTCTGGAACAGGTAAAATAATTATACTACCAAGAAAAGTATGTAGCTGCTGGAATACTGAACTTTAATCCATACTTGGTGAACATCGGTCTGACCGTACATGCATCACAAGATAAATAGCAATTGATAATGCGCCTTGCTAGGTCGTAGCAAATGACGTAGCTGAAGGCTATGCTAACTATCGTCTCGGCAAATGAGACCGTAATTTGTCAGTGAACCATCGCTAGCAAAGTCGGCTGTACAACTGGGGCGAGTGCTAGGACGTCTCTCTAGACCTGCCGTGTGGCGGCGCTCGGTCTGCAATCACTGACAGTGGCGACACGCGCGTCCGACGTATACTAGCGGACCGCGGCCGATTTAAAGGCTACCACCTAGCAAGTGTGGTGTCTGGCGGTGACACCACATTCCTCCCCCGCAAATCGGCGTACGGTTGTGTTATTAGGCTTCCGCCCGCCGTGGGGAGGACCCCATGTTGACGTATGCGACGAGGTGGGGAGCCTAACAACAGGCGAGGCTGTGCCACCCGCACCCTGCCATTCGGTCCGAGGGGAGCTAGGAAACGCCTGAAAACCTAGTCCAGGGTGCACGCCAACATGCGGTGTATGCGCCCGTAAAGAGACAGGAGGGGCCGAAAGGTCGACCTCCATCGGGTCGGGGCACCCGACGGGCGCAGACGCCATGTGGTCCGGAGCGGGCAAGAAGTCCATGGCGGAGGACAACGGGTGACGGGAAGCTATCGGCGGCGCGTGACCCAGGGAGGCGCCCGGCGGTTGCAGCGACGCGTCCACTGCGGGCGTCGGCGGCGGGAGGACACGCGGCGGCGGCAGTGGCGGCGCGTCGCCATGGGGCAAAATGGAAGGCATCGTCGGTAACACCTGGGGCTGAGGCGAGCCAGTAGATGGGTCCCCAGGGCGCTGACCGGACGGCACCGTCGCTGAAAGCAGACGGGGAGCGGCAGAACCCGTGCGACGACAGAGGCTCAGCTGATTGAGATGCCGACGCACCTCACCAGAAGCCCCCAAAACTAGATACATAGCGCGGCCGAGGCAGCGAAGAATGCGCTCTGCGAGCCAACGCCGTGAACCTCGATAGTTGCGATAACAGACAACGTCGCCTGCGGCAAAAGCAGGTGTCTGCCGCTGCACAGGAACATGATGCGGCGGATGTAGCAAAGACATCAAGGTTCGATGAGGACGACCGTGAAGCAACTCAGCCAGCGAGCGACCATCTCGGGGCTGAGAGCGATACGAGGACAAAAAGAGCAATAACGCGTCCTCCCGAGAATGCGACTCTTTCAACTTCAACATCTGTGACTTGAATGTCCTGACCAATCGTTCAGCGGCACCGTTTGACTGTGGCGAAAACGGCGCGGACGTCAGATGTTGAATACCATTGCCCTTGCAGAATGACTGAAATTCTGCGGACATGAATTGTGGACCATTGTCGGAAACAATAGTCTGTGGAAGACCTTCAATGCAAAAGATAGCAGATAACGCTTGGATGGTGGCAGAAGACGTCGTGGAAGACATCCGGACAACAAAAGGAAAATAACTGAACGAATCGACAACAACTAACCATCGAGCATTCCAGAATGGACCAGCAAAATCTATGTGTAAGCGTTGCCAAGGGAAAGTGGCTTTTGGCCTTGCAAAGAGATTCCGCGGCGGTGCGGTTTGTTGTTCGGCACACGCCATGCAAGAAGAGCACATGTTCGTAATTGCAGCATCGATTCAGAACCAAGTACAGTGCTGACGAGCAAGTTGTTTCGTTGGCACTATACCCCAATGTCCTTGGTGGAGAAGCCGTAAGACAGAGGACTGTAACGAACGTGAGACCACGACCATGGACTGATCATTATCAGAACGCAACAGCAAAACACCACGCCGTACGAAAAGTCTCTCCTTGTGAGCAAAAAATCGGCGAACCAACGGATCCCCGAACTTTGACAAGGGCCATTGCGTAGCAACAAAACGCAGAACGGTAGCAAGGACAGGATCAGCAGTTGTGGCTGTAGCTACACGACGAAAATCAATCGGAAACGATTCGACCACGTCATCGGTTTCCGAATCAATTAACATGCAAGCAAGTTCGGAGGAATCTAATGCTCTATCCTCAGCAACAGGCAAACGGGACAACGCATCGGCGTTTCCGTGCTTAGCAGTGGACCGATACAAGATATCGTAGCGGTACTGCGAGAGGAAAATAGACCAGCGAATGAATTTCTGCGCTGTATGTGGAGGTAAAGGCTTGTTCGGATGAAAAAGCGATGTCAAAGGTTTGTGGTCTGTGATGATGGTAAAGTGACGACCATACAAGAAATCATGAAACTTAGTAACACCAAATACGAGAGCCAATGCTTCTTTCTCGATCTGTGAATAATTTCTTTGCGCAGAGAAGAGCAATTTGGACGCAAAGGCAATAGGGCGATCGTGCGAACCATCTATGTGCTCAAGCACAGCAACGATCCCGAAATCCGATGCGTCTACCATCAACAAAAGGGGTTTCTGGGGATCGAATGGCGTAAGGGAAGTATTGGAAAGCAACGCCGTTTTCTACTGGCGAAGGGCGCGTTCGCATTCCCTCGTCCAGACGAACGGAACATCTTTACGGCGTAAGCGATAATGCGGAGCTGAAATGGAAGGGGCGTGGCGCACATAGCGATGTCAATAATTGATTTTTCCCAGCACACGCTGTAGCTGCTTCAAATTCTGCGGCGAAGGCAAGTCTTGTATGGCACGGAGGTGCTCTGGACTGGGATGTAGGCCTTGGGCATGGAGTACATGGCCCAGGTAGTGTAAGTCACGAGCAAAAAACACACATTTGTCCTTCCGCAAGCGAAGACCATTTTATCGCAAGACTTGAAATAATATTCTGAGATTGGCTAAATGTTCTTCTTCCGTCTTTCCGGAGATCACAATATCGTTCAGATAGTTTGCTGCAGTAGGGACCGACGCACAAACTGTTTGCAGATATTGCTGAAACAATGCAGGGGCGGATGCACACCCGAATCGCAGTCGTTTGAATCGATACAAACCAAGATGTGTGTTAGCAACCAAAACACGCTGGGATTCTTCGTCCACCGATATTTGCAAGCACGCATCTTCTAGGTCCAAATTCGAAAAATATGTACCCGGACACAGTTTGTCAAAAAGATTGACTATAGAAAAGTTAAACAACTGAGACAAATCGAAACCAAACAAGTTCACTGCAGAAGAAGAATGAAGGACGTACAATGACACAAGTTTTGTTTGTCCCTTGTATGTTGCAAGAAGGCTGCACTGTCCTAACACAGGGATTGCTTGTCCTGAATAACTACTGAGCTTAATATTTGCGGCACGCAACAGAGGTGTGCCCAGTTGTTTGTACGTGTCGTGATTTATCAGTGAATCTGCAGCTCCGGTATCGAGCTGGAATGGTATCACGTTGCCATTAGTGTCCAAGTCTACAAAAAGTTTATTGTCCTGCTGACGACAAGAGCGACTGTCTCGTGCAACGTGAACTGACACTGGTACAGAATCACTTGCGATTTGACGGGATTTCCGGCCATGTCGACGCACACTATTTGTGGGACGAACACAGTCACTGTTAGAGAGAGTGGCACTGGGCGGAGTGAAATGAATTACATAAATTTCCATGGCCGAAGTTTCACGAGCCAGAGTATCCTTGGTTCGATTTCGATGACACCGCAAGCAAAGGGCCTGGAATGGTTGTGAGTGTCCATTCTGAGCTTTTTCTGGCAAACACTTTGAACATGTCCTTTTTTATTACAGAAAATGCAAATAGCCTGGCGTGACGGGCAATTCTCACTCGAATGTCTAGTAGCACACCGCGGGCATGATTTCACTGCATTTGCTTGCTGGCACAGGACACTTGGCTGAGAGCTGGGAGGCTTGTGCGCGGCCGGGCACGAGGACTGTTTACTGTTCCGTGCAGCGCGCCCGGCGGGTCGGTGAATGTGACACATGGCTGGAGAAGTTTTAAAAGATTCCTGAGCAAAGTCAAGTGTGTCCTGCCGATCCAATATGTCCATCTCTTGTTGAAGGGAGGGATTGACTAGTTTCAAAATTTGTTCCCTTATACGACCATCAGAAACGTTCTGTGCAATTGCATCACGTACCATAGTATCTGAATAAGGAAGTCCACATTCACACTCAAAAGCACAATCCCTAGTAAGGCCTTGCAAAGTTGCAACCCACTCCCTATTAGTCTGACCGGCCGTACGTTTTGTACGAAAGGACGTATACCTTTTTGCAACTACATTGACTGATTCTTTGAAATATGCATCTAATGCAGACAAAATTTCGTCGTAGGACAGAGTTGCTACGTCGCATCAGGGAAATAATTTCACTATCACATGGTACATCTGGACGCCTACGGCGGAAAGGAGAAGGGGCTGCCGCTCATTACCTTGAATTCTGTAGGCGGCGAGATGGAATCCAAATTGGCGTGACCACTCCGTCCAGCTTTCCAGTGCCACATCAAAAGGACTAAAAGGTGGTGCAACAGCATGTTGTGGCTGCGGAAGCGGTGGAGCGGCGGCGGCCGCTTCGTTTTGCATTGCACGTTGACCCTGGACGAGCTGTCCAAGGGCATCCAGTAAGGCCTGCGTCTGCTGATTCTGTAAGCGATAAAATTCGGACAGTACATTTGGAGATGGTGGCGAAGCCATTACACAAGTAAATCAGTCTGTACAGTTACGAACGCGAATTGGCTCGTCGCCAATCCTCGTCGCCAAACTGTTGTGACTTGGCAAGACAGCCAAGCCACTATGAGATAGCCGAAAGACACGCGTTTAAGCTCATGCAGGCTGGCGTGAGGTCTGGAAGAGTTAAAGGAGTTGAGTCTAGTAAAAAAAGTATGTAGCTTCTGGAATACTTAACTTTAATCCATAATTGGTGAACATCGGTCTGACGGTACATGCATCACAAGATAAATAGCAAATAATAATGGCGCCTTGCAAGGTCGTAGCAAATAACGTAGCTGAAGGTTATGCTAACTATCGTCTCGGCAAATGAGAACGTAATTTATCAGTGAACCATCGCTTACAAAGTCGGCTGTACAACTGGGACGAGTCCTAGGAAGTGTGTCTAGACCTGCCGTGTGGCGGAGCTCGGTCTGTAATCACTGTCAGTGGCGACACGCGGGTCCGACTTATACTAACGGACCGCGGCCGATTTAAAGGCTACCACCTAGCAAGTGTGGTATCTGGCGGTGACACCACAGTTTCATTACAAATTGCTCATGACATCTGAACTACATTCTATATCCTGACGTACTTTAACAGCTTGTAAACATTCAAACTTATCTAAACGGATTTCCTGCTGACAACACGTGACAATACAACTTTTTTGGAGGTTTTGAAGTGATAAGCGGTAAGAGGGAAGAACTTCCTCGAAATGACGACGCGATACAACGAAATGTATGTGCACTCTGTGGTGTCACCGCCAGACAGCACACTTGCTAGGTGGTAGCCTTTAAATCGGCCGCGGTCCGCTAGTGTACGTCGGACCCGCGTGTCGCCACTGTCAGTGATTGCAGACCGAGCGCCGCCACACGGCAGGTCTAGAGAGACGTCCTAGCACTCGCCCCAGTTGTACAGCCGACTTTGCCAGCGATGGTTCACTGACAAATTACGCTCTCATTTGCCAAGACGATAGTTAGCATAGCCCTCAGCTACGTCATTTGCTACGACCTAGCAAGGTGCCATTATCAATTGCTATATATCTTGTGATGCATGTACCGTCAGACCGATGTTCACCAAGTATGGATTAAAGTTCAGTATTCCAGCAGCTACGTACTTTTCTTGCTAGTATAATTGCTTTACCTGTTCCAGACCTCACGCCATCCTGTGTGAGCTTAAACGCGTGCCTTTCGGCTTCACCTCCTAGTGGCTTGGCTGTCTTGCCAAGTCACAACAAATGACGGGAGGATTTTGCGTTCGTATTGCTAGACTGGTTTACTTGTGTAATGGCTTCGCCACAATCTCCAGATGTACTGTCCGAATTTTATCGCTTGCAGAATCAGCAGACGCAGGCCTTATTGGATGCACTTGGACAGCTCGTCCAGGGCCAACGTGCAATGCAAAACGATGCGGCAGCCGCCGCTTCACCGCTCACGCAGCCACAACTCGCAGTTGCACCACCTTTTCGTCCTTTTGATGCTGCATTGGGAAGATGGGCGGAGTGGTCACGCCAATTTGGATTCCATTTCGCCGCCAACAGAATTCAAAGTAATGAGCGGCCGCCTTTTCTCCTTTCCGCCGTAGGCGTCCAGACGTACCGTGTGATAGTGAAGTTATTTCCCCGACGCGACGTAGCAACTCTGTCCTACGACGAAATTTTGTCTGCATTGGATGCATATTTCAAAGAATCAGTCAATGTAGTTGCCAAACGGTATACCTTCTTTCGTACAAATCGTACGGCCGGTCAAACTAATCGAGAGTGGGTTGCAACTTTGCAAGGCCTTACTGGGGATTGTGCTTTTGAGTGTCAATGTGGACTCCCTTATTCAGATACTATGGTGCGTGATGCAACTGCACAGAACGTATCTGATGTTCGTATACAGGAACAGATTTTGAAACTAGTCATTCCCTCCCTTCAACAAGAGATAGACATATTGGATCGGCAGGACACACTTGACTTTGCTCAGGAATCATTTTAAAAACTTCGCCACTAGTGAGTCACATTCACCGGCCCACCGGGCGCGCTGCATGGAACAGTAAACAGCCCTCGCGCCCGTCCGCGCAGCTGCCGCGCAAGCAAGCAAATGCAGTGCTTATATCATGCCCGTGGTGTGCTACTAGACATTCGCGTGAGGATTGCCCGTCATGCCAGGCTCTTTGCTTTTTCTGTAATAAAAAAGTACATGTTCAAAGTGTTTGCCAGAAAAAGCTCAGAACGGACACTCACAACCATTCCAGGCCCTTTGCTTAGCGCCAGAATCGGAATCGAACCAAAGATACTCAGGCTCACAACACTTCGCCTATGGACATTCATGTAGTTCATTCCACTCCGCCCAGTGCCACTCTCTCTAACAGTGACTGTGTTCATCCCATAAATAGTGTGCGTCGACATTGCCGGAAATCCCGTCAAGTCGCAAGTGATTCTGTACCAGTGTCAGTTCACGTTGCACGAGACAGTCGCTCTTGTCGTCAGCAGGACAGTAAACTTTTTGTAGACCTGGACATTACTGGCAATGTGATACCATTCCAGCTCGATACCGGAGCTGCAGTTTCCTTGATCAATCAAGACACGTACAAACAGCTGGGCACACCTCCGTTGCGTGCCGCAAATATTAAGCTCAGTAGTTATTCAGGACAAGCAATCCCTGTGTTAGGACAGTGCAGCCTTCTTGCAACATACAAGGGACAAACAAAACTTGTGTCATTGTACGTCCTTCGTTCTTCTTCTGCAGTGAACTTGTTTGGTTTCGATTTATTTCAGTTGTTTAACTTTTCTATAGTCAATCAGGTCCTCTCAGTGAACCAGACAGTGCCTTCAGCCAGTGTTTCTCGTCTATGTGAAGAATTTGCAGACATTTTTGCACCGGGTCTTGGTTGTGCTAAGAACTATAAAGCACATTTGGAACTGAAAGTAAACGCGCAACCGAAATTATTCAGAGCGCGCAATGTTCCCCACGCATTGCGTGATGAGGTCGCAAGAACATTACACGATTTGGAATCGCAAGGTGTAATTGAACGTGTGAAGGCTTCTCTCTGGGCATCACCCTTAGTAATTTTGCCAAAACCTTCCGGAAAATTGAGACTTTGTGTGGACTTCAAAGCTACAGTGAATCCACAACTAGTGATTGCAACTTTTCCTTTACCCCGCCTGGAAGATCCATTTGACAAACTGTGCCCAGGTAAATATTTTTCGAAATTGGACCTAGCAGATGCGTAGTTGCAAATACCGGTGGACGAAGAATCCCAGCGTGTTTCGGTGGTTAACACGTTTCTTGGTTTGTATCGATTCAAACGACTGCCATTCGGGTGTGCATCCGCCCCTGCATTGTTTCAGCAATATCTGCAAACAGTTTTTGCGTCGGTCCCTACTGCAGCAAACTATCTGGACGATATTGTGATCTCCGGAAAGACGGAAGAAGAACATTTAGCCAATCTCAGAACATTATTTTAGGTCTTGCGACAAAATGGTTTTCGCTTGCGGAAGGACAAATGTGTGTTTTTTGGACGAGGGAATGCGAACGCGGCTTTCGCCAGTTGAAATCGGCGTTGCTTTCCAATACTTGCCTTATGCCATTCGATCCCCGGAAGCACCTTTTGTTGATGGTGGATGCATCAGATTTCGGGATCGGTGCTGTGCTTGCTCACAAAGATGGATCGCACGATCGCCCTATTGCCTTTGCGTCCAAATTGCTCTTCTCTGCGCAACGAAATTATTCACAGATCGAGAAAGAAGCATTGGCTCTCGTATTTGGTGTTACTAAGTTTCATGATTTCTTGTATGGTCGTCACTTTACCATCATCACAGACCACAAACCTTTGACATCCCTTTTTCATCCGAACAAGCCTGTACCTCCACGTACAGCGCAGAAATTCATTCGCTGGTCAATTTTCCTCTCGCAGTACCGCTACGATATCTTGTATCGGTCCACTGCTAAGCACGGAAACGCCGATGCGTTGTCCCGTTTGCCTGTTGCTGAGGATAGAGCATTAGATTCCTCCGAACTTGCTCGCATGTTCAATGATTCGGAAACCGATGACGTGGTCGAATCGTTTCCGATTGATTTTCGTCGTGTAACTACAGCCACAGTTGCTGACCCTGTCCTTGCTACCGTTCTGCGTTTTGTTGCTACGCAATTGCCCTTGTCAAAGTCACGGATCGGGGATCCGTTGGTTCGCCGATATTTTGCTCACAAGGAGAGACTTTTTGTACGACGTGGTGTTTTGCTGTTGCGTTCTGATAATGATCAGTCCATGGTCGTGGTCCCACGTTCGTTACAGTCCTCTGTCTTACGGCTTCTCCACCAAGGACATTGGGGTATAGTGAGAACGAAACAACTTGCTCGTCAGCACTGTACTTGGTTCGGAATCGATGCTGCGATTACGCATATGTGCTCTTCTTGCATGGTGTGTGCAGAACGACAATCCGCACCACCGCGGAAATTCTTTGCATGGCCAAAAGCCACTTCCCCTTGGCAACGCTTACACATAGATTTTGCTGGTCCATTCTGGAATGCTCGATGGTTAGTTGTTGTCGATTAGTTCAGTCATTTTCCTTTTGTTGTCCGGATGTCTTCCACGACGTCTTCTGCCACCATCCAAGCGTTATCTGCTATCTTTTGCATTGAAGGTCTTCCACAGACTATTGTTTCCGACAATGGTCCACAGTTCATGTCCGCAGAATTTCAGTCATTCTGCAAGGCCAATGGTATTCAACATCTGACGTCCGCGCCGTTTTGGCCGCAGTCAAACGGTGCCGTTGAACCTTTGGTCAGGACTTTCAAGTCCCAGATGTTGAAGTTGAAAGAGTCGCATTCTTAGGAGGACGCGTTATTGCTCCTTTTGTCCTCGTATCGCTCTCAGCCTCGAGATGGTCGCTCGCCGGCTGAGCTGCTTCACGGTCGTCCTCATCGAACCTTGATGTCTTTGCTACATCCGCCGCATCAGGTTCCTGTGCAGCGGCAGACACCTGCTTTTGCCCCAGGCGACGTTATATACTATCGCAACTATCGAGGTTCACGGCGTTGGCTCGAAGGGCGCATTCTTCGCTGCCTCGGCCGCGCTATGTATCTGGTTTTGGGGGCTTCTGGTGAGGTGCGTCGGCATCTCAATCAGCTGAGCCTCTGTCGTCGCACGGGTTCTGCCGCTCCCCGTCTGCTTTCAGCGACGGTGCCGTCCGGTCGGCACCCTGTGGACCCATCTACTGGCTCGCCTCATCCCCAGGTGTTACCGACGCTGCCTTCCATTTTGCCCCATGGGACCGCGCCGCCGCCGCCGCCGCCGCCGCCTGTTCTCCCGCCGGCGACGCCCGCAGTGGACGCGTCGCTGCAACCGCCGGGCGCCTCCCTGGGTCACGCGCCGCCGTTCGCTTCCCGTGACCAGCTGTCATCCGACATGGAACTCTTGCCCGCTCCGGACCACATGGCGTCTTCGCGCGTCGGGTGCCCCGACCCGATGGAGGTCGACCCTTCGGCCTCCCCTCTCTACGGGCGCATACACCGCATGTTGGCGTGCGCCCTGGAGTAGGTTTTCAGGCGTTTCCTAGCTCCCCTCGGACCGAATGGCAGGGTGCGGGTGGCACAGCCTCGCCTGTTGTTAGGCTCCCCTCGTCGCATTCCTCAACATGAGGTCCTTCCCATGGCGGGCGGAAGCCTAATAACACAACCGTACGCCGATTTGCGGGGGAGGAATGTGGTGTCACCGCCAGACACCACACTTGCTAGGTGGTAGCCTTTAAATCGGCCGCGATCCGCTAGTATACGTCGGACCCGCGTGTCGCCACTGTCAGTGATTGCAGACCGAGCGCCGCCACACGGCAGGTGTACAGCCGACTTTGCTAGCGATGGTTCACTGACAAATTACGTTCTCATTTGCCGAGACGATAGTTAGCATAACCTTCAGCTACGTTATTTGCTACGACCTTGCAAGGCGCCATTATTATTTGCTATTTATCTTGTGATGCATGTACCGTCAGACCGATGTTCACCAATTATGGATTAAAGTTAAGTATTTCAGAAGCTACGTATTTTTTTTACTAGACTCAACTCCTTTAGCTATTCCAGACCTCACGCCAGCCTGCATGAGCTTAAACGCGTGCCTTTCGGCTATCTCATAGTGGCTTGGTTGTCTTGCCAAGTCACAACAGAAACAAAAGGAACAACTTGTAATTAAGAAGAGGAGAGGGGAGGGCAGGTCCCACCTGCATTGTCATTTGTCAGCCAAACGCATCTGTTCCGACTGCTATTCCATATTTCAAGCATATTTCGATACGACGCTGCAGTGTTGCATAGCCTCGTCACCTCTACGTAACTGTTGTATTGCTAGCTACACTATTTTCTACCTGTTCACTACAGGCAAGCCTTGGTCTCTCTGCCATTTCTCAACCCCGTACTTGCCTCCATTACTAAATAAACTATTCCTAGATGTGTCAGTATGAGTCTTATTAACCTATCCCTTTCTTTAGAGTGTGCGATTTTACTTATTCCCACTTTAGAGCTCGTTAGATTTACTGGAATGGCAGCTGTATATGGGAAAAGAACATATCAGAGCAGAGGTTGTAGAGGTGGATGGCGTCATTGCGTTATAAAATTCCAACACAAGCCGTCCGTTCCCTGCCGTCTACGCCGTGGGCAGCTGGGAGACCGCCGCCTGCTGCCATTGGTCAGCTTCGCGGCCAATGGTGGCGCCCTCCGTCTGACGTCACAGCCAGCCACGCGGCGTCTGGCGCTCTTGAGCTTGCCTTGTGGCTGATTGAACGCAGACACCGTTTAGAAATCACCGACAGCCGCCCTACGACGCGACGCGGCATATTGGCAGTAGAGCATGGACGGTTCTCTGGCCATGTACCTGCCGACTTGTGGGGAAAAACATGAAATGAGAATTACGTTTAACGTCACTTAGAAGGCGTTAGAGATTGAGAACAAATTCGACCTGGAGAAAAGTAAAGGCAGAAATGGTCTGAGATTTAAGTAGTCATCTCAGCATCACTACAGAATGATGTAAGATGTAACGTTCTTGTTTAATTATACAGTTAGGTTGGCTGATGGAAAATTATTCTCCTGAAGATGGCGAACACATGGATCGACGAAATATTGAACTGAGTTGATTTTAGTATCCGGAAGCAAACCCGAAGAGACTCTCAAGACTTATTACGCCGGGAAAGCGTACGAGGTAATGGAAAATTTTTCTGTTTTTTTTTTTTTTTTTTTTTTTTTTTTTTAATTAGGGTTTGTTACGAGATATTTCTGGTCTGACAGTTACCTTTTATATTGGCTTGGAAAGAAATAGTAATTAATGAACAGGCCTCAATTCAGGGAAAATTAATGAAATTTTGATTACTTTGATAATTCTTCATTAATTCTGTAGGAGAATCAGCTTGCAGGATTCTCTTAAGTATATTAAAAAGTCATACAAACGTGAGATAAGCTGGCCTGGAAGAGCCTTGATAGGGGCTTGGGTAAATAGCGGGAGAATTAATGAACATCAGGAATAGCTTATGCTATACATATATTTCATGATTAAATCTGTAATAGGGAAACACACGATCAGATGTATATTTAACAGGAAAAATCGCAACCTACCATGGAGTGTTGGTATTGAACATTGTTGGTAAAACGGTCCGAAACCGTTTAAAATCGGGAGTCCAGTCAGGAAGACGGATCTCTCTCTCTCTCTCGCCCCCCCCCCCCCCCCCCCCCCACTCTGCCGCCAAAGCAGTCGGCGCGTGAGGCTCGCTCCGGCCAAACGCCGGCTACCTCGCTTGTTCTGCAGCTTAAAACAGCTCCTTCCTGCGTCCGTCCAAACCACCTTCCCAATGATAATATGCACAATTCCAAAATCTTACGTACCAGTACGAACCTTGGTATGTTGGTATTAGTAGTGATCTGTCTAACGGCTATACCTGTCCGCGCGGTATTTGCCATTTATTATTTTTTGAATAAATCTCATGTAAGGTGCTAAACTCTGCCACCTTACAGAATATTTTAACAGAAAATTATTCCCAAATTTATAAAAAAAATTACACGAAACCGCATTTGAGAACAATGAATAGGAACTATATCCTGTGAACAGTTCTTGCAAAAGGTAGGACACATCGAAAATCACTAGTAACCACGTGACTAACCGCTACAAAGAGAAATCGATAAAATATTTTAAAAAGTCACGACGAGGAAGATCATGAATTTCAAACATAAAGCATGAGAATTTATTTAAGCGAAGATATTGGTTCATTTGTCGATATACGACACTGAAGCACAGTCGAATAAACACTTGGTAACGACTATCAACAATGCGCAAAGAAAACCTCGCTCAAATATGTACAAAACACAGTGGTTTCTTTTTGTTTTAAATATGACTACCGAGTGTTAAAATCATACGCACTGCTCATAATTAGTTACAAGATTTAGTCAGGAATCTAGTCAAACACACAGATCCACGTGGCTTTATGCCCCGCAATCACAAAGTTACAGAGCGCAAGGGAAACAATGGTAAAAATTCCAAAAATCGAGAAATTATTCTGAATACCTGCCCACGCGAGGTATCCCGAGTTATTCTATAATAGCTGAAACCTATTAAGAGATGAATTAAGCATTCAGTTAAGCTGAAACTTGCTCATTCACGAAATTGCAGCACTAAGGGCTAAAACTAGATATTACCTCTTCAACGATTCCCAGCACAGTGAGGCTGTTGGCTACTCACCCACAGTCCCTACCCCGGACCGGAACCCGGCGCACGCACAAAATGCGCGTTCTGTCCGAGCCAAGTTAACAAAAGCGACGGACCATCGCCAGCCGGTGTCTGTCTGACCCAGAAGAGTTTCCGACTGCTACACTCAAAAATTGGCTAAGCTCTCCCTACATTCAGAGAATCTTAACCCAAGTCCAAGGACATATACAAAATCCAGCAGACGACAAACACGCTTCCAGGCAGACAGCCAGAAGGGTGGGGAAAAAAAAGCAGGATGATAAAGCAAATATATGATGATTTCATTTTCTGTATGAAACGAAGCTTTTAATATGTATCTAGCTGATGTGGAAGATGATTTAGATATGAAATACAATTCGGATATTGTAAGTTAGTAGTGAAATATCACTATGGCTGGCAAATGTCTCACCAAGTGGATCATTATTCTCTCAGTTTGAATTTATAGGAGCACCGACACGTAAGCGATCCTATTCATAAATGTAAAGGTGAGTGTCAAACCGCGAAAGTCAATGAAGCGAGTTATACGGAGACGCTTCAAAGGAAGCGAAGGAAAGATCCGGATGGTTGGACAGTGATTTGGACCGTAATCCTTCCAGCTGAGAGGCGAGTATTTTAACCTAGACGCAGATTATCTTATATTTGACGGCGAGTCTGTCCATTGGAACTGGATTTTGGGTGGCGCTTTGGGAGGGGCTGTGCGCTGCGCGCGGTACGGAAATTGCTGTGTCATCGTAAGACAGCACTCGTGCGCTGCCCCTCAAAGGCCCGGAACCCCAAGGGGTGGCGCCAGCGTGGCAGTACACGTGATCAGGAGCCGCACCTGCCCCCTACACCACACCAGCGCCCTCTCCGGCGTTGGCGTAGAGGACGCCGAACGACAGCGTTCGGGGGGCAGTTCGTCAGCGCGGGCCGTCTCCTCAGGTCGACAGCTCAGCTCCACGCGACAGCGGCCGCCGACGTCACAGTTACTTACGTCTTCGAGAACTAGCGCAGTTAGAAAGATACTTTACTACTGAGTTGAAAGAAGATTTTATTCAGACTGGAAAACCTTGCTATACTCTACGTCGCTTCTTCTCAGAAGATAAGTATGTGTGTGATTATTCGATTACAGCACTGTCTATTGGCGTTCTGTAGTGTTCCCAGCTACCCTGGTATGTCTCCTGCCTCCTGGTCTACGAATTACGCTAGTGACAATCCGTGATACATCAGAAATGATCCCGTGCACAGGCACGATTGGAACTTTTGGAGCGTGGAGATGCCGAGGCGCACTACTTATCGAGAGTTTGTGCAGCGAGAAGAGTTTTTCAGGAGTGTCTCACCTTGACCGCCAGGAAGAGAGATCGTGGTGTCTCTTCTGGATCGTCTGAGACAGAGTGTTTCATCGGAAAGTAAGGCCTGGACAGAGATTCGCAGATCCCTTTTGAAATCGTCGTCGGAGTAAGTTATCCTTCGAATCCGTGACTTGTCGGGAAACTATCCGAGTTTGCTACTTGTAACGGTGGTCGACAGTCCTATTTGCAGAGCACCCAGTGCTGATAGCTGTCTATCCGTGACCCGACTTGACAGTTTGGTGAACTATTGGCAGCAAAGTAGGAATTTACTGTATTTATTCAAGGTGATGCTCTCAGCTCATAGAGCCACATCGGGGATTTTTGCATGTGTGGAAGTATAAAGCAGTAATCTTACTCGATCACTGTTCCACAGCGTAGTCGTGTTTTTAATCGACTACAAATTTCATCTTTCTCACAATAGAACGCAGGGAAACGTAGTTACACAGTAGGTCAGTAGGTCCCCCCTTTACTTTTCCAACAGCTAAATCTCAGGTGCCTAAAATCATTATGTTGTATATCGAACTATCTCTATGTCCGAAGATAATAAATCTCATAGTAATACCCATTTCAGTAGCTAAGGTACGACGTTTATCCTATCCCTGAGCCATACATTTTTATGGAATATAAATTAATCAGATTATCATCAACATAAATTATGATTCAGCTCTCGATCAGTCCATTCAGGGTCCCAAATAATTTATTGTCCAATGCGTCATACAAAAAGCTCAGCTCAGGGGGGTCTGGGGTAGAGTGTACTTGCCTTTCAGATGCAGGTTTACATGAAATCAGTTGAACATCTCACTTCTCCACCCCAGTACCTCGCCAAACTGTTGAGGAATGTCATCAGTGTTGGAATATCGGTCGAATGAGTGAACTTCAGATAAGCCTTAAAAACGTAGAAAATCGAAAAAAATAATTGCACAATAATGTAACTACAGAACTGTAGGTACTCTTTGGAGGCATATCTGATTAGGGGTGGAACTATCGTAAATAGGAGGAATGATAAGCAGAGAGAAAATTTCTGCGACCGAAAGGATGGAAATGTAGTAACCTACTAAGAAGGCTGTGTACAAGGTGTAGGTCTCTGTGTAAAGCTTCAGATATCAGATATGAAAAATAAACTTACGAAATTAATACATGCAGTCAGGGCACACGATAGCACGCCACTAAATGAACCTGAGGCCCTCCGGTGATGAAATGTGACATCGTGCGATAATTCATTTCCAATGCTGCCGAGAATGAGCTATTGTCTGAGTGGGCTAGTGCTACGGCGTTTTATTTTGGCTCTCGTAACGGCGTGCCAGGATTACGTGGTGCGGGGATCTCAGTCCGTAGTCCGAGTGCACGCACAGCCTACACCTGTTAGCAAACAAAAGACTGAACAACACAATAAAACTTTTTTTCAGGCGCACCTCATCATTTTCTCTCTGAAGCGACGTGTGGCTCTGACAAAGTCTACATAGGCGAAATAAAGGACAGTAAAGCGTCAAGCGCCAACGGCTGACTCGTTTAAAACAATGTGTGAAATGTGCTGCAACGGATCATTAGGAGAACTACGGTTAAGATACAGATTAGAACAACGCAGAAGACGTGTGCTACGCAAGGAATGTTACATTTATAGAAGGAGAGTCCGAGGAACGGTTGAGATTTCTAAGAAAAAGGTTTCTTTCAGTAAAGATGATGGCTGTAGGGTTCCAGCTTTGTGGCTTCCCGCATCAAGGAGCGAGGCAAGAGTGAAATTCCAGCAACGTTACTCTGTTTGGCTGCCTGTCCAGACAGCTGGGAAAATTTCACCTTATAACCCCACTACTTCAGAACAAACGCAGGAAAGCTGTCTTTTATAAGTGAACGTGTCACTGGCCTTCGACATTGTTCAAATACGAAGAGACAGTGGAAGATCCTGAAGAAGGTCCCAATAGAGCGGTCGGAACGTACTCTGTGTAAGAAGAAACTGAAGAGGAATATGACCCCGCCTAACAGCCTAAAAGATTTTACCTTCAATGGCAACGGCCACGAAAGCCTAGAGGCTTGCTGAAAACAAAATAATCGTTAGTTACGCGACATTGTTTTCTTCGTGGATATAATTAAAACTTCGAGTCTGCCTCACGTACGTAGATGGAGGAGGAGGAGGAGGCTCTCCTCGTGTCCATGAGGGGTCCTGTAAGTCCAACTGCGAATATGCGATCTACAAGCGGGAACTACACTGCGTTTTGTGGAAGCTCGTCTCCCTTGGCCCTGGGCGTGATCATTTATGTTAGATTTTTCATATCAACGGCCTCTCAAGTGCGCTTCGGGCACACTGGTTAGTTATTTTGGAGTTTTACTCTCAACGATCACTCGAACAGGTCTTTAGCAGACTGACCATCAAAAAGTCGGTAGGCGTTTGGTTTGTCGGCAGTTTCTTGTGTAAGAGTGACACATCATGGTACTCATTATGCGAACACCGCTACAAGATATCCAGTTGCACTTAGGACTACTTGAAGCTGAAAGTCGACCTGGGAGTCTGGCTTCTTGCCCACACAACTTCAGCAATGTGAGACTTTTCACTTTTCATCCAGGACCTGTAGATCGCAGATTAGCAACGATACGACACTGGAACCGAGGAAACTGTCTGGAAGTTTTCTTTGTATGAATGTAAGGAACGCTCGCGAGGAAGAAAGAGTTTAATATGAACGACTCCTGTCGGCATCCTATCCCGAAGATCAGTTCTAGAGTTTCATATTTATCGAAAAGAATGCAGATGGATTTCTGTCCCCACAGCAGAACAGCACGAGTCCAGCCATTCCCTCAACATCACCGGTCTGTTACATCATTTCGGAGCGCCTGCTGAGGTCTAGCTCTCGGTTGAAATTGTTTGGTTTCGAAACAGCGGGAGCCACAGCTTATTCAATATAGCAGTGGAAATACGTGTACGTTCTCTGTCCATCGTCGTTTTTCTTTAGTCTTTGTAGTTTCTGAGTTACGGTTTCTTGTAGTTTGTCACAGACTGCTATTCGGATGGCCACTGTGTCAGTACCGTGGGCGACAACGTAATTCTCTCCTATAACGCTTAGCTGGTGTAACGCTGCGATCATATTCGTCGTACATTCGTTCTTTTTATTTTCTACCAAAGTGTTACTAAAACATGGTACTGAGACGACACAATCAAAATGTTTCCTGAGTGACGCGATAACGACTGAAAGTGGGGGGTAATCATTTCCTGAATCGGTTTTGGAAGTCTGTCTTATGTTGAGCTTACGAGCCGCCACGCAGCTGTACCCCCTCTTCCTCCTCCCACCCTCCCAGTACGTGGACGGTGGGTATATGAGCGAGGTCTACATCATGTGCTTGCTGCTTCTGTGGCAAAAAGAGGTTTCATTAAAACTTGTTACACACTACTCGTCTTCATTTCGTTACTGACTCACGAAATTACTTATTTTGAGCCAGGCCAAGATAAATCAGAATATTTCAAGTTTGCATTGATTATTATTAGTTCAGGAACGTTAGTAGGCAGATATTATGAAGCACTTGTGGTATTTTGTTCTTGAAGAATATATGCGATGCGTTTTTTTCGATAACAAGACTTTTATTTTAGGCCTACTGAGAGATATGAGTGACAGCGTGCTGATAATTTTGCATTACTCACACTGCAGTGACGCTTCCATTTTGTTATTTAATGCTTGATACATGAAATGGGGAGGGATTTTTATTGCCTGGTTGTGGTAAATTACTGCTTAGAGTTGTTTCAGACCGGGAGCGGCGGAGCTTTACTGTCGTTGGAAGCTGGACACTAATCGCAGTCACCTGGTGTATTTCAGAGCCCTGTAGGAGTTTATGTACTGAATCAATTACAATAACAACAGATATTTATGTTAAGCGTCTGTTACGATCGACTGCCGCAGTCGACCTAGCAGGAATGATAATGTTGCGCAAGTTGAGTGCTCGGGAACTCCTGGTCCGAATTACCACAGTTAAACCCAAGCATTCAGAATAAATACTAGAGCAGAGTCAGAAGTAATCTGATCCGATTTCTTCTGTTCCTGCTGTTCAAGTAAAATTTAATACTACGAAAACAGACGCAACACTGACTTTCTACACTCGTTCGTAGTTAAGCGCAGCCATCACGTCACATCCCACTGAGCAAATCCTATCTGTCTTACACTGTTGTTTCGGCTAAACGTTAACCTATTCAGTCTTGTTCAGTCTCCGTATCCAGTGCTAAGTGGCGATCATTAAATTCACTCAACTCTGTTTTAGGATCTCTCAAAGGTCGCTCTCGGCTGACCTTCCGTTACAAACTCCGTCTGGAGTCTGTACGCGGCGAATATACTGGCAAGACCGCTTGTAGCCGGCCGGAGTGGCCGTGCGGTTCTGGGCGCTACAGTCTGGAACCGCGTGACCGCTACGGTCGCAGGTCCGAATCCTGCCTCGGGCATGGATGTGTGTTATATCCTTAGGTTGGTTGGGTTTAGGTAGTTCTAAGTTCTAGGGGACTGATGACCACAGCAGTTAAGTCCCATAGTGCTCAGAACCATTTGAACAATTTTTTGAACCGCTTGTCGCTTAACATGTCGCCTCTCCGTCAGCAAGTGGGCCAGTAGATGAAAAACTTAGCACACTGCATTCAGGCGAATGTGTGTTAGCGACACCAAGCAAGGGTTTTTTGCTGGATTCCAAGAGAGTAGAAAAGACAAAAACGATCTAACGCATAGATGACGTTATAAAACAAGCAAGACCAACTAGTCATGTGTAGTTGGGTATCTTAACACACGGAAAACTCGAGATGAGATCTTCATGCAGCACTGAATACCAGATTGCTCATGGGGATTACAATTATGTGTGTGTCGATCTCAATGCCGGTGATGATGATGATGATGATGAAAGGGTGTTCACTGCGATGACGGACGTCTCTCCTATGACACTGTGTGTGACGCGCCTACACGGCGAACCCTAGAGTGGCGACAGGCAGCAGCGTAACGCCTGGGACATTACTGGGCCAGTAGACTACTGTTGCTGCTGAACACGACGATCTGGGCCGTGTCTTCCGCAGTGGAGCGCTGGCAGGAAACTGCTGGTACTGCAAACTCGTAGCGTTGACACTGAACTGTTGATGAGGCCCGACGGAACTGTTGCTGTTGCCGGCTTGAAGCGTAGTGCATAATTCACTTGGCACTGTCTGGCGGTGGCCTAAATGGTAGGGAGCGGATGGATACGCGTGTGTTGCTGCGGCGGCACGTGACCTGGCGCAGAAAAGTAGTGCCCTTCCGTCAGCGCTCCCTGGTGCGACAGGCACGCTGCCTATCGGCAAGGCTGGTACTCCCAGACGCTGTGGATACGACGTGTGACTCCGTGGTAAACAGGCCAGGCCGCACAAACAAAATACCTCTGGTTTGATGAGAGCCGTTCACGCACGCCCCGTTGGCGTGGCGGCTGCCAGCACGGCCTGCCTGGCTAGCGGAGGAAACTACCACCAGGTGGTTGTAACAACAAACTACTCACTTCTACTCATCCACATTTCCTACAGTACGTAACAATTCTGACTGTCTGCTGCCAGTAGTGGCCAGGGGGGGGGGGGGGCTGTTTCTACCGCATTTAAGAGAGAGAGAACCGCCGTTCTGGAAAGTAAAGTATTCTAAAGATTATGGGGAGTGATAATAAAACGTGGCGTGTTTCTGCACTCATCACGTTTGCTTGTTGAGCAGCATGTTGCTCACTGCGCTCATGACCACTGACAGCACTTCATTCCGAGGGCCATCGAAACAGCGTGGGCACCATGAAATTCTGGTGCTTCGAGTCGGTCCGCCTCTCACGCTGTGTGTGACGCTCTCGAACCTGTAACTCCGAGTCGTACTGAGGCTCGACAATATACTGTGCCATCTGCCTACAACTCTTACGACATAGACGTCAATAGATGAGACCTGAGTCAAAGTCGTATAGGGGCTCGGTAGTCAGTGTGCTGTTTGCCCAGCGCTCTGGCAACATTAACATATAAGCGAATGCAGTGCTCATTACACAATAACTAAACAATTCATTTACAATCTTTAAACGGTGCGCACCAGTACTGCAATGGATACTTCGTCACAGACTATAATATAGATCTGAACTGAAACTTCCTGGCAGATTAAAACTGTGTGCCTGATCGAGACACGAACTCGGGACCTTTGCCATTCGCGGGCAAGTGCTCTACCAAGCACGACTCACGCCCCTTCCTCACAGCTTTACTTCTGCCAGTACCTCGTCTCCTACCTTCCAAGACGTGCTTGGTAGAGCACTTGCCCGCAAAAGGCAAAGGTCCCGAGTTCGAGTCTCGGTACGGCACACAGTTTTAATCTGCTAGGAAGTTTCATATCAGCGCACACTCCGCTGCAGAGTGAAAATCTCATTCTGGAAACATCCCCCAGGCTGTGGCTAAGCCATGTCTTCGCAATATCCTTTCTTTCAGGAGTGCTAGTTCTGCAAGATTCGCAGGAGAGCTTCTGTAAAGTTTGGAAGGTAGGAGACGAGGTACTGGCAGAAGTAAAGCTGTGAGGACGGGGCGTGAGTCGTGCTTGGTAGAGCATTTGCCCGCGAAAGGCAAAGGTCCCGAGTTCGCGTCTCGGTCTGGCACACAGTTTTAATCTGCCAGCAAGTTTCATATCAGCGTACAGTCCGCTGCAGAGTGAAAATCTCATTCTGAATAGATCTGGAATGACTATATTTATCGGTTAAGAGTCGCGTAGTGTGAAATTTTTGTAGGACTAAGAAATTAAAAAGCTACAGAATAAATATCTATTTTAGTAGCAGGAATTTTATTCCATCAATACTCTACTCCTATTCATCAGAAGATAGGATGACTGTTATTCAGATATAGCCATACGAATCTTAGATATACTATTTTTGCCAAACAGTTTCACAATAGTAATTTACTCGTATCTGATCTGGCTGGAAGACTGTTTAGGATACACAATAAACTTCCTCTTACCTTGCGCCTCACAATCAGGCTAGATGAAACAGATACTAGACCCTTCAACTATAACCCGATTCACTAAGGCAACACCAGTTGCTCACAGATATGGAAAGATGAAACGGATATTAGATGCTTCAAAATATGATCTGGTGTATGACAGCAAACAAGGTGTGCAATTTTTCACACAAATTGCGTGCTGCATAGGGACTGGGTAGTGCAAGGTGCAACGTGCGACACTTACTCAAACTACGCGGCAAAACACGCCGGGGCAAAGGCGCGCCTCTCCGTGGCAGGGCAGGCAGCGCCGCCATCAGCGACTGACTCCTCACTGCCGTCTCTCCTCTCCTCTTACACCTCGACACCCTTCCCATCTCCCACAAGTCTACTTGGAGGCGAAGGTTCCCAACTTTTGCCACAGAGACAATCGAGAATTTCGTAAGAGTCCCCAAACTACAGCGAAAAACCTTTAATCGTTTTATTTATTTATTTACCTCTTTATTTGAGTCCTCAGTCTTCTGATTGGTTTGATAACGGCCCGACACGAATCCCTTTCCTGTGTCAACCCCTTTATCTCAGAATAGCACCTGCAATCCACGTCGTCAATTATTTGCTGAATATATTCCAGCCTGTTTTCGTCTACAGTTTTTGCTCTCTACAGTTGCCTCTAGTACCGTGGATGTTATTCCGTGATATATTAACAGATGTCGTGAAAGGGTACAGTACCGCCCGACATTGAAAATAGGTACAACATACTTCATTATTTTTGTCAGAACAACAATTTTTTTTGTAAAATAACTCAATTTCAATTAATACAGCGAAGCCGGATACCAGTGTGGGAAAGAATGACAATTTATTTATTTAATTGATCACATGTGCACTCCCTCAAAGTAAATCCATACATCCAGTTTGGTGAGATCTTTGAAATGAATGAATGAATGGTCGTCTGCTAACTGCAGATAGTGAATGTGAATATATGATCATCTTTGAGACGATCCTTTGGCCACCTTTGGTGGGACCAAAGGGATGAAATTTACCATAGCTTTGAGCGCCTGAAATGTGGCTGACCAATACGATAGCAAGGTGCTTCCCCCACCTCGACAGAGATGGGAGAGGACCTAGAGAACGGCCATGTTTCAGCACTCTGCCGCTGGATCTTGTGCTGTTAAGACCTGTTTTGGTTGTACTTCGTAATGATGAAAGAGTGGAGACATGGTATGCATGTGGAATGTTTAAGAGTAGTTTGAAATAATAATTTCTCTATTTCAGGAACTTTTGTGGGGAGAATTAAATGTCATGCAGGTAATATTAAAAGGATTGTAGTAATCTTCAGAAGTGACCAACGGTCACAATGAAACCACGTGTAGCAATAAGTTGAAATACTTCCGTGTGCTTAAGTTAAGCTGAATTACTAGCGTGTGTACAATAAGTTGAAATATTTAAGAAATAGCGTGTGTACCATAAGTTGAAATATTTAAGAAATGGCGGGTGCAGGACTTGAAATTAGAGACGAGTACTTCCACGTGGTGAGTACTGTGTGAGTCTCAATCTGTGTATGAGACAAAGGATAAAGAGAAGTACTCGTCCATGGTATCAGTTGAGGACTCGCGTGTGTGATGAATATGTTCTTAATGTTACCTTGCGTGATATAATTCCGTGTGACGCTAGATTCAAACTCTGAGAGAGAAGCAAGGTGAGACGGCCGTCTATCCAGCAACGCCACTTGGCTTGCATTGCACAGGAAGACGTGCATATATCTCCAGAGTTCATAGTAGGAAAGTAGAATTACGAAGTGGGGCAGTGTCGTGTGAAACTGGGATAAATATTAATTGAAGTGGGAAAGCTGAAAGTGATAGTGTTGTGACTATTTAGTGTTTTATATTTCTTATTGCAGTGTGATGTATGTCATGTAATTTGGGTATGTGTGGTTTGCATGGGAGAGTAGCAAGGTAGTTTCAAAAGATTAGTGGGTTATGCTTGTTCCTTCGGTACCGCTCGGTCTGGAGGAAAGTTTAGTGATGATGAATGTGAGAGTCGAAGTGTGAGGTATAATAAAAGATCCAACATCCTATCCAGAAAGTGCACTGTAGCGTTAAAAATAATTACGAGACCATAATAGAGAGATTCACCATTGTAAAGCCATGCCCACTGGGCGGAATTTCTCATGTGTTGTTGTTGTAGGTTCTAGAATTTGTGTGTTTAGGTTGCAGAATTTATCGGAATAAATAAGATAGTGAAAAGAAAAAGATTGGTGGACTTTTCCATTGAATTGTATGTTGTCATAATGTCCCGAATTTATGTGTGCGCCATTCATATTCAGTGCGGTGGCCACGTGTTGATAAAAGCCGTTAAACAAAAGACAAAAAGAAAATGTGGTATTGCCAGTGCGTAGTGAACAGTCAGAGTTCTGTAAACCACTGATAGTCAGATGAGCGTTTCCGTTGCGTATTAATCACATAGGAGGATAACTTGTAACTTAAGTGTGAGTACTAGAGTTCATGTTACTCGATAAATAAGAATGAATCCACTCGCTTGGCAGACCACTCATCTTGCAGGCCTGACTGCTTGATGCCACAGTATGAGCAAGGCATGTGGGTGCCTCTCAGTCGTATCACCTTGTCCGTTCTTCTTGTCATTGTTCTCCACCTATTCCTTTCTTCTCCGATTCTGCGTGGAACCTCCTCGTTCCTTACCTTATCAGTCCACCTAATTTTCAATACTTGTCTGTTGCACAACACCTAAAATGCTTCGTTTCTCTTCTTTTCCGGTTTTACCACAGTCCATGTTTCGCTACCATACAGTGATGTACTCCAAACGTGCATCCTCGGAAATTTCTTACTCAAATTAAGGCTTACCTTTGATACTGATAGACTTTTCTTCGCCAGGAATGTCCTTTTTTTCCAGTGTTAGTCTGCTTTTGATGTTCTCCTTGCACCGTCCGCCACTGGCTATTTTGCTGCGTAGGTAGCAGAAGTCCTGAACTTCACCTAATTCGTGCCCGTCAAACCTGATTTTAAATTTCTCGCTGTTCGTATTTCTGCTACTTCTCATCACTTTCATCTAACCTCGATCCTCGATTTACTCTCAGTCCATATTCTGTACTCATTGGTCTGTTCATTCCATTCACTTTCACTGAGGACAGCAATCAGCTAGTCGTATCACTGACATCCTTTCATCTTCAATTTCAGTTCTACTCCCGAACCTTACTTTTATTTCCGTCATCGCTTCTTTGATGTTTAAATTGGGCAAAAGTGTCGAAATACTGCATCTCTCTCTTATACCCTTTTTAATCCGAGCACTTCGTTCTCGGTCTTCCACTCTTTATAATATCTCTTGACGCTTGTAAACGTTTTGTATTACCGTGTCTCCCTATAGTTTACCCCTAATTTCCTCAGATTTTCGTAGATTTTGCACCATCTTACATTGCCGAACGCTTCTCACAGGTCAACAAATCTTATGGTCTGGATTTTTCTTTAACCTTGCTTCTTATATCAACCACAACGTCAGAACTACGACTCTCGTGCCTTTACCTTTTCTAAAGCCAAACTGACAGGTTTCTAACACGTCCTCAGTTTTTTTTCCATTATTCTATATATAAATTCTTGTCAGCAACTTGGATGCATCAGCTGTTGACCTGATTGTACGGTAATTCTCGTACCGGTCAGTTCTTGCAGTCTTCGCAATTGTGTGGATGATATTTTTTCCGGAAGTCCGATCGTATATCGCCAGACTCAAAGATTCTACACACCAACGTGAATAGTCGCATTTTGCCACTTCCCCTAATGACTCTAGAAATTCTGTTGGAATGTTATCTATCTATTCTTCTACTCCTTTCCCTACAAGTGCATTCCCTTCCCGTGACTGTTAGATTTTCATCTCCCTTTACGTACTGCATTACCTGTTCTATATCATCGTATACTCTCTCTACCTCTTCATTTTCAGCATGCAACATAGCCATGTATGTATGAACTATCGTTGTCGGTGCTGGTTTTCTGTCTGATGAGAACAACCCTATCACTGAACTGGTCACATAAACACATTCTCTGCCCTACCTTCCTATTTATAACGAATCCTACTCCCGTTCTATTATTTTCAGCTGCTTTTGGTATTACCCAACAGTTACCTGAACAGAAATCCTTGTCTTCTTTCCATTTCAGGTTACTGACTCCCACAATATCTAGACTGAGCATTTGCATTTCCCTTTTCAGATTTTCTAGCTTCCCTACCACTTTCAATCTTCTGACATTCCACGCCCGCACTCGTAAACGGTATCGTTTCGTTGGTTATTCCACCTTTTTCTAATGGATCTCCCCCTTGGCAGTCACCTCCTAGCAATCCGAAGACAAGAAGGGAAATTGTGTTTAATGTCCCGTCGACATCGAGGTCATTAGCGAGGGAGCACAAGCTCAGATTATGACAAGAATGGGAAAGCAAATCGGCCTTGCCCTTTGAAAGGAACCATCTTGGCATTTGTTTGGAGCGATTTAGGGAAATCAAGGGAAACCTTATGTGGATGGCCGGACGCTGGTTTTGGACCGTCGTCCTCCCTAATGCGAACCAATTGTCCTAACCTCTGCGCCACCTCGCTTAGTTGGAGATTCAAGGGGGACAACACCGGAATATTTTGCCATTGGAAGGATCATCATGACACTTCTCTAATTACTCGCCACCTGTCCTGTGGATACACATTGTGTGTCTCTAAGGTATTGGTTCTCATTGAATTCGGAATCCTCATGCCGTTGATCATTGCCGATGCTTCCGCCCTGGGGGCACTTTCCCACCCAAGGGAAAGAGAATGCTCTGAACCTCTGTCCGCTCCTCCGCCCTTTTTGACAGGACCGTTGGCAAAATGAGGGTGATTTCTTATACCGGAAGTCTTCGGTTGCCTTTGCTGATTATTATTCAAAATTTATGCCGTTGACATGTTTCGAACCGAGGAATGACGACATTTTGATTTCAAATCAGAGACGTTACCCCTAGGCCACGGAGGTACATCGCCATCTGCCAATCGTACTTCTCCATATAGATACCTTCAATCCAGATCCCACTCAACTGTCGGGTTCTTCGTGCCAGAGCGCAAATGAGAGTCAAGCAATTCTATTGGATGAGATTTTCACTCTGCAGCGGAGTGTGCGCTGATATGAAACTTCCTGGCAGATTAAAACTGTGTGCCCGACCGAGACTCGAACTCGGGACCTTTGCCTTTCGCGGGCAAGTGCTCTACCATCTGAGCTACCGAAGTTTCGCAGGAGAGCTTCTGTGAAGTTTGGAAGGTAGGAGACGAGGTACTGGCAGAAGTAAAGCTGTGAGTAACGGCCGTGAGTCGTGCTTCGGTAGCTCAGTTGGTAGAGCACTTGCCCGCGAAAGGCAAAGGTCCCGAGTTCGAGTCTCGGTCGGGCACACAGTTTTAATCTGCCAGGAAGTTTCAATTCGATTGGATGCTCACTCCAGAACTACAAAAGCATTTCATTTTCCCCACTGTAAACTGTAAAAATTGCAAGCCTGATATCCGTATTAGCCGAAACAGGACGGACGATTCTTTACGCTCCACAACACCACAGTGCGGTTGGTGGACAGACTGCAAAGGCCTGCGGTGTCGTGTCAGATGCGCACCCTGGCCTGCCAGTCTCTGCGTATCCGTACTTCTCTTTCCATGTTGGAGTCCTCGTGGAGGACCATCTGAACTTTCTCGTGCAGCTCCGGTCAGTATTTGCGTCGAGGCAAAATGAGGCTCTTACTGCTGAGATCTAGCAGCCACATTCTTCCCCCCGTTAATACTGAAGAAATATGGAAATAAAACTATTAATCGCCACATATCAACGTGTGACAGAAACATCACATAACCCTCTCATCCCTCTTTATTGGAAAAGAATAAAATCTTCCTTAACAGGAATCCTCTATAGTCACTGAATATTGGCGCTCTAAGAAAGCAAACCGTCTCGAATAAGCTCGAAAACCGAATATCCTAAAATTCTTATATTAAAATAGTATAAAAATAGAATGACGCCATAGTATATATGAATTCGTGGCATTAGAATGTAAAGACACACTCTACGATATCTCATGTGTACTGTCTTATCATTTTCTAGCCTGGGGCACATGACAGGTTGGATTCTTATGAACACTTTCTCGTTAACAGTCAACAGAAAAAAAATTCTAAATTTGTTTTTATATTCACACGATTCCTCATTGGGATGTTACAATATTACAATTATAAAATCGTGTCAAGTATTCGTAAGGACAAGGGAATGTGTATTGACGTTTCACTACAAACTTAAACGAATACTAAAAACGACTCCAGTTCCCCACAGTCGTTTAATGAACTAAGTAAGACCATATGGACTATCAGGCCAATTGTGTAATTGGATTGAAGAGTTCCTAGATAACAGAACGCAGCATGTCCTTCTCAATGGAGAGAAGTCTTCCGAAGTAAGAGTGATTTCAGGTGTGCCGCAGGTGAGTGACGTAAGACCGTTGGTATTCACAATACACATAAATGACCTTGTGGATGACATCAGAAGTTCACTGAGGCTTTATGCGGATGATGCTGTAGTATATCGAGAGGTTGTAAGCATGAAAAATTGTACTGAAATGCAGGAGGATCTGCAGCGAATAGACGCATGGTGCACGGAATGGCAACTGAATCTCAATGTAGATAAGTGTAATGTGCTGCGAATATATAGAAAGAAAGATCCATCATTTAGCTACAATATAGCAGGTCAGCACCTGGAAGCAGTTAATTCCATAAATTATCTGGGAGTACGCATTAGGAGTGATTTAAAATGGAATGATCATGTAAAGTTGATCGCCGGTAAAGCAGATACGAGACTGAGATTCATTGGAAGAATCCTAAGGAAATGCAGTCCGAAAACAAAACAAGTAGGTTACTGTGGTGTCACCGCCAGACACCACACTTACAAGGTGGTAGCCTTTAAATCGGTCGCGGTCCGTTAGTACACGTCGGACCCGCGTGTCGCCACTATCAGTGGCCACTATCGCCTGTACCTCCACGTACAGCGCAGAAATTCATTCGCTGGTCTATTATCCTCTCGCAGTACCGCTACCATATCTTGTATCGGTCCACTGCTAAGCACGGATACGTCCCGTTTGCCTGTTGCTGAGGATAGAGCATTCGATTCCTCCGAACTTGCTTGCATGTTCATTGATTCGGAAACCGATGACGTGGTCGAATCGTTTCCGATTGATTTTCGTCGTGTAGCTACAGCCACAGCTGCCGACCCTATCCTTGCTACCGTTCTGCGTTTTGTTGCTACGCAATGGCCCTTGTCAAAGTCACGGATCGGGGATCCGTTGGTTCGCCGATTTTTTGCTCACCAGGAGAAACTTTTTGTACGACGTGGTGTTTTGCTGTTGCGTTCTGATAATGATTAGTCCAGGGTCGTGGTCTCATGTTCGTTACAGTCCTCTGTCTTACAGCTTCTCCACCAAGGACATTGGGGAATAGTGAGAACGAAACAACTTGCTCGTCAGCATTGTACTTGATTCGGAATCGATGCCGCGATTACGAATATCTGCTCTTCTTGCATGGTGTGTGCCGAACAACAATCAGCACCACCGCGGAAATTCTTTGCATGGCCAAAATCCACTTCCCCTTGGCAACGCTTACACATCGAATTTGCTGGTCCATTCTGGAATGCTCGATGGTTGGTTGTGGTAGATTTATTCAGTAATTTTCCTTTTGTAGTCCGGATGTCTTCCACGACGTCATCTGCCACCATCCAAGCGTTATGTGCTATCTTTTGCATTGAAGGTCTTCCACAGACTATTGTTTCCGACAATGGCCCACAATTCATGTCCGCAGAATTTCAGTCATCCTGCATGGCCAATGGTATTCAACATCTGACGTCCGCGCCGTTTTCATCACGGTCAAACGGTGCCGCTGAACGATTGGTCAGGACTTTCAAGTCACAGATGTTGAAGTTGAAAGAGTCGCATTCTCGGGAGGACGCGTTATTGCTCTTTTTGTCCTCGTATCGCTCTCAGCCCCGAGATGGTCGCTCGCCGGCTGAGTTGCTCCACGGTCGCCCTCATCGAATCTCGATGTCTTTGCTACATCCGCCGCATCAGGTTCCTGTGCAGCGGCAGACACCTGCTTTTGCCCCAGGCGACGTTGTCTACTACCGCCACTATCGAGGTTCACGGCGTTGGCTCGAAGGGCGCATTCTTCGCTGCCTCGGCCGCACTATGTATCTGGTTTTGGGGGCCTCTGGTGAGGTGCGTCGGCATTCAATCAGCTGCGCCTCTGTCGTCGCACGAGATCTGCCGCTCCCCGTCTGCTTTCAGCGACGGTGCCGTCCGGTCAGCGTCCTGGGGACCCATCTACTGGCTCGGCTCAGCCCCAGGTGTTACCGACGCTGCCTTCAAATTTGGCCGATGGCGACGCGCCGCCACCGCCGCCGCCGCCGCCGCCGCCGCCCTCGCCGCCTGTTCTCCCGCCGGCGACGCCCGCAGTGGACGCGTCGCTGCAACCGCAGGGCGCCTCCCTGGGTCACACGCCGCCGATCGCTTCCCGTGACCAGTTGTCCTCCGACATGGAACTCTTGCCCGCTCCGGACCATATGTCATCTTCTCCCGTCGGGTGCTCCGGCCCGATGGAGGTCGACCCTTCGGCCCCTCCTGTCTCTCTGCTGGCGCATACAGCGCATGTTGGCGTGCACCCTGGAGCAGGTTTTCAGGCGTTTCCTAGCTCCCCGTGGTCCGAATGGCGGGGTGCGGGTGGCACAGCCTCGCCTGTTGTTAGGCTCCCCACCTCGTCGCATACGTCAACGTGGGGTCCTCCCCACGGCGGGCGGAAGCCTTATGCCACAACCGTACGCCGATTTGCGGGGGAGGAATGTGGTGTCACCACCAGGCTAGGTGGTAGCCTTTAAATCGGCCGCGGTCCGTTAGTATACGTCGGACCCGCGTGTCGCCACTATCAGTGATTGCAGACCGAGCGCCGCCACACGGAAGGTCTAGAGAGACTTTCTAGCACTCCCCTCAGTTGTACAACCGACTTTGCTAGCGATGATTCACTGACAAATTACGCTCTCATTTGCCAAGACGATAGTTAGCATAGCCTTCAGCTACGTCATTTGCTACGACCTAGCAAGGCGCCATTACCAGTTACTATTGATATTATGAATAATGTACCGTCAAGAGCGACGTTCACCATTTATGGATTAAAGTTAAGTATTCCACCAGCTACGTCCGTTTTTTCTGAATTCTAATTTCCTTGACCTGTTCCAGACCTCACGTCAGCCTGCGTGAGCTAAAACGCGTGCCTATCGGCTTCCTCTAGTAACACGGTGTTGGCTCTCCTGCCAACCCACAACAGTTACAGTATGCTTGTTCGGCTACTGCTTGAATACTGCTCACCGCTGTGGGACCCGTACCAGATAGGGTTGATGGAAGAGATAGAGAAGATCCAACGGAGAGCAGCACTCTTCGTTACAGGATCATTTAGTAATCGCGAAAGCGTTACGGAGATGATAGATAAACTCCAGTGGAAGACTCTGCAGGAGAGACGCTCAGTAACTGGGTACGGGCTTTTGTTGAAGTTTCGAGAACATACCTTCACCGAGAAGTCAAGCAGTATATTGCTCCCTCCTACGTATATCTCGCGAAGAGACCATGAGGATAAAATCAGAGAGATTAGAGCCCACACAGAAGCATACCGACAATTCTTCTTTCCACTGGAATAGAAGGGAGAACCGATAGAGGTACTCAAGGTACCCTCCGCCACACACCGTCAGGTGGCTTGCGGAGTTTGGATTTAGAGGTAGATGTAGGTGTGGTAATCTGCTCACGGTAGCAGCAAAAGTATAAAAAAAAGGAAATAAATTACAAGTAAAAATGATTTTGGAGAGGTTGTAACACCATAGCTCATATGCTGTACGGATTTATTTTGCTTTTGTTTTATTTAATGTTACATCGTTGAGCATCTGTAAATATTGTTTGATTGAATCGATAACACAAAATTGCATACTCCTTTCTTTGTAAAAACTTCGATGCCATTGTTTGGTTCTATGTAATGTAGTATATCTGTCATTTAAATTCTTTGTCTCATTTGGAGGGAATAAAACTTACTGTAAGTAAATGTAATTTCTGTGTGCATAATTTTTTGTGGAAATACTAATATGTGCAAATGATGTGTTTTATTTAAAATGTTTGTTTGCTGTTATGTAAACTGCTGATCCTCACTTAGGGTTCTTAGTTATTCTGTATGTAAAAGTTGTTGTGGTTCCCCTCGGGAACGGAACTGTGTAGCGCGCGCAAATTGTAGAAAAGGTGGAACCAGGAGTCAGTCGGGGACGAGCTACCAAACTGTGAACTGTGATGTAATAGTTGCATATTGTGCTGGTCCCGAGAGAGGCTTTTTCTGCCACTTTACAATGCGACGGATGGATGGATAAATAGCTGGAACGATTCCGGAGTTGGTATCCATCATCGCCACCAAGAAGGGACAGAGTCCAGCAATTCTGCCTGCAAATCCACCTACCAACATGCAGTTGCCACCACGTTGCGCAATCACTGTAACGGAATGCTATAATAACGTACAGTGAAGGATCAGCTTATTGGATGTGTTAGTGTGCTCAAATATAAGGTAACTTATAACTGAATTCATGTACATATCTTGATTTTTCCCTATCACAACACCTTTCAGGTTCCTCTCCATTTGAACTATGAATACCGAGTGTCCTATTTTGTGGAAAAAATGAAAGCCTCATAACATTAAATAGTGTTGATTGATCTTTGGTATGAAGGGAGTGTTTAGATTTACTGTGGATTTAATGAAATTGTGGGAGGTAGTAAATGTAGTCTTGTGAAAGCCTCCCAGGGATGGAAACAGTCTAATTTAAAGTTTAGTGGAGTTTCAAAGTCATCTATTTAATCATTTACTTGAAAATAGAAGACTGTGGTTAGAAAGCAGTTTCTTTTAAAAATTAAAGTTCTTATAATCGAGGCTTATAAAGTTTTGCTTAGTTAATGATCATAGTGCTACCTGTGGTAAATTTTAAAAGGTGAGTCAGTTTCTTGCAAATTTGTCAACATTGTGTTTCACTGTATTAAACGTGGAAAACTGCAATAGTAGAAAATTATATGTTCATGATTGCTAAGTGTTTGTCTCTCTTGTGTATTGGAAGTGCGTATTAATAGTGTAAGAGGATCCACAGTTTGTCTATTGTGCTAATGCTAGGTAACAAGTAACGGGAAGACCACTATTTATGAAAACCATAATTTCTTTATTCAAAAGATAGTGAGAAGCAACCTGTTAGTGGATTCCAATTAACTTTCATTTTAAATAGTAAAGTATTTAACTGAGAGAGACTTAACCTATGTCCAATTTATGATCCTGCAGTGAATGTTAATAGTAATGTTATAAAGACCATTCAAATTGAACAAGCCCTGAATGTAATAGTGTGTTTCGGTATCTGTTATATTTTTGCCAATAGTCTGTGCTGCTCTAGCTGTTAGCTTCAATCTTACCGTAAACATATGTATGTGTCGGAGTTCATTGCACTCGCGTGTGACAAAGTATAGGTTGTGTTTATCCGTTAAAATTAGTAATAACTATTTTCTTGAGCAAGAATGTTAATCATTCTCTTGCCTAATTAGGCTGGCGAACGTTTTATTTATCCGTTAAACAGTGCAGATAGGCAAAAATTTTGTTTATTACTGTTCGAATATTTACGTAATTCTGACTTTCATTTCCGATAAGCCATTTCCGTTAGGTACAACACGGTCAACCTAGCAAAATTCCTCTCAGAGGTTAACACTGTTCTGTTGCGTTATAGCATAATTGCTTTAATAAGGTAGTTCTATTTCACAACCTGCCTCCAGCTTCGAGGTTATGGTATAGCAGTAGCTGACGGAAGTGTTATAAGGTGACTGTCTCATTTGCCTTGACACGTATACAAAACAAATGAATGTCTTAATCATTAAATTTGAATTAGGAGCACCACTTGGCTGTATATGAAAATGATGGCATGTGCCTTAATTACATCTCTTCCAGCGTCCCAGTATGATGCTGTGTACTGTAAGTAAAATGGTTATCAAGAACAGTTCGTAAATATCGTGCGTGTGCGTGTGTGTGTGTGTGTGTGTGTGTGTGTGCGCGCGTGTGCGTGCGTGTGTCTTAGTAAAAGCGGGGCACTGAGACGCAGTCCAGTCACGCCGACCCGTTGCCTGACGTCGTCGTTTACAGCAGGCAAAGGCTCTGCGGCTTGTGGCCAGGTGCCGTAGGCCGCGTTCTACAGGGTTGTTACAAATGATTGAAGCGATTTCACAGCTCTACAATAACTTTATTATTTGAGATATTTTCACACTGTTTTGCACACACATACAAAAACTCAAAAAGCTTTTTATAGGCATTCACAAATGTTCGATATGTGCCCCTTTAGTGATTCGGCAGACATCAAGCCGATAATCAAGTTCCTCCCACACTCGGCGCAACATGTCCCCATCAATGAGTTCGAAAGCATCGTTGATGCGAGCTCGCAGTTCTGGCACGTTTCTTGATAGAGAAGGTTTAAACACTGAATCTTTCACATAACCCCACAGAAAGAAATCGCATGGGGTTAAGTCGGGAGAGCGTGGAGGCCATGACATGAATTGCTGATCATGATCTCCACCACGACCGATCCATCGATTTTCCAATCTCCTGTTTAAGAAATGCCGAACATCGTGATGGAAGTGCGGTGGAGCACCATCCTGTTGAAAGATGAAGTCGGCGTTGTCGGTCTCCAGTTGTGGCATGAGCCAATTTTCCAGCATGTCCAGTTACACGTGTCCTGTAACGTTTTTTTCACAGAAGAAAAAGGGGCCATAAACTTTAAACCGTGAGATTGCACAAAACACGTTAACTTTTGGTGAATTGCGAATTTGCTGCATGAATGCGTGAGGATTCTCTACCGCCCAGATTCGCACATTGTGTCTGTTCACTTCACCATTAAGAAAAAATGTTGCTTCATCACTGAAAACAAGTTTCGCACTGAACGCATCCTCTTCCATGAGCTGTTGCAACTGCACCGAAAATTCAAAGCGTTTGACTTTGTCATCGGGTGTCAGGGCTTGTAGCAATTGTAAACGGTAAGGCTTCTGCTTTAACCTTTTCCGTAAGATTTTCCAAACCATCGGCTGTGGTACGTTTAGCTCCCTGCTTGCTTTATTCGTCGACTTCCGCGGGCTACGCATGAAACTTGCCCGCATCCGTTCAACCGTTTCTTCGCTCACTGCAGGCCGACCCGTTGATTTCCCCTTACAGAGGCATCCAGAAGCTTTAAACTGTGCATACCATCGCCGAATGGAGTTAGCAGTTGGTGGATCTTTGTTGAACTTCGTCCTGAAGTGTCGTTGCACTGCTATGACTGACTGATGTGAGTGCATTTCAAGCACGACATACGCTTTCTCCTGGCTCCTGTCGCCATTTTGTCTCACTGCGCTCTCGAGCGCTCTGGCGGCAGAAACCTGAAGTGCGGCTTCAGCCGAACAAAACTTTATGAGTTTTTCTACGTATCTGTAGTGTGTCAATGAATGGAGCTACAGTGAATTTATGAAATCGCTTCAATCATTTGTAATAGCCCTGTACAACATAGCCCGTAACAGCTGCCCTCAGTCCTCTGCCTGACACGTGGCACGCGCCGACCCTTTCGGTGTGAAGGCAGGCAGTGTCACCCGGCTCGGCTGCCGCCCGCTCGCTGATGGTTAAAACAGCCTGGCCCTCTACCGTTACCCAACCTTCGCCTGTACGGTATTCGCCGCTGTGTCTGAAACAAGCGTAAGCTTAATGGATCATTACTCTGTTCATCAAAGTCCCATACGTAGATGCTAACACTCTGTTTTACTTACTGTTTTCTACTGAAAGTGGAACTGTTGAACAATTTATGGAATTAACCAAAACGAATACGGTTTCCACCGCAAAGCGAAAGTCCAAAAGACTTTAATTATTCTAGTTTTGTTCACAAGAGAAGAAGAAGCAACAAGAATAAATAAGTGTCCACTCCCCAAAATTTTTATCTCTACGTATATTTGTGATATGCTCTTTCCGACATCAGTTATCGTGATTTGGAGCTTCGAATAGGTTAGAGCATCATGGGTGACAATTTATTTCCTGTATTACCTAACAAATTCATTTCATTTGTAGTAAGGGTTGCTATAATCACGAATCGCGAAATCAGTGAATGTACAAAGTTATTTCCTTCCAATCTCTGTCAACGAGTGCCGGCCAGAGTAGTGTTCCTATGAGGATGGTCTGGGTTCAATTCCAACTTCTGCCGATGATTTAGCCGGCACGGTAGCTCAGCGTGTTCGGTCAGAGGGTTAGCTGCCCTCTGTAATAAAAAAAACTGAGTTAATCGATCACCAACGAACTTAAACGGATGTCTTACGACGTAAAAAGAGTGGCCGTGCGGTTCTAGGCGCTAAGTCTGGAGCCGAGTGATTGCTACGGTCGCAGGTTCGAATCCTGCCTCGGGCATGGATGTGTGTGATGTTCTTAAATTAGTTAGGTTTAAGTAGTTCTAAGTTCTAGGGGACTGACGACCTCAGAAGTTAAGTCCCATAGTGCTCAGAGCCATTTGAACCGTTTTTTTGTGTCAACCAGTGCCTGAGAGCGACAGTCTTCAACAACTAGAGTAATTCCTAAAACTCGTAACAGTGATCACAATATTTAACAGAGACAACCGACAACTGGAGAACGAAAAAAGGCTCCACATTATATACAATTAAAGGATGTAACTAGGGCACAACCATAAATGACAATTTTCTTACCTTGCTCCTTCCTTTCAATATCTCTGAAACAAAAGCAAAGAGGACATCTCTCATCTCTGCCGTTGTTTCCGGTAGCACGCCGCACCTCCACTTTATAATAGTTGAAAAACGCGTATTCGCTTTCTGATAGTGAACGAATCTCCATGAAAACGGGCGCAAAAGTAAAATGAACAGATGCACTTATACTCGGGCACCCGCACACATTCTCCCAAAACATCTGCGAAGCGCATAAAGCAGTACCACAGACAACCGCAACTCTATGCATGATTTAACCTAACACAGCATTACATACTGGATACCAAATAAAAGAAAAAAATGTGTACAGAGAAAACAAAACAGAACTTTTAGCTAATGATAAGCGAAACTTACAGTTAAGGAGCATTAGAAAATCTGCTCACCTGTACTTACGTGTATGACTGAACACACCGGTTCATCGGCGAGGTCCGTCTCAACCAGCAAGTCACCTCGTACTTTTTCATAGTGTAGCATCTTTACAATGTAAACACAGTCCTTATTTACATTCGCTACCTGCTTCCTGTCGGCTGAGGACTGGAGCGCACTTCCGAAATTTGATCGTATCAATAGACCTGTTTTCCTGCTACGTTGTCGGCGCCGACATCTCGTTATTTTGAGATTTTGAGGCATCTTTCCCTCAAATTGCCGTGGCTTTTGGCTGCGCTAATTCGACTTGGAATCGTGGCTTGTATTGTCAGTCTCCTCTGCATGTGTGCTTCTCTGGTCGCTAGTCCAGCCATTCCCGTGTTGAGATCTCCCGTGGGAGACTACGGCACATTCGTCTCCACGCTCAGCCTCCTCTAGTTCTGACCGAGATAATCTGGACGCCTCCACATCCGTTGTTCCCCTCAAATCTCCAATGTGTGCTGTTTTTCTCCGATGTCATCGGATTAACGCATATATGGATCAACTCAGCACCGTTATATGGTTGGTCCACGTGTTGATTTCGTTTCGTAAATTCATCAAAATAATTGGCGTACGATTGGAAACGCATTGCAGCAAGTGGCGGAGCTGTAATAAAGCTATCTTCCCTTGCCGTGGGCCCCGAATGTGTACTCATTTACCTTATAGAGATTCATTCTGTATCGCATCTTGTCGCTCCATTTGACCGAGAATTTGCACACAATGGGCTGTTTTTCCTTCCCTGTTCTTCTCTCTGATAGGGCCCAAAGCGGCTCCATCGCTTGTGGACGCTCAGCTCCTCGTTTTAAATTCCAAATGTCCCATTTTATCGTAGCGAAATCCTCTGTTCCGACAAATGATGCCTGCTGAGTCGCCTTCGAAACAGGCCGTTCCCCTAGATTTTGCACTCTTTGTGCCATTTATTTACTCACGCTATAGACTGTTTTTACCTTTTTCGAGGGCGTGTTACTACCTTTCTTCCTATTCTAGTTTCGGCCTGCTATACCGTTATCTACTGTTTTCGAAACAACCTCGATTTTCCCACGAATAGCCTGTAGCCTAGCATCGAATTTTCTATGCAGCTCAACCATCGTCTCCCAAAATTGTTTCTTTCCCCCTTCGCCTCTTCCTATGCGCTTCTGTTTCCGCTTCTCTTTCCTTTTCTTTAGCTCTGTCTGCGTCTGACTTTTTGTCTCTTCGCACAGCGCCTGTAATGCCCACATAATCCATCGTGGCACGTCCCCTGTAGTTGGAAAAATCGGATTGCTGGGCGGAACGTTTATCCCTCTTTTGCCAGCCTGATATTTCCACTCTGCTCGATACTCTTTTCTATACTCCGAGTATCAGACATGGTAACTGGTGGTACTGCCTATCTTCGATAATTCCGCACTAATTCCTCGAATATTTACCAGACTTTCGTCACGCGCAATTCTTCTAGGTCTCCCAATCTGGCACAATTTGCCCTACTCATACTCAATAAAAAAGAATCGTAAACCTAGCCCATCTTTCGGCGAACAAACGCTAGCAAGAAAATAAATCAACAAACAAAATGCGCTAAACGGGTGAAATGTCTTGACACGCATTTGCAATATCTGAAAACGCACATGTAACAATAACCAGGAATATTCCCCCGAAAATAGGAATTGTACACGAATAAATATCGCTAGTAAAGCTGCAGCTGCTGAAAAGAAATACAAGTAATCGAAACAGTAACAGCCAAATGGTCTCCACAACAAAACTCGACACTGTAAACTGCGTCACAACCAGACTCATTTGCGACGCTAGTGTGTCAGAGTTATCTCATATTGTTGAAATGTGTTTTCCACTTGGAATTCAACGATTTTTATAATAGCTTCAGGACGCACAGTTTGCTGAATTTTCGGATGGTGTATCGTAATAATGTCGATCTCTCGTCTGCAGTCTACTTCTATGCTGGTCACTAGAGTTCCAGTTCTTTTCCTTTGGGCACTAATGGTCTGAGATATGTACCGCAATGAATGATGGTCATCCGGGGCCCTTTTAGTGCTCTGATTTCGGCTTCGGAAGGACATAAGCGGGGGAAAGGGAGGGAGACGCGATCCCTCTGCCTCTCTCCTACCTCTCCCGTCGACTGACGTCACGCCTCAAACTGTCAAAGTGCGGGGCGGCTGTTTGACTGTACTACGGCGTTAGAGCACGGTCTCCTATTAACTGTAGATTATGTGATGTTTAAAAGTGGTGCTGGTTCTTGGACTGTTTCTGGAGGGCACATTCTAGACGTTTTCGTCCTCGGACATAGGATACTCTGAGCAACACAGGAAACAGGACTTCAGTGTTTGTCTCTGTCACTGTCGTCATACACGTCACCATCGTGACACGTACTGGAGTCGTTGCCACTGTCCAGGTCATTAGCAGCCTACGCTATGGTCAATTCAGTTGTGGCCGTACTTCGACCAGCTGATGTGGTGTGTCCCTAAATTTTGCTAAGTCCGGGACAGATGAGTGAAGTAAGCGCCTGCAGCGCGGAGTAGCCGCGGGGTCAAAAAGACCCTTGCCACGATTCGCGCGGCATCGGAGGTTCGAGTCCTCCCTCGGGCACGGGTGTGTGTGTGTGTGTGTGTGTTTTGCTTACCGTAAGTACATCAGCAGTGTGGTACAATAGGAACTTACCCCCCCCCCCCCCCCCAAAAAAAAAAAAAAAAAAACAACTAAGCAAGCTGTGGCCATAGGTTTGTGTATCTCTATTCCTTGACCCTGACTTTCTACAGTGAGGATGCAAAGGCGTAAGTCGTACTGGCTGCTTTCCGCTTTACCTACCGATGTGAAGTGGCGATAGGCTAGCGGCTTTTATCTCTTCTGTTGTCGCTGAGGGATGTCATGGGTGTCCCATTTGACATGCGAACCATTTGGTTTCTCATCCACGAATAAGTCCTTGGGACATAACATCTTGGTGTTTCTGTCATCCACTTTCCAGGCGCCGCTGTGTTAGAGTTAACGCTGATTATTAATGGTGGGCGTTCAGTTGCTGCTGTCAAAATGGTCCCCACATTATTTATACGAGCGAGTCTACGACCACTGCGTACCGAGAGCGGTCGATGTGGTCCCTGCTAACCGCTTTCTGTCGTGTTGCGGAGTAAGGCGTGTAACAGCCACTCTCCCCACGTCTCTAAGACCAATTCTTGATAATAGGCCGATAGAATTTTGTAATGGACCACGTTCGTGGAAGAACGATTGTTCAAACAGACCAAAGCTTTCCATCTCCCTTCCCAAAGTTATGATTTTGTGGTTTTCCTACAGAAAATCGCACCTTTTGGATAGCCATACATAGGAAATAGCAGTAGCTGATCCCAAAAATGTCGATGGCCAAATCAAATTACACTAAATACCAAGCAAGTGTTGAGAAAGACCAGTATATCACCGAGCGAGATGGGGCAGTTTTTAGCACACTGGACTCGCATTCGGGAAGACAACGATTCAAAACCGCGTCCAGCGATGCTGATTTAGGTTTCCCGTGATTTCTCTAAACCGCTTCATGTGAATGCCGGGATGGGTCCTTTGAAAGTGTACGGCCGCCTTCCTTTCGCGTCCTTCCGTAATCCTATGGAAACTATGACCTTACTGTTTGGTCCCATCCCCCGAATCAACCAACCAACCAACATAGGATTGCAACTAAAAATCGAATTTAATTGAGTACTTTATCATTAGTCGAAGTAAAAGCAAATATGTCTTCTGTATTCCGCATCTCGTCTGAATAACTCGAAAAGCAGCCAACATATGCCAAGAGACAGAAACACAAATAGAACTTTCAACTAAGAAACAACTTGAATAGATAAACACAAAGATGGTCACGACTTAGTTGCCCTCTGAACATATAACTATCCGTTACCTACATAGGTCAAACAGCGAGCTCTATTCAGTAACGTTTCAGACAACACACCAGTGCTTTTATCGTGAATGTTTTCAATACGGAGTTTTTGTTCATACACATTTCATATCATGTACAAAAGTACTCCACATGGAGGAGATCCTAATTGCCTTTCACATTGTACTTACAGGTACAAAGCTAGTCTTACAAGAAGAATTCAGAACCGGTTGGAAACAAAATTTAATGTCAATTCTTATTACTTTTCGTTGGTTTTCCTAATATTGCACTAAAATGCAAATGTCAACTAAAAATAACTGAATTAAGCCTCACACAATAGTATAATATTACGGATTTCTAGAAGATAAAATAGATTTGAGTGCATGAAATGAATGCAAAGAAGGGATAATTTAATGTATTGGTTATTAGAATTTAAATGTAGAACTCGTCTGTAATACTGTTAAATGTATACAGCACCATAATGAGGTAATAAAGAATTTACCCCCTACGTGTGCCAGAAGAATACCTAACACATTTAGCCAATCCGTCTGTAGACCTACATGATCTATTCTGCTAACATATTTAAAGGTCAATTTCAATTGGGAAATCAGTGTTTCACAGCTTCTCCGAGAAATGTAGACAACCAGCATACCTTCAGGATTATTCATTTTATCGTGACCACTTGAAAATTCCGATTCCCTAAACATAACACCTAAAAAGGCCACAAGAGAAGTAATGCTGTACATTTCTCCCTGTTCATTCCAACTCAGACATAATGTGGTGTAGTATAGTTCCAGTCAAAGGCTGATATTTTACGATTCATCTATCGTGAGAGGGAATTTTTCTGTGTTTGTTGTTTAAAAGCAAGTTAAGCACGACAGGAAAGTAATGAACACATTTTCTTTAGAAACAAATAGCAACAGCTATCCAAAGATCACCAATACTTTTTTTTTCCAAGGATACAACATGAGACACTACTCGATACGGTGAGCAACACCAATATCGTACCTTTGCGGAATATAAACTGAAGGCTTCCGTAGACAGCGGTATGATACCGTGTTGAACAGAACTCAACTGTACACGTAATGTGTATCGCACTTATTCGTTATTGCTCCGCTCACAAGACTTTCTAGGAACAGCGCTCTGTAATAGGCTGTGTGACGAGAGATGAATGTCCCCATTAGCTGCGGAGACGGCGTCAGCCCGTTGTCTCTCAAACCTCTGACGCGAAACTCGCAGCCTGCAGCGCAGGTAAACGGCTGGTCGGCGCATCCTCTGTGATCCCGCCAGACGATGGAGGAAGCTATGACCGCCAGGGACGAGGACGAGCTCAACACCCAAAGTAATGAGAGTGTGCGACCCGGCTCTTGTGGCAAATAAGAAAGCTGCTTTGAGGTCGAGTACTGTCTGGCAGATAACAGAGGGTAATTACACCAGGTGATAACACAAAGCAAAAGGAAAACAAACTGAATGTTTACGTTGAAAACGGGGCTATGTATGCATGGAATCTGTTTTCCTATTAGTGGCCGAGCGGTACTAGGCGCTACAGTCTGGAACCGCGCGACCGCTGCGGTCGCAGGTTCGAATCCTGCCTCGGGCATAGATGTGTGTGATGTCCTTAGGTTAGTTAGGTTTAAGTAGTTCTAAGTTCTAGGGGACTAATGACCACAGCAGTTAAGTCCCATAGTGCTCAGAGCCATTTGAACCATTCGGTTTCCTATTATTTCTCACACATTAAGTTTACCTGTTTATAGGAGTTTGATCTCTTGTGATGGACTAACCACGTGATAATAAACTGGTGGTATTCTGAAGAATTTGGCAGACACGTCTCTCAAGAAGAGACACTGTAGAATTAAAAGTGTTGAGACAATAGGCCAAGGGGGCTAAGCACCTGTAAATTAGTAGTTGGCCAGTGACTCTGAACTTCGGAAATTGTATTGATATCACATCATCGATTATTTTTATGCAGAAATCATTAAAATTTGAAGGGGAGGGCAATTCAAGACAATGAATTAAGCAGCAGACAGGGAAACTCTTTTGGAATAGTGCAGTGAAACTGAAACGTTCTGAAGACACTGTAGGAATAATTAAACATCATCTGGTGTCACATTCGACAGTCGTGTAAGAAATGAAATAAAACAAATTAAATATAATTGGAGACGAAACTGTTGGTGGGAATGGACTAAAATAGTAGAGATGTGTTATGTCCGTAGAAAACAACTTTTCCTTCCCTTCCAGGTTACATTCACAGATTTCCCTTCAAAGTTTTCCTCCATCCACTAGATACCTGACTGCAGACGTTTCTGTAGACAACTTTTAACGCTCTTGCCCTTTACGCCACTTGCCAAATGTTACTGTTTTTATTTAGGGAGCTACAGTAAGTAATCCACAACATCTTTCCCGTGTTTCTTCAGGTATTTTGCTGGTTCTACAAGTCCGTCTTTTTTGGCACAAAGGAATTATAGACATTGACTGCGGGCGGACATTGAAATCAGTGGAGAAGTTGAAAATTGTGACAGATAGGGATTCGAACCCGGGTCTCCTGTTTACTTGGCAACGCTCTGACCACTTTTTTTTTAAATCTCATTTTGTTCGCTTTTGTTCGTTGTGTCTGCTCGGGGCGGACGTCGTAAGACATCCGTTTAAGTTCGTCGATGATCGATTAACTCAGTTTTTTTGTTACAGAGGGCGCGTAACCCTCTGACCGCTCTGGGCCACCCGGACACCACGGTCACAGCAACTGCACACGTTTCTCCAGCACGCCTCCCGTCAGACGCAGGTTCTCAACTTACCCACACACTACGAATGTGGTGCTCCTTGTCTATTACCCTCATCACTCGCGGCATTTCGCCGATCCCCGTCCATTGCCTTTTATAGCGCTGTTGTTGCTCCATTAAACACGGTGGTGTTCCCTAAGTGTTGGTTTCCTTTATTGCCGATGTTGCAAGTAGCTTTCAGACTCAGTCGAGGAAAATCATTATTAGTTACGTTTCGTTTGTCAGCTGTAAGGTTCCTTGTGAAGTCTTTGCGTAAATGACCAAACATCACTGTACATCACTTTCCGTCTTGTCTTTGTTGAAGGCTGGTACTTCTAATTAAACTGTAAAGGATCATGTCAACAGCTGGAAGCATTTCTGCAGCACTTCAAAGCGGCAGACAAGAACGTAACTGCGACATATCCCCATTTGCACTAGAACAGGACAAAGCCCCGAAAAATACGAAATTGTTCACTGAGATTTTAATGAAATCAGCTATCTCAAAAAATTTACCCTCTTCAACATTAGATAAAGTGTTTGAAGATTTTAACGAACTATAAAAACAAGAGAAATAACCTACGACTGGAAAACAAAAGTGTTTCCAACCTTGAACTGTAGAACGTACCCGAGTGATGCCTTCTCGTATAGACCTGTAGCTTTATCTTCTATTGTTAACGGTAGTAGGCTAAAGGGAAAATGGTCTAACAGCCATTAGAATAATAAAGAGTTTTTAAAGACACAATTTGGGTTTCACAGAGGTGTGGAGGGTAAAAATCGTAGAGGGAGACCAAGAGATGGATACACTAAGCAGATTCAGAAGGATGTAGGTTGCAGTAGGTACTGGGAGATGAAGAAGCTTGCACAGGATAGAGTAGCATGGAGAGCTGTATCAAACCAGTCTCAGGACTGAAGACCACAACAACAACAGAGGTGTATGTGCACTGAAGAGTGTAATGTTACCATCTGAAGTTACAACCGCCGAACTGGAAAAAGGAACTGAAGGCGCTGTATTATTCTACGTGGCTTGCGATCATGTACAACTTCCAATATTACGAAAAACGTCGTTACATCTTCGGAGGCCTTGATTCGTGGGATAAGCTCGTAAAACCACGACACATTTTTAAGTACCAGAATTAACAGTAATAAGTGATTATCTTGAGTATGGAACTGCTGCAAGGTGGCACTCCATTATCAAACACCATTCACATAAGCGACTTACGAATGTTAGTATACCCCATCAAAACACTCCAGTGTGAGACCGACATTTCTTTTCACGATGTGAGACGAATAACTTTAGTAACTGAAGAACAACTGACCTGAGCTTTGGTAGATTTTAGATGTCTCTCTTTTGAAATTTTTCTGCGTGTACTCACAACCAAATAAATCTGCAATAGTTATATATGACAAATTCAAGCAAGCACTCATGTCGCACCGCCACAGATGCTATAAAGTACGGATGTCTAAATTTCTACAAGAGAGAGCTCTGGACAGAGAGAAGGACTCCTCTGGAAAGTAAAGGGCACAGTAACTTAGTAATCGTTGTCTCTATAGCTCGATATCAATGGATGGACGAGGTACTTATGAATGTTTGGTTTTCTATATAGCCTACGCTAATTTACCACACACAGATTCGTGTTTAGAAGAAAAACTTGTCATGGTATAGGTGTATTCAAGCAAATTCTTCTCATCTCGAAGATACACCACTAAAACGTATAGCGCTGGATCCTATGCGTCCTCCAGCAAAATTGGTGGTTCGATCCCTTGGATTCGTCCGATGCGTTACATTACTGTAGGTCAGTACGTAACTCACAATACAAGTCACTCCCATCCATAAACGGACAAAAATACACCTGCCTGGCATCGGTGAGAAGGTTAATGTTGTAGGAAATGGTTAGGATTCAGTGACGGGAGCGATTTCATTTTCTTTCATTTCCTTTCCTTTTTTTCAGTTTTCGCACAGCATCTCTGACAACCGCCTATCCTAATTAAGTGCCAGCCGTCACGTAAGAAAAATATTATGTTCTTGTTTCCAAAACTCCGTAAAAAGTTGTGTTAAAAATTGCCTTACGTAAATGGGAAAATTATCTCACGGTGAGATGTTTCCGGAACAAAATAAGATAATGACCAGTCAGTGCGAAGCGTAGTTAACTGTACAGGTATTGTGGCGAGGTGGGGGTGGGGGAGGGGGAGGGGCGAAGAGAGAGAGTGAGATGGGGAACTTCGTGCCCCGTACCTACGTTAGGGGTCTGTGACGTCCATGAATATTACAGAAAGATGAAGTAGTCCGGTTTACGTTGTGATCTTGAAAGAACGAAAATGCTTCGTCGTTAATGTCTGTTCTAGCTGAACTAACTGATTTATCCATGTATTAACATAAGTGGAATGTTTGTTAGAGTTTAAGACAGTTGGCAGGTCGGGACTCACATCAAGAGTCGCACCTCTCGCCAGCAGCTCTTCAAATGGTTCAATGGCTCTGAGCACTATGGGACTTAACATCTTTGGTCATCAGTCCCCTAGAACTTAGAACTACGTAAACCTAACTAACCTACGGACATCACACACATCCATGCCCGAGGCAGGATTCGAACCTGCGACCGTAGCGGTCGCGCGGCTCCGGACTGAGTGCCTAGAACCACGAGACCACCGCGGCCGGCCCAGCAGCTCTCTCCCAGGTGTGCTGTCCGAGCATGCCTCACGTATCGACTTCAACTTGCCACTGATTTTCTCTCCACCATCCCTAACTTAACAATTTTAACCTGTTGCCAAAGAATAGCAGTTCGAAAAGAATAATAATTCTAATACAAATCCAAACATTACTTAGTAAATTTCATGGAACGATCATTTCTGAACAAAAAGTACACTTGTTAGTGAGGACATTGTGCCCACCGACCTACTATGGGAGTAATTCCGAGCCGGCCTGAGTGGCCGAGCGGTTCCAGGCGCTACAGTCTGGAACCGCACGACCGCTACGGTCGCAGGTTCGAATCCTGCCTCGGGCATGGATGTGTGTGATGTCCTTAGGTTACCTAGGTTTAAGAAGTTCTAAGTTCTAGGGCACTGATGACCTCAGAAGTTAAGTCCCATATTGCTCAGAGCCTTTCTTTTTTGTTGTTGTTGTAAATCCTACCAGGCGTTATCAGCGTCACCTGGCGAGGAATGACTGTTAGTGAGACACGCGCACGGTGCATGTAATATCTGTGTGTTTGCTGTCTGAGTCTTCCGGAGTAAGAGTGATTTCACGTGTGCCGTAGGAGAGTGTCGTAGGTCCGTTGCTATTCACAATATATATAAATGACCTTGTGGATAACATCGGAAGTTCACTGAGGCATTTTGCAGATGATGCTGTAGTATATCGACAGGTTGTAACAACTGCAATGCAGGAGGATCTGCTACGAATTGACGCATGGTGCAGGGAATGGCAATTGAATCTCAATGCAGACAAGTGCCATGTGCTGCGAACAGACAGAAAGAAGGATTCTTTATCATTTAGCTACAATATAGCAGGTCAGCAACTGGAAACAGTTAATTCCATAAATTATCTGGGAGTAGGCATTAGGAGTGATTTAAAATGGAATGACCACATAAAATTAATCGTCGGTAAAGCAGATGCCAGACTGAGATTCATTGGAAGAATCCTAAGGAAATGCAGTCCGAAAACAAAGGAGGTAGGTTACAGTACACTTGTTCGCCCACTGCTTGAATACTGCTCACCAGTGTGGGAAACGTATCAGATAGGGTTGATAGAAGAGATAGAGAAGATCCAACGGAGAGCAGCGCGCTTCGTTAGAGGATCATTTAGCAATGATAAACTCCAGTGGAAGACTCTGCAAGAGAGACGCTCAGTAGCTCGGCACGGGCTTTTGTTGAAGTTTCGAGAACATACCTTCACCGAGGAGTCAAGCAGTATATTGCTGCCTCTTACGTATATCTCACGAAGAGACCATGATAAAATCAGAGAATTTAGAGCCCACACAGAGGCATACAGACAATCTTTCTTTCCACGAACGATACGACACTGGAATAGAAGGGAGAACCGATCTACATCTACATCTACATCTACATCTACATCCATACTCCGCAAGCCACCTGACGGTGTGTGGCGGAGGATACCTTGAGTACCTCTATCGGTTCTCCCTTCTATTCCAGTCTCGTATTGTTCGTGGAAAGAAGGATTGTCGGTATGCCTCTGTGTGGGCTCTAATCTCTCTGATTTTATCCTTATGGTCTCTTCGCGAGATATACGTAGGAGGGAGCAATATACTACTTGACTCTTCGGTGAAGGTATGTTCTCGAAACTTTAACAAAAGCCCGTACTGAGCTACGGAGCGTCGCTCCTGCAGAGTCTTCCACTAGAGTTTATCTATCATCTCCGTAACGCTTTCGCGATTACTAAATGATCCTGTAACGAAGCGCGCTGCTCTCCGTTGGATCTTCTCTACATCTTCTATCAACCCTATCTGGTACGGATCCCACACCGCTAAGCAGTATTCAAGCAGTGGGCGAGCAAGCGTACTGTAACCTACTTCCTTTGTTTTCGGATTGCATTTCCTTAGGATTCTTCCAATGAATCTCATTCTGGCATCTGCTTTACCGACGATCAACATTATATGATCATTCCATTTTAAATCACTCCTAATGCGTACTCCCAGATAATTTATGGTATTAACTGCTTCCAGTTGCTGACCTGCTATTTTGTAGCTAAATGATAAAGGATCTATCTTTCTGTGTATTCGCAGCACATTACACTTGTCTACATTGAGATTCAATTGCCATTCCCTGCACCATGCGTCAATTCGCTGCAGATCCTCCTGCATTTCAGTACAATTTTCCATTGTTACAACCTCTCGATACGCCACAGCATCATCTGCAAAAAGCCTCAGTGAACTTCCAATGTCATCCACCAGGTCATTTATGTATATTGTGAATAGCAACGGTCCTATGACACTCCCCTGCAGCACACCTGAAATCACTCTTACTTCGGAAGACTTCTCTCCATTGAGAATGACATGCTGCGTCCTGTTATCTAGGAACTTCTCAATCCAATCACACAATTGGTCTGATAGTCCATATGCTCTTACTTTGTTCATTAAATGACTGTGGGGAACTGTATCGAACGCCTTGCGGAAGTCAAGAAACACGACATCTACCTGTGAACCCGTGTTTATGGTCCTCTGAGTCTCGTGGACGAATAGCGCGAGCTGGGTTTCACATGACCGTCTTTTTCTAAACCCATGCTGATTCCTACAGAGTAGATTTCTAGTCTCCAGAAAAGTCATTATACTCGAACACAATACCTGTTCCAAAATTCTACAACTGATCGACGTTAGAGATATAGGTCTATAGTTCTGCACATCTGTTCGACGTTCCTTCTTGAAAACGGGGATGACCTGTGCCCTTTTCCAATCCTTTGGAACGCTACGCTCTTCTAGAGACCTACGGTACACCGCTGCAAGAAGGGGGGCAAGTTCCTTCGCTTACTCTGTGTAAAATCGAACTGGTATCCCATCACGTTCAGAGCCCTTTCCTCTTTTGAGCGATTTTAATTGTTTCTCTATCCCTCTGTCGTCTATTTCGATATCTACCATTTTGTCATCTGTGCGACAATCTAGAGAAGGAACTACAGTGCAGTCTTCCTCTGTGAAACAACTTTGGAAAAAGACATTTAGTATTTCGGCCTTTAATCTGTCATCCTCTGTTTCAGTACCATTGTGGTCACAGAGTGTCTAGACATTTTGTTTTGATCCACCTACAGCTTTGACATAAGACCAAAATTTCTTAGGATTTTCTGCCAAGTCAGTACATAGAACTTTACTTTCGAATTCATTGAACGCCTCTCGCATAGCCCTCCTCACACTACATTTCGCTTCGCGTAATTTTTGTTTGTCTGCAAGGCTTTGGCTTTGTTTATGTTTGCTGTGAAGTTCCCTTTGCTTCCGCAGCAGTTTTCTAACTCGGTTGTTGTACCACGGTGGCTCTTTTCCATCTCTTAGATAGAGGTACTCAAGGTACCCTCCGCCACACACCGTCAGGTGGCTTGCGGACTATGGATATAGGTGTAGAATGGGAGGCGCACGATCTATTTGAGTTTGACCGAGGGCAGACTATGGTGGCCCGGAGGCTCGGCAGGAGCATTTCGGAAACTGTACGGCTTGCTGGCAGCTGATTGATCTAATGAGTAAGAGGACAGCTGCTTGACACATGTACTGCGGGACAGTGACGAACTGGAATGCGGGTCCATTATGCTCTGGCGAATATTCACGTGGGCATTCATAGTTCCAGGGAGCTCGTGCAAGGCACCATGACGGCCGAGGTGTATCGTACATTGGTTGCAAACCAGTACACCCCTTCATGACGATCATGTTTACGAGCAGCAGTGGCGTTTTTTAAACAATTTAATGCGCCGTGTCACAGGTACGTACTGGCCAGGAGTGTGATAGGGTTGTTCGAGAAACACAGTGACGAGTTCCAATTGATGTGCTGGCCCCCCAACTCGCCAGATCTGAACACCATCGAACACATCTGGAATGTGATTAAATGTGCCGTCAGAGCTAGTGGCCCCCTTCTTGAGATTTACGGGAATTATGCGACTTGTGTGAGTAGCGTTCTCCCGAGGCCTCATTGCTTTGATGCCACATCGAGTCGCCCCTGCTATACGTGCCAAAGATGGACATTTCGGCTGTTAGGCAGGTGTCATAATGTTCTGACTAATCAGGGTATAATTCTATGAGACTGATACTAAAAATCGAGCATCAGGTGTCTAAAACAATGCCGTCAATCGAAAGATTTCTTTTTAGGCTGTCTTGCTCAATTCATTCATTTAGTCGCATAGTGTGTCACAGTAGGTCAGTTCACATAATTTATTGAGTGGCATTAACACAGTGCATAATAATACACAGCTTACCATGTAGTGGATAGGGGGGGAGCAGTGTGGATGTCTTTGTACCGCTGTGGAAGGCAAGAGAGACTACTTTCCTGGTCTGTGAGTGACCAGGACCCTGGCGACTCACTGGCCCGTTCTGATAAACACGAGGCGAGCCTGCACCACGTCTAAAATGACTGCCGTGTCGATCCCCCATCTTTCTTCCTTTGCTTGTGTGTGTATTTTCTTTCCTTTTTTCATGTATTCCGTTTTATGTGAGGTGGTGACGAGAAAGAATAGAAAAACCGTCTCCTCGGTCCGGTCGAGAAATATCCGACAGTCACTGGACGCTGGAGAGGAGGAAGTTCTGAACTGAGAGTTGCGTTTGCTGGCTCTTCGAGAATCACTTAACTGCCGCGGAACTGCGGATATTTGCTGTACCGGGCAGATAGGAACGAGTTTGTGACACTTTTACGGAGTGACGCTTGTACGGAGATGGAATGTACTGACACTCCTACGAGCCCAGGATACTTCAGGTGGTGGACCTAAGTGCAGGGTTTGCAGGAGTAGGAGACACCAGGCTGCCCGTGCCTAACTGCGATGTACTGCTGGGGAGGTCACTTCAAGCACAGAGGACTCTCTCTGTTCACTATTTCACCGACAGAAGACTGTGGTGCTTGGCTTTTCCGCATAGGATTTTAATAGTTTTCATAACGAAACTTCGACTCGAAATCGGGCAGAAATCCCAAATACATTCTTTTTGTATGTTAAGTGCACTGGCGGCAAGGCGCAATCAGTACCGTAACTGTCGATGATGTTACAGACTTACTAAACACGGTTTTCCAAAATTCGCTCACCAAAGTAGACGAAGTAATGATTCCAGAATTCGAATCAAGAGAAACTGGCGTCATACGTAACTTAGACGTTGATATCCTCGGCGTAGCGAAAGGCAAGGCTTCCAGTCCACATTGTATACCAGTTCTATTCAGAGAATGCTCATAGAATATCTCCATACTAGTCAGTCGTATACAAGCGCTCGATAGTTCAAAAATCCGAACCCAAAGACTGAAATGTGGCACAGGTCACTCGAATATTGGAGAAAGAATATTCGAGAAAGGAAATCGGCTGAATGACAGACTCGTATCAATTACATCAATTTGCACTAGGGTTTCGGAACATATACTGTGTTCGAACAGAACGAATTATCTCGATGAAAACTGTTTACTGACAAATATCGTTCTAGTGAAACACAACTAGCTCTTCATTCTCACGAAGTAATGAGAGCTGTCGACAGTGGACGTCAAATTCATTCTGTATTTTTAGGTTTCCAGAAGTCTTTTGACACTGTGCTTCACAAGCGGCTTCTACAGTGTGTGTCTACGGAGTTGTGCGACTGGATTCCTCATTTCCTGACAGAAAGGTCGCAATTCTTAGTAATAGACGGAAAATCTTCAAGTTAAACAGGAGAAATATTTGGCGTTCCCCAAGAAAGTGCGGCTCCTGAATTATATAAATGATCTAGGAGAGAATTTGAGCAGCCCTCTTACATTGCATTCAGATAATGCTGATCCTCATTTACCATCTTGTGATATCATCAGATGATCAAAACTAATTGCGATATTATTTACACAACATATCTGGATGGTTCTAAAATTGAGTCCACATGAGTACTAAAAGGAATCTG